>NC_089695.1:13851294-14557794 GCF_031753505.1 Anomalospiza imberbis | reverse complement strand
ACTTGGTTAAGAGAAGGCAAAAAGAACACCCAGGAGAGATGTGTGGACCTGGGCCACCTTCCAGAGGTGGCAGAGGGAGTTTGTCTGAGCCCCTGGCCCAGGGGCATCCACGCACTGGGTATACAGAGAGTCAGATACAGTCTGTGAGGGCTGGCAGGGATATGGCTGTGAAAAGCTGTGCCTGCTTGCCATTAACAAAGCATTTCCCAGGTGCCCATTGGAAATTTAAATTCTGTAAGTTTTAAAATTTTATCTTTGCTGAACCAGCTGTTACCTTCCTCACAGATGTGCACACACACAGGAAGAGAAAGTGGCATTCCCAATCCCTCACAGGAGATGCTGGAGCCTTTTACCAGGGAGGGCTGAAAGCCTGGAGCTCCTGCTCGGAACCAGACTCAGCTCCTTGCCCCTCATGCTAGGGGTACATCCTGCCCGGAGCACAGAGTCTCCTTGGCATGGCTGTGACTCCAGGGCAGTGCCACCTGAGGGGTACGCGTGAAACTCCGACCTCTGCCGCGGTCCTGGTGACACAAACCACGCGTCCCCTGACCCCTGCCCATCTCACACGGGAGGCTGGGTGCCGAGATCCAGGTGAAGGGGGTGTTTGGCAGCAATCCCAGTGTCCTCTAACACCCCAGGACCCTTCCTGTGCCACGGACAGCGCCGCTCCTTCGCCGCCACCGCGGCAGCGAGAGGTGACGCTCTGCAGAGCAGCTTGCCATTCTCCAGTTTCCCTTAGTGACCAAGCTACATATGTTCAGAAAACTGAATTTATGTCGGCGGCTTGTTGTTCCCAGCCAGAAGATTCGGTCTGATTTGTATATAGCTCTGCATAAATTCCTCGTTAACCTTTACAACCATCTGGAGCGGGAGTCGCTCCCCGCACCGCAGCGGGCTGCGGCAGCGGCAGCGAGCGCCGCCGAAACCGCCGGGCTTCCCGAGGCTGTGCCGGGCACTGCCGGGCAAGGGCAAAAAACACCTCTGTGGGGTCCCCAGACAGCCCAGCCCGGAGGGAATCACATCCCGAGCGATACCCTTCTCCAGAGGCCAGGGGTTGTTATTCCTCTCCTCGCACAGCACAAACCCTCTCCCCTCTGCCTCCCCGTTTAAGAACCGGCAGCTGCTTAATGCGAGGCTGCTCAGCCTCCGACGGCAGCCACGCGCTTAATGCTTCAATTTCCACATTTTATTTTATATGTAATTTAAAGCCCATGGTGCCTTAATTGTAAAATAGGCCTTATTAAAATAATAGCTTGAGAAGCAGTGGGGTACCCTGCGCAGCGGATTGAAGCCTTCTATCTTAACTGCTGTTTACAAAAGATTTAAAAGGGAGGTACAACCAAAATAGAGCTGTAGAGATGTTTCCAGTGTGAGCGATGGACCAAAGACCACTGGATAATTAAGCCTCTTTCCTTTTCCTTCCCCTCACCCACCATGCTATCGCTCACTCTCTTTAGGTATCCAGAGCCACCCTTTGCTGCATTTATGATTGATGATGCAGTGCACATACTTCGGTACCAGTAAGCAGCGTGGGGTTTTGATTAATGATGTTGGTGGCACTCCCAGAAGACCAATGGCAAATAATATTGTTATCCAAAAACAACTAACATAAATAGGAAAACAGTGGGGTCCTATGAGTTTGGGGAAGCCCTTCTAGTCTAAAATCACCCTTCTGCTGTGCAAACCCTCCTTTCTGGAGACAGCCCTGAGACATGGAGGGCACAATCACAAAACTCTGAGCTGCCTACAAACTCCCTACATCTTGTCCCATGCAAGGGACAGTCTCAGTCCCACTGTAAGTTAGGGGTCCCTCAGGGCTGCTTTGATTTATGTCATGCCTCAGGTCTCTCAGGTAATGAATGAGCAGGATGTGACCAACCACTTTGTCACACCTGATCTTTGTGGAGGTCGGGAGCAGGCTGGCACAGCATCCTCAGGCAGGGTGCTCTGCCCTGGGTACCGCCAGCCATCCCTGCGCAAGCCAACTCTGCAGCTGAAGGAGAAGAGGGGCCACGGGGTCACTTGCAACATCACAGTACAAAAACTGCCCCCTGAGTCTGGCATGAGTTCCATTTTGTCCTCAGCTCTGTGTGCTCCAGACACACTGGGGCTTGGGAGGTTTTCCCCCACCTCCACAGCCAGCGTTGAACCCGCATCCTCTCGAGTCTGCAGGGCTTGGCAGGGTTTTGTTGCCTGCTCAAAGGGCATGTGCATTCTTCCCATCAGACTTCAGTGGGACACCTCCCCTGTCTGAAGGAGGAAACAGGAGGCTCAGAGCCCCGGGGTTTGCATGCTGTGGCTTCTGAAGCCTGTCTTGCTGCCAGCAGGAGCAGTCAGTGCTCGCGCTGGAGAGCTGGGTGACTGCACTTCTGTGCTCACAGCAGCCCTACTGACAGTTCTCCTGGTGATGAAAAGCCCTTAAAAAACAAACCAAAACCAAACAAAAACCAGCTGCAGCTCTGTGGATGTACTTCAGCAACATCAGCAGATTGGTCCTAGGGAGGAGCAGTTGCTTCCTGGGATTAAAGGTCCCCTTGGCTCAAGGACTTTTGGGCATCCTCACCACTATGGACATTCCTGAGGTACCAATGAAAAGCTGGTTGGCTGACTGGTGGGATCAGGCTGCCTGTGATCCATGCCATGTACACATCCCCACGCTGTCTCCACTGGAGCCACAGAGGGCAGGGAGCCTGGTCACCCCCTGGCCTTCCCCTGGCACTGGACACTGCCTGCAGCACCCTGACATCTGCTGTGAGTGAGTTCAGGCACTCCTTACACTGGAGCTGTGGGTGGGCAGCATCCCAAAGAGCACATACCACGCTGGGCTGCTGTCCCTGCTCTGAGCACACCCCAGCACAGTGCAGGACTCTGTGTTTCCAAAGCTCTGGAGAAGATGGCAGGGGTTCCCATACAGCCTGGGCTGTTTACAGGAACCTGCACACTCCAGAAAAAGATAGGAGCAGGGCCAGCCCTCAGCCTGCCAAAAAAAGCCCCATCTGGGGCACCAGGCACTGCCAGAAGCTGTCACCAGGCACAGGCAGCTCCAGTACAGCTGCTTGCTCTGGGGCAGAACAGGGATTGGGGAATCTTTTGGCATGTGCCAAAGGTTCTGGTGCAGATCTGGGGATGGAGAGGATAGAGAGGCACATCTAACAACATGACATCCCAATGGCAGGGTGTCATCTTGGGTGCTGGAATCACACAGGGCTCCACAGCCTCCTCTCTCCACCTGCTTGCTGCCTACAAAACCCATTCCCCAAGGGCCACTTCCAGCTTTCCAAACCCATCAGCAGATTCACACAGCTGCTATTTTAAAATAATAGAAAAACTCACTGTAGAAATAGTCCCCCTTTTTTTTCATCTTTTAACAGTAACATTTCCCCTCCCAGCACTCACACTGGCTGGAGGCCCACGGCTGGATTACTTAGTCTGACTCCTGAAGCAGGAACAGATTTACAATTCAAATTCTCATGAAACGGCAGGGTTAGAAACTTCCACAAACTTTATATTATTGGAAAGAAGAGATTCCCAGAAAGGGTCTGAGCTAACTGCCTTTAAAGCTGTGATGTCTTTACTGTATAAAGAAGCTCTTTTAGGTGTGTTTAAAATGCATTAGTGCTTCTCTTTACCCTCTGTCAACCCTGACAGAGAGCTAAGTCTACACAACTTTTAAGGAGAGATTTTGAGAACAGTCTGAGTAATTTTTAAATATAGGGAAAAAAGTTGGTTTTTGTTCTAAAATAAAACATGGGGTGCATACGTAGTATATGCTCAAAACAAGAGGCAAAGCTTCATCCTTTGCAGGGGTTGCAGATCAGACCTGAAAATTAATCATGAGATACTTCAGTCTCCCACCATTTCCAGCCAGCAGCCATCTACAGCAAGAGGACTTGAAGTTTAACATCAGAAACCCACAAATGTACATGTATCTGTTACTTACTATATTTTTATTTATACAGTTAAATGGTGATATATAAGCCAGGCAAGGGTCTTAGTAAAGGTTTGAAAAAGTAATTTCTTTCTTAGAATATAATGAGACATTTATAGAAAGTAAAACATTTTCCAAATATATTTGACCTTATTAAAAATTCTATTTTAGTGAATGTTTCAGATTTTATTCATATTTTTATCATCCTTATATCCCAATTCACTAATGAACCCTAAATTGGATTAGGCAATTCTAAAAGGGGAAAACATGGGAAAATATAACAGGAACAGCAAATGAGTCCATTCTGAACTCTGCAAACTGAGAGCAGATTCTCATTTTTATCATCTTCCATAAAATGACTCTTTTGGGGTAAAGGAGGAGAAGAATGACTTTTCTTTGACCTTCTCTGGCCAATTTTTACTGTAAACCAATATAGCATCACTGTACTGTACCTGGGATCCAAAACAAGCATGTCTGCCTTGCAATATCTCTGCAGGAATTATCAGTAATACTATATGTTCCAGTTTCAGATGGTTCCAATCAATCTTTTAGTATCTTACATGTCTGCCCATTAAGCTCGAGATGATCGCTTGGACTCTGAACTCTCGCTTTCTTTGTAAAATCATCTTGAGTAATATTAAATCATGTTGTTGGAGCCCTGGAATTTCTGGGTTTCATCAACATTTGCCCTCATTTTTCACATGGCAAAGTTAAGGAAATATCTGGTAACATTTTAATTCCACGTTATTCAATGTGGCTTGTATAGGTGTGGTGCAATCAAGTCCTACATAGGAAAGGCTGTTTTGAAGTCCTGGCAGAGCGATTAGCTGATTCCCCAAAGATATGGATATAAATTTCTCCTAGGCACATCTGCCCTGTCTGCTTTTAATTTTGAAACACTAGCTTCAATTTAGAAACCATACTGCAAGCTCTCCCTTTTGTGAACAGAATGACATAATTTGCTGAGCAAAGACCCAAAGCCAAGCTTTTTTTGTCTTGAGTAATCAGCGAGTAGTAACCAACAGGCAAATGTTCCTGCACTAATTCCCTGCCTTCACAGGTTATTGCACTGTGTGGATCAGGGCTGAATGCTGGGGCTGGGCATCCCCCCTCCTTCCCAGAGCTGCAGAGATCACCTCCTCTCACATTCTTGATCAGCTTCCCTGCAGCAACAGCAGCAGCACATCACATGGAAAAGCAATATTAGGAAAGTATTTAATGTATTTATAGCTGTCTTTTAATGACATTTACCAGCTGGAAAGGAGAAGGCCTGCCAGCACCGGGTGATCAATCAGCTTTGAGGAACTCCAGCAAGTGCTCTCAAGACCACCAGAAAGCCTTCCTCCAGCCCTGGCTCCATCTTCTCCCTTCTGGCTGCAGATCCTTGGGGCAACTCAGGCTTGACACTGTGTTTGCCTGGCCCTTATCACAGCAGGACCTTGAATTTAGCCCAGGGCTGAGGCTGCTGCACAGTACAAATAAATAGTGCTGATTCTTAGATCACAGTGCAGAAATTTCTGTTCTACATCAACCAGGCAATCTGCGAGCATGGGACCCATTAGGAACACCCCACAGTAAATTCCATGTGCCAATCAGTTGTTCCAGAGGACAAAAAGAGAGACTACTGAAGGCTGTGCTTGGCCAATGTTTGCAGCAGACCTTTGGATCTCTCTTTACAGCAAAATGCCATCACACAGAAGTTCTGGCTGTTGCAGGAGTTACCTGCACTTGGAAAATTGCAAAGATCAACCCATATGGAAAAGATCATGATTGAAAAGTCCAAGTAAAGCAATTTTCTCCTTCCCAAAAGATGTGGATATAAATAGAACAGTGCCTGAAAATGAGCAGGCAGAAATGAAATACAAATGCAAACAGAGAGCAAGTCTTTTAGAGCAAATAAAGGTTTTACTATGTCTGTCCCCACACAGAGCATCCAGACCCATCAGCAACACCAGTTCTTTCTCTACCCTGATGCCCCTGCTCTTGTGACAGTGAGTGAGGCTGGACACAGCCACTCTGTGCAGAAAGGCTGAGCCATTATTCTGCCGAGGTTCAGGCTGGCCTGAAGAGGAATAACTGAACAGAAGTGCACGTTCCCGTGACCGCATTATCCAGAGAGAGCCGAGCCCACGCTGCTGATCCTGAGCATCCACACGCTCCTGCACAGAGCCCCAGGGGACACACTCCAGAGCTGCTCTCTGAGCATTATGTCAACCTTTTGTTTCAACATCAAGGGGTCTTCAGCCATCTTATCTGTTACTCTAATTGCTCTGACAAGCTGTGGAGGTACACGTCATTTAATGAGTAAACCTATAAAATAATAATTTGCTGTCTGTGCGCTTGATGCTCAGAATCTGCTGAAATTTCGTGTGGGGGGAAAGCTCCACTGGGCTTGAAGAATTACTTTTTTACTTCCCCCTTTTGCTCTGAAAGGGAATTTTACAGTCACTGTAGGAGTTCATATCTCTCAGATTTCATTTCTATCCCTCTTTCTCCCAGTACAAATCATATCTAAAACATCATGCTTGTTTGTTCTTGTTATGATTTGAAGTTCTGAGCCTAATTTCTTTCTTTTGATAACTGAGTTGAAAATCAGGTAGGAAATAAAGGTTTGCTAATGCTCACCATTTACAAAAGAGGTAATGACAGTGAGAAGGCAGAGGACTGCTTCATCAGCTCCCTGCACAAATATTTAACAGCACTACAACGAAACAGAGCTAACCCAAATCCCAACCAAAGTCCACTTCCCTCCCTACTCTGGAAATGGATGCACACACCCTTAGGAAGGGTGATTTTCTTTGAATGAACTGGCAGTGCAGTAGAACTGTTGCCTTCTCAGAAAGCTTTGCCTGTGGACAATTTCCTAATGGATTTTCAGAGCCCTCCATTAGGGTTCTTTAGCAGAATACTTGGACAATTCCTGTAGATAAAAGAAGCTAAAGTATCTTTTCCTAGATAGTGGCATAAAGATATCAAACAGTACTAGCTTTGGAATGAGGTTACAAGTTTTGTGCAAAAGGAGCTACAGAAAGAAAACAACAAGACTGAGTGGAAAGTTTAATGTCTTAATGTAAGTGAGAAGAGCTGGAAGTGTGGGGTATTACAGCGAATATCACTTCAGCTATAGAATTCAGCACATGTTCCAGAGAAGAAAAGAGGCTCCTGGAGAGAGTGAATGCCAGCACAACTTTGGGGGTCAGGTGTTTTCCTTCTTTAATACAGACTAATAAACTTTCAGAAGCACCGAAGCACTTCCACCACTGGTGCTCTGCTTCATCTGCTGCACCTTCTGTAAGGGAATGTGTACCCAGTGGTTTACAAACAAAACCCCAACAGGGCTTAAGGAGTCCTAGAGAAACAGCAAGATGAAATTCTTTGAGCTGCTGAAGCAATTGCAGAGGAAGCCTAAATGATGAATATGTAGAGATGCCAATATGGGTAACGAGAGCAGCTACAAATGGCATTATGCAAGGACTGTCATTTTCCCTGTGTTTGTACAGTGCCTACAACCAGGGGACCTGACCCAGCTGACTTCCTCTAGAAACTGCTGCAATCCAAATAACAAATAAAAATAATGGGATTAAATCTGAATACATGATCCAAGCCATCCTGCCGCAGGGCAAACACAACCCACCAGCTGCCAGAGGGGAAGGCAGGGAGGAAGAAATTTTCCCCACAGGCAGGTCATCCCATGGCTGCTGTCCCTGAGGTTTCTTGGATCCTTCTCTGAAATGTCTTGTCTTGTAGTCCTCACTGTGAGAGACAGGTTACTGAACTAGACGGACAAGCAATCTGATCCACCATGGCAATTCCTATGATCCCATAGAGAGCCTATGAATAATTCAGATTTTCTGCAAAAAATCCCCCACACTTCATGGAAGTTAACTGGTGTCTCCAAGAGAAAAGATCATATAACATCTTTATAACTGAGTCATCATCACTATTTATGTGTGTATTTGACAGTTTATGGGTACCTCCCTGTTAAAACTAGATGTAATTAAAATTACAATTTATCTTTAATAGATTGAGATGTCACAAAGGCCCGGTCACAAAAAGCTTTAACCAGACTCTTCGATGGGTCAGCAGTAAAAGAGACTTTTAGTGAACTTGCATGAAATGTTAATTATTTCAGTCTCAGTCTTACTTAGAGGATGTCCTCATCCTTGCAAAAGATGCTGTGGGCTACCCCAGGTGCAGAGGTTCAGGAAGAATCAAAAAGGGAAGAACTGGGGGGGGATCCTCTTCACTTGGGGACTTTTCCTCTGGGACTTCAGTTTGATCTGAGAAAAGCCTTCTGGGAGCATCTCTGAGCCTGATCTAGGGGACTGCCAGCTCTCAGGTGACCAGTGGCCTGTCCACACTGGGCAATGGAGACTCCCAAGTGTCTGGTATTCCAGAGCACTCCTGGCTTACCCTAATAACAATAATGGTTTATTGTAAGGTCAGAGCTACTCTCACAGTCCCCTTTTCCCTTTGCTTCCCCACATATTCATGGAGAGAGGGAGCTGCTCAGTGCTTCTTGCCCTCCTCTGTGACCTCTTGCATGACAGTTGCTCACATCAACAAGATCTTATTAAAATATCCACAAAAAGTAGGGGGGGAGTGTTTTAACTCCAAACAGAGAAATTTCTCTTCTGAGAAACAAAATCTTGAAACAATTCAAAAAGTTTGGAGCTTCTATCAGAAGGAAACAGTGGCACTGGAGCACTTCTGAAAATGTGTCTCAAGGTCACACTTCTGAGCTAGTTTTAGAGAACTGTGTCCAATATGTAACTTCCAGTCTCCAAAGTAAAAAAACTCAGTGAATATTGTAATGGTTTAATGGTAGTAGTTTGGTAAGGACAAGCTAAGCTCTTGAGAAGCAATAAGTGAAGTATGGGAATTAACTGTAGGAAAATGCACAGGAAAATACAGAAAGATAAACATTAAGTGCTTCATGGCCTTGAGGAATAAGCACCTGCAAAGCAGGAATCTGGTCCATATAAAAGGATACCTTGTAAAGACAAATATTTGCCTACAATATACATATCTCTGTGCAGACACAGGATTATTTGCACATACAGACTCTATTTCTTTACTTGCAAGGAGCTGAAATTCAATATAAAGTCAGAATGTCTATGAAGAGAATTAGAAAAGCTTGTAAAGGCATTTAATGGAAAAGTCTATGTTGGAGTAATGTAATTGGTCCCTGCAGAGTATTATAGGTTAGGGCAAAATCTAAAATAGTGACAAAGGAAGAGAAGGAATGGATACATGGGAATATTCCCCTTTTTCTCAAGTACAGTAAGTCTCAGTCCAGGCAGAAGCAGCGGAGGCTGGTGCAAAGAGCTCTGGCCTCTTCTTACAAGCAGGGAACAAACTAAGACTCAGAAATTTTAAAGGGCTACTTAACTTTCCTCCTGCATTCAGAGGAGAGCAGGTGGGGATCTCATTGCAGGTCAATGGGAATTTCACAGTGGCCCTAGGGGTGCTGCAGGAGCTCATATTTTGTTCCTGCATCTTTGAGGATGTACTGTAAAATAACACTTCGCCCTCATTATGGCAGCCCCTCCAGAGCATTTCTTTCAGTTTTTTACATCACCAAGCTTTACCTCATTGAGGCTGTTGGATATTTATTGCCATTTTCCTTCTTCAAGCCTGAAGAATCTGGCTTTCTTTCACTAAAGATACTGTCATTGACTTCAGAAGAACTGGAATCAAGCTGCCCCACCCAAAGTTCCCAAATCAATATGCACTCCTACAAACTGCAACAGGAAAAAATACCTTGTAAATGAAGGACCTCAGGAGGAAGGGAGGATGGCTTACATTCAGGGATGACCTCAGAGAGCCTTTGCCTCCCTGGGAGTGCAACACATCAGTAGTGCATATTCAAGACACATGAAGAACTTAGGAAGTACAGAAACATGGACTCAGATGTGTCATCCAAAGCGTGTGTAAGAACAGCTGCTTAAAAATAATGTTTGGGGTATGTCTTTATGCAGTGACAGGAAAAGAATTCAATGTCAAAGTAGCCACATGTGTTGCTTTACTCCCAAGCACACTGTGGTCTGATCCTTAATTCTTATGACGCCTCCTTGAACTACAAACCCATCCATACACATCTTTCCACACTGCCCACAATAACACATGGATTTACTGAGCCCTGCCATTTGGGCTGCCCTGCTTAGAACATCCTGAAAGCCCTCAGGATAAATCCCACTGACAGACCAAAATCCTAGCGTGAAAAATGCTTGTGTTATTCATAATACTGTCCAGTCCTTCCAGCCACACAATACTGATGTGCTGATCTGAAACACAGCCCTCAATAACCATCACACCAACTTCTGCAGTCCAGGGAGTGCAGTTTAGGCAGTTTCTGGACTGCAAGCTCTTTGGGGATGCATCTTCTGTTGGGGCTTGAGTGACTGAACATACTGACAGCACTTAAATAATATATCCATATCATCACCATATAAAAAATACAGCCCAAAATCTGTTCACATGGAGATTTTGCTTTCATTGTCACTTGGATGCTCCTAACCACTTTCTCTGCTGCTGAGAATAAAGCTGAACCTTCCTCTCAGCTCTGTGCCTCTGCTTCCCTGCCTTTGAGTGTGCACCTACTTGGACTCCTCACTCAGCAGAGAAAAGCTGGCTCTGATGTTTAGGGCTTCCAAGGGTGGTCTTTTTTCAGGTAGAATCTTGTTAAAATCATTAATAAATCAGTTGCAGCTCAAAGTGCAGCTGGGGGACAGTGACTTTTTGGAAGCTGAAGAAGACCTTGGAGGGGTTGCTACAATGCAGTTACTGACAAGCAACGTGAGCCAACAGAAAAAAATAGGCTGGTGGGCAACTCAGTCCAAGTGCATTCAAAATTGATCCGTAGGGATGGAAAGTGGTGTCAGGCAGACTGTTAAATTGCTAGCTAAGAAAAAATAAATAATATACTAAGACTGTAAGTTACAGGTGTTCTGATCTTCCTACTTTCACAACTTGGTTCAATATTTAGCATATGCTGGTAGCATTTTTTTTTCCTAAGTCAATGGGCTAAATCAACTATGTTTTCTATGTAACATCACAGCCTGAAATGGAGAAGCTTGCTGCAGTATTCCAGGCTAGACAGCTACTTTTGTCTCTTTCTCTGTTTCGTGCTTAAGAAAACAGTTAAAAGAAAGGAAGAGTGGGGAAAAAAGA
This sequence comes from Anomalospiza imberbis, assembly GCF_031753505.1. Lineage (NCBI taxonomy): Eukaryota > Metazoa > Chordata > Aves > Passeriformes > Viduidae > Anomalospiza > Anomalospiza imberbis. Next base: position 14,546,693 of record NC_089695.1, on the reverse strand, counting down.
ACTACACGAAAGAAAAAAAAAAGTAGATAAATGGAAAAGGAAATCTTAATAAGGTTCTTTTTTTCTTTTTTCCTATTTTTTGGAGGCTGCTGTATTAAATTAAAGTCATACATAGGTTTCAAAGAAAATCGTATGTCGGTGGAATGGTGAGCCCACCTGACAACGCATGCTAACAGAATTGTAAATGTAAAGGGTAATGCTTGTCACTTCCTGACAGCTCTAAATGGCCTTTTAGTTCAGTACGCAGAGCTGTCATAAAAAAACATAAAAATGCATATGCAGACAGCTGAAACTGCAATGCACATCATTATCTGCAAATGGTATAAGTATCCTGAACAAAGGGCCTTCCAGTTTAAGGACAAGCATAAGACATTTTTCTGCCTCTAGCCTTAAAACAAAGTGCTGTCAAGAAAACAAGATTCTCAGTGCCAGAACTGAGGATTTTCTGTCAATCAGCAAGGTGCTACATTTGTACATATTTTTCTGACCCCAAATATGAGAAGAGCATCCTTAACAGATGTGTATTTAACTTCTGGCAGATACATCTGTTTCTTCTGGGTTTTTTATTTTTTATATCTTTTTTTTTCTCCCCCTCAAACACACTGCTGAGCAGAACGTTTTTGTTGTGTACTTATTAGTTCCTTCTATCCTGGCTTTTCCCCCTTGCTTGTTTAAATCATGGTGGTTTCACCATTAGTGTGCTAAGATGTTGGAGAACTTTAAGGACTAATGTTAACCTGGTATGGGAACCTCCCAAAAAAACCTCCAAATCTGTTCAACGACCACTGTGCCAGTCTGGTGATGGTTTAAAATTTTTCTAAGTTACAAGTTCTTTCCAGGACAGTTTTAAAACACTCAGAAAAGCAATGAGTGCTTAGCAAAGCTGTTAATGTCCCCAAGGAGCATGAAGAATCAGCCTGTTCCTGCAGCACTCCACCAAGTGTTAGTGAAAATAGGAAGCCCAGTGTGGTGTGAGCACAGTGGCTGATCAATGACCACTTGAGTGAGGTCTAGGCAGCCCCCAGCACTTCTGTTTTCCCACATGTGCCCACATTTCTGCTCAGGACACCTCTCTAAATAAAGGCTGGGCGCTGTATGTTACCTGATATGATTAAAGGCTCAGGAAGAAAAGCAACCAGTGGTCCATGTTGAATGCTCTGCTCTAAGGGCACACTGGTGTGAACAAGAACTCCCACCCCAAGCATTAGAGTTCACCTTGTGAATGTATAAAAGAGCAGCAAGAGAGCAGTTGGGATTCCTTCCTTTTTTTTCTTCCTGAACCTCTCATCCAGAGCTCATCCTGACTGGCAGCACTCACAGGAGTCCACTGCCCCAGCCCATGAGCACACAGTGACAGGACAAGGGAGAATGGCCTCAGACAGAAAGAGGGTGAGTTTAGATCAGATATGATGACCAAAATTCTTCCCTGTGAGAAGAGAGAGTGGTGAGGCCCTGGCACAAATTGCCCAGAGAAGCTGTGGCTGCCTCATCCCTGGAAGTGTCTAAGGACAGATGAGGCTTGGAACAATCTGGGATGGTGGAAGGTGTCCCTGTCTGTGAGCAGGGTCTTGGAACAAGATCATCTCCAAGATTTCCTCCAAGCCAGGCCATTCCATGATTCTGTGATTCTACCACTGAGACCTTCACTAATGGCTAACCCATCCCCTCCCAGCAAATCACGTTCACAAATACTCATCCAGCAGCTCAGCCAGAAAAGCAAAGGTGGAACATGGATAGCCACCAAGTACTTGAACAAAAAAAACCAATTTTCCCAGCTGCTGGACATCCAAGGATGTCTCCCTCACCTTGGTCCCAGTTTCACTTATACACTTATGCAGATACCACCACACTCATTAAATTGTATAAAACCCCTTTTTTACGTGGATTGGTGCCTCCACCATATTTTCAGCTTTTCCTTGCATTGCTTTTCCTGCTACTCTCCCAGCCCTTGGCTCAGGCAGCATTTTAGGATCTGTGCATGCAACAAACAGAGTCTTGTGGCCCTGAGCACAACTTTCGGTCTAGGATCTGGTGTGCACAACACATCTTTGATCTATTTCCTCAGTATCTTGAATTAGCCACCAAATTTCTCATTCAGGTGTTATCTGCTTGCAGCATAAACTATGGGAATATGAATCAAAGATATTTGGGTTCTGAGATTATGGAGGCAAAATTTCTCAGTCCACAAGAAAAGTAAGGGAATAAATGTCATAGAGGAAAATTCCCTATTCATCTCATGGCCTATATTTACAAAGTGCTGTGTCTGAATCAGTAAATTTTCCAGCATGAAATTGCCCTGAACAGTTGCTTAATGGGATCTTAATTTTCCTTTAATTAATCACCTTTAGAATTTCTAGCTGTTTCTCCATTAAAATCCACATTTATCATATGTGTAATCTTCATTCCTTTCTTCCAAAATTGCCCAAAGAAACCATCAAAGGCTAAGGCTGCAACCCTAAAAATTTATTTCTTTTGTATCTGCAGAAAGATAATAGGGGAATACACAGTCATCTTGGAAAAATACAGGTTTTGGCTGAGATTTTAAAAGAGATCTAGTTTCTGTTTGCCTCTGCCTTCATGACTCTGTTTGAGACATCTGAAGACATCTAAATCTGAAGCTTGGTTCCTGTCTCAGTAACTGATTCTAATCCAAGCTCAAGAAAAATCACATCTTAATACTCACTCAACAGCCTTGCTTCCAAAGCTGCCTCGACAGATGCCTAAATAACTGAACACAACTCTGCAGCACGTCCTCCCCAGAGTCTCAGCTTGCACATGTGCCTTTAAAAAAAAAAAGCCTTGCAGACTATGTGTAAAAGCCCCATCTGGTGATGCCCAACACAACAGTATGTTTCCACCTAATTACAGTACACTTAAAAAATACACTGTGCATTATTGACACAAAAACACAGGGATATACCCTGTCTGCTAATCAGTGCTGCTGGACAGAAGGAAAACGTTTCCAACCCCGGTGGAGTCAGCTGATGAACCAGACTTCCTACAGGGGTGGGAGAGGAAGGGGAAATTAAAAGCTGAAGTAAGTTTTGGGGTGGAGGTTGGCACATTTGTGAGAGAGGTGTGCAACATGCCAGTTTTTCACTGCCACAAAACAAGAGCATCACTGGTTTCCCTGCATGCCTGGCCTGAGGACATGTGTCCTTTCCTGGTGGATGTCTTGCCCAGCCCTTGTCTTTGAGCACAGCTTTTGTACTGCCATGTTTTAACAGAGACAGTGTCAGCTGCAGCAGTGAGAATCCAGGACTAATACCAGCAGCTGAGCTACAGCAGCCAAAATACTTCAGTGTTTTATCCACAGTGATATTGAGCTGGATTTGAACGCACATCTTCCAGACAAAAGCTTCTATATCCCATTACCATGACCTGTGCCAGCCGGGCCTCCCTCTCAATCTGTTCCCTTTAAATTTACAAGGAAAGAAATAACAAGAAAGAAGGACACTCTTTTATTACATTTTTTCAAATAAAATGTCTGTGCTTTCCCTGGATGGTACCAGCCCGATTTATACAAGGTGAATTTGACCTTCAAGAGGCAGAACATCTGGGAATGACAATTAAAGCCATCTGCACCCAAGGCAAGCAGGTTGCTCGCTATCCACTCTGTTCTGTCGCCTTCAGAACATGCAGGAGGGGGGGTAATCTCAAGACAGTCATCCCTTTTTTATTGACTGTCTCCTGTGCTTTTAGAGATGTGAAAATACAGAGCCTGACTGCACTCCTTTCCAAGGAAGCTCACTGAGGATGCCATGAAAACTCCAGCAGTGCTGAAGATTTGTGATTTGGGTTCTGTGGGGATGGTGTTAGACAGACCCAGATTTTCTTTCAGAATTGTTCTGACCTCTCTATATCTCAACAGTGGCAACTTGGCTTGTCTGAAATAGGCTCTCGTGTCTCCTCTGTGGGGCTGAGTGTCTTGTGCATTTTTTACTGACCATCCAAGACCAAGAGAACTCAAAGGAAAGGTCATTGAGCCCTCTGCTCCAGGAGGTGATGATTTGAACTCCAGCTCTATTTAAGAAGACTGAAGGTGTTGAAGATATTATGAAACAGTAGTAAAAATCCAAGCCACCATTTTCTGTAGGAATTTAGGGCAACTAGACAATTCCTAGAGCTTGTAAATCTTCTAAATGGTTGCTACAATAGGGTAACTTATAGCTCCATTAACTCATTTTTGAGAATTTGCTGTTGAATCAGGTACTGTTGAAGAGCATCATGCTGATTACCCCTGTCCCAGTTTCCCCCTTTGCTCTTCTGATCACTGGTACCATCTGATTGCCTGAAGTTTCACACTTTAGCTCTTTAGGACAGGAGGATTTTGTTAGTGGAGCAGGATTTTGGTGCTTGGCTGGAGATGCTAAAACAGTGCAGGTAACAGAAGAAATTAAGGTACTACCTATGTCCTGCAGATACCGGTACAGAGGGATCACATTCACTTTTGGACAGGCAGTTAATGACTCATTTGGATAACCAGATCCGTTTGCAATTTCAAAAGCAGAAGGAAAATATAGAAACAGAAGATGGGAAAAAAACCAACTCACCCAGAATTGTATTTTTTTTTCCTGTGGCATTTGGAATGTTATTATTTTCATTTTCTCTTTGTATATTTTTTCTCCAGCCCATTTAAGAGCTCCCTGTGTGCCACCTATCGGTCTGACCCATGCTCAGCCCTTCTCCAGACAAAAACAGTGGTGGGAAGAGTCATGCAGGGCCAGAGAAAAGGAGGTGGGAGGCCAGAGACCCATCCAGAAAAAAAGGAAAGGGAAAGGAAGGGGATTTTTCTAGGTAGGTTCAAGCCAACTACAGCCCAAAAGGCCATCACACCCTCGGCCTCAAACTACGGGTGTGACTCAGATAAACCAGCAACATGAAATTACACCAGAAGAAAGACATTTTAGAAAATATTCTGCACCATGGATGACATATTCAAGTATGATGCCTTTGGAGATTTAACCCTGCTTTCTTTGAGTGAGAAACCAGACACTTGGAGAATTAACCAAGATGATATTGACAGGCCTTGGTTCCACAACAATTCCCTTCATACTTGCCCCATAAACATCTTTCTTTCCAGTGTCAGTCATATGTTCGTTTCCTACCACAATAATTCTTTGCTAAGATCCCATTCCCGTAATAGAAAAAGGGAGAAAAAAAATTGAGTGACACCTCAAACAATATTTGATAGTCTAACAACAATTTCTAACTTCAAAGACTATCTACATAAAAGTTGAAGACTTTTGCTACAAAAACCAAACCATTGGGAAATCATTTTCCATCTGACATCAATTCCCCAGCCACTAGAATGAAGGCTTTAACTAAAAGTAAAACTTTTACTAGAGGTTCTTTAACATTTTAATCTATGCTGTGAGAAAGCATGTACAGACAGGTTATATTGTGCCAGAATCCAAGAATGGAGTGTTAAAAGGGAGAACCCCACAAGGTAAAGAGGGCTGGTCTTTGTGGCCAGCTGAAAACCACACCCAGACCGAGTTACAGAGGTTTAACAGGCTAGGGAGCATTTGATTAGCCCCAAATCTTTGTGGACGAAGAGCCACAAGAGGTGCAACCAAGAACACTCCTAACCCCCAAAATTATTGTCCTAAAGGAAGGGAATTAATTTTTCAGAGCTGAATCATTACAGCAAATCACTCCTAATGTACTGAACCACTGGAGGAATCAATGGATGCAGGTCTACAAATCATGTATTTGAGAGTCAGTGCTAGCAAACAAAGATCTGCAAGGTTTGATGGTGGGGCATTTTCCTTTCCCAGAAACACTGCCTAAACCCCTCAAAGTCTTCTGTAACAGTCTTCTCTTTTTTTTTTTTTAAGCCCTGCTTTCATTTCCAGCTGAAGAGAAGATTGCATGTCTAAGACATCAAGTTGTGACCTTGCAGTGAATTAAATGGGTGAGCATGTTAAAAGGCTTGTAAATGTATCTGGACCTTTTTTTCCTCACCATCTGTTTCATACTTGATATCTTGATAGATAGTTCAGCTTATTACCCACCACTAACGTCATCTCTCTGCTGAAGCCTTGTTATTTGAAATATGGGGTCTCTCCTTTGTGTAGCAGTGACTAAGAACATTGGAACACACTTAAATTTGTTTTAAATGCATTAAATTGGTAACATGCAGTGTTTCTGCGTACCAGTTTCTAAGTTACATAGTAAAAGTTTGAACGATTTAACCAATTTAATGTACGAACCAGGCACTCTGCATGGCTGAGAGCAGTCAGGTTTTCCAGTGAAACATTTGCCTGGTAGTTCACATTGTGCAGAGGTATGCAGATGCTTTTGCCAGGAGAAAGTGAAATAATTGATGCAGCTGAAAATGACCTTGATCTAAAAGTCATTACCTCATTCCCTGAAATATCTGAAAATACAATGACAGAAGCAAGGGCCTGAGTGACTACTGTGACTTTTACTTAGTCCTGAGTACCAGTATGACATGGGTACATGCCAACAATAAATCATTTTCCTGGAATACACAACAGTAAGAAGTTGGGGTCATGTTTTCAAGCTGGCTTTTTTTGCTTTTTCTTTTTGTGTCTGTTGGTTGTGTCTCTGCAGACTTTACATGACGTCTTCCTGTCTGCCTACATCTATTTTATAGATTAATAGTACCTGTAACTGCTCAGCTGAAAGGTAAAATAATGGCAAGGGTGATGAAACCACGTGCTCCATGACATAGGAGGGTGACTCATGGTGTCAGGAATGAATTCCTGCCTTTCACCACTGGCAGAGCCTTATTTTGCTACCAAAGCAGTATACAAGGTGAGCAATGTGACCACACACACCTGGAGATGCACAGAACTCCTCAAGGTCCATCAGGTTCATCAGCTTCCAGGGAAAAGGGCAGATCTCCCCAGGCTGCTACAGGGCTGATTACACCACACCACAGCAGGGCTCTGGGGTGCCTTGAGTCAGCTGACCCCAAGCCCAGCAGAGGCAAATAAAACCTTTATGATTATCAGATTTTCAACTGGGTTGCTGAGATCACTTGTACCTGTTGGAGAATCATGGAGTGAGGGGCTGGCAGGATCAAACTCTCTCCCACAGGAACTGGCCACCCTTTCTAAAGGAGCAAGTGATTTCTACAACCTCTGCTCTTCCCTGACACACCGAGAAAGGTGTCTTTTGCCTTAATAGTGTTACAAATCTATTGTTTCACACCCAAAATGTGGGATCATGGTCATGCCTACAAACCACATTGTCCAAAGGACTTCCCGCACTTTCTCTTTGAACTGGAACATGCGCGGAGGAGCCGGGAATACACTGGCCCAAAGAAGAGAGGGAAGGCATTTTAAACAAAGTGAGCTGCAAGTTGTGTAACAGACATAACTGCAACCAAACACCACCTGCCTAGTGTTAGGAGATTTGATTCATGCTGGAAAATGCCACACCAAGAGGATCTGATGCAGCCAGATGACAGGCAAACCACCCTGTATCTAAAGAGGGGCTTCAGGAGGCGATGGTGACTTGGGGGGACCAAAAGTCACAGTGACTTTGCCATGGAAGGAGCTTCTTCAGCAGCAGTGCAAAGACCAGAGCTAAAGCCAGGCTGCTGCTTGCGCAGTAAACACAGGTGCTGTGGTCTTAAGGAGTGGAAGCTGGGACGCTCTGGGGGTTTTGGTGGAATTTCACCACCTGCAAGACAGCCCATGGCTCTGGGAAGCAGCATGCTCTCTGCACATCATGGTCTGGGCTTTTCATGTCTTTCCTTTCTGGGATCCATCAGGGCTAATGTTGAGAAGGAAAATACTTGCAACAGCAGAGATGTCGAGTTTTCAGAGCTCTCATTCACCACTGATACAGAAATGTATTTCCCTAAATTTAACAGTTAAATCCACATCAAGGTGTTGCAAATGCTTACTTGTGTTACAAAGGACGGTCAAGTGTTGGCAGGATACCTACATGCTGTACATGATATGCACTCTAACAGGATTTCTCTTAAGCTCTGCCTGGAACCATTTTCATTTAATTTCATGTAAACAGCATCGCTAGCAGTAGCAAAAGGACCTCAACAAAAAAAAACAGAGGTTCTGTTTCCCAAACCAAGCACACTCCAGATCTTCCAGCTCAAACAGAGGTCTGAGCACAGATCTGGATTTACTCACAAAGTTCAATTTGGAATCCAATTTTCTAATCAATTCTTCATTGTTTAAATCAATGTTGCTGATATAATGCATCAGAAACCCCATCCGCTTGATGGAGGATTTTTAAAAGCTGTATTTTATGGCTGTGTCATCGCCAGGCACTTGTGGATTTAGAACATTTGTGAAATAGGATTTTCTGGTGAAATCTTGTGTGGTCCATTTAACATACAATACCCAGCAGAGGAAATACTTGATTATGCTTACACACTTATCTGTGTTTCTCGTAACATTCCAAATAAGCAGAGCTTTGCCACATGGTTATCAGTTCCTGAGATGGCTTCTGAAGTTTGCAGTTTTACTGTTCTGCCTCACAGTTGACAAGTTACCTGTGACTGCCTTAGCTCAGAGCCAGTCCCTGCAGATAGTTTGTGTTTTCCTGTGACATTCCCATTAAAGCAAATTTCCCAGGAACTCCATTCAACTGCCTTAAGCACCCTGCATGTAGGCATGCCTTTGCAGCACTCCCATATGTGTACTGTTTCCTTGTATACAAAGCACATGTGGAATCTGTAAGCATAACAAATGGGATCATTAACTGAAAAATTAATTACGCTCACGCAAATCGTGTGAATTTGCACTATTAGTTCTACTAAAACTCAGCACAGTGCCTACATAATTGAATACTTCTCTTGAAATGTCAGTGTGGGAATCCAACACTGAGCTGGCAGCACCAAAAGTGTCATTTTTCTAAGGAGATGTATAAAAAGTGAGGCTGTCCAAAGTACATGTATGAAGTGATAGATACTCCTGTACTCTGCTGCACTACAAAGCACAGCTCCTCAGTGTATGCCATTGTTCCAAAAAACATTCCAGAGGGCATCAACTGCAACATGTACAGCTTAATATAAAGTACAGCCTGTAAGAGATAAGATAAAAAATAACATTAACACTAAAAGATATAAATAACTCAATTTCAGTGAAGAGAGGCTCCTGACATTTTCTTCCCAAGATGACCAATCCATTGACTCATGGATTGGCCATTCCTCATGAGCAAAGGAACTTGCATTCATTTCAATCAAAGTTCAGAATTTTTACCTGCCTGATGTGTTGAAAAACACAAAGGGACTGTGCCTTGAAGGTTGGGAATGAAAATAAAAACTTAGCTCATCTAATGCAGTTCCATAGGGCAGCAAGGAATCCCGCCTTAAAAGTTATTAATAAATCCATCAAACAGCCAGTACAACACAGAACTCAAACCTCCAGAACCAAAAAGTCCAGAATCTTAGCATGGCATAAGCAAGGAGCAAGAGAGAGCCCAGACTACTGGAAATATTCTACATAGAACACCAGTTTTTATTGCCATTTACACAAATTCAAATACATTCAACATTGTCTCGGATTAAATGTATATCAGACTTTCTTTAGACAACATATTCCACTCAAAGAACTTTAATAGAACATTAACAAAACACTTTTTCTCAACATCCCTCATAGAGAGACACACAGAAGTGCAGAGAGGAAAGCATATAGCAATTTAGAACAATACAAATACAAATCATGTAGTCTCTGGAAATTATAGGTATGAAAGAAGGAAACAAGATTCCAACTTGCAAAGTACAATTCATTCTAACACAGTCACTGGCAAAAGTGGGAAAATATTAATCTCTACATTCTCAAAATAAAAAAAAAACTTTAAAATAATGTTCTATTTGCTTTTTTCTTGAAATTTTCCGCATAGAATGACAAATGTAAGAAAATCTCCTACCCACACCAAAATAATGTTTGGCTGAGCTCTATTTTTGGTGCAAATATTTCTCTGTTGAGACAGCTCACTCATCTCCTCATAGGAGTCTTGGAAGCATTTTCTGGCTTTGCTACAATTTCACTGTGTCAGTAAATCACATAACATGTACACCACAAATTAACATCTGAAAAATTGGGAAAGTCATTCCTATTTAAAATATTTGTTGTGAAGCTCAGTTTAACCACTAATTATTCTGTTTCAAGTTACTGGAATTAAAGATGCTTACAGCTACACATGATCTTTGTAATCAGTAGTAGCTCAGAACTGCACACGAGTAATGATCTCAAGGAGCTGAGTCCAATCTGAGTTAAGCAAAGTGAGTGCAGCAGAGAGAAAGTTCCAGCAGATTCCCATGGGAATGAAGATTTTGCATGCAGAAGAAAGGAAATACAAATCCTCATTTGCCCTCACTCCATAACAAACCCCACCCGGGTTCCACCTCTGCCAAAGCACACCCTGCCTGTGTCATGCAACCATCCAGTAAAAGATTATACCACAACTCTGACAATGCAAACACAGGCAGAAGTTTAAAATTATTATTGGAATTACCTGGATTTACTGACACTGATGGGTTTAAATCCTTGGGGGATAGGTTGTATCATTAGCAGAGAAGGTGAGGAAGATAAAACAGAGGCAATTACTCAGTACTTCATAATAACCTGAACTACAATTCCCTGAAGCACCTGTGTTTGCCTGGCATAACTCATAGGTCAGCTCTTGAGATGGAAGAAATGCACGTGTTTACTTCTGCTCTCCTTGGAAAATTCTGCATTCCTGGGGGTGTATGGAAGGAAGCAGTCACTGGTCACTCCTGAGCACCAGCAGTGCTGATGCAGAGAGTCCCCCATAAAGACAGGGTGTCCATTACACACCCACAGTCTCATTCAGCAATGGGAAATCCACCCAGAGTCCCTCTGTTACCTCCAAATGAGTCCAGCTTCCTAAAGTGAACAGAAAAACCAGTCAGGAGAAGTCATTAGAGACCTAAAATATGTAATTGATCTCAGAGGCTTGTCTCTCTAGGTTGCCACTGAGATTAACAAACAGGGATAAACTTATCTTTATGTGAGCAATTTACAGCAGGGATTTGTGCTGAGGTGCTCTGAATTGTCTTCTTGGAGAGTTTTTTTCCAATGAGATAAGTCTCCTGAAAGGTACCATAACCTGGGATCATCTTCAGGAAAAATAAAATAATGATAAAATAAACCTAAATTTACCTAATTTTCATGCTCATGACCCTCAGGTATGTGTGGAACAGGGTGGGTTGAGGGGCAGCCTTGTGATGACTGCAGGGTCCTTACCAAGCCCAGCTGGCATAATCTTCAAGGAGGAAAAAAAGGCTTTTTCCCTTTTGTGCCCAGACATGTGCAGGTCCTGGCATCTCTGCAGGCTCACGATAGAAGGTCTATCTTATTCATGCTGCAAAAGATCTGGAACCTGACACTTCTCTTGGGCACTCAGTCCTAACCGGCAGGATTTGCCTCTGACACTCTCCTTTCAAGATAAGTGTCAGCAGGTGATGAACTCTGTATTCTTTCACTCCTGCAGCTTCAGAGCCTGGATCTCAGTTTCTGCAGAATATATGAATGGTAAATGTCAAGCCCTTTGTTTTTTTCAGAGCTGTAACTCTGGTGTCAGGAAAATAAAGGGAAGATGAACAATACTCTTCTTTCCTCCATCCTTTATTTTGCAAATTCTTACACAGGAGAAATAGAGCCATATTTATTGATGTACAGTAAGCACAAATAAATAATTTGCAGTAGGGAAGGCTCCAACATGTCAATGTGGCATCCTCCTGGCTTTGTCTGCTGAGCTGGGTACATTGGTGCCCCTGACAGCTGCACATGTGATGTTGTAACCACACACCTTTCAGGGCTTAATGGCATTAGGCAACTATGGTTAAGTTTTACTATGATTTTAGTAATTTGGTTAATTAGTTCCACCTCATGAGGCAAAGGTCTCATAATGGTACTTTGCAGGATGTTCATTAGCTGAGCAGATTGCTTTTTCAGGTCAGGGCATCTCTAGCAAGGGCTCTCTGGTCACTGCGAAAGGATTATAGCAGTGGAAGGAATGATGAAAATAGGACTCTAAGCCTGCCCTCTCGGTGAACTAAGAGTTCACACTGATATAACAAAACTGGACAAAGCTGAGATTTAGAACAGTCTTGGCTAAAGCAAAGCAAATTATTGTGCAGGAATTGTTTAGCCCTTGTGCCCAATTTTGAATCACTCACATCTTGTTCTGCAGACTGACCCTGATAACAACTTAATGCAAACATATTTCAACCAGAGTGACCTGTGAACCATCTCCTTTGTCAGCTCTGCCTTTGATTACCCCTCACACAGTCCCAGTTAAGAGCACTCAGCTCCAAACACACACCTACTGCTCAATTATTTCAATATCTAGGGTGAAACCCAAACCTGATCTTCACAGGATTTCAACAGAGCAGAAGCACATCCTTAAGGCTTGTCTGAATCTGGATCACCTCATTATTGAACTTATACTGGACAGATTTTTCCTTGCCTAGTGAATTTCTCACACTGTGAATGACAGCACAGGAGCACCCAGTGTGCCAGAGTCACATCTCACACCTCTCTGCGGGTCTCCTGTGGCAAAGGCCAGACCAAAACCCCAACCCTTTCTCTCCTCACTCCACAACACCTCTTCTGTTCCCTCAGCAGCTGCAAAGCAGACACAAAAACACCCCATTTGCATGGAAGAACAAGAAAAGAACAGAAATATGATCAGATGATTTATTCTTCTGAAGTCACAATTCTATTGGCACATCAACTGCTGCCCTAAGAAGCTGCCACGTGGTTTAAAAGGAAGTCGCTTACAAAATTACTGAGAGGCTGAAGACCTCATAACTGATCACAGCCACCGTAGCTTGTGCACTTTCCTGGAGAAAATCAGACCCCACTACCCCTGAAGCAGGGCACCACGATGATGGAAACAATATCCCTTTGCCAAGCTCTCTTTAAGAGCCCCTCCTAACAGAAAGTGATTCCTCAGGAAGCGCTGTACCTACTATGCACATGTTAATACCAGCTTAGGTTTCATTATGACTAATGTCATTATAGTGGATTCCAAATGAATTATTCATGATTGGCTTCTTCTTTTAATGCCTTTGGCATTTGACATGTTTTCCACATTGCCTACAAAACGTCTGTGGTAGGAAAATGCTCATAGGTGTCCTTGGCAGCTGGAGGCTGAGAATGGAACTGTTGTGCTTTATATCCAATGAGGGGAGCTCAACATTTATTTTCAGGAGAGAAAGTCTTTTTCTCCCCACAAATGGTCTGCTTAAAGTCAATACAAAATATTCTGGATGGAGGCTGATACACCTATCTGGGTTCTTCAAGGGAGGTGCACGGTGTTACTTAGAAATAAAAGCAAATATCATCTTTATTACTCTACCTCACAAGTACTGCCAAGGAAAATGTCTAATCTTCCTTAAAAAAAATAGAAAAATTCAGAAAATTCAATACTCCTTGAAGTCACTTCCTTTCTCTGTACCTGAGACTGAGATTTCTACAGCAAAGGAAAGGATCCCATAATGCCTCATCTTTCTTCAGCCCATGATTAAGTTTTCTAAGTAAGAAAACCCTTGGAGGGAGATGTGCTGTTGAAGTTAGTGGGACCTGAATTTAGTTGGAACTTGAAGCCACAGCACAGCCACCAGAGCAGAGGTAGTGAGGAACTTAGCCAGGCCGTCACCATCTACTCCTGCTCTTACCACAGCTCACCACATTTTTCCACTTGTGGTTCTCACACACTACTGTTGGAGGCTTTTCCCAAGCAAATAAACATTTTCCAGTCTGATATACAACATCATCCAGTTTTGTCTCCCCAAAGAGTTGAGCTTAAAGGAACTAAGCTCAATGTACTGGGCAAGTGGAGACTCACAGATTTCTTATATGCCAAAAATAAGATATTTTAGACTCTCCACACCTGAAAAACAATATATCTTTGTGTCTAACATGAATTAAAACCTTTGTTCCTCTCTCTGTGATCCAGGATGTGTCATCTTGTGCTCCCCAGGGGACACAGGCACAATACTGCAAAGGTTGGAGCAGGTCATGCCAAAGGTCCATCCAACATCCTGTCTTTGGAAATGGATAGTAATAAGCATTTGAGAGAAAGCTTGCAAGATGTGATGCAAGTATGAAATTCTCAATATCTTCTCCATTTCAAGCAATTTGTGGTTTAAGGACTTCCTGAGCTGTAGCCTACATCTGCGTCATCTCCTTTAATGGCCCTTCAGAGACTTTTGCTTCCACTCACTTGCTTGGTTGCTTCTTGAGCTGCAGATATCAACAACATCCTGTGGCAACAAGCTCCACAATTTAATTATGCATTGTGAGAAAAAGTAGATTCTGTTTGTTTACAGCCTCTTGCACAATCGTTTCATTTGGCACCGCTTAGAGTTATGAGAAATGGCTTATAACCACTTCCAACAATCATTTTTCCATATTACTGCTTATTTTAGATGGGCAATGGATAGACAATAGTGGAAAACACTGAAATTGCAAATTGGAAACAAATGTGCAAAGATTAAACTCAGAGGGAAGAACTTACTTTGCATATATATAAATACATAAACAATTAATATTTTCATACACATTTCTTAAAGTTGTATAAAGCTGTATAAACGTGAGAAAATACTAATCACATTTCTTTTACTTTAATTTTATCTCAGCCACACGCAAAAAAAAAAAAAGTCTTCAAGACTATTTTCATTGAAACAAATGTCTTTATAATACAAGACATTTATATTGTACAAGCAGCAGTATTGGAAGTCATGCTAATTAAAGTGGAGTTTCCTTCCTAACAATTAAAGCTTTCTCAGTTGCTTTTCCAACCAAACACCATACTGAAGTGTTCATACTATTCCCTTGCTGTAAGTATTGTGGCAATGCTATCTAAATAAAAAGGCAACAGTGAAACAGTTTTTAAGAGAGACCCACTGTATGATTACTAGCTGTTGGTGCTTGATGTAAAATATCTGACTTACAAAAGCACTTTGGCATGTTTTTGGACAAGCCTTATCAATAGCTGTAATGAGAAATGGCTAACAAAGGACTTTCTGTACAAACAGCAAATGAGATGCTTGCAGACAGAAGGGAATTTATTCTGAAGGGAAAGAATGAAGCCCAGTGTTCTCCTTCACTGGCCCTTCACCTAAAGTTGTTTTATTGTTGTTCGTGTGTGTCTTAAGTACCATGAAGAACAGCATATGCTATTACAAGGATGTCCTGTTTCATCTGACTTTTGTTCCCCATAACCAAGCACCATTGACATTATCAGATGGCAAAAGTAAACCAGTGATAAAAGCCTGGCATTCATTTTCTGAAATAGTCTCTAGAAAATTCAACTTGCCACATAAGTCAGAGCTGGAGGCACAGTATTATCAGGACATATTTAGTTCCCAAAACAGTGACTCCAGTAAATGAATACACAAGTATAAATAATTTCTTCACTTAATTGTAACAAATACAAGGATCTGGTTTTCACTTTTTAAAAAGCCTGCATTAGATAAGGTTAGAAAAAGAAGTTAAGACTGATGTCAGAGCTGGAGCAGCAATCCCTGGGGGCGAGAGCTTCTAGAGGTAGTAAGACTGAACTCAGCTCACAGTGGAAGCATGAGGCTACCCTGAGGCTCCTGTTACAGCCCCTTCCCACATCACAGCCAAGCACAGGTCCTCCAGAAATTCATATCACATCTCAAGGAAGCACAGAAGAAACAAGTAATTGTGTTTTGATTCAAAGTGGATCAACAGCCACTGAGAGACACCCATATTCTTCACCTGGCACTAAGGATCTGCTTTATCACAGTGGCATAAAAAAATGTTCCTGCATTGGCCATTAAAGGTATTTGTACATTTAATAACCAGCACTGAGCTGAGCCTTGCTCCAGCTCTCTCCTCAGTGACACTGGGAAAGCCTTCCTGTTTTAGCCCAGGGAACCTCACACAAACCCTGCCCTCTCTCAGCCACTAAATAATCTCAGTGGTCTGCACAGAGGCAGTTGCAGGAAGAAACGAATGGTACTGTAACATTATTGAGCTGCTTCTCACTTTCATTTCTGTGGGAAAAAGAAATAAGCAAGAGCCAGCAAAGACCCTGCTAAATCCACCCTCAAAGAGAGATGTGAAACCAATTAGCAGGCTGGCCCAGCACCCGTAAAGTCACTGTCTACACCATGAAATGTTATAAAACAAAACAGAACACAAAAGAAAAAGCAAGGAAAAAACCAAATCAATAAAGAACAGGCCATGCCAAACAATAAGCCTCCAGGTGCTTGCAAGGTGCAAATCCAATATGAATAGTGGCACTTTTAGAAAACCAGCCATGACCGAGATGAAACTGAGCAGAACAGAAATGCAGAAGGAAGTGAGGATACATTTTCAAAATATGTCAGGATTTATTCTGTTCCTAAAAGAACCAGACAGTTAATCCACCCCGTTGGCAGGTGCATGATAGTAGGTGATTCCTTGCAACAACCTCTATAACTATTCTCATTATATTATTCTCCAGATGGGGATATCAGTAAAGGGAGCAGAGGCAGAGGATGGAGCTGGAGGCACCATTTGCTTTGCTTGCAATGTAACTCATTGTGCAAAAACTCAAACAGGATTTCTTGAGTGGGGATGACACAAAGCAGCAGCTCCAGTGTCTCCATAGACACCAACACCTGCAGTGCATCTTTGGGAATTAAAGGGGAAGGGGGAGGTGATGGCAGGCTTTGCTGCATTTGAGAAGTGACTGACTCAGTTTGGAAATGAGGTGGCCTGGCTTAAGGATAGATGGTGTATTTTTCAAAAACCTTATAATTAGGAGCTCAAGGTGTTGTTGTCTTCTAAAGAATACACCCTCCTCTTCCCCCCCCAAATTCAGTTTTCTCCAAAAGTTTCTAAGGAAAAAATAAAAGCATGTTTTATGGATTAAAATATTTCATTTCTGTTTCAATCACTTCCTAGTTAGGTCCCACAGAATGCTAAGAAACTTAGGAGAGAAATTTTAAAGAATTTTTGTTTCAAATTAAGAAAATGTTTTGTGTGTGTCAATAAGTCAATTTTAGCATTGCTAAAATTCCTCCACCCTCTTTTACCCTGAAAACAAAGTTGAATCATTTCCAGAAGGTTCAGCAGCACTGAGAGACACATCAACAGCTGGTGGAGTATGGTTTCTTCAACATTGCTCTGGCCAGCTCTCATCATCCATAGCAGGATGAGCTGGTCACATCTGCTGACCTCTTAAAACAGTGTGGCTGCTGTGAGTAATTCTGTGTCTTCCCACACTGTCAATAATTCCTACAAAGCATCACCATCCCAAAGCCTATCGTTACCACCTTCCAACCTGGCAGGGAGAAGTATAGAATAAGGCTGCTTTGCGTTCTCAAATAGGAGAAAAAAACATTGCTATGCTAAACAGAAGAAAAAAAAAAATTAAAAGCCATCATCCACACAGACCCTGCAGAACACACTTTGTGCTGCTTGCTTCCGAGTGCTGGATCCCTGGATACTGGAAAATTCATCCTTATTTATTTAAATTAAAAATCCTAGCCATGACCTTAGAGGTGTGTGTTTATTATCAGCTCCTATGCACTTGTCACAGCCTTGGCTGGAAGGAAGCCAGCGGAGGATTTAAAAACAATAATAATAATAATAATCCAAGAAATTTCTCCATTTCAAATGTCATTGGGGTTTTTTGGGTTTTTTTTTCATTTCTTTGGGTTTTTTGTTTGTTTGTTTGTTTTTGTTTTGGTTTTTTTTTTTGTTTCTAATTAGAATATGGTTTGTCTTTCAGATTCCAAAGCTATTGGATTAGTGGTTTTCAGCATGATGTCATTTTCCTGTCTATATGACCACAGCACAGTCTTGCTTCAAGTGTTTGGTAACAACAGAAAAAATAACCGTGGAAACCTGTATGTAATCCTGCAGGATCTGAAATCATGCCACACCATTACCAGGCAGCTCCGGAGCACGAGGGCAGGACCTCTACAAGGAGCGCGTCTATTCACTCTTATCTTTTCCAGAAAGTGAGTATTGGCCCAAAAACAAAACCCACAAGGCCCTACTCAGCAGCTCACATGGTTACCTGCCTCAACAACCCATTATGGACATGTGCAAAGTGAAGCAAGTTTGCCTTTAAAACAAAACAGGCAGAAACAGAGTTAGTGGACCAGACTGATTCCACTTATAGCTACATTACATTATTCTAGAGCTAAATTCCATCCATATGTGAATTGCAACCCTTCAGAGACTAAAAGTATAGGCAATTTCTGGTTTGCCATCTCCCTTTCCTCCCAAATACATTTGTGCTCCTCTTGCAGAGCAAACAAGACCACTGGTATTTGCTATCCAGGTTAAAATTAGCATGGCTAATGGTTTGAGTAACCTTAACAATGTAATTAAAATTATTCAAGGCAGTTACTATTCATATTATTTAGGGAGAGTTCTCAAGTTTCAGAATCTCACCTAAGAGGGTGAACACCAAAATGGGAAGAGAATGTCGTAGTGAAAAGATAACTTGGCTCAACAGCAGAATAGCAGCTAGTCAGCCCTTTTGTAAACGGCATTTAGACAACATGAATTTGTTTTTTCCAAGGGTTTGAGTGTTTTTGTACATCTCACTATTGATGGATTTTCTGCTTGTGGCAGCAACTGGCTTAAGAGCAGTGGTTTTGGAGATGCTTGGGTTTTTTTATGGATCTATTTCAAACGAGCCTGTCAGGTAGCCTTGTGCCTTTGAATCCTCCACTGCCATATGTGCTCAATAAAAAATCCAGCCTTGGTTGTCTCTGCTTATCCTGAGCAGATGACTTTGGACCACCAAGGTCTTCTCTGGCATGTTCAGAGCTGCACTGAGACACCTGGGCTAGGGCTCAGATGCTGAGCACGGTTTGGGGAGTGACCACTTATCTCCCTCAGCTCCACTGAGCAGCACTCTGTGGACACCAGGTGAGAAAACTGGCAGGCTGGGCCAGCAGAAAAACGAAACGACCCTGCCCCTGTGCCCCCTTCCCAGAAGCCAAGGCACATACCTGCTGCACATAGGACAGTCCAGCTGGCCTTCAAAGAGCACCCCAAAAACCCATCTTGCTGACCCTCCCTCAAGTCTCCATGCCAAACCCATTCGTACTGAAATGATAATAGCTGACAGGAATCAGTTTGGTTTGGCTAAAGAGGAGGCATCCTCAGGAAAAAAAATATGGTTTTGGAGGCCCACCCAAAAATGCAAAGGCTGGACTCTGTCTGAGAGCAGAACTTGGCCTCCTGTCTCCACTCCCACAAAAAATGCTTGTAAATGTTATGCTCTTAGGGATGTATTTTTTTTTCTTCCCTGCATTAAAAACTGAGTAAATTTAGTGCTTATAAAACCAAGAGGCTGATAGCAACTGGATAGAACCAGATGTTAGGAAGACTGGAGCATATCAAGCAAACAGATTGTGCACATATAAGTATTCAGAAGTATGTAGCTGCACTACTTATTCCCAGTCAGATTATCAAACTGATTGATTTCTGAGTATAAAAACATGATGTCCAAACCTCAGGCCTTGGGAAGGAAGGGAAGAGGGGGAATGTCAAGATGTCTGCAGATATCCACATCTATAGATTTAGAAAGAAGATATATTTTCCCTCCATCATTTGCAGCTCTGTCCTTCCCTGCTGCCCCAGCCAGCAGTGCACAGCAAGCCCAGCAGGGACAGATGCAATGCTTGATCACATCTCTAACCCAGCAAGGAGCTCTGCCTTTGGAGAATGAGCATCCCACTGTGGGGACAAGATGATTTCCCAGGACATCCAGCCCTATGGTCCCCTGATGTGGAGCCATATGGACTCCTTTAGCCACCAGCACTCAGGCTGCACACAAATCCAAACACTTTTAGGAAGACGTGTACCAGAAACACGTGCCTGAAGTGCCAGCATTCCCTTCAATAAGGCATGGAAGGTAACTGGTGCAATCTGCCAGTAAACCCTATGGAAACACAAGCCTGTGGAGCTGGCTCCCTTAAGGGATTTGAGCTGTTAGTTTTAATGGCTGGAATGGGAGGGTTTTTTCTAACAAAAACTGGATCAGTTTTATTGACTTAGAGTGAAATGTTTCCGTTTATAGCTTGAGATTTCTGCTAAAAGATTTAAACAACCTTAAAGGCTCCTCCTCTGCTCCCACATCCCCAGCTCTGCTGGATGCATCCCCAGGTGACTTTATTCAAATATCAAGGCCTCCAAAAGCTCAGCTTTGGCCTTTCAGGCTCCCCCTGGTACCATCTTCTTCCTTGCTGCACAAGTTTCCAGAGCATTTATCTATCAGCAGGCACTTGTGCTGTGCTGGTGCTAATGAAGCTCTTCCTGAGCCTTTTTCCACCATGGCCTCACTGCCAGCCAATCTCTGCTGACCATCAACCAACAGCATAAGAGCCAACACAGCCTCAACTCAGCCTCTTCTTTAGACAGAGTTTTCCTTGGATTTCCATTTCACAGGCTTTGAGGCCTGAAGGAGCCATCTCATCACTCACTCACGATTTTGCACTCGACAGAGCCTTTACCACCTCATGGTTTGTCACCAGCAGTTCCACATCCACCACTCATGGGTCAGACAGCAACAGGAGGGACAGCAACACCTTCAGCCCCAGCCAAGGCAGAGATCCAGTGGGTGAGATCCCCCTCCTTAGGGGGTCCTACCCTGTAAACCATACTGCATTCTTAAGGACATCAACCACCTTCCTCCAGGAGACAATTCCTTCCCAACGGTATCCAGCAATCACTGCAGTCCATGTGGAATCTCAGTTTCTGCTCCTGCTCTATAGCAGCAGTATTAGACCAGCAGACACCCTCCCTGAGGGCCATCCCTCCCTCAGGGGCACACCTAGGACCATCAGCGTTCATCATTCTTTCAGCCCCCGACCGCACATCACCAGGACTTCTGCTGCCTGATGCAACGTCACACAAGCCAAGTTGGACACACATAGCTCTCACCTTATTTATCTGCTTCCAAATCGTGGAGAGACTGAAATCTTTAGATGCTCTAGTCATCTGTGCAGCACAAACTGGGATCACAGGTTGCCATTATTAGGTAGAGCCTGGGAAGAGAGGCGACAGGAAGTTAACAGAAACATTGATGGCTGTGGTGGCGGCTGCAATTTTAATCCAGTGACTCAAGCTTGGCAAACAGAAAGGCTGCAATGTATTAAACTGAAGAGTTTACAAGAGCTGAACATCTAAAATATAGCTCTGAGAAATTACTCCTTAAAGCAGGCAAGCAAGAGCATCATGAACAGAACCAGGAGAATATTGTTTTCACAGGAAACACTCCGTGGGTGTATTATAAGCTCTGTTCTTTGGCCTGTCACCACATAATTTCTGCACTTCTTGTATTTCTCTCTTTTCTCATACTCAAGCACTGTCCTGTGATACAGCAGAAGTGCATTTACAGCTAAAATTACAAAAGTGGTCCATTATGTTTTCTAAGGTAGTAAAAAGGCTGCAGTTTGTCACAGCTGTCTGGAGCCCCAGACACCTACAACTGGCAGAGCTGTGAACCCCTTTCTTCTGCCCTGGCCCAGGCTGAATCTCTGTATGTGAGCATGCAGATTAAAGTTATGTACAAACAGATCTTTTAGTGTTCTCGCTGGGAAAAAAAAAAAGGCAACAAATCCACACATAAAAAAAAGAAAAAAAAAAAAAAAGGTACATCAGTGAAGCAAGAGGTCAGAGCATTCCTAACCACTTATTTCAGAACAGCTCCACTTCGGCTGCTGCTTCTTGGCTTCCCACGGTGGCCACACCAGCGTTCCTATCTCACAGGGCAGGGGGAGTGTGTTGAGTCATCTCCAGGGGACTCTTTCCAGAGGGGAAAATCTCAGCACGTCCAGCAGGAAAGTTGCAAAAGGATGGGAGCGGAGCAGCCAATCATCAGGGCAGAACCAAGATGAGAAGCCCAGGAAGACCCAGCCTTGTGTTGATCCAAATCAACCTTTTCCCTTGGAGGCCTCCCAAATTCAGCATGTGGACACACCATCCCCTTACCTCTTCTTCAGCTTCCCAGGGAAGGAGGAATTGAGGGACAACAGGTAGGGATAATCCTCAGGCACCACTCACACTATTCCCAAAGAGAAACTAAGCTCCACCACCAAGAAAACTACCTCCCTTCTGCTCTTCCCAAAACTTTTATAAGCTCAGTGCTCCCAGTGAGGAAGCCCAGGCCAGGCCCTACTTCAGTTAATTATGCTAATCGTGTTTTCCCCATGTCCGGTATGTTGAAAGTGCACAGCTGTGGAACATCTCCAGCAATAGGGAGGTTCACCCAGGGGGTTACTGGGTTGTTTCCATCTCACCAGAAACCACCAAGCAGAAGAGTCTGGAGGGAAGTTTGTATGGAGCAAAGGTGCCATGGATTTTTGGAAGCTCCATCTAGTTTACACTGGGGTTATAACCTTCCCCTTCAGAAATGGTTGCAGAAGATTCAGGTTGAAGGAGGCTCCCCCCACTCAAATGTCAGAATCCATCTTTCAAAACCAGATGGAAAAAGGCAGATCTCAGGTCACACACCCAGTGGGGTTCAGTTCAGCTGCAGGACACATGACAGAGCAAATGACTTTCTTTAAGATCCTTTCAACCTCAGGTGCAGCCCCACTTCTGCAGGTGAGGCACCTGTGTCAGCCTCAAAAGACAGACAGAGACTTGCATGGGAGGGAGAGAATGTGAATTTACTCATCACAAATGCTGGGCTCCGAGTAGGTCTGGTTTTAGGCTTGAATATCAGTGTGAGTGGTATTAAATCATCCACATCAGTCCAATTAACACCTACACTACAAGGGAAGACAAAGCAGTTTTATGTTATTAACTCAGGGTAAAGAGGCTATGTCAGAGCCTGGTGGGCAAAGCTAAAGGTGGCACTGCTGGTGTGGGCACAAAGGAGTTTTCACTGATTCTAAGCTGCCTCAGCTTACTTAACAAGACACTTTTTTTTTTTCCCCTGTGGAAGAAATGAGGGTCTCATCTAATTCCAATAACTCAGTTGCTGGTCATGGTGCAGCTCATCTCACCATAGCTGAGAGGAAAAATAAACAATGAGCAAGCCCTGCAGAGCAGAGGGGGCTCTTCTCTCTGTTAGGCCTGCACAAGCCTCAAGATGGAAGTCTACTCTCATTTGAGGCCTTTGGGTGCATGCATAGTATAAATATTTACTAATAACACAGAGAGAGTGAGAGCGGGAGAATAGTCATTTTTCTCAGTGGCTTGGGGTTAAGTACAGGGCAATGGCATCTTAAATCCAGATGTTCTCCTTTTGGGATTTGCCCACGAGGCATATTCTCATGAGACTTCCCTGGCATTTTGATTTGGATAGTAGCAAGCACTTTTAGCCCAATGATATCATGAGCAGATGACTCAAGACACTCAAGGATTTTCTTTGTAAATTCCAGCAGTTTATTTTATGACTAATACAGGGCAGAAACTTCTGCAGATTTCATCTTCCCATCCTTCTGTGTTTCTATTTTCAGTTGGTTTTAAAGGATTCTGACTTGGCCTGCTAGCAGAAGATTTATTTAAATTTATATATTATATATATATACAAATAATGCGTGCACACGAGGGTGTGTGGGAGCTGTTCCCAAGGTGCTGGTGAAACGACACATCCTGATGGAGGCAGAGCCAATGGAGATGTTGGGGGCTGCCCCTTTGGGAGGGAGGGATAAAATAAACATGGGAACATCTTTCCCATTGCAATTGCAGTAGGGCACAATATTTAATGCCATTTTACCACCTGTGCTTGGAAAAAAATGGCTCTACAGTCACAGTCCTTGCACCTTTGGCCAAAACAGCAGCAGTTTCCAGATCCTGTCTGTAAAATGCCCTGAATGTGGCAGAGAAGGGTGGAAAAGATGCCCACGACCCACCAGCTGTGGGGGCAGCAGTGGGGAGGGTGATTGGACACCAGGCAAACACTGGACACCAGCAGCAGAGCGAATAAATACAGGAGATTCATTGGGGGTGAAGCTGGGCTGCCTTGGCCAAGGCAGTTGCACAACAGCATCAATTCAAGGCTTGCACAGGGGTGATTTTTCTCTCCGTCCAATTCACCAAGGACTTGCACGCTACTTTGGTGGATTTTCTGCACAATTACAGATTATTGCCATGGTAACAGATGCATCACATGACAACTTTGTTACCTCAGAGACAAGAAACAGCTGCTTAAAGAAACAGGCATCCACCAGGAATGGGGATATTTATTTTCTTTTTTCTTTTTTTTTTTTTTTTTCTGTTGGCTTCATAGTGTTTTCGGAGTCCTCTCTGGCTTTCCTGTGGAAGCAGCTTCAATCGTTTGGATAGTTAAAAATTATTTCGTGCATCAACTGAAAGCTTTTTCTCCCACATAATATTTTTGCCTCATACTAGAAATGCAGTGTGTGTCTCAAGAAAAAAAAAATAGAGTTCCTGTAATTTTGGGAGAAACAAAATGGCTTTTTTATTCCCTCATAAGCATCTCTCTCTAATGCTGCCATTTTGTTTTTATTAAGTTAAAGACCGTTGAAGCATTGCTAATAGTATTATTTGAGAGAAATCCCAGATCCCTTGAAGTTAATGCTACTTTGCTTTTGGTTTGAGGGAGGCCAGAAGTTCTCTCTCAGGCTATATTCCCATATTCCGCAGAGAGTCAAGACCCTCTCTGCCCCAGGTACTTTCAGAGCACCAGACTCATGTTAGAGAGTTTAACTGGCCAGGAAAACCTGGGAGATGATAAATTCTTGTGTAGTTCAAAATTTACTCTTTACATTTATGAAAAAAGAAAAGTTCAGAGATATCATTTGCTGCTACCTCGATTTTTAGGCAATTTTAAATTAAGAGGCCTGTTTTAAAAAGCTTCACCAAGTAAGCCAGCCAGTTTAGATTTTTTATTCCAGTTGCCAATTTATTCTAATTTTTCATGCATAAGGAATAACAAAACCTTGATTTTTTTCCTGTTCACCTTGGGGAGCCCAGTGGGGCTCATTCACTGACTGCACCAGACATGGATGGCACAAATCACCGTCCCCAGCCCAGGGCTCAGCCCTGGCCCCCTGGCAGCATCTCCAGCCCCCATCCTGAGCATTCCAGCCTTCCCCATTCCAGCCTTCACCAGAGACCTGCAGCTGCCTCAAAGTCACCCCATTCCCCAGCCCCCAGTGGTGTTAATTAAGGACCTGCCTGAGCTCAGACAGCCAGACCACTTCAGCCCACAGTGAATGTCTGATTAATTAAAGGCTTATAATTAACCTTCATGGCTGGAATTTCCCAAAGACCTTCATGGGCTGAGGTACACAAATCCCATCGACCTCAACGGGAGGCTAGAATCAAATTGGTTTTGTCCCTTGCTGGGGATCCCCCTGCACACCAGCAGAGTGAAACATTTTCCTTTCCCGGGTTTGGATGCATTTTCCCAGGTTTGGATGTGTTCTCCCAGCCTTTCAGAGCTGCTCAGAGAGAGCTGGAAAATGAATCCTGTGCAGAAAACCCTGCTGTGCCCCTCTGTGCCACCACCAGCCCTGCTCACACCATGGGTTTGCATGACCAGAACTCAGAGCCGGCACCGAGATCTGCATCCAATGGAGATTCTCCAGATTTATCCCACCACAAAGAAGATCAAGAGTCTCCAAACAGCCCCAGAAGAAAGAACTGAGGAAGAGAAACACATCAGAGAAATCCTGACATTTTTTATTTAACCGTTTTGTTTTAAATTTTCTTTCAGGAGTCACTTTTTTTTCCCCAAAATATTTTAACTGGGAAGTCACCTCTGCACAGGACATTTTTGTTAATGAAGGCCACTGCCTTAATGTGGTTTTCTTTAGTTAAATATTTCTGGTAAATGAAATTCTGTTGTACAGCTTAAATTAGCACTGTAATTTTTTGCTATAGTTGTTTTTATTTGACCACATGGAGCTCAGTGACTTGTAACCCAGTCCCTCAGCCTATTTTTAAATTTCATGTGGACCTTTTTCAGTCATTTGGTAGCTTTTTTTAGAAGCATGAGAATGGAAAGACCAAACAATGTTGCTTTATCATTGAGAGCTTTTGTTTCACAGGATCACAACTGAAATGAGTTTGTCCTGCTCTCAGCCCAGGCTCTGGGGAAGAAGAAATCACATTTTTTTAATAAAAAGGCTCTCAGTCTTGTAATTTCTGGTTCATTCTAGCCCTCTATGGAAGATGTTACACAGTTATTCTATGATCCAAATCTTGGTCCAAATGATCCAGAGACAGCAGACAAAACTGGACAGCCCAGTTGTTGCAGGCTGTTCACAGCCTGGTGGACACAGGACTTCAGGGTTCTGCCCTGGCCCCCGTTCCCTGATTTCCCCCTCTCCTCTCCCTCAGCTGTGGTAGTGCTACTGATAAACCAAGAATGACAAAACCTCAGGTGAGGCAGGAGTGATGAAAAGCTGCAAAACAGCACAGGGATACCTCTGACATCTACACTCCTGATCCTAGAGATCAAGCTGTATTAATCTGGCTTTGGGAAACTCCACGAGATCTCTCCTAGGTGCCACTTTGGGTATTCTCTTGATCATCCCACCCCCAACTTACTTGTTAAGCCCAACAAACATTTTTGTTTCCACTTGGGGACAAAGGAAGAGGGCTGTAGTGAAGGGAGAAAGGGATGCTCTTAGTCCTTCAGCAAAGTAAAAGCAGAAAATCATCTGATAGAAACACCCCAAACTTAAACAGGGCATTAGGCAGAATTAACAGACCAGACCTCCAAGCCATCAGAAATTCCCAGCTGAATAAAAGATTGATTTCAAAGACTCAAAGATACCTCAAGGCCAGCATTTCCAAAGAAGATGGGAACTGATTGGAGCTGAAGCATTCCTCTTATTCAGTGCATTTGAGTGAGCGCTTTAAGTCTCCAAAGATTGAACTATAAAGAGAAATTAGTTTATTAATAATTCACAGGCTCCAAGAAGAAAAAAAAAGTCAAAAGCATATGCTTATGAACAAAGCTGATTTTATTTTCCCTGTTTAGAATTGAGCAATATGTAAAAAATGGAGGGTGTTGAGCTCAAAAATTTAATTTGGGGCTTTTTCTCTTCCTCTCCTTTAACCCAAGCAAGGATATATTCCAACTTTGTCACGAGCACTGAAAGTTCTTCAAATCCCAAATGGTTTATGTGAAACATTAAAAGCACACTATCATCTTCAGCTCTTTAATAGTTTAGGACGTTTTCATGGCATAGTTATTATCCAATAGCTCTTAATTGCAGCTTGTACATTTCAAGACAACACATTCATGGACTGGAATAACAGAGATTTTAGACTCCCATCCAGCATCATGGCAAAGCACATCCTTACTGCAGGTATCTCAAGGAGTCTGGCACTACTCTGTCCCACTTTGCCAAGTTATGAAGTCTGTAACAATCATATGCTTAAAGTCAATCATGTTACTCCTGATTCTGTACTTTTCCCTGGTAGTTTTGGTAATTGCTTGATTGTAGGATACTAGGTAAATACAAGAATTTAAGAATTCAATTATTTAGATTCACTAAAAGACAGACAATGATGGGGGTTTTAGATAATGGAAAGCATTTTAGATAAAATGCTTTCCATTGCCCAATGGAGAAATTACAATAAGAGCAGGGTGGACATTACAACTTTTGCCACACTTATTGGAATATTGGTTCTTCTATAAGTGAATATTGGTTCTTCCTCTAAAAGTCCTTGTTTCCCTCTACAGGAGAGCTGAATGTTGAATATTTTACCCCGGAAAGGGCTGTACAATTAGATATTACAGGGAATTTTTTCTTCCTAATCTCAGAAAAAAGTCTCATGCCATGACCCAACCTCAGCAAGGAAAATACAGATTATGGATTCGAATTACATTACTAATGTAATGTGTCAGTCCCGTTTGTTTCTTGGTTTCCATTCTATTGAATCACAGTATTACTGCTTTTGGAAGGAATCTGATGATAAAGAAAGCCACCTCCCAACAACAGAGGGGAATGATAAAAGAAGAGGCCAGCCATCATCATCCTAGAGGAAATAACCAACACTGGAGCCCTGGAGCAGCTGTGATTCCCACGGGACTCTGCTCTGACTCAGAACCCAGGCTGCAGCTGATGCTCATCCCCCTGGATCCCACTCACAGCCAACAAACTGTTGCTCTCAGAATATAATACTTTTAACCATGTGAATTTTTTCCCCCAAAGATAATTATTTATTTCACCTCTGGGTGAACCAGAGTGGAACATGTTCCAGAGCAGCACTAGAGGAATGTGAAAAGCTCAGATAAATTCTTTGCGAAGTGATTTGCCTTTTTCCCCTTCTCTTTGTGAGAAATGTGTGGCTGGGAGACAGAGATCGCTGTCCTGACAGCAGGTTCCTCACAAGACACAGAGTTCAGGGTGCACAAAGAGCAAAGCAAAGCAGGTTTAGCTGCTCTTGGCTACTCAGAATTGTTTCCTAATACTCTGCATGGCTCAAGCAAAGGATTAGGCTGTTATTGCTGTGATAGGTGAACTGCAAGAGATGGAGGTCCAAATTCTAGAGTTACTATTTCATCCTCTCCCAGGCCAATTTCCTCTTGGCTCCAGCTGGAGTCCTTGAAATCCAGGGAAGTTTTGCCTGACTACAGAGTGAGTAATGATTCCAGGAATCAACATTTGGAGATAACACCAAATTGAGTATCTTTGCTAAATTAACTTTCCTCCTAAGGTCATCTCTGTAACACTTGAGCACACAATGCGTTATTTTCGAAACGAGCCGGTCTCTATCTGTTTATCATCAGGCCAATACACGAATTCCTGATCATTTCTCCACAAGGCACACATAATTTGAGGCCATTAGGCAGTGCTTATCCATACCTCCACCGGGCAGATGTGTTCCCTGGGAGCGCTTGTCCAGGGTCTGGCAATAATAACGCAGCACGGGCAGGAAAATCAATCCCAACGAGTTTCAGAGGGACCCTTCCAAAGCTCCCCAGCATGTGACAGAGGGCTGCTAATGAGAGGGAGAGATCACATTCATTGCATGAGTGACAGGTGAAAGGGAAGATTAACGTTAGCATACACCTGCTCTTTGGTGCCCCAATTAAGACCTCCTACTGTCAGCAGTAACATAAGATGCAAATCAGCCCATGCCCTTCCCCCTCCTCCTGGAAGGTTGTGGCAGGATTTGGAGTAAAGTACAGTAAGAAAAGAAATGCAAAATCTTGAATGCCTTCCTTGCTCTGCAAACCTTTTGCTTGCCTCCTGATTCTGTCCTTATCCTGCCTTTTCCTTGTCACCACTCCCCTGATTCTTCTCACCTCGAGAGGGGAGATGACCTGTTTCAGCAAGAGGTCCCTGCCCTGGGGACAGTCCCAGGGACAGACTGGAAAACCCATTATTTGAATTGGCAATACTTATCCCTGCTTTAAATTTGTTTGAACTAACCTTGCTTGAGCCACTGGAGAGAGAGGAGATGGGTGGAAATATCATTGAGGGAGATGCATGGAATGGAGAAGGAGGGGGGTTGCTCATCAACTTATCATGGACTGGGTCTAAGGAATTGCTTTTGAGGCAATATTTTAATGCAGCATTGGCAACCCATGCTGGAATATTGCAAATCCATGAGTAGCTCTTGTGAGTGCTTTTCCAATATGTCCATACTGTCCCATTTTGTCTCCTCCTACTGTCCAATATTAATCAAATATTGCTTATCTGATGGAATTCCAGCTGCCAAGGTATTGTAGACTTCTCAAAAGCAATTGTCCTTTCAACTTCCTTGTAGGTCTTGCATAGGGGACCAGCCCAGAAGGTGCAAATCCATTCCAAAGAGAGAAAAAAAAATTGAAAAAATTGGCATCTTTCTCTCCTTAAAAAAAAAAAATTACAAGAGGTTTAAAAATCGTTTTTTAAAAATAGGTTAATATTCATTCAAACTGGTATAGCATTTCAGGTAGCTTTTGGAGAGCATCCTCCCAGGACCCCTGCCTCTGTTTCTCCCGCCCAGCCCAATGGGCAGAGGTGACCATGCTGTGTGGCAGGCAGACAGCCAGGGCAATTGGCCTTTCCTTCCTCCTCCCAGCTCTGCTGGCTGTTGGAAAACATGCATCAATTTGTTTTTCTCCCTTCAGGCAGAAAATAAAATTGGCAAAAATCTTCCCAGCAGGAAGCCAGGAAGCCCTGTTTAAATTTTCCCAAGGGAAGGGGGCAACTCAGCAAAGTCAGTATTTTCCTGCAAAAAATTTCAATTTGCGTAAAGACGACATTTTATTAGAACAATTTATTGATAGGAAACATCTAGAAATCCCATTCCAGAGCTTTATTGGCAGAGAAATGAACTCCTGCATTTCACAACCTCAGATTCTTTTCTCCTTCAGCAAACTGTCAGCTTTCAACCATTCAATTAAAAACACCCCCAGGATTCAGTTTGTTGCACTCTCTATCTGGGGTGACTTAGCCCAAATCTGAAACAATTACACACACTCAAAGTCTTTAAAGCTCTCGAAACACTGATGCATAGGAAGGGAATAGAATCCTTGGGACACTCTCTAGTTCATTTATCTCGTCTGGTAATCTTTTGACAATACCCATAGACAGGAGCTGAGTGGAAAGCAACAGCTCTATGGCTCAGTTTCTCAAATTCCCACTGATACTGAAATTAAAGCCATGATATCCCTTCTCCCAGTGGTGTTGTGAGAATAAATTCTTCAGTGGCACTAAAAGGCCCTCAGATATTAATGCTGAGTGCTGGCAAGAGTACACAGAAAGATGGATGGTGTTTGTCCTCAGCCCCCAGAAACCATTAAGTTCCATTGCTCTTTAAACCTCTCTGATGCACCAGCTCTGCTCCTCAAAGCTCTGTGCATCCACTTGTCCTCTCTGCATGCACATTCAGTGGGGCTGGAATGGTCACATTTAAGGAAAGAGACAAAGAGATGTTTTGGGGAAAATCTACCAGAAAGTGAGGACACCACACAAACCTCCTTCAGCTGCTTTACCCCAGCATCTCCACTCCAGAGTTACGGACTCCTGTGAAGAGGTGCAGGTGGAAAGAGGAGAGTGCCTGTCTTGGGATGAGATTGGGATGCACAGGAAATTTCTGACTAGCTTTTATGCAGAGACATGGGGGAAAAAATTGCATTTATGTATTAAAGGATGTTAATTTGCTCAGAGTAATTTTCCATAGATTTTATTGATTGATTTCAGGCTTTGAGGGTTTAACTGCCATGTCAGTTTGCCCACTTTAATTTAGCATGTGGATGACTTATAACAACAAGCTGGTTTTATCACTTGAAACCCTTCCTAATTAATGATAGACAAAAGAGGGACAGAGAAAACACTCTGGGTGAACATATTACTTTCCCTTCTCTTTCATCCTAGAAAAGCTCCTAAAACTTGTGAGCTTGAGTAAATTATTTGGAAGACTGTTAAATACACAGGCACAACAGCAGCAACAACCGTGCAAAGCTAATAAATCTCACAGAACTGAAATTATTGCAATAAGGATTATTCCAGAATTAGAACAAGAAGGATAAATATCACTACGAAAGGTCTTTATCAGTGTCTTCAGCCTCATCATTTCCTATGGCTGTGATTCAGTTATTAAACTGTGCACAGGCTAGGGAAGAAGTCAAATTGCTACAGAATGAAAAAAAAAAATTTAAAAAAGAGGGATTAAACCTGGATGGGATCAAACAGGGATACAACTGTTCTGCCACTGGCTTAGCTCACAGTGCTGGGCAATGCATCGGACACCTCCCTGTTTCATTTGTCCATCTGTAAACTGTTAAAACAATTCTCACCCCAGCATCCAGGAGAAATCAATCATCAGGACTGAGCTGAACCAAATAGCCATTAAGTTCTTGGATGGAAGACATAATAGGAACAGAAATATTTTCACTTGAAGTGTTATACTGCCCTCAGTTAGGCTCTGCTGGTGGTGACGTTGAGCTGAGCACATTCTCCTTGCTTTCAGGACAGGCTGTGATTTTCAGAAGATTCTATGGCAACAACATTTGCTTTATCTCAAGCCCCTTGTGGGGTTGCATACAGTAACTGGCATTGTGAAACCCCAAAGTCTTAATTCAGAGAGACAGCTCTGAGCACTCTGCAAACAGAGCTCCAACACCTGTATGAAACCTCTCCTCTTAGAGAGACCCTGCACCATGAACTGCCCTTGTCCTGCCCCTTATTGAATACATCAGCACTATTGTCAGCACTTTCCATCCTCTAAAGCAGTCAGGACAGTGTGCTTTGAGGCTCTTGGAAAGAAGAATAGGCTTACATTGTCCCCATGCTTGACCTCTGGTTTTTCTGGACACTTTGAACCCTTCCCCTGAAACCACTTGGACCTGGGTTTTCCTTTGGTTTTCCCAGTGACAGAAGCAGCTCTTGTGCAACCCCATAAATCCAGCAGCCAGGGCTTTGATAAAGATCCTGAAGTAGTGCAAAGAGCAAGTTCATTCTAAAAATGAGCAACACCACCAAGCTCTCTAGAAAGCAAAGAAAAGTCACCAAATTTGTTCGATATGGTGACAGACATGGAAGAGAACCTGTCCAGAGCACCTCTTGGGGGCTCATTTCTTCAGCAACTCCACTGCATCCTTCCAGTGACTGCCCAAAGAGCCATGGTGTGGCAGCCAGCAAATACAGAGACTGCTTAGAAGAATCTTTTCCACAGATAAAAAGATTTCTGAAATTCTAGGAATGTTCTTTCCTTTTTTTTTCTTTTGTTTTGTTTTGTTACAAGCTTCCATACTATACTGAAATATTCCAGGGTTTATTTTCGATAAATAATGCAGAGAGTAGCTTCAGATGCAGCTAGAATCTGAGCTGAGAGCTACAGTTCGAATGGCCCTACCCAAGTTTCCTTCAGCGCTGTCAAAGATCTAGAGGCTAAAAAGAGAGGGAAATTAAAATCCTGCCAGAAGTTACCCCACTGCCCCATCTTCTCCTGGCTCCCAGTGCAATGTGTTCCCAGACATCAAACTGAAACTCCACATCTGCCTGTACTAAAGGGTGTTTTCCTTTCCAGTGCACTTTCAGCTGCACAATTTGCATTAATCCAACCTGATGATCATTGCGTGGCCCAGCCACAAAGCACAGACACAATGTATGTGATGCTGTCCAGGGTCTGACGAGGCATTTTTGCCCAGAAATTTCCTTCCAAACCCTCAGGTCTGGCCATTTTTCAGTGGTGGCCTTGGCACAGAGAAGTGACATCATGTCATTTATCCCTGAGCTCAGTGCCCTCCCCACCTCTGCACATGCCAAAATGTCTTGTGGAGCTCCCATTGGTTCTGATGACGCTTTCAATTTAGCAAATGTTTATGTGACTCTTGGTTGGAAAAGGATGGAAAAACAGTCCAGGCACATCACCCTAAATAGATCTGTGGGTAACACTTTAGCTACACATTGAACTTAGATTTAGTAGCATCGTTATTGCATGTAATGTTTATTTTATTAGGTTTATTTTATTAGTGTGCCCACAGCAGAATGTAAGCCTTGTCTTTGTCAACTCTAAAGGCACCCCACAAGAGGCTCTGAGTAGAAAAATATGGTGCAGTTCATTTTTTCCTTTGGAAAAGCCAAGCAGATGCTGATGAGTGGATATTCACAATAAGTGTGTGTTTTGAATGCACTATTAAGCTCTGAAACTCAGCTGAGTTAACTTGGTGGGAAGTTGGGTTTAATTTGATCCTGTCTCTGAGTGTTCATAAAATGATGCAATTCAGCTTTAACCAGATGAGTGGTATCATCAAAATATATTATTTAAATCCCACCCTCTCAGCCATGTGGCCAAATTGGAAGAAGTGTCACTTAAGTATCTCCTTCCAGGCCAGGAAAAGATCAGTCACACTTTAAATTAAGTGTCTCAAGTAAGGATTTAATTTAGACTTAATAAGACAGCGATTGTACATTAAATACCATTGGGTTATTAAAACCATATTCATTGAGGTTTTACAGCTATGTCAGGACAATATGCCATAAATGGAAAAACTGGTAACAAGACACAGCTATTGATTCTGACAACATGTGCTAGATAGGATGCATTCATATGTTCAATAAAAATAAGATAAACAAGCATGTTTTCCAAAGTCTCCATGGATGCCCTCACCAAAATGTCAGGCACTCAAAAACAAGAGCAAGATTACCTTCAGTTCCTCCCTAAGAATGAGATTTATTTTCCCTATTGTTAGGGAAACTGAGGCATGGAGAGTGCAACAAAGGCATTTTCTTAGGATTTGCCAAACAGCTTTTGGGAAGGCAGAGATTTTTGAACTCTCCTTACATTTCTGCTTTTATGACAGGACAAACCTGGCAAAGACCAGGGTGGGTCTGAACAAGAAGAATCCAAAGAAGAAATCCAATCCAGCCAAGGACACCAATGTCCCCAGATGTCACAGAGGACAGGGCTGGCAGGGCAGGCCTTTAATGAAGAGGGAGCGTGAGGTCTGGGCAGACCCAGAGCACTGTTTTGCTTGGGATGGATGAAGCTCAGGAGATCCTGGATGCTTTAGAGTTTGTGAGCAGGGAACTGGCAACACCTCTACAAATCCTAGGAATTATTTTGTATTTGCATATATTTATTTACACGCAAATATCTGTGACTGTGCATGTGTAACACATGTATATGTATAAGAGGACTTAAAGGAGGGATTTTCCCACCAGAGGAAATCTTGGAAGAGAGAATGTTTATACAAAAAAAAACATTTCCTTTGCTAACAAGTTTCTGTATTCCCCTTACTGTTATTAGAGACATTTGTGCTTAAATCAGAAGTCCCAGCCCTGCCTCTCCTTCCATCTGAGCCTACACAGATTGCATAATCCTCTGTTTGTGGCATCATCACACGTTGCTATAGAGATAGAGAAACCTCTGTGATGATGATGATGTCAAATTGCTCAGCCAGATAACACCATTATCAAGGTAGAGGAGGAGGGGGTCTATAAACAGAAGCAAAGCATCATCTCCAGCAGTCAGTAAAGAGGAAAGGTAATATTATTTATAGACCTCTAAAGGTAAACAGATGTCGGCTCCAAACAAGCGTGACTTGAAAGCTTTCTCTGGTGTGAAAGTCCCCAGCTCCGCTCCCATTTTCAAAGGCTTTGCTTCATCAACATGACTTCTTCAATTGCTCTTTTATTCCATGGGCTCTATAAATTTGGGAGAAGTTATGCTGCTACTGCCATGGGAATGTGGCAACCCTATGAATGCTGTGTCTGTCTCATCTTGTGGCTACGTCTGGAGATGAGCTAAGTTCCCCCACTCACAAGAAATCTATGTTGCTCCTATTCAGGACTTGAGACTAGGTTCAGACTTGGATGCTCTGCTGTTCTAGAGAGCAGCACCCAAAATTCCCATGGCAGGGAGCTCACAGCCATGGCAGGGATACAGAGGCACGGCAGTGGTGGGATCCTCACTCCCAAATCCATATGTAGATGTCAGAATTGCAGTTTTCCCTAGAAATGGAAATGTTTCTGCCTCTTGGAGGTGGAGTGCCCTGACTGTCAGGAGCCACTTTGTTCTGCAAATGTCAATCTGGGGAAGCAGATCTGATTTCTCACTTATATTTCATCTTGAATTTCTGCCTACATCCAAGCTTTCCTCACAATCCAGACAAAGGTTTACATGACAGTTGTACGAAGCTGACCTGAAAGACAAT
The DNA here is from genome assembly GCF_031753505.1 of Anomalospiza imberbis. Classification (NCBI taxonomy): domain Eukaryota; kingdom Metazoa; phylum Chordata; class Aves; order Passeriformes; family Viduidae; genus Anomalospiza; species Anomalospiza imberbis. The sequence goes on along the minus strand of NC_089695.1, from coordinate 14,511,158 downwards.
TATATTTTACAATTCCTCTAAACAGGAGAAAATGGTGGCTTGGTTCCTTTCCTGCCCAGACTGTTTAATTACTGGGATAACACGGAATGCCTGCATTGTAATAAAACTCCAGAGTGTATCCAGGTACCAGGGGATTTATTAACTTGCACTCAACACTGGCAATCAGCAGCCAGGGTCAGATGTGCCTGGTGATGATGACATCACCATTTTTGGCAGCTCTCTCCAACGAGTGTTGAGTGAGGTAATGTCCCCAAAATTAAAACTGACAGCAGGATTAATAATGATAGATTCCTTGAGCCTTCTCGTTGTGCTCTAAATTGGAGTCCTATTTCTTCTATCAGAGGTTGCCAAAAGATCATCATAACACTTCAGCACACCAGCAGTAAGGGACACCAGCTAGTGGCACTGGGTGAGGAAGTTCCTGCAGGAAGGTTTGGTCACACCTGGGCACTGACTGATTGTACTTTCTACTGGAGATGGGCAGGTGTCACAGCCCCTGAGCAGTTGCCATCCTCACAGCCATGCCAACACTCAGCTCTGGGTGTACAGCTGGCATTAACTCACAGGGATGTGGCTGTCAGAGCTGAGGGAGGGTTCAGAGGAAGGCTCTGTGTCCTGCTGCAATCCTTTAAGGAATCTCCAGGGAAACACCAAAACATAGCAGCTGGCCCACAAAACCTTGTCCAGCACATTCATGGGCATTTTTTAGATTTTCTGGAGCAGCTTGCAGGTTGTTTAGCCTGTCTGGCAAAGGGGGGTTTTGACTATTTGTTTTTGAAATTTTGCAAGGGAAAGAGAAAGGAAAGGAAACCCAGGCTGTGGCTGACACCCTGTGATAGAGCTCCCTCTGCCCAAGACTTCAGCAGCCACAAACCAATGTCAGGAGTGCAGTGCACAGACTTCAGCCACACTGACCCAGGGCAAACAGGGCTGACACCAGGGCACTGCAACCTGCATCTCTTTAAACATCTGAACTTGGCCTTCTCTTTTTTGCTCAGTTGAACATCAGAGGGGAATGTTTTCCTGAGACATTCCTGAAATCTGTAACAGCAACTAGGAAACATGCCATCACCACTAGATCCCAGGAGGTACAATAGATTTGAGAATTTCTGTTAAAAAACAGAGAGCAGCCATGGTCCCAATTTCGGGACCCTCTTCTCCCACTGCTCCCAGTGCTTGAGCATTTTGCTTCCTTAAGTTCTACTCAGATTCCTCTCTTGACATTTCTCTGTGCTGTTTTTACCTGTCCTGCCCCTTGCCCCCTTTGCCTGCTCTCTGCACCGAGACCAACACAAGCAAACAACAAACCCTGAATACAAGTGTGAGCTTCAAACACAGATTTCTTACACAAGTTTGCCAAACTTGCCAGAAGGAGACTTTATAGATTAGCAAAGGCAAGTACCTGGGTTTTTCCTGTGATCATATCCTGTCACAGCAGCAGATGGAGGTGGCTTTGGTCTTTGTAGCATCTGTTGGCAAATTAAATCCTCTGATGGTCACCAGGCACTAAAATGAAGAAATAGAAAGTACTGGAACTGCTTGGATCTCAAACAGCTTATATTAAATAGTAGTTACTACCCTTAATTGTTACCTAGCTCAGATAAAATCCATCTCATCAGTGCATTACTTTGCCTGAGCACAAACTATAGACCTGAGCACTTTTATGCACTTTAACATGCTGGAAAAGCATTTTACGGTATTGTCTTTGTGAGTAGGTGGATGGCACAGAGCACTCCCTGAACACTCTTCTGAAAAGGGCAGGCCCTTGAAGGCCCTACATTCCTTGAGTTGCTCCCATGTTCCAGAGAAGAGCCATATATTGCTCAGTCAAAATGAAGCCATGGAAATCTGCAATAATGATGGAAGAAATGAGCAAAGTTTTGGTCATTGTTTAATTCGCTAAGAGAACAACCCCACCTAAGATTCCTTCTGCCAACTCTGACAAAGTGGCCAAAGATAAAGACAAATATGCCTCAGAGATGGAGCACAGCTGTTAAAATAACAGTGAAGAGGAAAAAAAGTGCACAGTAATTTAATTAAGTAGCTGTGCCCATTCCATGTTTCTCCCCCCAGTGCTATTGGTGGCAAAACAATAGTTTGTCACCAGTTTGAAATTTTAATTCTTTCCTATACAGATGTTGCCCTTAGAAAGTCTTGTAATAACCTCATAGAACTGCATTTCTCTAATGATGATAAAGTACTTTAGTTAATTAAACCTCACAACATTTCTGAAAGTGCCATACATTAAACAGTGCAGCAGCCTCACTGCAAAACACAGCTCTTCCAAAAATGTATTTGTGGGTTTTGCACTCTCCCATTCTTTATCAGTTGCAAAGGAACATCAGGGGAAGGTTATATACAAAACTGACAGAGAAAATGTATTTGGGCTGTTCTTATTAAAAGGTTTGGGAGGTTATTTTAAAGCAAAAAATCACCCTTTTACCAAAAAGAAAATGTTTTGCAAAAATTACTTTGATTTCACATGAGATTTCAGCAGAAAAGTTTGTGAAGTTCAGCGTGGACTAACTTGTACCTCTCAACAAAAGGGGAGAATGTGCAATCAGTCCAGACCCCAATCTTGAGGTCTGAGTTTCATATTGCAAAAAACTTGGAAAGATTACCTTTCATGTCAGTGCAAAAGCATCTCAAAATTGCGAAATGTGGTCACCAGACACAGTTGTAGTTTTACATCTCGTTCTATCATCAGGCAAGTTTGGGTCTGGTTTATATTTCCCTTTCAGGTAGTGCAGTTGATAGTACAAGCAATTACACCAATAATGCCTCCAGTCAGTGCCTACTTGTAAAAACCCCTTTCCATGGCTTGGACACGTAACACAGCATGTAGGCCTCTGAATTTACTTTGTTAAGAAATAAGCATTATATTTGCTGCCAGTGTTCTGCTACACTGCCCATCTTTCTACTCTGAGTAGGAAAATCACAAAGGTTTCATCTGAGACTCTTTAGCCAGGGTCAGAGCACTGTGGTTTGGGCACTGGGATTCATTGATCTGAGGACTCTAGAGAGGTTTGCAGAGGGACAGGACAGCCCATGGGTTTGGACTTGGTTCATGCAGGCTCTGATTCAGCAGATTAATTAAAGGACAATGTGTATTAGGGGAAAGAGGGCATCTCATGCACTTATATCCTTGCTGAGAATCCAGACTTCAGCCCCTGCATGGAGTTTGACAGCTACACTTAAAAACACAGCAAGCAAGAGCGCTTCTATGATGAAAAGCTGATGCAGAGCTACTTACAGGAATGAGTTTTGGCAGCCAGGACTCATACAGCCTACCTAGGAAGGTAACAAAGAATCAGGACCTATCCTCACATCGGGTACCAGCTTCACTCTTATTAATATTGTGGATCCTGTGGTGGTTTCCTTCACTCCCAAAACCACTAATTTAACGTACAGTACAGTCATTCTGTGTGGGGGGAAAGAGAAATTCTTTCTTCCTTCCTGTTGGAAAACTCTTTGGCAGTAACGCTTGGATTGTTTTCTTTGTAAATTATATTCATGCTGTTTTCAAGATGTTTTCCTGACTTTATTGAAATTTGACCAATTTAACGAGTAATGTAGAACTTGTTTCCATGTTAAAAAACTCTCAGAGCTGCTTGGGGATAATTATTAAAACTTCCATGTGTGCAGCAAGGCCAGTCACTTCTGCAAATAGAAAAAAGAAAAAAAAAAAAAAAAAAACCCAGTCTGAAACAGAAGGATGTTGCTCTAACAATAGGCAAAGGAGTGCAAAACCCAAGGCCACCAACCTTTGGAGACCAGGGGCTGCGCTGGCTCTGTGCCAGGAGAATAACACTCACACCTGGCTTTCCTGCCAAGTTTCATTTCAAAAAAAGTTTTAATCACAGATAAGGGACCAATACAAAGCCCTGAAATCAGTGGAGAGGCTCACATGAAGTCTATTGGAACGGGACTCAGGCTCCAAAGACCTGACCTCTGGCACAGCCATCAAACCATGCTCCAGACTCCTGCAGCTTCCCTTGAATCAGTGCTCTGGGGGACACAGAGGCTGTGGTTTGCTGTAAGCCCTGCCTGATGCAGGGATGTGTGACAGGCAGAGAGCAGCTGCTCTTAGGCCTCTGCCCAAACCCTTGTGGCTTTCTAGGGATGGATGTTAAACCCAAGTGTGCTCTTAGAGATCCGATGGACTTGGTGCCCACAGTCACACACAGCTCCATGCTCCACAATATTCCCACACCGTTCATCTGCCTCCTTTTTTAATCTCTTCAAGAGCAGGGATCCCCTTTTGATTGACAGCTAAGATTCACCCCCTAAATTTAGGGGGTTTCTACCCAGAGCTACACATTAATGATGCATTTTTGACAGATATCTTTTGAAACAGCTGCTCTAAATATTGTTCACAGCAAACCAGCAGCTGCAGCAGCCTGAAATACTTAACCCACTCAGCACAATCAATGGTGACAACACCAGCACTAAAAACTCCAGCTATCTTTTGGCCATCACAGCCTATTTTAAATCGGTGGCAGTGGTGCAGCTGTCACACCTTCATGCACCCCAAAACCCCTCTAAGCTCAGCTCCCCTCAGAGCTGTGTGAAGGCAGCAGTGCCAGGGAGCTGCCTCAAGACAGCCCTGTGTCAGGAGGGTGGGAGACATCCCTGATGCCTCAGGTTTTAGCTTTTATATTTTTCAGATTCTATTCTGCTTTAGCGTATAAGTCTAGGCTTCGTATTAGGGTATGGTGAGCTCTCTTCACAGAGCAGGGAGACAAAACAATTCTGCTCCAGCTGGGGACCAAGGACAAATGATCCAAATCTCAGGCCCAAGAGCACAAACAACGTGGACTAAAGAGAGAAAAACAAGAAGGATGGGACTTCATGGGCTAAAGCTGGAATTGGACAATTAACTCCAATGTGCTAATGGACCAAAACTTACAAAAGTGTGAGACCCCATGACCTGTTGTCCATTTTGTGGCCATTTTGGGTTGTGCTGCCCAAGGTGGATCTATTTGAGGCCTCTTAATAAATCCCTACTTTATCCTTTAGCTCCGTCCAGTCTCTGCTCTAAGTCAGCCTTCACAAGGCCTCATCCCGGTTGTCACCGCAGCAGAAAGCCAAAGGCAGCCCTTGCTGGTTGTGGATGAGAGGAGAGTGCTGTGCATGTGCAGTTTACAGAGCTGAAATGCAGAAGCTGGTGTTTTTATGGCTTTGATAATCTCTGTGGCGAGCGGCGTTGCTGCGCGGCCCGGGCCGCGACAGGAACAAGGAGAGACGGGCGGTGCTCGGGGAGCTGCTCTGGCACTTCTGCCAGCCCTTTGGGGACCCTCTCCAACTTGGATGCCACCTTATGTCAGCTTACAGGAGCCCCAAAAACCTTACAGATTTCTTTAGCTGTAGGATTTGCTCACTGTTTTCCCTGGTGGCTGGAGACAAGTTCATGGGCACACACAAATCTCCTTTTTTCCACCCTACCCCCTCCAGGCTCTGAGAGCAGCTTTCCAGAAAACACTCCTCTACAGCTGCCTTTGAGGTCCTGCTTTCCCCACATGATTCCCTGTAACACTTACAGTCACCATTGTAAATACAAGAAAAATACAACTGGAGCTTTGGGCAACCAGAATAAATGGCCAGACATCTAAATCAATGGCTAAACAAGTGCATTTGGGAATTTATGCGCACTCCCTGCTTTTAGCTACTTCTGTACTGTTATTTAGCTCAGCAGCTCTGAACAAAGCCCTTGTAACCTTCCCATTTCCTCAGCATCAGTAATCTATCCCAGCAGGGCTGGCTGTGCCATGCCATCAGGTGTCACAGTGCTGCAAGCCAGCACCAGGTAACGGGACTAGATGGGGCTGCTGCTGCTGGGATGGGATCCAGAGGGGCAGAGGAGAAGCTCTGCTCCCAGGGAAGCCCCCTGGCTTCGTCCTTCCAGAGACTCAGTTGTGTAAAGTGCCTTTTTGTTTTTTTTAAACTTCTTTTTTTTTTTGACACCCAACACTAGAATAGCTACATCTGCCTGGCTGTTACTAATTCAGGATACATTTCAGATGAAATTCACTAAACACCTTTCAGTCAAAAGGAGGGGAAGCCTCTACAGCAGTGACTCATGGAAGTGGCTCATCCTGGCAGGATGGGTGTTCAGGGAGATCTGCTCTTCCAGGGAGGTGCAGGATTATTTTCAGTGCATCATAAAGAGGTGAGGGAGGTGGAGCTGACACAAAAAGGTTAAGCTTCCTTTTCCCAGCAAACAGAGCCTGGATTTTGCAAGGGGTTCAAAGGGATGGCACACACCCATTCACTTCCAGAGGAGCTCGGCAGTTTCAATGCCTTTGAAACCTGCCTGCCTTAATGCCAGGCAGATGTTGGCAGTGCCCTCGGCTTTCCCACCCAGTTACACTGCCCACCCCTCGGAGCAGGCAGCAGCACACCTTTTACACACGTATGAGGCTCAAGAAGAGAATTTAGGAAGCCACCCCACCTTGGCAGCACTCAGCCTCTGGGTTCACTTTAAAGCCTGAGCACAAAAGTAGGAAAGCCAGGTATCAAAGACAGCTGAAAAATGAAATGGTCTCAGTCAGCAGCAAACCAGCAGCTGAATGTGCAGCACACCCTTAGGTACACATCAAGTAGCAAAAAAAAAAAAAAAAAAAATAAAAAGGTAAAGATGTTGTCCTCTAAAGATTAAAGCAGCACACCTTACAGTGTTTTTATTAAAATGCAGCACAGTTTCAGTATAAATGGCATTTATACATAAAAGAAGGTGATTTATTTACCCTCCTGCTCTCCAGAGACATGGGACAATGCGTTGGTTGGAGAACTTGGCCTGGTGCTTGCTTGCACTCCTGGCTGATGGAACAGAAGGGTGTCTGTGTCCAGATGTTTATTTCCTGTGGTTGAGTGGGAATGACACGGAGGGAACAAAAAAGGTTTGGTTAAACTAAGGGCTAGTGGGACAGTAAATGCAGTCAGGGATGGAGGAGGACAGCAGAACTCTGCCAAAACCATCACATCTCACTCTTTACTGAAAATTGTTCTGAATCAGTGAAATATTGATAAACCAAATAATTCTTAGATTTGTCACCTAATATAAAAAAAATATATTCTTTGATTTTATGCTTCACCACAAGTTTCAGCACACAGCTTTCCTTGCAACTGCTCCTTGATGGTGCCACAGCTCTGGGAGTTGCTGTGAAATTCTTTGTCCACTTACAAGTGAGTCTGCAACATATCACAGCTCTTCAGGGTGAGGTTTATGACTCCATAACTAATATTTTCATCATTCGTGCCTTTAATGCAACACAAGCCCTTGAGAAGTTGAGACCAGGATGACAGAAATGAAAAAAATACATATCAAATTGTTTGGGTAGGAAAAAATAGAAGCACAAACTTTGTACTTCCCCTAACCCAGAATAACATAATTGCCTTAAATATTTTTAGATTATAAATTGTTTCTCTTGCAAGTACTTCAGAAGTATTATTCATGTGCATGGCTAGACATGAAAGCTCACCTTCATTAGGAAGTATTTCAGAACCCCAAACACTAAAGAAAAGACTTTTGGGCAGGTCAAAACAAAGTTTTAAAGGAAAACACAACCATGAAAACAGATTATTAAAAAAAAAATATATGATACAGAGAAAAGCAGCCCTCTCCCCACATCTGTGGATGGGAACAGACACAGAAAGGATGGATCCTGGACTTTCAAGAACAAAGTTTGATTTAAAATAAAGAAGCTGGGAGTGGTTGGGGGCTGCTTGGGAAGGGGCAAGGAGAGTTTTTAACTGAGATTCCCAGCAGCTCTGCACATCCCAGCAATTCCCAGCCCCAGGAGTCACCCAGCCACACTGCCCTGGTTAATTGCCCCTGAAAATACTCCTGAGTGTTTGGGAGGATTTCCCCTCATGTTTGTGAATCTGGGTCACCTGTGAGAAATTTGCAGTAAGGAGTGCTAAAGGCACATTTCATTTGTTTATTCCATATATATGTGTGTGTATATATATACTTATATATATATATATGTATGTATATATATATAAGCTGCATGGCAGGTTACTTAAGTTGCCTGATAGCATTTTGATATCATTTTGCTACTCCCAAGTCATTTCAAAGGTAACCATCTCACAAAATCTGACTTCTTACAGGGCGGGGAGCTTTTAATCTCTACGAGATTCCGGTAAGCAGAAGGGTTAAATATTCATTGCCAGCAACACTTATGGAGATGCTGAAGAAGTCAGAGCCAGGACCAAAGGCAGATTTCAGAGGAATTCTCTAAAATACCAGCTACAAACGTTACAAAGTTCACCAGCACTTTCTGTCAAATCCAAGCTGCTTTTGGGCAAGGCAGAATCCTGCAAATAAACCATTTGCAGCTGTAAAAAGCAGTCCTGCTTTCTCCGGAGAATATTCTTTCCAAAAACCAGAATGATTTACAAACAGTATCATCAAAAGTGAATGAAAAGGAAATACAGTGCCTGAGAGAATAATTTTTGCACAATTAGTCCTGTTTGTGCAAATATTTACAGTCAAGCTTAATACTGCACACACAGTCCCACTCAAAGGTGATGGATGTACTCACCATTTATTGTTTTGCACTACCTTCAGGGTCTGAAACATTAATTGGCATGAGGAAAGTCCTGATGTTTATAAGCTTTTGGAAATGCTGATAACCTGATAAACAAAAATGTTAAGGCAACTTCAGGAGCTAATGAAAACGCTGGCAGGTTGGGGAAATGTCAATATTTACAGCAAGCAGCCTTTCATCAGTTAATCACTTTTAACCTTCATAAACTAAGATACTGTAGAGGACTTCAGGTTAATGTATGAACCCTCTCTTCAATTAAGGCATTACAAAGGCAGTTACAGACAAGTAAGGCTTCATGAAATGAAGTACAACTGAATTTATCAGGGGAGAAACAGGCCAGAAAGGGAACAGAGAGCCTCAGCTTCAGTGTTTGAAAGGAAGAAGAGCTCAGTGTAATTCTAAAGAAACAGACTCAGCATCAGGTCCAAATATTTTATTTCACACATAAAGCACTGTACCCATACTCATGCTAATAAAGAACAGACTTGTGCCAACCCTGGTGCATGCTTTTGTTATTGCATTATAGTTCATGAGAATTATAGTGCATAATTAAATAGAAAAAACTTGAACCTGGAATTATAAAACCGTCACCACAAACCAGCAATTCCACTTGATATGTATTAAGTCATTACTTTTTTTTTTTTTCTTGTAAGGAAAGAAAAAGGGAATCAAGGAGGAGGAAAAGGGGGGAATAGAAGGAAAGAGAGACAGAGAGAAAAAATTCTTTTCCTTGTAAATCATTAAAAATGCATGAAGGTTTAAAGCACGCCAGAAACAGCCTGTGCATTCATTTAGGAGACTATGCACAAGAAAATTCACTGCCTTAAAGGGAAAAAAAAAGAAAAAAGAGATTTTTCTAAAACAAGGAAAACCAAACAAGCCATGGAGGAGGCTGGTGGGGTGAAAGTGCTCCAGGCAGGGAGGTGCCCCCTGCTCCAGCCCCTTTCTTGACCAAGAGCATTGGGGGCCCTGAGTGCTGCTGCATTTGTGATGCTCCAGCAGAGCTTTCTGGGTTTTGTCTTCCAGAGGAGCTAATCACAATTACAAACATATGGATTATTATTCTTGCTGTTGAGTTCAGCTTCTGCCATAGAGAAACCTCCTGGCATGAATGGGTGATTTATTGAGCTGCAGATGGGAGCTCTCCTTGGCATGAGGGACGTGGTCAGACACGGGAGAAGCAATCACAGGTTAAACCTCTCTTTGACTCTTCCTACCTCCTAAAGGCACTTCAGCTCAGGGCTTCCTGCCCTGTGAGAGGGAACACTTGCTGGAAATGGTGTCCCACAATGAGAATCCTGGGTTTTATATAAGTAGTTTATCCTTACCAAACGTCAGCCACCACACGCCATTAGGGGATGATTCTCACCCTGCACAAAGCCAAGCTCCTGTGGGACAGGGTATCTGACCTTGATGTGTCACACTGTAACTAGAGAGACGTCAGGAGAGAAATGGCTTTTATTGTGTGGAGCTGGTTTGTTTGTTTTTTCGAAGTTTTCTGCGTCATCCTCTTTAAATTTTTAGAGTGAATTTATTGCTCTTGAAATCCATATCCCAGGGGCCTGGGTCTGCTCAGCGCAGAGGAGAGGAGATGGGTAGCAGTGCTGCAGCTTCCCCTTCCAGTTCTGACTTGCAGTAAATTCTTGGAGATTGTTAAAACAAAAAAGTAACTAAGTAGTGATCTCCATCTCTCTTGGCACAGCAAGACCAGGAGACCCCAGCCCTGCTGGTTTTCCTTTATGCTGCGCACACAGGCAGCCTGAGAGCACCATTCATCAGCTGGGAGGCACCTTACAGCCAGTAAAGGCTGGTCATCACTGGCACCCCCAGCCCTACTCACCATTAAATACATGCAGAGGGAAGGCTCTGTGCAGGATCTCAGCTCGCTGTGTCCCCAGCCCCTGGCTCCTTGCAGGTCTCCAGGACCCGAGGTGCTGCTTCATCCCAGTCCATGCTTGAGTCATCTGGTCTGTGGGCTCACTTGTACCCTGAGATTAGGGGTAAAACATGAGAAGGAGGAGAAACACCAGACTCCATGGCTTCCCTAACGCAGGGCTTGCTGTCACCTGTGGCAGGGAGGCAGAATCCCCCACTCCTGCCTGCTGAGGGCTCCTGGTGCTGGTCTGTGGGGCACCTCTGGCTGCCCAGACCACAGAGGTCATGCAGTTTGGGGACCACTGCAGCTTGGGATTTTCCAGGACTGAAATATCACAAGTCAGACAGAAGGGCAATCTCCTGCTTTTCTGGTCTGAGTGGGAGTTGCTGCTGTGCTGTTCTCTGCTCCTGACCAGGCATTGCATAATGCCAGCCCTGTTGCATCCCTCTAATGATGCCATTTTCTCCATAAGCAGGAGGCAGTCAGCTTTTGCCTAATCAGCAATTTTCAAGCTTTTGATTCCCACTCCTCCCCACCCCCTCTTTTTGTCAATATTCATTATAAATGCTTGAAGCCAGGGTTCCTTTTTAGCTGACTGTGCTTTCTCTGCCTCACCCTTTCAGGTGGATGGCTGACAAGTGACCACTTCATGCACAAGGAAACTTTAAATGAATCCCAAAAGAAAGTATTTGTGTAAGAATGAAAGGGCATCCCAGGCTTCTGCTGAGTAATGGATGTGATAATAATTGTAGGGGAAAAGATCCAAACAGTTGGGTGTTGGTTTTTCCTCTTTCTGCAGCCAAGCTCTTGATCAAAAGATGTAAAAAGCCTGACAGTTGCTGGAGCAAGAGCTGCACTTTGATTCTGGGGCACACAGGAAGGACGGCTGCCAACCTGGGAATCAAGAAACTGGCTATTGCTCCTTTGAACTATATCAAAAGCTCATCATATTTACTTCTTCTAATTAACAAGTGAACTTATTACATGTGTAAATGAAAGGGCTGGTAGCCAAGGCTGAGAGCTGATAGGAAGGGGGCACTTTGCTGGTGGCAGCCTCAGTAAAGCACAGCAGCATCGCAGTTGCCACCAGCCCCAGCCTCTCCCTGTGTCCTAGTTTAGGGCAATTTTGGGAGAAATTCTAGGAGAAATTTTGGGAGAAAACTGTTCCGTTTATCCAGCATAAACAGGACAGATGACTGGGGATACAAGCATCATATAACCAACACAGGACACAGTACCACTTGCTCTTGGACCCAGAGGAGCCACTGTTAGCCCAGCCTTGGGCCACTTTTCCCCAGGGACAGCCTCTTGTTCCTGGCAGTCTGTCAGTTTTGATGTGAGGAACAATAAAGCTGCAATCAAACGCCTTCCTCCTGTGCGGGGAGCCTGGGGATCAGGTTCCCCCTGTATCTCTTACCTTCCTCCTACCACTTTGAAGGGTTTGTTCTTGAACTGTATCTGGTTATCTCAGAGTGGAATTTCATTCTTCTGAGGCTTTTAAAACTAGAGCAGGTAAAGAATTAGCAAAGGACAGGGAGCACACAGAGCAGTCAGGAGCTCACAGAGCTCTCAGTCACTACTTTATTGGTGCTGCCTGGAAATGATGATGCTCTCCAGAATTTGGGAATTACCTTGGAAGGAAGGGGTGACATCTGCTTCCTTTCTGCTCCTTGAAGAACCAGGGCAGTTTTCCTTCTCAGCACAATATAGGTATAAATGTGCTAGCTGAGATCCAGCCAGCATCTTCTCACTGAGTGGCCAAAAAGGGATTTCTTGGGGAAGGGTAAAAACAGTATAGGAAGGATATTGAAATTTTTCCAATTACTCCATGTGAGCTGAAAAAAAAAAAAAAAAAAAAAAGTGAAAGGGCAGATCAAAGCAGAGTCCACTCCTCAGTTCTCAGGCATATTTGTGCAGAACAGAATTCTGTTGGTTTGCTTGCTAAAGGAAATACCCTAGAAGCAGAATTAATGTATCCAGGAGTTAAAATATTATGTTTTTGTTTGTGATCCAATACAGCTGACCAAGATATCTCCTTGAGCAAGCTGCTCAGATTCTGAACATACTCCAATCTAAGCCAAATTCTCCAGTTTGCTGCTGCATCCTGGCACATCCTACCACCCCAGTGCTGCTCAGGGTATAGGAGACACCAAAGGTGCCAGCACACACTCATGAAGCTCATGTAAAACATCTGGAAAGGAGACGTTCTGCTCTGCCCCAGAGCAAAGATGCTGTTTCCAGGATGCTTTTAAAGGAATCAGCAGTGCCCTACACTTGGTCCATGCTTTCTGAATGAGATGTCCTGGCTGCTTAGCTGAGGAGACTGTCATCATGACTGATCGCCCCTCACTGCCTCAGGAAAGGGCTTTTGTTTATATTTCAGGCAGACAGTTTTACTGCATTATATATGATCCTTGCAATTGTTACCACTATCTGCTTCTGCCCTAAATATAGTGCGAATGTTCCTTGCCCTTCCCCTGGTGTCACTTCCATCCTTCATGCTCCCACTCCAGGTCTCTTACACCGGTTCCAGGAGTGACAAATCAGTACAAATGCATCACTGCTCTGCAGGGCTCGGCAGTGAGGCAGCAGAGTGTGCCTGGGACATGGCTCTCCATTCACAGCCGTGCCGGGGATGCTGTGCCTTGGAGCTGAACAGAAGCTCTGATCCCGTGCAGCTCCTCTGAAAGCTTCCCATAAATATACAAGGCTTATGCTGACAAGCTTGCATTAGATTTATACCCCCAGGACAGAGCAGTCACTTGTTCAGTCACAGAGAATGTCCCCGAGTCCCTCGCAGATTTAGTGGTGGGTAACCTGGTAACAGGGCAGAGCGTTGATCCTGCAGCCCGTGGGATTTCACTGCCTGCCTGGGATTTTGGGAAGGGCACAGAGAAAGAAGAGGGAAGGCACTACAGGACTGAGTTGAGAGAGAGGCCCTTGCTTACTTGCTTTGTTGAGAACTCACTCAGAAGCATCAAGGTGGGCTTTAGGAGTGATTAAGGTCACACAGGTTCTCTCTGTACTTCTTCTCCCTTGACGATGCTCCTGTGAAACCAGCTCACTTTGCAGGCCAGGAAAACCTGCATCCACAATTCCATCTTTAGCTCCAGCTTGTGCATCTGAAAAGGAAATGGGTAAGCCCACACCCCTCTGCAGTACTGAAGTCAGGAGGAACTTAGCAAACAAACCTTGGTGCATCTCAGTGCGACAGGCTGAGCAGAGCCTGTTCTCTCTCACTGTTGGCTCTGTGCCCCTGGAAGTGCCACGGACAGTAATGTGAACTTAGAAAGAAAATATTCACATCCTAGGTGGGCCTGACTCACAAGGCATCCTAAGAGGAAGAACCATGTGCCACCATGATAGAATCACTTTTAGATGCCAGCAACGTCTTGGAGGAAAGAAAAGAGGAGGTGGTGCAGCAGGGCAGCCTTGCTGCAGCAGAGCAGGTCTCCATTTCCATCTCCTGCCCATGGTGGCACTGGGCACACTCAAAACTGCTTTTCAACAAACATGTTTATATTAAGTCAGTGCCTTCCCCAAGACATGAAAACAAAATCCAGTAGTTTAAGACTTGACTGAACTGAGAATGAGCAAGCTCATGTGATCATCCAGTTGTCTGTATGTGTAGGGATTTGTTCAGCAAATATTCCATAGTGAAATGCAGTAAATTCTGGGATGGAAGACAAAGAACTGTCAGCAGCAAAAAATAGCCATAGTTCACTGAAGTACAGTTTTATAGACCTGAAATTACAGGTTTCAGGGAAGGCCAGAGCTACAACTTAGGTAGGGCACAGAAGTTAATGCTGTTCCTTTACTTACTGAACATGGACAAGAATTTTACCATGGATCTGCTGTATTTTTAAAAAGAACACGTCCCTAAAAATTTTGGTTCAACAGAAATTGTTCACCAGCTGAGTTTTTCTTTGGATATCTCCTACCCAGGCACTGGCCTGAGCTAACTGGGATTGAGTGAAGGATCCACAGAGCTTACAGCCCGAGTAAACTGAAAGTAGACAAGGAAAACACTGACCATGATGAATTCAATGGCAAGGCAGGAAAGTGCAAATGTCGGCAAGTCATTTCCTCTCTGTAATTAAGGTTCCCTGCAGAGCCACAGTAAATGCAGGATGATCCAATACCTTACAGATTTCAAATTTCCGATGGCATTAGTGCATCCAAGATGCCCCCAGATCATTTGCAGAAACAGTCCAGGCCAGTCCAGACCTGGAAAGAAACTTCTTTCTTCAGGTGAGGGGGTAGCTGTTCCATACAGAACTCATTAGCCACTCTGCTGAGTTGCCAATTATTAATTGTTTTGATCAGTGGCTCTTCAGTAACATTCATCTCCCAGGCTTGCTCAGGACCAGCCTTTCCTGATGGGCTGTCAGGCAGCAACCTCTGCTTTCTTGCCTCTCTTAGAGACGTTCATCTGACAGCATTCATTTTGTTGAATTTTTGAGCTACCATGCTGGCTAGATTTTTCCTTTCCTTGTTAATCTAAAACCAAAATAAAACAAAGAAAAATTCCTCTTTACTGAGCATTAAAAATAGCAAACAGAGGTTTTTAACAAATGACCCATGATGGCACATCAGTGACTGTGCTCTGTGAAAGATAAGGAGAATCCTGGCTGCAGCTTAGAAATGCAGGCATGCTGGTGAGGGAGTGATTTCCAGCTTCTCAACAGCACCATGAAATACAAGGTCATCCTTCCTTAAAGCCAGAATAACAGGGAAGCATTTCTGTGATTCCCCTTTCTCCAGGGTAGTTAGCTCCACTTTTCCTTCAGTGCCCACCCAGAATATACACAGAGAAGCAACAGCAAATAAAAAACGTAACTGTAAAATTGAGCAGCAGGATTTACAGCTAATAATACTTGAAACTTTTGAAAATAACTTGATCAAGTCTCAATGAGACTCCTTTGAAATAGCAAACCATCTCTTGCATGAAAATGTATTCACCAGAGTGTAGTTAATAGCCAGCTACGAGAGACCATTTTTACCACTGAAATTGCAGCTAATTCATCATATCTCAAGGGCTGGTTTTGGTTTTTTTTCCACTGCTAACTTCATTCCATCAATACAATTCTTTGTACAAGACAACCCTGATAATGCAGAATAGAGCCAATTCTTGGAGAAATAAAGAGAGAATGTGCACTCTGTGAGGCCAGAGCAAGACAGAAAAGCTGAATAGCACCCGGTGCTGAGGAACATCAGCCCCCCTAAAGAACTGGCTGCAGAGCTCTCCCCCTGCTTGGGCTGCAGCTCATTAGCTTCCAAATCTCCACAAACTTCTCCCGAAATTCAGGTGAACTCTGGTGTCAAGATCACAGCTATAATTACAGCTTTTCCCTGAACAGGGGCTGCTCAGACTTAACTGGCAGCAAACAGAAATTAGACAGAGCAGCAAGTCCCCCAGACTCCTCAGTCAGCTCACACTGAGGCAAGATCTACAATCCAGAAATAACAGGGCAAACCTGCAGTGGGGTTTATGTGTCACTGTCTCCTTTTTATAAATATTTTCTGCAAAGAAAGTTAAGGGCACAGTACATGAAACAGCAGCATAAACAATATTATTACTTCTGAACAATAATATTACTTCTGCTAAAATCAAATCATGGTCGTAAACACAGAAAAAATATGAGGAAACACCTTTTGAAAAGCACCTAAAGATCAAGAGAACAAAAAAAAAAAAGAATGCTGTATTCAGTAGCATTAACTTACCTAGTTTTCACACCACATGATTAATAAATTTAAATTATTTTTTCTGATTTAAATTTTAAAACTGTTATTCTCACCACTGCCAAGTGATGGTGGGAAGCAGGGAGAGGTCTGCACCTTTGTGCTGACTGCCTTGAGCATCTCAACACACACAGCTTTTGTTACAAATCTTCACTTATTTAAGTTTGCTGGCTTGACTCCCTTTTTGTTTACACTAATCATACCCACTTCCATATTAACTGGGGAACAAAATATAGGAAAAAACGTTACAAAAGTGAGCCAAACTGTGACACCACACACTCCAGACTCCAGCTCAGCAAAGCAACTCCAGGCCTGGGCACCCCGTGCCTGTTTGGTGGGTCCTCAGCACCTGCTGAATCAGATTAGAAATTCAGGGGAGGAGATGCAAATTAAAATGCTAAAATCTTCAGCAATTCTGGCACTGGGAAAAATCCATGGGATAGGACCAATAAAAAATAAACTAGGGCACGAGAATTAGTAATCTCTCTAAGGCTCAGTGAGGGGTCCCTGCCTGGCACTGCAGCCTCCGGAGGATGCATCCCCACAGCTCCGCAGCCACACTCTGCTCACATATTTATGTGTGTGTGTTTTATCACATGCTAACATGGGACTTTCTCTGATTTGTATACAGGATTAAAAAAAGTGAAGTTTCCATCAAACTTAGGGAAAACCTTAATGGTGATTTAAGGCAGTGAAATCTGGCTTGCCACCAGACTGTGACAGCACTGTATTTTTTTCTGCCAGGGTTAGGTGCTCTCTGGTGCAGCAGCATTCTTTATCTTCTTTTTTTTTTTTTAACAAAGAATATATTAATCATTTATGAAGCTGTGGAGTCTTTTCTGGACTCTGAGCACTGTTAAAGACACAGGGTAGGCAGTGTGTGGCAGGAGAGGGCAGGGAGGGAGAGCCTGGATGTGGCTGGAGCTCTGGGTCTGTCTGAGGGCGACGTCACGGCCACGTCTGGCGGGTTTGGAAACACTCGTCAGCAGGATGGTCTCCAGTTTGTGCTCATGAATAAATTTCACTTTGCAAAAGCACAAAAAAAAAATAAAAAAAAAAAAAAAGCCAGCAGCATCCCTGGCTGCACAGGGTAAAGCTACTCAGCTTTCAGCCCATGTGCTTAATAATATCACCTAAGGCCATGCCGTGAACACACTGTCTAGGGAGCCTTTTTGCTCATTTTTTCCCCCTCTCTGCCACATTTCATCATGCTTAATAATAAAATTCAATAATTGTTAGCATGGAGATGAACCACTTTCTCTGGGAATAGCCCTGAAAAAACAGTAAGCAACGTGGTGAGGTGCTACTGCACAAAACCCAAAAGGAATTCCCGGCCCCTTGTGCCCTCCTTTGAGCAATTGATATCCCCAGTGCTTTGCATTTTACCTCGCTGTCAGAAATGTCCCTGTTTGGGGAAAAGGAACGGCGAGGCAGCAGCTCAGCCTCGGAGCGTGCGACTGACATATATAATCTAGATTGGCTCTCCCAGGCAGACCTTTGATTGAGGAGGAAGAAGAGCAGCTGGTCAAAGTAATCTGCTCAGAGCAATTTGCATAATTTTCTCCCCCGTTTCCTCCGGCATTGTGAGCGTGTCTGGAGAGGAACACAAGCGGCAGATGCTGCGTCGCTCTGTCACAGGGTACAGCAAAGTGGAGAACGTGGGTCAGAATTCATCTGCTAAATATCCCCAACAGGTTAAACAGTTCTGGAGAGCTTCAGTCACAGATCTCCTTTTCAAAAGCTTTTTCTTTTTTTTTTTTTCCTGCTTCTTTTTCCCTTCACTGAGTACAAATGATTCCATTTCTCCAGCAGTTGCATGTTTCCTTTCACACTTGCGTGCTATTCAGAAAGATGCTCTTTGTGTTTCTTTATGGAGCTGGCTTCCAAGACCAAGTATTCCTTTCCCCTGCTTGGATGAAGAACCCATTACAAATGGGTTATTTGAGAATAGAAAGCCAGACTTCTGGATTAAAAATGAATGTGCATTTAATATTAAACACAACGTTTTTAATTGTGGCAAGGAAGGTTAAAAACCATCCTCTGGAGTTCCAGTTTTTATTGGGTCTGGGACACTGGTGGAAGCTGCAAATCTTGCAGCTGACTCACCCACTTCCAAAATGGGCGCCTGAAATTTGGCATCAGGTTTGTGGTCCTGCTCAGATGAAGGACTCTGTAAGAACAGCACTGATATTTACCCTGACATTTAAATACTTTGGGGGACAAGGGAAGTAATTTTTTTTAAGTCTTCAAAAAGCTGCTTTTCCCCAAAATTTCTTTCCAAGTTGCTGGAAGTAAATAATACTGGTTCCATTTAAAGGATTTGCAGGAGTCCAGTGCAGTGGATACTACAACCCAAGCCTTGCTAAGTGCCCAGCAGCCACATTCCTAACCCAGGGGACACTGCCTGCAGGAAAACCCCTGAACCAGCCCCAGGGGCTCTGTTCTCCCCCTTTCCCTTGCTGATTTAAAATAAGCAAAGTCATCAGCAGAGACTGTTAATTTTTCCTTGTGAATGCTCCAAAAATCAAGTCTAAAAATCATCCAGGAAAAAACCTCAAACACATAAATTCTGTTCTTGCTCTTCCCTCCTGGGAAGTTTTCCCAAAAAAAAAAAGGCAGCCACTCTGACTGAGGATGAGAATCATCTAGCAAAATTGGGGAGGTGGCAGAACCTTCTTCAAATAAGAGTGAAAAAGAGAAATATATTATTGAAAGGTAACCCTGAGTTTAGCACTCCTGATTCAGAGCTCCCCTGAGGGAGCCTACAGCAGGCTGACAGCTCCCATGCTGCATCCAAGGCCACAGGGACACGGAGGAATTTAGTTCATGCGCTCTCCAGCACTAGCAGATGTCTGCTCCCTCCACAACTGGAGCTCAGACAGTGAAGCAATCCTCACCACGTCCCTGTTGGCCATCTGGGAGTGAAGCCACTGTCCCGGCAGGGGTAAAATGCCCTGTGTTGTGCAGTCCCACACTGGATAACGTCAGGCTGTGATCCACGGTAGATGCCAGAAGAGGGGCCAACATCTATTTCAGACTTTGCAGGAAGCCATGGGCACACGGTGCTGAAAGCAAGTGAAAGAAGCCCACTCCAAATGGGGATTGCCACACTCACTGTTTCTCCACCACGTGCCAAAAACTGTTACAATCCTAAAAAATAAAAAGGGAAAAGAGTTTGGGGTTTTTATCCCTCCCCTCAACATCATCATCAACTTTTGTGGGATTTCAAAAGTATGGTCCTTCCTCTCTCAACTCTCTTTCCCCTATGGATTTCACTCAGGGCTTTCTTAGAGGTTTTTCAGGCCTTTTGAAATAAAAAAAACAGAAATAAATGGAAAAATCCCAGGGATTTCCCACCTCTGCATCTGCCCTTATTTCAGTGACCGAGTTCCTTCCCGGTGTGGATACTCAAGTCCATCCTTGATGCATGTCATTCCTTGGATGTTTGGTCTCACTGATTTTCTGTGTCTGACGTGACACCACTGGTGCCCCACAATGCCAGCTTGAGAAGCTTCTTGAGGGGCACTGGCACCCACTGGGGAGTGTCCCCCTGACCTCCACAGGCACCTGGCAGCTCCCTGAGGTTTCTGCTCACAAGAGCAGCACTGAGAAACTCTTCTCACCCAGGTACAGATTCTGAACAGAGCTCAGCTGGAAAGAAAGGGCCAAGGCCAGGACTTCCACCATATTCCCTCTCCACTACCATAGCAAGAGATGTGGACTTTCTTGTAGTAAAAGGAGAAGCCTGGAAGCTTTATGTTACTGAACTGGGACAGGAATTTCTTCAGCCACAGGAAAACATGGAGTCTTTTGATATAGAAGGAGAAAGGACAAAAGTTTTCTTTAGACTTTTTTCTTTAGTGCTCCTCCAAATCCTGCCTCTCTGAGCCAAGCCTAGCAAAGCCAGCTGCTGAAACATGGCTCCAGCCCTGGCTATCCCTCTTGGAAGGGTGAAGGCAAGCCACCTGGGCTGCACCCCCACACAGGAGATGTGATTAATTTTTGGGCAACGAGTGATTTGTTGGCATGACAGCCATAAATAACAGACTCCATTAATTAACATTAGACTGGAGTGTCTGGGCTGTTCCTCAGTTTTGCATCCAATAGCACCTACTCTGCCCTTGTTCATCTGGACAATATCCCAGAAATAAAAACTAAACCACTTTGGAAAAAAACCCTGGATTTAGGATAGTAAAAGAGCTATCCTTTAACTCTGTGTTAACCTGTCCTGTGAGGCATTTTTTTAATGAGGTAGCTAATCACACTAATTACAAAAACTCCAAGAGTTAATTTATTTTGTAAAAGCGCCTTTCATCGTTCTATTAGCACATCTGGTAAAATCACAGTTTTCATTTAGTAATCCAACATGTCCTGTAACCTCTGCCTCATCTCCTATTACTATTAGTGTCAGCTTTGTACTAACCCTCCTTTTTCTCTCTTTTTTTCCTTTTTTTTTTGTTTTTTTTTTTTTGTGTGTGTGGAAACTAACTACCTTTCAGTCACTGAAATGCTAATTTCAGAGACTGGCAGTAGGCAGCTAGAAGATAATGTTACATGTTTCCAACCTCCCACGGGGGAAAAACCTGGGGGAATCACAACATCTGAGATGCTTTTGCATTTTGGATAGGAAGACAAAGGGAAAACAGTTCGTGTGTATACACAGACACAAACACATTTGGAGACTGGGTCTTAGAGATTAAAAACATAATTGATATTGGGTGTGTTTGCTCCTTACAGGGCAGGCAAGGTAGAGATCTGAGCTTTAGATTCTCAGAAAGAGGAGAAACACAACTGGCAAGCCCCTGTTTGAAATAAATATCTTGATGGGTATATTTCTTCTCAGGAATACACACTAGGAAATGGCAGTACTCCGCACTGAAGTGCAGAATATTTGTCATATTTTCTTGCCTTGTCACTTTTTCTGCACTGTTTCATTGAGGCCTGCTCCTGAAGGAACAATTGCCTTATTGTCACCCTGGATGTCCCAGGAGCAACACAACACAGCCAAACAAGGAGGCGGGAGGGGGAAGAAAGGCTGAAAAAGTAGAACAACTTTTCCAGCGTGAATCACTGGGGCTTAAGTGAATCCTTCCTTCAGCTTGGTCTGCTGAAATCGTGAATCTGCTTCCTCCTCTCAGTGTGTGTGGGCTCACACTGTCACTTCCTCTCTCCACTTTGGGTATTTTGGGTTTTCCCTGATCAAAAAAGGATAAACAAACCCCCCAAACTCATAAAATCTCTGATGTTGCTTTTGGGACAACACACAAATTTCCTGTTATCTTTACCTGACTAAAAGAGACTGGTCCAGGGCACCTCAAAAAAAAAAAAAAAAAAAAAAAATCTTTGTTTCAGTTTGGTTTTTAATGCAACATTGCTGGGTTTCATCAGTTCCGATTTGTCCTGGAAGGAGACAATCCAGGCAATTCCCAATGCCCAGCACAAACCAGAGTCTGGCAAGAGAAAGTACCAGGAAAAGGCAGGTTGCAGCTCAGGCCTTGGCACACAAGGACAGCAGGGCCAAGAAACCAAACCTTGGCTGGAAATCCAAACTCAGACACTGTGAGACCTGTTATTCGTAGTGAGGGAGAAGGACATGATGTTGGATTTAAATCCACAAATTAAACCAAACACAAACTGGATCCAAAAAGGAGAACATCCAAAGGCATTGAGTGCAGCAGTCTGGTGGTTAGCTGAAGTCTCAGGGCAATGAGTTGCAGCAACATTTCACAGCACACTTGAATGTGTACCACAGAGAGCTGCTGGCATGAGGAAAATTTCAAAAAAAATATTTGAGTACTTACTTGGACCCATTAGCAACTAATTCTTGGTGAAATAGGATAACTGGGCTTAGACAAAGCTGTTACTTGTCAGTTCAGATTCTTTCCTGCTCTCTAATACTCAGCTCAGTTCCCCCATGGCTGCCTGGTGTGTTATAAAAGCAATCATACCAATTAAGCATTCTGTCAGTTTTGAACTCATAACATTTGAGTATCCACATCTTGGCTTTCACTGACATCATCACAAGCAATTGCACGAATTTCTCTTTAAAAATTGCCTCTCCTCAGCTGAGCCACAGGAATCACCATGTCAAAACTTGAAGTCCATTGCAAATGCTAAACTGGGGAGCTTAAATTGTGATCAAATTTCTCATCAGAGAGCCAGTAAAATCCTTGAGAAAATTATCCTGCCTGCTGCCCCACTTTACGCCAGAGGCATTTTTCCCTGGGGTCAGGAGATCAGGCTGACCTAGCACCAAGATATTGTATCTGTGCCTTCAAAGTGGTGGTCTGGATGCAGATCACTCAGTATTTTTGTATCAGGCTCTTGGTTAGATCCTACACACATATTTAAGTGAATTACTATAGAGTCCCTTTATTTTCTTTCTGTTTTTCCATTCCAGAGAATGCTCATTGTTATTGGGTTTTTGAGCCCAGGCTCAAGGATCACATTTGATTGCATAGGACAAACCATTTTAAGTGGTAAAGCTTAAGGATGGAAAAAATGAAAATTATGTAATTTAATAATGAACCGCAACAATGGAGCACAATCTTCCTGCGCATTATTGACAATGATCATCTCCGGCTGCCAGCACTGCTGGCTGTGAGGATTCAGGATTTTCCCTGTGCCAACACAGACCTCACTCCCATTTCCAAGCTTTCCAAGTGCAAACAGACCACAGGCTGCTTTGCATTACAGGGAGGCCTGCCCATCAGTTTTCTGTGGAAGGCTTTCACAGATTTTTACAACCTGGTGTGTGCACACAGGCGTGCACCATCGTCCCTGCAATGTTCTGCTGACCTGCACATGCACGAAGCCAGGGGTTTGGCTGCGCACCTTGAGGCAATGCTTGTGGAGAAAGATCTTTGCTCAGCACAGAGAGGGGCAAAGCATTCCTCCTGGGCTGGGCATTTCTACAGCAGCAGAAAGCTCCTCATCATGGACCCCCATTGCCCTCCTCAACATCACATTCCTGGGGTAAATACGGCCCCTGGCCTTTTGTTTCCAGCTCACTCTGTTTCTTGTTCCCTGAATGTTTGCATTTGAAAAAAGCCCAAATCTCAACTCACTCTGGCAACCTCTGCAGTGCTCCTTGTATAGGTGGAGCCATGTGTGGGGTGTGTGGTTTCAAGCCCACCATTGGCCAGGTTTCCAGTGCAAACCTTTCAATGGAGTTAAGCTCACAGTTCCAAAGAGCCTACGAATTTTGCCTGACCTGCTGTCAGTATTTTGAGCTCTCTGCTGCTTTGGAGGGGAATTTGTTGTCCAGCAGACTGTTCCCTTAGATTAACAGAGAACAGTGACACACTGAGCTGTCACACTTAGCTGGTATTCAATGGGTCAGTCCTTATGAATAATGATTAACATTTTGAAATTAATTAGGGAAAGGCTTCCAAGGTCTATCTAGGATGATAGAGATGTAGCTGTTAGTGACAGTGACATGATGAAGACTTTTACATTGGAGGCAAGCTGCCATATTTCTCACTGCCCATGCAGCAAGGTCAGCTACTCACTTCCATATGATCAGGAGAGTCCTGAGAGAGAGAGAAACACTACCCAAAGGGATAAAGGAAAATCAATTCTGAAAAAATAAGCTATAGCCCAAACCTCCACCAGAAAATCCAGCAAAACTCAAAAACTCTCCAAGAAAACAAATCTGGTGATTCAAGTGAATCAGACTGCCTAAACTATAGATTCACTTCCTTCTTGTGAAACATCTGTGGAGGCTGCTCATATCCTGGCCCTTCCACCCACTCCCACATTCCAGCACCCAAAAAGTAAAAATGAGATCTTCTCTTCGGAGGCTGGCTAGCACGAACACTCCAGTGCCAGGTATGTGCAGCTGCGTGCTTGATTGCTAATCCATCTGCAGGGCTCAGCGTGGGCCACTTTTGTTTGAGCCTCAAGTAAGGATGGGAAAATGGGTTGGAATAAATAATGTGAAAGCCCTTGGCCTTTTGCCTCTTTTGAAAGCTGAATTGGAAACAAGAGTTCCTTCCAGGTTCTCAAACACTTGGTTTGTGCCACCCATTTGATTATTATGCTGCTCCATTTTAGGATCCCATGTGGGATGGCAGCCCTGAAACATTGCTTTTCTCCCATTGCCCTCCCAGGCTGGTTGGAGGCAGAGGGAACTTGTAGGAAACTGGTTTTGTGGAAACATTAACGTGAAGTTTTTTTGCACCAAAAGAGTTGAGTGAGCACAGGTAAATATTCAGCATTGGAGAATGAGGGGGAACAAAGCGTTAAATCTGGAGCTAAACTCAGCACATCTGAAGGACTGAATGCACCAAGAGTGGATAAGCCACTCTTGGCTTGATCAAGAGTAGATTTAACATAATATACAAAAGAAATGCAAACTTCAGCTAAAAAACCCTGCTCGCTTCTCACTGGTTTATATTTCTTGTTTCTTGTCCTGGCTCTGCCTCATCCTCTTCTCTCAGTGGGCCATGGGTGTTACCGAGCAGCATGGTAATACTTGGCCCACATCCTAAACCATGGATTTTTGTAAACATCAGTGAATAAAATTATTTAACATCCTGCCTGAACATTGTTTTAAACCTCTGGGTACACGCAAGGGAATGCCAGACCCATAAAACTTACATGCAGAAGAGAAAAAGGCTTCTCTCTAAGTGAATTTTAAGTCACCAGTTCTTGACAGATGAACATCTCAAAATCAAGAACTATTTTGCAGAAAGTGAGATATGGCCAGAGACACCCCAACACTGCCCTGATTGAGGGTAAAGCCTCTACCTGAACTATGGGAATTCAAGTTTCCAGATTACTTGAGCTGGAGAGGGCACTTTGAACCAGGGGTTTTGTCTCCTAAGGCAACTCCCTAACTGGATCAATAAACCATCACAGCTGGCACGCTGGGACTGGTATTCAAATAACCATTTCCCATCTCTGCAGTGATGTTTCTCCCACTGTGAGAGTCTCACACCCACTTCCTAAACCAGCTGCAGGAGCCTCTCAGACACAAGTCCACCTTCCTTAGGACTCGCTCCCCACATCCCAGACCCACACCCAGTCCCCGCAATGGTTTCCCAATTTGAAGAATGGGATGGTTGCTGATGGAGAGGAAGCCTGGGAGGTCTGATCCTGGCCGTGCTGGGCGAGTTCATCTCCCAGGGTCCCCTCACTGCTCATTGCCTGTGGCAGCTGGGATTGCTCCCAGGCAAAACACGAGTGGAAGGGGCACAGTCCTGCACCTTGTCCCATACCCTGGAGGGAAATGAGCTATTCCCAGCTCTCTGCTCAGGCTGCAAAAAGGGCACTTCTCCTCTAGACAGCGGCTGCCCTGCCTCCCTCCATCTCCAGGATGAAATGGATTCATCACAAGGTGCTTAGCGGGATGAGCCGTCTCCACTCAAATCCCGGGATTTGCAATTTGTGCTGCTCCGGGGCTGTGGGAGGGCGCTGGGCTCACTCTCCCTTTCCATTTGACTCAGCCTTCTCATAGCAGGGATTATCCTCCTCTATCAAAGGGAAAGCTGCGGAGCAGACGCCCGCCTATTCTTCCCGAGCACTGAGCCTGACAGCCGGCTTTTCAGCCCCGCTCCCATTACCAGCTGCCCTACAATGAGCCAGCTAAACTCCACACAAGGCCCACATGGAGCTCCAGAAGGAGCTGGGGGGCTGCAGGGAGCGGGAGAGGAGAGGGGGAAGCCGGGCAGAGTGGCCAAGGGAGAGAAACAACTCATGCAGATGAGGGAGAGTTAATCCTATTTAGCACATGTATATTATCAATGAGTGTGTGCGGTGGGGAAGGGCAGGGGGGGAGCCCCCCACTGCAGGCAGGAGGAGGCAGACAAAAAGGTCATTCATGTGTGGCTCACAGAATTAAGAAGGTACCACAATCTGCTGCTGGTTTGGCTCCAAATGCTTCTTCGTATTCAAATCAAAGCCCCTTCCCCCAACCCAGCCTGGAAAACTTCCTCGCTTCCCTGTCCCTGCCTCGATATGCAATTACCTGGCCCAGTTTCACCCTCCATCCCTTCTGGTGGCAGTGGGGAGATGAGGGGCAGCAGCCACATCCCAGGCCTCAAAATTTCAATTTACACTAAGATTTGGGCTTTAGAAGTGTAACGTTGGTGTGGCTCCCCCTGTGTTCCAAGAGTTATTCCAGAAATGGCTAAGGACCCACATTTCCTCAGTGCTGAGAGGAGCATCCAGGTCGTTGAGTCCTTCAGAAATTTTGGTCTAGAATTAGGATATCAGCTTGAGAGCCCAGGAATATTTTGGTTTGATCATGGACCATCATTAGTTGTGGCCTTGCAGTAAGACTGAGTTTGCAAAGATCCTCTCTGTCCAAGTTTTATCCCCAGCACATCCCAACAAATTACTTTCTACATCCTCCCAAGTTGGCTGTGCAGCAGAGCTGTGCCTTCCCCTGCAAAGTTCCTGCTTCCTCAAGAGCCCATGAAAAGGAATTCAAAACTCAGAGTTCTTTTCAATAACAGTCTGGGGATGAAAGACCAGGGCTGGAGCGAGTCATTTAAAATGCATAAAAAAATCTGAGGCGCAAATCTAGTCTGCCCCTTTAGAGGAAAAACAAAATGTATTTTGGACAAACCACTTGACTGCTTATGAACCACGAGCACAAATATTGCTCCTTAATTTGCATTCAGGGCCAGAGGAGAGCTGCACTCCCTCTAATGAGCACTGCCAGTCACCCTTTTCCAGGGAGAACTCCCCAGCCACCCCAAAAGAACCAGCAATTCCTCTGGGGCCCTGGTGCTGGCTAACTCCAGCCTTTGGATGGCTGCTTATGCTGCATGGCACAGATCTCACTTCACCCCCCCGGTAATCTCCTTGCCTTCTCCACAGGAATCAGGGATAGAGGAGCTCTCTCCTCCCCTACTGTACATGCTCATAGGTTTTAATCCAATTAAACTGTTCTCTCCCCTTGACAGAGTCTCTTTTTTCTTCATTTGCTTTCAATAAAGGAGCATCATTTGCTTGGGAGCATTCCAGGGTTGCAACAACAGGCCTTTGCTTACATGTGTTGCTTACAAGTGGAAAACTGCAAACGAAGCTCGAGGTTTATTTTAGGAGGAGGGTAGAAATGGCCCTGTTATTTAATTTTTTTTAAATGCTTTTAAAACCTTATTAAACAAATTAAATTTCAAGAGACATCTCACTCTTATTCTGGGAAGTCCCTGCCTCGTCCCTTTCTTGTCCCAGATTGGTTTGTTAGCACAGGCTGCCCATTGCCTGGCTCCCACAGACCCATCAAGCATCGATTTTGACACTTAACAGAATTAGAAATGCCAGCCATCCAAACCTTGATGGCTTTTCACAGGGAACGAGCACTAACCTCCATTAGGAGGCCTCCTTTTATCACATAGATCCTCTTAAAATTCAATTTGTAATGAAATTCTCCCCCATCTCCCCAAACCCTGCCAGCTGCCAGCCCCATCCCACTACCTCCAACACTCATTCCTCGCTCAGATAGACCTATATCCAGTCCTTTCTGTAATCTAAAAAAGCCCATCACTTATACCACTACTGTCTGCTGGAAGGAAGCCACAGTCAATAGGTGAATCAGGTCTGCACCTCGTACCCCTGAGTTAATAAATGTTGAAAAGAGGGTGAGCTGAAGCCTTTGATAAATATCTCTTGTGCCAACTGAATAAACTCATTGTCACAATGCAGCACCCCTAAGTTCATTGTAAAAATGTGCCTGAAACATGGAGATAACGGTGAAAAACTCAAATATCGTTGGCCTGCAAATCCTCCAGCCTTGAGCAAAGAACTATCTGCAGAGAAACAAAGTCAGGAAAATCCAACTCAAAGATAAGTGGAACTGCTGTTAATGTGAGGCAGTGCACTACCTGGGTTTGATCCAAAAATTAGTCAAGTTCTTCATTTAACTACAGGGGGTGGTTGGATTAGATCCCACTTAGCTGATGTGCCAGGGGCAGGAACGTGCAATTCTCTACCTTCCTCCTCCTTTTAAATGCTCTCAGACTCTTATGGTATTTTACAAATCATTCAAGGACTTGATGGGTTAGCAGGAAATTTCCTTTGTGCTGCTGTGCCAGAGACAAGGAACAGATCTGGTAGGCAGCTCTTCATTTTACTGTGAGATCCCCATTCAGCTGCATGGAATGTATGCACAGGATTAAAAATTATCCATGATTACAATTTAGAGTGTTATAAACCACTCAGCACCTGGAGCCCTAGTGAGGCGATATGTAAAGATTAATAATATAAGCATTTGAAAATCCACTTCCCCTTTGGTTGTTTGCCAGGATCACAGTCCAGAATATAGCATTTTCCATGCAAAAAGTGGTAAGCTGATTAACAGCTAAAGGAGAGCACTTTTGTGCACTTTCTTCAGCATGTACAGTACATACCATGTCATCAGCCCATCCTGAACCTGCATCTCAATAACCAGAAACTCAGTCTGGGGACTGCATTTTAATAAATAGTTATTGAAGGGGCAAGTGCTGGTCAGATATTTGGCCAAACTGACTCTCCATCAATTTGGATTAATTCAGTTGAAATCTAAGGAGTTTGGTTTGTCTGATGATGATTGGACTTTCATTCAATGCATGTTTTCCTCCTGAGCATAGTTTTAAGGTTTGATCCCCAAGACTGAGCAAATGTGTTTAACGCCACCAAGCCATGGAGTCAAACTTCATCAGAGTCTGGTTCAAAAATCATTAAAATTGGTGTCTGTGTTTCCACTGGCATCAGCAGGCTATAGATTTCATCCCAGTTTGGATCTCTTCATTTTAGTTTAACACCAAAGTCTTCTGAAGTGAATGAAGCAATTCCCATTGACACCAGTGATGTCAGAGCCATGCTTGTTTATCTCCAGCTTTGTCTTAAAAGCATCAAAAGGAAATTAAAACCAGAGCACCTTAGTAAGGTAAATAGAATTTCAACTATAAAGGACTCTAACCTCTTAAGCTGTACATGTTTGGGTAAGGTTTTTGGAAATTAAACACATTTCTTCCTCCCATAGTGTATTTTTACTCTTCAACAGTCTGCTCCAGAGTTTACACTGGAATGGGATTTGCTGTTGAGTGAGCTTTACTCATATAACTTCTCAAAGTGCAGACAATTGTTGCAAATGATGCTCCCCATTAACAGTAAATGCTTTCACTGTCTCCAGCTCTATAAATTGCTAAATATTACAAGGCGTTACTCCTTAGTTCCTCTCATGAGTGATTAGAAATGGGACTTCTGATGACACAACTAGTAAAAGTAAAAAAGGATTTTTCTCTCTTGTCCTTTTAGTAGCTGTTTATGGAATGGGAATGGAGGGGCACTGCGACCCCCACAGTTAATTTTTTTTCCATATAGTTTCCCTTATGCTCTGCATCAGAGCTCCCCTAAAAGAAATTCATTGAGAAGACAATTCCGAACGATTAGCACTCCCTGATAATTTTTACAAGAATCTTCCAAATACTAAGACCATAAATAAAAAGCTCAGGAGTTCTCCGAGTTACAGATTTAGTTACAAGTGTTTTTTGTACAGTGGCACGAGTGGAATGAGCACCCAGAGCATAAATAGCAGAGGCTGTAGAGGATGGAGTAGGGCAGGTCGCTCCAGCACGAGGGGTTTATCCAAATGCCAGTCAATTAAATGCCCCAGAGAAAGGGACATCATTCCTTTCCTTCACCCTGTTTCTCTCGATACTTAGAGGGCAGACCTTGTTCTCACTTTCCCCTTGCCAACCCTCATCACCTCCACTGGCTTTCTAGGAGGGACTTGAGATTAATGCCTGTGTAGCAGAGCAGATTTAAGAATTACTTTATTTCAGTGGAAAGGTCTTGCTGCTACTTTAAAATATGTCCTTCTCTTTTTGTCTGACAATGCAATTAATCAAGTCTCCCACCCACTCAGAGCCTGTCTTTAGAGCTTCTCTGTCTCTCACTTTCTTTTATAGATGAGGCTTTAGTGCCTGCCAGAATTTATGGAGGGAAGTAACAAGGATTCAGCTAGGACCTCAGAAAACAGGCTCTGATATTCTCATGGCACATCTTCTCCTTGCCCCCTATCACAAGATGGACCAGCAGCTGTTCTCTCTCCTTGAGCCTTCATCTGCTCCTGCATCCCTACAGCCACAGAGGGCCTTGTACAGCAATCATCCTGGCTCTGCCAAAGGGGAAGGAAACATCTAACATGGCATGTTAGAGGAATCTCAGGGCTCCAATTAGCATAATTAACTTAGAGAATCTCACAAAGGGCACTGTGCAACCTGATCTCTCCCAGCAAGCCAACCTCACAGGCTCTCCCCTGCCCCC
Organism: Anomalospiza imberbis; assembly: GCF_031753505.1. Lineage (NCBI taxonomy): Eukaryota > Metazoa > Chordata > Aves > Passeriformes > Viduidae > Anomalospiza > Anomalospiza imberbis. Next base: position 14,480,729 of record NC_089695.1, on the reverse strand, counting down.
AAATCTGAGGCTTCAAGGACTCGGCTGGTTTTGGGGAGGGGACCAGAACCAGAGGAGAGGGGGAGCAGGAATCGGAGTTTTGCTCCCAGTGAAAGTACTTTTCCATGAACAGAAGTAATTTAGCCCTTTGTTTGTAACATTAGTGTATTTGGCTAAGAGTTCTGGACTCGGTCTCTCTCACACTATCCAATAGTCAGCTTCAGTTTCCAGGAGCCCAAGTCAAAACCTGGGCGCAGAGTTAATGACTCCCAGCTGCAGGGCTGTGTTCAGGCCCAAGGTCTGGGTCAGATTCGTCACCAAACAGTCCTCGACAGGCACGAAGTCACCACAAGGTATTAGAGCAGGGTCATGTATGTGCAAGGTCACCACAGGGGAAGGGCTGGGGTTTGTTTGTTTTGTATATGTGTTAGTAAAGGGAAATCACTACAGAACAATGTAAATGTTATACCTTCCAACTGTAAATGTTATACCTCTCACTAAAAAAAAATAGGCCTGGTTATTTGTTTCTTGGCAAAACATGTCTGTTTCTCCTTTGTCAGTAGGTGCAAGTTGATTTCTGGAGCCCAAAACACCTCTTTTTGGCTAAATACCTGTTTCTTTTTTCTTTTAGTAGCACACCCTGGAGGAGCATAACTGAATTGACATAAATTACATGTGGAGGAAGAGGGAGTTTAATGAATAGAAGACTTGTGGAATTCACTTGATGTTGGCACATTAACGCACTTTTCCTGTGCACTGAAAGTTTTTCTGTAGTTTCCCCACATAAATTGGGAAGAAGAAAAAAAAAAAAAAGAGAGAGAGAAAAAGAAAACATTTAAGACATAGACCTTAGGGTTCTATGAGCAGTTTGATCATTCTGTGAAATGACATTTGAATAAACCAAGATCAGACAAGCAGGGCAGTGCTGAAGTAGGTAACAGAAATCTTCTTGTGCCCTCTTTGGTATATGCTTAGTAAATGCTTGCCAACAATTAGTTCTGTGATATCTTTAATTTGAAATAAATAAGTACCAGCAACCTGGCCCTCTCAATACTCTTTCAAATAATAAACTCAGCCCAAAAACTGATATCTTGAAGAATATAGCAGCACCAAGAGAGTAATATCAATGCCCTTGGTAATGGCATCCATTTGTGCGTTCCCTCTGGTTCTTTAAATACTACACACGGGTGGACTGGGAGTCTTTCAAAACAGAACCTGAGTGCATAAATAAATGTGTGCTGACTTGTGCTGTTGCTCTTCCAGCATTATAGGAAACACATTTGTTTATCAGGTCTGATTAAGCTTACACGATCCAAGCCCTGCCAGAGTCAGGAGTGCATTGTACACATTATTTGATAAGAGAGAAGGATGAGTTATGTAAACACCTAGCAACATGTGAGGGAGATTTACTCTAATTGTTTATGTGCCTTTGTGGGAAGATTATAATCATGTTGTTTCATTAAACAAAACAGTTGTACAAGTTCTATAAGACAAATTGCCTTTTGCTCTATTCACTCGCAAAGGTCATCCTGTTACCACTGATTAGCACCAGACAGCCAGTCATACTTTGGCAAAAGGAGAGTTCATTCATAGCAGGAATGCAGAGTCTTTCTCAGAATAGGTTTCCCAGTGACTGACTTGGCAAAGATACAACAGAGAAAACACTTCTGCCCAATATCAAACATTCACCTTCTGACAGCTCCAGAGGACATCTCTCCTTCACAGCAGTGCTGAGCACCACCGGTTCAAGCCTTTGGCTGCATCAGAGAGAGCCACAAGTAAATACACAGAGGTGAAATGCAGGTAAATCCTTTCCAGATATTGCTAACTAATGGAGTAACCAACTTCATTGCTAAGTAATTCCCAAAAGAACTGTTAAAGTTGGAGGAAATACAGCAGCAGAGGAAGCTGAAGTTCTTCTTTAAGTCTCTCCTAGTGTTAGAGAAGCCTCTTCTGATTTCCTCTTCCTGCATCCCCATCTCACTTCATTACAGGCAGCCCAAGCAGCAGCCATGGACTCTCTGAACACACACACCACTCCCCAGAGCTTGGCAACCATCTCGCTTTGTCTCTTTGATGGGCATGTAGGAAACAAATGAGAAGGAGAAGATGTTTGAAGAGTCCATTAACATGGTTAGCTCGGACGTGTTGACAATAAATCGATTCTTTTTGACGTGGCTGTCGCAGTAATGAAGGTACATTTCTGGATAACTCTTCTTAATGCAAGATAAGATATGGATGGCTCATATCTTCCTGACATGTGTCCAGCATGTCAACCAGTGGCATAAGAAAAGGTTGTTTTGTTGTTGCACTAATCAGAGATAAAGTTTAAGATTAATGATGATGGGTGTTTTTGTCTGTCATATTTTTTGAAGGATAGAGGTCGCACACTCCTGGGGATGGCAGAGTTAGTGCCCTACCTCTGAAAAGAAAATGAACACTCAACAAGACCCATATTAAAAGGTCCCTCTTTCCTCTAGAGATTGAAAGTGGCAGTCAAAGGAAAAACATGCCCAAACTTGAATGTCACAGCACATTTCCCCACTGTTGCTAGGGTTCTGGCATTTGAAGGGATCTTTTAAGGCTCCTTTCTCTGATGTATAAAAGGAATGTTTAGTACAGTGAAGAAATGTATATAAGAGTCAAAGTGGCAAGACGAGAGAGACAAAGCAAAAAATTAGCAAGTACCAGGGGAGGCCATGGATGGAAATAGGAAGATCTTTTCCTACTTCTAAATATACACGGGCCTGTCACTCTTCACGGCATTCTGCTGTGGGGCCATTTAGCTGTTTGAAATGGGACACAACCCAGGGCTGTCCCAGCTGGTGGGATCCAGAGCACCTCTGAGGTTCCACCGTGGTCCTGGCTGAGGGCAAAGGAAGCACCAGCACCAGTCCCAGGACCATTGCACACCCTTCTTACCCTGCTGGCTGGAAGGATGCACAGACCAATGCTCGGAGGTGTACCTTGGCAATGTTATGCTCTCATTTCCCTACATTTAAAGCTGATGTAATTCTAATATCCACCATAGCACATGAGTTTTAGCCTGTTTTGTTTCTTAGGTGAGGTATTGTCATGGTTTAACCCCAGAGGCCCACAAAACACTGTTATGGGGACTTGGAAAGACAAACACCGTCACTCCAAATGTCCCGTTTCTCCTTCTTACTCAGCTTTATATGCTGAGAATGACACCACATGGTCTGAGACATCCCTGGGGTCAGTCGGGGTCAGCTGTCCTGGCTGTGTCCCCCCCGTTCCTTCCTCTGTGTAAGCCCTGATCAGCAGTCATGAAAATGGACCTGAATTATCCACACTGCTTCTAGGACAAATCCAAAACACAGCTCCAGACCAACTACTATGAAGAAAATTAACCCTACCCCAAGCAAAATCAGCCGCAGGTATTCAATTAATGTTTGCTGAGACCTGAAATCTATTGAGAAGAGGCCTTATTACCTTGGATCACCTTGAATTCTATTGTTAGGATCAACAACAAAACCCTTGGTAGCAATTAAAAAAACTTAATTTTTTCTGCTTCAGAGTACTGTTTCAGCTTTGGAGAGAATTAACATTTAATTACTTTGAGACTAAAGAAACAAACAAGCAATTAACTGCCTTCAATTCACTTAGCAAAGTGATGAAGTCATGCAGAACATATTTTGACTGGAGATAGGTAAGAGTCAAAATCATGAAGATTAATGCTTCTAAATTTTGGGATAAGTTCAGGAACAAATCCCAGGGTCTGAATTAGCCACCAGTGTTCTGGTTTTGCATCTAATCTAAAATGGGAAAAGGACCAACAATTCATTGGAGCAGCTAGTTTTGTAATGTTTTTGCAAATAAAATCGACAGAAACAACGTTTGCAAAATTTTTAGACTTCAACCCAAAGCCCAGTTCAAAACTTGGCTCCCAAAAAGCATCAGATTTTCTCTACCAAAGAGCACAAATCCCTTTTGGAGAAGGCTTCTGTTTAAAACGCTACATTTTTAAGCTCTTAACTCTAACACTATTGATAACTGTGGAACTGATTTAAACAAATAGAAAAAGAAAAACTTAAAAAACACCAGGTTTTGTCCTTCCAAAACTTTTCACTTTAAAATATCTGGGGTAATTTTTAAGCCTTTTTTTTTCTTCTGTTTTCTTCTCCTCTAGGTTTTGCCACTGAGTGTGATGGAATCACTGATATTGCACCACTTTTTTTTCCCTTTCATTTTTCCTGTCTTTTTTTTCAGTTACCTTTCTGCTATTTTTCAGTTTGCAACCAGTTGAATAATTGTGAAAAGATTAAAAAAAAAAAAAAAAAAAAAAAGGGGAAAAGAAAAGAAAACACAACACCAAGTCCACAATTTTAAGAGGTAAAAATTATGGAGGTTCAGAGGGACCCATTCCAGAAAGTTCTGTGAGTTATTACATTCTCTGACTACCTTGGCTATTTGGGGTGTAGGAAGACAGAAATGAAAAAAATATCTGAAATGTCAGTATTTCAAATATTCATACTTTGAAATTACTGCTTTTATATACCTAAATACCCACTGGATACACAGTTTGAAATGTGTTGCCAGACTCAGGAAAGACACCTTTTGACAATGAAAAGCATTCCATATTCTGGCTGGAACATTCCGGGTTTGATCTCTTCCCTAGGACACCCAGTAGACACAAGGCCATCTTGCCATCTCCTAAAATATCATCAATTTCTGTTAACCTGTTCCCTCATTAACAATTTCCAAACAATAACATTCACACACCTCCAGGGTAGCACTTGCCATTTGCAGTGGTCCTGCAAACATCTCTCCTCACACAAGTTATATTCCTCACACAAGGATATTTCCCATTCAGCTCTAAGGCTAGGGATCAATTCAATCCAACTACAACTAATTAAGTAAATATATAAACAGCAGTCCAGCAAAACTTTGTTGAGGAGTTAAATGTTCTGCTACTCGTAACAAGCCTCCAAAGCCATTCAGCAAGATGTTTGTCTTACCTCTCAAGTGTAGGGTAGAAAGCCAGGAAGAGAAATTGGGTCTCTAAAAAAGGAAGTTATAAAGGAGTTGCCTGCAACCAGCCTGCACCACTCTGCATCAATAGGAATAACAGGCAGCTGTGGCTCTTTCTTCCCTCCTGGTTTCCTTCCCTCCAGAGTCTTTGGGACTTCTTTCTTACTGCTGGCCCAGTGAAGACTCAAGGTTTCCTCTTCTGCCCATGGTCTTTAAATTTTTTTAATTTTTAATTTTTTTTTTTTAGTGTTAATTTCAAAAACACCATGGTGGATTCTCGAGCAGAACAGGGCAGCCAGGACCAGCTGCAAAGGCAGCCTTTCTTTAGAGGTGATATGAAACACAAATTTAATAGCAAACAGAGGCCTAGGGCCAAACGTGACATCTCTCAAATCTGAGACATTGTTCTCACTACGATCTGGCATCAAATCATGGAAGCAGGTTAATATTAGCCTGTTCAAATAGATTTTCAGTCAAGACCTCACTCAGAAACAGCTGGAAGAAAAAGCCAAATTAAAACCAGACTTTTGTTTCTTAGGGGTTTTTCCATTTTAACCTAGACCTGAAGCTGCAGGTACAGGCTCTGTGTCAGATGCTCCAAATTCGGGGCCAGAGGAGATGGTTTCCACTCTGCCATTGAAACCCAGTCCCACTCTCTCCCCATCTTCCCAGAGAGATGAAGTTTCTCTGTAGATCCACTTCTCCATCTGAGCTCGCAGGTGACACTGCTGACCTTTGACATGAAGAACCAGATTCCAAACTGATTTACAAAGCCAATGCCGGGTAGATGAGCAAAATGAAATCATAGCTGCCTGACCTGCTTATACACTAAAAGGTCTTGTGGGGGAAAAAAAAATCAATTAATCAATTTGTTTATGGAGGCAACTTAGCAACAGGGAGCACATGGAACTGATTGGCTGGGCCTGTTAATAAGCAAGGTGAATTGCAGATAGTTGCATCAAATGATTTCAAATTTTGGGATATCGATTTTTGTTAAGAAGATTCATTTCCACTGACCCTCCTCGCAGAGAAAGAATCACTGTTCCTTTATGTCAAAGGGGTATCATGCTGAGATTAAGAATTACCACGTTACCACTTCAAGGAGATTTTGGTACACTCAGGGTTTCTAAGCCTGGGCTTAAACATCAACTTGTCTGCTACTCCCTTGCTTTGTGGAGGCACCTCAGGAGACAGGGCTTGTAATATGCTAAAGGGCAAATATATTTTAAAATAGTTATATTATTTGCTAAGTGCCTGTTTCATGTTAAATAGCAGGTTGTGTTCAAAATCCTCACAAAACAAAGGAAGAATTACTTTTTTTCTTCTAGATTTTAATTACTGCATAATAAATGCAATAAATAAATATATAAATATCAGTGCTACCTGATATTTCCTGTAGTTTTAATTAATATCTTAAGTTATCTTTTTAGAGGGACATTTGAAACCTATAATGGATGTGAGTTTGCAGTAGAGGTGGTAATTGGAATTACAAGTGGTATTGGGCATCACAGCCCACAACATCTCAACAGGCAGAGACTGGCCTCAGGGAAGCTTGTGCATCCAAACACCCACACCCTGGGAATTTCTGGCTGTCAGTGTCACCATTCTGCAAACCAACACCTTCATTTCCTGCTGCCACCCCCACCCAGGTGCAGGCACCTCACTTCCACTCACCTTTTCAGGACATGGTCCTCATGGAAACATTACCCCCAGAGCTGCCCCTTTGGAGATGGATGCAGGTACCTCAGGGATACTGGGTACTGCAGCATCCTGGGAATGTGCTCCAGTGCCCCAACAGAGACACCAGCCCATGGCTGCACAGGCTGCAGAGAACCCAAGGTGGGTGCAGGACATGCAGCCTGCCTCTGTGAAGAGACCCTGTCAAGGCTCACACCTCATGCAAACCACACCTTCACCTTCAAACTCAGACATAAAGCAAGTGCTGAGCCTGGGAAAAAGTTATTTTATCTCAGGAAAGTCCCAAAAGAGTCTCAAAGAGAGGAGAGCTATGCTCCTACCCCAAGCACTACTGCCAGAGGGCCAACAGCTTTACTGGGAGGCTCCATCCTGTTTAGAAAACGAGAGATGCTCTTGGGTTTCTTCCTCTGCTCCCTCTCAGAACCTGGTGCACGATGCACACATTTTATTACTTCTTCTGACTGAACAAGGTTGCCCATGATTATAAATTATCCTGGTGATTTCTTTGGAAAGTTTGCCTCATTTATGCCCATGACCTCGTAGCCTCCTGATACCTTTTCTTACATCAGGACTTCTTCCACAGTAGGGCCGTTTATTGTCATTCTCCTGACACCAAAGGGGCAGAGGGGAAGGAACTACAGGCACTCACATCTGAGATGTAAAAAACATGGGTTTCAAAGAAGTATAAACAAATGGGAATGTGAATGCTGAGAGCACAAGATCACCCAGCTCTGAGTTTCTGCAGAGGCCCTTTTATTTACTGAACATTTATGTGTATATGAATATTCAGCCCTTGATAGAGCAAAGAGCTGGTTTTGATACTAAGAGCAAAAATATTTGCTATAAATGTCATGACACGCCTTGTCCATAATATGATTTTTTCCAGATGGTTATTTTTTTCAAATTACTGAGTGGAAAAATATGTCTTAACACAAGTACACATAAAAATAATTCTTTTTCCTATTATTGTTTCTTTTTTTTTTCTTTCTTTCTACATTTGTAAAAGTGCTGCTGCTTGCCATGGGATGATATGCTGGGAGAGCACATACATCCTGACATCTGATTAATCATGAATAGGGGTGGGAGTGTAATCCTTAACTGACTGGTTAGCTGACCAGAAACCATTTTATTACATGAAATACAAAGATGTACATTATTTACACCCTCTTCAAGGTGGTTTCTAAGACCAAAACATTTCACTGAGTAAGAGGTGGGTTGGCTTTGACTCCAAGCAAGCCCATACCTCCTTTGTTAGCAGGGACACAAACCTGCTTCTGGGTCCAGAATGATCTCAGCTGGCAGTCCCACCCAACACAGCAGCTGGATGATCCTCTTCATGCTGATCTTGATTTATTCAATTTGGTCCTGGTGAGGTTGTGCCAGACGTGGCACACCTCTCCTGTAAAACATCCCACTCTGCAGTGTGTTTTTTTCCCATAGAGAAGTGGAGCCACTTGAGCTCTGCCCACACAGTCTGGAGCTGGAAGGAAGTTTACCCAAGTCAGGATTGTGCTGGGGTGGAGGACAGACTCCTACACAGCAATGCCACCAGGCTGGGAAGATTCCTCCTGACAAGCATCATGCCATGCTTTCTTCTTGCTCAGGCTTTCTGTTATTCATATTCCTGAGAGGCACAGTGAGCTGGCAAGGTAGAGGGTGAAGGCACAAGATTACAGGATTTTGGTGATGGAGTGCAGTAAGGAATCCCATGCAGTAGCTGGAAGGTAGAAGGGGAATAAACAAGCTCTGGGCTGTTCAGAAAGAAAATGAGGGCCAGACCCAGGCCAGGAGGTTTCCCCTTCTGTTTTGCAGACATCCAGCTTCTGCCTTTCTCTGAGGGCCAAATAGCTTTGTGTTTAGCAGCTCCCATCAGCAGATAGAAGACAAACTATTTCATTTCTTCCCTGCCCAGCTGTCTGCCTAGTAGGACAAGAGGTGTGGGCCCCAGGAACAGAAAAGCTGCTGCAGGTACAGTATGGGTTTATGGATTAATTCCATGTGTGATGCTGAGTGACAGCCTTGCCTAGCCAGGAGTTGGGGCGTTGGCTGAAGGGATCAGTTAACACCAACTGGAGATCGACTTTCTAGCTTGTGGCCCAAATCTTACAGCTCAGTTCTGGCAAGGTGATGAGCAGCTTTGTTTTGGGCAGGAGTTAAGAGCACTTGGCATTTTGCAGGAAAAAAGTCCTTAATGCAAACCAGTTAGTGGAGTATGAGCCCAACAATTTTTATTCTGTAAAAAAAAACAAAAAAAAAAAAAAAAACCAAAAAAATAAGAAAGAGAAAAAAATTTGGAAAGGGGATAGAAGGGCAAAGTTCAGAGTGGTTTCAGATTCCCACAATAACAAAGAAGCCCAGCTCTTTCCCAAACACTTGCACATTTCCTTAGAAACAGGTGACAGACATCTGCAAGGCTGAGTTCAGTGTTGGAACAGCCCAGCCTCCCTTCCTTGGTTGTGGGTGTTCTGCTCTTACAAGAGTGAGAGAGATTCAGCTTAAATATTTCCAGACAATGCTGCAATTTATTTTAAGTGTAATAGGGGTCATTCTTCACTGAAAGAATATAATAATTTTTCTGTGTGAAAGCAAGAAGACATGTGGGGAAGCAGTAGATAGCAGGACCTACACCCACCCAAGTCACAGTTCAACAGTTTTCTCATGTCCCCACATCTTGGGTATCACGCTCAGGCCAGTAATTCCAGCACCAGCCACCAAATAACACAGGATTCTGTCCTTGTGCTGTTCCATATTCACCAGGGGAAAGGCTCTCTGGGAGTCAGATGCTTTCCCTGATCCTGAACAAACTGTGGGTCTCATCATCTGTGTTAGGAAATAAAAGTGCAAAGAACCAAAGGGGTGAAAATGATCCTCGAGCAGCAATATAAATATAAATATCCTGCACTGCTGAGGCTCAGATCAAATCACCACCATGAGCAGCTTCCCAGTTTCTTCTGGGCACCCCAAATGACCCTGCAGTCTGGTGGGATAACACTTGTCATCCTGGTTTCCTTCCTCTTAATAGGCTGATCAGGGATGGCAAGAAGAGCAGGGATAGAGGGATACAAACCCCTCATCATCACCATCCCTCAAAGGATGAAAATACAAGAGAGGGGAAGCATCAACTGTCCTCAGGAAAACAGAAGCTTCTTCCACCTGTGGAGAAAAGAGGGAGAATCATCCATTAGTCACTTCATCTTTCTGTTCTTGTGTAAAACATGATAATACCTCCTTTGCAATGTACGGAGCAAGACACTCTAATTAGGGAGGTGGTGTTACTGCAGAGAAGAGATACAGGGCCTTTGAAGCACTCCCTGTCCACCCCAAACTTCAGATTTAAAATTTTGCTTTTAAATCTTGACCAACTCCAGAGAAAATAAAACCCATTTCATATCAAGTTGGTGAAAAACCAAGACTCAATCACAATACGTGCTTGCCAATGAAAAAGGTTTTCTTTCTATGAATCTGATACACATTCAATTGTTTCTAGTGCTTTATTCAGGAAATGTTTCAATTGGAAAGTATCATTACTTAGAGAGAAAAATAAAAATACCATAGATGGTTTTAAACTCTACATCTGTGGAAATCTCATTAGGTAGTTTTAGATGTACTGGCATCTGGAAAAAATCATCCCTCTAAACAGAAAAATATGTCATAAATGTCATAATGGGGTGTTGGAGAAGCACATGAAATTAGTTTGGTTCTTCAACTCAGCATCCCTGGCCGGAATCATTAAAAAGAAAATGCTTGTATAAAGCATTAAACAGTTTTTGTCAGGGTTTGGCTGTATGGACCAACCTGGAGTCCGAAGAGCACTGAATATCTGATTTAAAGATGTAAAACTCTGGAGAGCTACAACAGGTTGGAGCCAACCCAAACATTCACAGAAGGTGAGTACAAGCACAGAGAACCCCACAGCCTGGAAGGGCTTTTTCAGCAACAGGCAGGAGCTTTGCTCTCACCAATGAACTGTTCCAAGTCTCTGAGGGACATTGCTGCTCTGTCCTCACTCACTGGATGTTTGCATCACTGAAGATCTCAGGCCAGCATCAGCTTCAGAAAAGCCCTACTTAGGAGCCAGATCCTGAAGGATCTCAACCTCCCTTGGAGTGGACAGAGGTGGGAAACACTCATGAGTTGGAGGACTGGGACTGTCTTCAGCCCCTCAGGGAGCTTCTGTGCTAGGCAGCACAGTGTCCTGACCAGTGCTGCTCTGCACAGGGCAGGCAGGGCTGCACAGGACACAAATGAGGAGCACACAGAGCTCTGGGTGTCCCTGAGCACAGGGGCAGAGCAGGAGGGCTGTGGGCATCTCATTTATCTCCAGCTCCTGGGAGAGCTGCACATCTCTTGCACTGCTTTTAGGCTCTGTCTCAGTCAAGCATAGTCAATAATCTGGGGTGGGAATGAGCACAAGGCATCCTTCAGATGCCACATCCACAGCACAACCATCTCTGAAGTACCTGGGAGCTCAGTGAGGTCTTCTTCAGTGCCCTCTAAAGGCCCCTTTCCTTGAGCTGACTCAGAGCAAATGCCCTTGGAACATCCTGAACCTGTCCCCAAGCAACTTCCAGTGCTCCTAGGTATGTAGAGCCACAGATATTTTTGCAGGGATGGCTACAGCAACCAAGAGCTGTTTGCTGATGGGAGATGCTTCACTTCTGGCTGCAGCAATCCCTTGGTGTCGGTTGCTGCTTTGTTATTGCAGACTATTTCATCAAAATTAACGTGGGTGTTAAACACCAGCCCTCCAGGCCTTCACAAGGTGCGCACCAAGAAGGTATAAAGCAACTGGAGACACAATTTCCTTGGGCAGTCTGTAAAACGCAAGCCATGATCAGAACTGGTCATTAAAAATCCTGTGGCAATCTCTGCAACAGAACATTCGATCCATTGTCCCAAATCTAATCATTACACTCTGCCCTCTGCCCATTTAGCATCCTTCTAGTGTTTCAGTTGGGGATGGTATTGCAGTGCATTTCCTGACCTGAATAGTTTAACGGATCATAATTGTCTCATGGTTACTTCATGCTCCCGCAGTCGGTTTGTTGCATCCATCTGTTTTCTTTTTTCTTCCATGCAAACTGTAAGGTCTTTGGGGCCAGTGGCTGCCACTGAGCCCTGTGTTAATACAGCACTGAGCACAGGGGGGCCCGATTTTTAGGTTCAGCAGCAGAACAACCCATAATTAATAAATGGTGGCTCGTCTGTTCCAAGCAGAAAAGCAGCGCAGCAATCTGTCAGGGTATAGAGGAGGAGGGTGTGACCTCTCCCATCAGGCCCATGTCCCTGGGGATTCTCCTGATCATCCTCATTTTCTTTGGAAAAGTTATGGTGCCGATCAGTTTTTTGTGCATTCAGTTTCACTCCAGCCCAGGAACAGATGGTGGCACAAAAGAGGAGTGACTTAAAATCACTTTGTCCTGTTCTCCCCCTCCACCTGCTCCTAATCACAAGCCATCCATATATTTAAATACCAAACAAGAGGAAGGAAAGAGCTTGTGCGCAACAGAAATACCAAACAATGTTTGCAATAAAAAAAAGAAAAAATCAAAAAAAAAACTTAGACATGCCTTTCAGCCCCTAGCAGCAGTCCCCATGGAAAATAATGTTAAAATAAACAAAAAGCAACAATTCCTCTCTGACTGATGATTTTATTATATGGTTGGTGCTGCTAAATGCATCCAGCCGTCCCTCCCACACTCCTGCTCTCCACTCAGAGCTGTCCCCTCTTTTAAGGGTGTCTCTTCACCCTCTGACATGTGCACATGAATTCTCTTTCTTAATGATCTTTAAGCATTATTAAGAACAAAAGAAATCCTAATAATGATATAAGCCTATTAAAGGATGACAATGATAAATCATTAATAATGATGCAGAATGGGCAGAAATGTGCATTTAGCACTGCCACTTCTGCATGTAGAAAGAAGCAGGATGATGTATTTTTATTGAATGAGGATGATGAAGTATCCCCCAGTCTATTAGCAACCAAACAAGATGTTAAACAATATTTATCAAGAAGTTATCTAAAAATGCACACCTAGAAAACTTGAAGCAAAAAGTCCTGTAGCACCTGGCCAAGGTGTTCTCAGGCTTTGCAGTGGTTTTTTTTTTTTTTATACAGTTGGAAAACAATTGTCTTTCTAAAGACTGGTGCATGATTGATTTGTGTCTCTCCTCACCACAGCTGGGCTCTAGCTTGTGCAGCTCTGCCATGCACTCCAGGGCAGGGATAGAAGTTGGCTGGAAGATCCTCATGTCACTACATAGAAAAAAAAAAAAATGTCTGTGCGGCTGTCTCTAAAATACCTCAAGAATTATTCAGCTGGTACTAAAAACAGTTGTGGACACAGAGGCTACACCTACCCTGCAAAGGTGTCACACACATTAACTCTTGTGTCTGTGCTCCTCAGCCACATTTCTCCTCTGTGCCCTGTCCATGCCCCAGACCCCTCTGGAGAGGCTGCACACAGGATTGTTGGGATGTCTGAAAGGAGAAACTGCCACGCTATTGCATTTGTGCTATTTGATGGAAAATTGCCTTAATCAGGGACACTGATTCCTAAGCTAGGATGTGAGGAGCTGTAAATCGGTGTAGTACCTCTGCTTCTAGCAGACTTACAGGATTTGTGTCAGTGCTGGAATTTGCCACTTCGTTACAGAGCTCCTTTAGCAACAGCCTACCCTGAACGAGGCCCCAAGGCCAACGAGCAGAGGTAGCAATTTTCTCTTCACCGTGGTAAATAGCAAACTCACAGACATTATTTTAATCAGCTCTAAGTGCACAGGAAGGCTCTGTGCAGATAGGTGTGTATTAACAAGGAGCACACTCATATCACTCTGCTAAGTATTTTTGGGTGGCCGGTCAAGCATAGCTGCCTTTCAAACTGCCTCGGAAGGAGAAATATTAATAAACTCCCTGCAGCATGCAGATTTGATTGAATTTCTCATGGATCATAGCCCGCCTGCAGCAGGGTGGCATACCTGTCAAGCTAAGACATTGTTCCATAATTGTTCCTGATGCATTGTGTGCTAATTACCATTGCTGAAAATAATCTCCAAAGATTATGGCAGGCATCATAAATAACAAGCCAGCGGTTCGACACCGCATTATGACAAGGCCTCAATCGCTCTTATCTTTTACTGGAGTGGAGCCTATGCATTAGCTTTACTAATGAATCTTTTTCATTTGTACAAGTGATGTTTCCATTTGACAATGACATGAACATAAAGTGGAGGTTAATTTACTCTATTCCGAGAGGTTCATTATTTAACCTGACGTTGAGGACAAAACAATGTAGCCTAATAGATGGCAAATAGAAATTAGTTGTGATGAATTTTGCCATTTAACACTCTGAGCGGCGGTGCACAGAGCGAGAGGATGAGTTTGCTTCAGCGGCAAAACCGTTTTATTTCCACAGTTCTGAAAAAAAAAAAAAAAAAAAGAAACAACCAAAAAAAGATTCTCCCAGAATTCCCCTGCACCTTGTAAAACACGATGGATTTACACAGACATAAAAACTGCTGGAAACTAATGGCCCAACGTTGTCATTGTGTCAATTTTTATCAGATTAGTTGGCATTAACACTGTATCACCGATTGCCTTACAAGCCAAGCTGCTGTGAATTGGATTGGATTCAGGTAGCTATTAGAATTGCCAATTTAAACACTCGGGGCTTATCTCAGCTTTAAGCCATTGACAAAAAGGTTTGGTCACTTCCCTGACATCTTCTGACATGTGTGCTCAGGGCGGGTGCTCAGCATCCGGTGGCTGCCTGCACTCATCCCTCTAGGCCTTCAAATGTATCTATTCAACATTAATTTAACATCATCCAATGTGGTTTGAATCAAGCAAATATTTCCCTTGTTTATTGCACACGCTCATTGTGCTGCTTCGAGGAGGTTTATTAATAGTTTGCAATAAATTTGTTAAACAATTTGCAATAAATTATGCAGTCATATTTATAGCAGTGACACATTTTAGAGGACAAAAGTTGACCTTTCCCATGCCTCAAAGAGAGAAGGGGCAGGGTGTATCCATTACAACTCAGCTTTTCATAGGCTCATATCCTGGTTCCTTCAGCTCACACAGAAGATAATATGTATCTGCTCAAAAGCTCATTTAATTTATTTACAAACAAAGGGACATATTCTGCGGGACACTGTGAACGCTGCTGGGCTGGGTTCTGATGGGCCACAGGAAGTGGAACCTGTAGGGTCTTTTCAGAGTTGTTTGCAGGACAAGGAACCCTTTGGATTTGGGGTTTGCTTGTTTTGTTTAGTTTTGGAAGGGTTTTTCTGTTTGGGTTTTATTGGTTTTTATCATTCATAGCTTGACAAAAAGCAACATCTTGAGAGGAAACGCTCCAATTTCAACAGTACTGCGTTTTCCAACAACAACAGAAATGTTGCATTAATTACTTCCCAATCACATCTAATATTTAGTCAGCAAGAGTTGTGGTGATGACTCTAGGGGTTTCTCCACTTCTCCCCTGACCCCCATCTCACCCCCTGCTCTCAGCTGTTACCTGGCTCCCCATCACAGACACCTCCAACCCTTCATTTCTGGACCACCAAAGAAAGGGAAGTTACAGGCAGGGACACACACAAGTGGAAAGTACAGTCTCGCTCTGCCACCTCTGGAGGTGGCTCACAGCAAACCTCCCCTCTGCCCTCAGCTCCAGGGTTTACATCCCTCTGTCGTGGGGCCATCCTCCTCCACCTTCCCCATGCACATACAGCTGGGAATACAGAGTGGAAAGAAAAAAGGATCCTTATTTTTCCATATATTTCCAAACATCAGGGCAGCTCAGGTTAAGTCTGTCCTGACAGAACATCACGGGATCCTCAGCGACCACATGTGGTCAGGAAGCAGGTTTCACACAGAAATGAGAAGTGCCTCTCAGGAGAGAGGCAATTTTTCCTGTCAGGAGGGATCATTTCTTTGGGGGTGACTCAGAATGTGAAGGCTACCACCCCAAAAGCAGAGCCTGTCCAGGGTGCCAGTGGGATAATGATCTCATTCTTGGAGAGAGGGAGCACAGTGGTGAGAAAGAAAGAGCATCATTCCAGGAGCAACCTGGGCAGCAGTTTGACTATGCCTCATTTTTACAGCATATTATTACAGCATTACATTCATAGTCCAGGGTCAGCTGCCATTTCCTGGGGTTTATAACTTGCCTGTTTTAATTAACATCAGGCTTAAACTTGGTAGGGAGGCGGGGTCAGCCCAGATGTTAATGTTATTCCAGAAGTGCCTTATATCAGTGGTGTTATTTGAAATACATTAAACAAAGAACATCTAGAGATGTGCCATTTCCAGGGTTGTATTTTAGATAAAGTAAAAAGACCAGGCTTTGCTTTGGAGGAGCATAATTTGGGACAGACCTTATGCCTCTATGAGCAGCTCACCCCTGAGAGACAGGAAGAGTTTGTTCTCTGCTGTCCAAGGGAGTTCCTCTGGACAGGATCAGCCAGGAAGGGGGAACAAGCACCCCAGGTGTCCTGTCCAGGCTGGTCTGGGGTCTCAGCAGGGCTGATATTAGCTCAGATGCCGTGCTTTATGAACTCAGCAGCACACTTGCACTCCCCAGGAGAAATGATTGCTCAGTGTTATTGTGCCCAAGGAGCTCTGCCCGACAAAAGCCAAGCCCTCATCTGGGCTTTCCATTGTCCCCTTCCCTCATTACCCTGTGTAGTGAAGAGCTGGCTGTAGAGACAGGCAATAATGCTTTAAAGAGTTGCTTTAAATACGTGTTCTCCAGTTGCCAGGATGTTTTTGCTGGTGCTGAGGGTGCAGTAGCACGCTGATGCCGTTCCAGCATAGTGCTCACTGACACGTGAGCAGTATTTGCTCACACACACAGGGCTGCTGGCTCCTTGTGCAGGCTGTGCAGGGGATCTCAGCTGAACACACAAAGTTCTGTGCTCGTGGCACCAACATTTCCAATGGAGGCACCAGGACGCGGCACAACCTTTTTAGAAACCTCTCTAATAGCTGGTGATTCAACGGGTTGACGTTGAAAGAAGGGGTTGTCTTCACTATTCTGGTTGTAGGTGGCTGTGAGCAGTGCTGAAGCCCTTTCTCTTGAGTTAGAGCTTGCAGGGATTCTACCTTAACTCTGAATGCCAGCACTGTTGTGCACATCAACAATTTCCTGTTGGCTTAACCCCAATTTCTGAGCTCTCCAAGTCCATGTTGCGTTCTAAAGCTTCACCTGAGTCAGGCTGATTTATAATCTCTCTGTTTCTCCGTGCACTGGTCTGTGAACTCGAAAGCTCTTGAAGCTTTATGAAAAATTTCAGCCTTCTCACTAAAAATGTCACTCCCCAAATCAGCACAATCCTGCTTAACCAGCCCCCACCCCGGATCTCACCTCACTTGTTCATCTATGAGGATCCATTTCTAAGACAGGAACGTGGTGCTCTCCTCATGTTACAGACACGGAGCAAAGTGTGAAGGGATACAGGACTTGCCTGAGATGATGCTGGGAATCTTTGGCAGAAGTGAAAGCTGAACACAAGACTGATAATTTCTTGGGCTCTGAACAATTGGCCTTCTTTCCCCAAGGTACGGACTCTTCCTAAGGACTGATGCCTTCTGCTTTTGGCTGTGGAGGGGGCGTGGGGGAAGCAGCTCACAAAATAGCCCTAGCTTGCATGCTGTCACAACTAACAAGAAAGAGAATCAGATTTTTAGTCTGTGGGGGCTATTCCCAAAGGACATAGAAATTATAACTAAGAGAAGGAAATCTATTTCCAGACAGCTTAAAATTATTCTGCAAAGGGTTATCTGTCTGTTAGGACAAAAAGTTAGAAATCCATACATCAAAGAGCTCTAAAAAGAACTTGTTAGTTGCCAGTTACATGATGCTTTGAGCTAAGGACTGGGCTACCCCATTCCCAGCCTCCTTCCTTTTCTGCATAAATTAAGAGCGTCATATCATCAGTCTTGCTGCATCCCAGGGCTGCACGTTTAGGGACGTAGCTGGTACAATAGTTTTTTCCTTTGTGGTAAAGCTACCAGAAGTGCCCCAGGCAAAAAGTGACATTTCTCCAATGCTAACAGAGAAAAATGCTAACAAGCTAATTTTGCCTGTTTTGCTTTAATTTTGATTAGGGACCCACTGGCTACAGGTAAAATCTCGGTGTGATGGAGCTGCAAGTGTGCTGTTTGCTTTGCCTTCACTCATTAGTGAACAGCAGGAGCAAATGCAGTGGGTAAGCTGATTACAGCTCTTGGCTCCTTTCACAGGCAAGTGGTGAATTCCTGAGGACCACATTCCACCTAGGTGTTATATCCCCTGGTGTCCCACACTGCAGTCACACACCCCGAGATCATGGCTAGAGCATCCCACTGGTTTGGGGCTGAGGGTTTGATTGCTTTGTTTGGGTTTGGGTTTTTTTTTCTCACGCAGAAACTCGATAACTTCACCAACTCTTTCCTGGATGCCTTTTTATTGTGTTTACCTTCAGAAAAAAAGCAACATTTGATCATGTGTTGAGAAGCTGCATGTTGCCTTGTAAACTCAGAAATTATTTTCAGGTGTATTCTGTGGGCATTTTTTTCTCTCAGAAAATTAACAGGCCTCTGCAGCAAATACCCACATATAAGGTATTTATGGAGTCCTCTTCATTTTGTTTCTTGGAAACAAAAAAGCCCCTTCTGCCTGCCTACATTGGTGGGACCGAAGCAGTGATTTGAAAAGGAATTGCATGTCTGTAGCACAGCACATCAGACAGATGAGGTCACGTTATCCAAAGGAGGACAGGGACATCACTGAGCCTGCTTCCACCACCTGCAGGCATTGCTGAATGTGTCAGTGCTAGTGAGATTTTCCTGTCTTTTTCTTTAGTGCATTTTCCAAAGGGCCACGGCTCCCTTACAGAGGGATAATGTGGAAGGGCAGTGGATGTTTCTGTAAGCCAGAAGTAAAGGTGGAAACAAGGAACATTGGTAGCATATGTATCATAAAACTGTCTGAAAAGGAATGCAGCTTGATATTTGCTGTTCCTGGAGGTGAAAATATTGCAAGTAGAAGGAAGAAATCTCAACACATGGAAACATCTGCTGTAAAGAGGCACTGGAGAAACAGCTTTGTATTAACGTGGGAGGTGCAGCCCCCAGTGCAGCAACCCTGCACACGAAATGACACCGGAGTCCCTGTGGCCACTCCTTACCCTGGACTCATTGCACAACTCTGTAGAATACTTGGATGCCAGGAGAAGAGTTATCCCCTGGGCAAAATTACCTGGCTGCCAGAGCAGTGCAAACACAGGGAGGCTTGGATGGGCTTTTAGTCCAAAACTGGCCCCACCAAGCTGTGGCCTGTCTTGCCACTCAAATCTGTTTCATCCTTTTCCTCTCATCTTATTCCTTCCTCATCTTCACTCTCAGGATCTGAGATGCATCACAAATCTACATCCCATAAGAGGAGAGAACTGTGGGTTTTCTGAGCCCAAAAAAGCTGTGACTTTTTTTGTTTAATGTCAGGGGTTATTTTCTAGCTGGCAAAATTTATAAGCTGTTCCCAAGATCCGGGGATGCAGATTCAATAAAGGCAGACAAAAAATTTGAGGTTATGTTCTTCAGAGGGGAGCGTCTTTTGTTTGGTTGGTTTGTTTTTACTCAAAGGGCATTTTTAATTTGTTCCTCAGTTAGCTGTTTCCAAATATATTTGTCTTTGCCATCTTCCTCTTTCCCTGCCTCTCTGGTTCTGATTTTCACAGCCATTAGTAAATACATCACCAGTGGGATCTTCTCTCTAGGATTTAGGTTTGGAGTTAAAAATTAATTTCATCCCAGAAAAGAGGATGAAGGGGAAAAGTGCAAGAAAAGGAGAAAAATATAATAAAAATAATAAGTAAGAGAGAAATCACAGAGATATTTGGATGAGACTGAAGAATATCCATAATTTATTGGGAGAGCCCTGATGCCATAGACTGACTTTGACTCACAGTGTTCAAAAACATGTTTTCCTCAATTTGTTAACTGGAATATAAAGAAGATTAAAAAATTAAAACCCATATTAGACTGACTAATGAAACTATATTCCAGCATGACACAAAAATTGCATATGAATGGAATTGTTGATGTTTGCCAGAAGCAAAGGCTGCTCACACAAACTACTGGGACATCCTGTAATTGTCTGGTGAAATTCAACCCCAAATTGCCAGAGCTCTGTGCAGACAGGCTGGCATGTGTTTAAATTTGCCTCCTAGCAGTATAGTTTGCATTAGCATTTCCCAGACACACATGAACATTAACTTACATTGCTCAAGGAAGTTTAAATAGTTAAAAATCAGGTAAACCAGCTCAGGTGCTGTATGTGACAAGGGCTGGAGGCTGGATGAGGGGCCACTGCTCCCCATCACCTCCAACTCCTTCTTTTCTCTCTCTTGTAGGTATGCCAGCTGGATCATCTGCATGACCACATCCTGGTGAAGCCATTCATTAAGTAAATGCAATTTAGTGTATTTATTTATTCATTATTTAGTGTACTTATTTAGTGTGAACATAGTAAACTAGCCTTTACTAAGTTAGTTCACTTAGGCAAAACCAGCTCTAAGGATCCCCCATACAAAAAGCTGAATATTGCACAGAGAAACAGACAGATCTGGAGATGCAGAAGATGGCAATGTGCTTAGCCAGTAAAACTGCAGCCAGAAGAGACTGTGTGATCACAGCTTTCTGCCCTGGGGCAGGAAGGGCTTGTTCTTGCCCAGACTCCTGATTTTCCTTGCCCAAACTCCTTATTTCCATCAATATAAGTGAATGCTGAAAAGCTGTAAACTTTCCATGCAGTCATTCCCAATTTATTGCATCAGGAGGGAATAAACATCATACATTTTCTACATTAGATCTACCCTGAGCTGAGCAGGATTTATTTTATTTAGACCACACATTGTGTGATGTATTTATAAAGCAGAGTGCTCTGAAACAGAGTTCTGCTCGGGGAGGTCTCAGCTGAGCCATTTATTGAACACACTTTGGCGAGCTGGTGAACATCAGTGAAATCTGGAAGTGGCACAAGATGCTGGTCAAGAGGATAGAAAATGGGATAGGATGAAAAACGGGGCAGAGTAGGCAGGAGCCTGGAAGTGCTGTTAAACTCTGAGCTGTCCTGCAAATTGTAGGACAGCATCTTCCCAGCATCCCCCTGGCACGCCATGAGTCACTGCTGAGGCTCCACACTGAGTTATCACCATTTAGAGTGGCATTTCCTTTCAGACTGCACAAAGCAAAGGAGCCATATTAGTAAATTTATTGAGTATTTCATTAGATCAATATGGAGTATGATTTAGGAGCCTCTGCCCAGGCTCTTTAAATCTATTTAATCAAACCAATTAATAAAAAAAATCTAGAAAGTTGAAACATATCCTGTAAGGTGCATCATAAATATACTCCCTTATTTAGGCTTTTGATCTCAGCCAGGTAATTAACGGCTTTGGTTAAGTTCAAGTCATTCCCTCATGGCTGCTCGTGGTCATAAAGCTCTGGGGCTATGCATAGCTCATGGATTTATTATGTTTTTTTCCAGTTGCAAAAGCTTTTCTAGCTCTGCTTCCTTTTTCCCTCCCCTCCTTTAATTCCAGCTATGTAGACTTCTGTGGCTCCACATCCCAGTTAGAAATGCAGTGCTTTGTGCAACAACAGGATGGAAAGCAGGGCCCTTTTGTCTTCTTCCAGCTTTTGGAAGAAGACTAAAGCCTGGATATCCCAACAGTTTTGTTGGGATAATCCTTCTCAGTGAGGCATCAGCTTCACTTCAGGAGAAATGAGACAAACCCAGCAGGACAAGGACCTTCTTCTCCCTTCCATATCCAAAAGCAACAAGGTGGGAATATATTTCTCTGTGGAGTAAAGAGGCTCAATTCTTCAGCTAGAAATCTCTTAGCAGTTTAGACAAGAATGGAGGAAGCTGGAGGGAGAAAAAAATCTGTCCATCACAGCAGGGATGCATAATAAGCTGAAGAGAGAGGGAGATTGTGAACACATTTCTTCCCAGAGTCTTTACAGTCAAGATAGCAGCTTTATCTTGCTTTACAATCAAGGAAATCCGGGCTCTGGGGGAGAGAGACAAGGGACAGATGAATGGGTTTCCTCTAAGCACATGTAATATATATCAGAGTCTGAAGAACATTGGTCATAACTCTTGGACAGTGCCCCAGAACAAAATAAATAATGAGGAGTGCTGGGCTCACCTCAGGAGCTGAGGAACAGGAAAGCTGAGCCTGTATTCACTGCAGAGAGGGAGTTCCTCTCTTCTTTCTGCTCACAGTAGGCATCTGGTTTTACCTGAACAGTTACGGGAGGTGGGGAAAAAATAACAAAATAACTGATCCACTTTTTTAACACTACTCCCTAGAAGAACAACATATCTTTCCTAATGAGTGTCTGCTTAATTTTCCACAGGTATGTGAACATCACAGGAAATATCCTGATGTATTCCAGGTGATGAAAAGTCCTACATAAAATGTCAAAGGTCCTCCTTCTACTGGGGATCAGGCTGGTTGGTAAAATAGCCTAAGAGAAGCATGGAGCACTGTGGGAAAAGTTTACATTTTCTCAGTGTGCCTAGTTCCAACAAGGACTGGTGTGACAGGAATAAAATTGCTGTGCAGCAGAGAGAGGGAGAGGGAGATGTCCACTGGTTACCCAGCTCTACCAGAAGCTTCAGGATGAGTCAATCTGACCTTTGACTATGTAAGTAGGAGTCCACAGATGGACCAAACCCTTAATATGAACCCTAAAGGAGGGCACAGATCATAGCCTTGTTTTAGTTTACAGTTTGGGCTTTCTAACTGCATGAGCATCCATGTGGCAGTGAAAGGAGCAGAGAGGACCATCCCTTCCTGAGAACATTTACAAGCACAAAGACCCAATCACAAATCCTTTGAAGAAAGCAAAAGTCCTTCCATCAACTCCAGGTGGCCTTGGGTTCACACCTGAATGATTCACTGGTGAGGGTTTTTTGGCTGAAGCAAAGATGAAAGAAGATGCTGCTCTCAGAGCAGGTTGGGGCCCATGCTGATCACACCCTTCAATTTTATTTTCAAGAAGCCATGGGCCAGACAGAGTCCATTTACTCTAATATCCACTCAGCCCTCCTGCAATCAGAGCAAAGGCATTATCAAATATGTCTTATTGCCAGAGGATTTCTAAAGTGGCCAGGCCCCAGAATGGGGCTCTTCCCTGCTAACCCCCTCGGCTTTCCCAGGGTTTGGGGTGGCCATGGTCACTGGGCTTTGGATAAACTGCCACCAGTGAGGTCCCATTCTCACTCAAACCATGATCAGCCACTGCGAGTGGGGGGGAGGCAAAGGGACTTCTGAAAGCAGGAAAACAAATCCATAGCTAGTAAATTATATATAGCTCTTATCCCACAATTAGTTTGTAATTCTGAAGGACTGCAGACAGTCAGACTCCTGTGTAATAATCCCCAAGATCAGATTCACATTGAATTGAAGGACTTTGAAGAAAGATAGGCAACAAAAATTAGGCCAGGATCTATACCAGTTTACACTAGTAAAAGCTCTGTCCCTAGAAGGGGTTCTAGCAAAAAATGGGAGGCCTTTTCTTCAGTTAGTTTTTTATTTGCGTAAATTCTCTTCCCCTTTGGACGTTTCTCTGTCTTAAACTCAGATTCTTCTTCATTACTACTTCAGTGTTGGCCATAGTGGAGTTACTCCTAATTTACACTGTTGTAAGACACTGTCAGAAAACAGTCATCACTTTGGGAGAAAAGATACATATTTCCAGTCTGGATAATTAAAAATAGACATAGAAAACAATGTGTGTTTTATATACCACATCATATATGTGTATATAACATTGCAAAATAGGTGGTAGTTGAATTTATCCATTCATCATAAATATTGATTACTTGCGTAGTAAGTGATAAATCAAAATGCAGTAATCACTAAATCAAAGATTTATATGAGTAAAGAGCAGCAAAGCAATTAATCAGTTCCCTGTACAGCCAATGATTAATTAGGTTCCAGTCTGAAAGTATAGAGGCTGGTTTACAATTAAGACTATTACAGATAGGCTTTATATATATTTTCTTTTTAAACATCCTGTTCTTGAAAAGGAGATAAGTTGACCCCAAACAAACAATGCTCTGAGAAGGATCAGATGATGCAGCTGTGTGTTTACATTCAGGGCTCTCAGTTCCTAGAAGCACAGATCATAGCAGGCAGAAGCAGCAGAAGTTGCTAACATCTCATAGTCAGACCCTTCACTCTGCCTAGGCTTCACTCTGCCTCTGCTCCACACCTTGGCATAGACAGCCACCCCAAAGCAATGGGATTTGGGAGCTAAAGCCATCAGGAAGTCTCTTTGGGGGCACCACTGATCCTGGTGGCTGTGCCTGACCAACGCAGACGTGGGGTCCTTCTGACACCCAGACAGAGCAGCTTTGCAAAGGCAGGGGGAAAGCTGGAAACGCCACCAGGTGCCCCAGATCTTCCTGTTGCAGAGGAAAATGTGTCCTGGTGAGCCCTAGGGAGCTGCAGCACCCCAGCTGGTGACAGGGACACGGGCAGCACCCCACACAAGGCACAGCTCTGCACACAAAGTCACAGTGAGCAGGTGCCAACGGGGTTATCAGGACTCCCTGATCTAGATCACAGCAGAAATTGTTGGTGTGCTCCCTACCATGCCTTGACATGATCCATGCAGGATTCAGGTTTGATTCCCCAGCACTGCTCCAGCCCACTCAAGCTCTGGAGCTGACATGGGATCAGCTGTGCAGCTCAGCAGAGCTGGCACAAGACAAATATTTGTTCCCAAATTCTCCTACCAGCAAGAGCTTCTCCTTATGCCAGCCAGCTGTTTGGCAAGAGCTGTTTCCTGTTCTTATTCATTGTGATGCCTCAGCCAGGCCAATTCTTGTGCCTGGGAGAGAGCAGCATTAATGCCATGTGATGTCTATTTTTTCCCACTCCCTTCTCCCAGAGAGCTGAAGAACAGGCCTGGGAGCTGCTAAAAAGCAGAGAAGAGCAGCAGGACATGGTCAAGGTGCACCCTTAGTTCAGAAGGATGAAGCTTCAGTTCATGCAAAATGTTGTTTTTTTGCTTTCTGCAGCATAAATCCAGCTGGGTGTTGGCAGCGACCATCACACATCTGCACCACAGCTGTGCTAAACTGTACCTGTTCCACTGCTCAGATACTGGTGAGCAAGAGTCAGACCTGAAAGGGAAGCTCTCGAGGAAGGAAAACCACCTTGTACCAGAGAAACCTGTTTTCTTCCTTGGCTGTTTTTTTTTAATTTCACATGAGTATTTTTTAGGGTGCTGACTGCACCTCCCTTCCCTGGGAGACGACATGATGGGGATGTAGACACACAGATGTCTCCAAGAACTCTGTGTTTTGGCTGAGAGGCTCTAGCTGGAGCCTCCTTCACCCAGACACTGCAAATTACTCTTTTTATATGAGGTGCATATCTAAAATGCAGGGGTCATGAGTCTGTACCCCACCCGTGCACGTTCCCAAGGTTCTCCACATGCCCAGCTAAGCCAGGTGAGAGCTCTGGGGCTGTGTGGGCAGTGACAAGTTCTCAGGTAATTAGTTTACTCATCCAGAAAATGCAGTTAAGGGTTACCCAGACAAATCCAGATTTTAAAAAATCCAGTATTTTTTAGGAAAAAGTCCAATCATGTTGTTTGACATTTTCAAAATTAAATGTAACAGCTCTGTATTTCAGCTGGAAGGTTTTTTGAGACCAAATTTGCTCAAACACAGGCTTTTTATATATAGATGTATACCCTTTTTAAAAACAGAACAAAACAACATGTTTTGCATAATTCAAAGTGATAGTTTTCAGAGGAGATGACAGTGGGGAGAGCTATTTCAGAAGAAAACCTGCTTTGTGTTCTCTTAAAATGGTGAGCAAGCTGAAAAATTAATTACACACACATCTCTAAAGCACAGACTGCACAGAGCAGCCTGGGCCCAGGCAGAGGTACCTTAGAAGTCCTTCCTGGCCAAAAATTGGTTTTTGATCCTGCTTCACCTCTGAATATAAAAGCTGGACGAGGGGTGAGAGCATCATGTGGCTAATGGTGGGTGCTCTGCACAGAGGCAGGATCCTTCCTGCAGAGCAGTGCCTGCAAATGCTCTTTTTGACCTCGTTTTGCCTCAACGCCTGCATTACTCACTCTGAATTTGGCTGTGTCTACCTTGCTCTCAAGCCTCTTGTCTCAACTTATTTGTGTTAAGTGTAGGACACCTGGACAAAACAACCAGAGCAATGCCAAAGCTGTAACCCAACCCTGCGTGTTCTGAAAACTGCAGAGGAAAAAAAAAAGGAGCACTTTTTTGGTGGGGAGAGAGGGAGAGGAAAGGGGGAACTGGGATAAGGAATCAGCTAATTAGCCTCATCTACATTTCAGCTACACGGTTCACAGGTACTAAATCATTCCTGACATATTTGGGTTGCCATTTATTACCAAAATTATTCAATGTGAATTTTGCCATTTAGGACGTGTTAAGAAAAATACTTACGTCTTCAGAGTGACTCCAGCTCTGATCCCTTCTGACATAACAGCACCAGTGGGCCCCAGTTTAAGTGCAGGCATCCCTGCCCACAGTAGCAGCCCAGGCCCACAGCTGGATGCACAGCTGGATGGGCAGGACTGCAGCACTGGGTTCACATCGAGAGACTGGGGTGCTCAAAATTGATTTCTTAGGTCAAAAACCCCACACCTCCACCATCCCCCACAAAGCTACAAATTAATACCTGTGCTCTGATAATCTCAGCTTTCAGTGGAGTGTTCCTGAGATATATTGGAGATTTTGCATGCATAAAGACTTAAAACTTGGTCTTGAAACAGTATAATCACAGTGGAAACACAGCTCCATGCCAAAGGACACACAAATATGTGTACACACACATGCCCCACATGACTGTTAAGAGGCCTTTTATTTTTAATTAACTCTTCATTGTTCATTGATGAGCTCAACATTGTGTTGAGCTGCAGCTCTACCCCACCAAAAAAAAAAAAAAACCAAAAAACAATACATTAACTCAAACCCACTCAGCAGACAGGTCCTCCTGAGTGGGAGGATTTACAAAGATGAGTGTTTAAGTCATTTCCTTGCAGCCTGTTGCCCTCCTGATCCTCTTGGTCCAGCTCTCTTGGGATCCCCTCCCAGCTCTTCTTCCCTTTTACTCTGCATTTTAAATCCCAGCCCTGTTAAAGCCTCTGATGCTTTCAGGTAAGGCCACTAACCTGAATTATCACCCCCTAAACTGCACTCCAAGCCCTACCACTTGTGGATGGCAGCATCACCAATACAGACTTTAAGACATAGTGGCTAATTTCAAGGAAAATTTGACCCAGAAACCAAGGTCTCCGAGACAGGAAGTTCACACAGGTTTTTTAAAAATAAATATAAAATAAATCCCCTGAATAAATTATAAAAATTATTTCCCTGAAAAGGGAAACTGCTTTTAGTAATGCCTGCTACAGAGAAAATGCTAATAAACTCACACTTTATTAGGCATTAGAGAGTCAATGTAGAAATGTTGGAATCCCAGCTCATCAGTCCTGTTGTTCATGGAAAAAATTTTCTAATCTGGATTTAGTTTGCTCTGGGACACCGCAGCCAAAGATAACGCTAAAAAAAATAACAGTTGCCTGTACATTCTCTTATAAATTAGTTAACAAAGCCCACCCTACATTTGAGGTGATGTTCCCCACATTAGTGACAGGCTGATGATGAATTTTAATGATATATTTTTAGCTGGCCAGCTCCACTGCCACTGAAAATCAGCATGAGATCACAAGCACACAAAAAAAAAAAGCAAAGCTGATTTTCACCACTTTACTCATTATTGTTGAGAGTATGTTCATTCCTGTGTCTCTGAATTCAAAGAGGAAAACAAAAATAGCCTTTTTCATTTAAAAAAAGTCAAAGTGGGAGGGGTTAGCTGGCGAGATTTTTCCAGTGAATGGGTCTTGCTTTTGCAACTGGCTTCCAACTGAGTCCAAGGCAGTCAGAATTTGACTTTAAGACTATCTGCTGAGCTACTTTCCCAGGCATTTGAAACAGATGAGATGTAACAGCATTTTTTTCCCTTAGCCAGGGCCAGTTTCCTATCAGAGGTGCAAATTCAGATTTATCTACTACAAGGAGCTTAATAAAAAACACCCTTTCCCCTCCCCCAGTCACTGGTTATCATAAACAAATCCCTCAGCAGAAGCTAAAAAGAAGATACTTTGAGGTTAAAAGCAGCCTTTAAAAGAAAATGATGTTGTACATCATCCCAAAATTTAATATGACTTTATGCACAATAGTAATGTGCCTGGTAATGCAAAGATTTTTCTAAAGTAGCTTAATAACAATCCAATATTCTCTTCCTTAAAAATGAAAATGTATGTCAAAAAAGGATCTAATGTAGCTGCATCTTGTATCCATTGATGGAGAGAGCTGATTTACATAGATAGCATTTAACATACTATCATCATTATCCTATCAGTCTTCTGTCTAATCTGGAAGCCTTGAGACAGAGTTCTCAATGTTCTCTGAGGTAAAAAAATACCAACCAAAATTATGGTAAAGGGGGAGAAAAAAAACCAGTGAGGGACAGATGAATATCAAATCAGATGAGATAAAAATGGGACTTTTTTTTAGCCAGCAAAGAATGAGCTTAAACTGCTCAAAAGTGGATAAAACAAATAATGTTTGAGACTGTAGCATACAGTACCACAATGATTAGGGATAAAAGAGAGAATTATGTTAATGGCCAGGCCTGCATGTGCTTGTGGAGGCTGCTCTTAGATTGCTTGTGATGGCTTGAAGGATGCAGATAGATAGTGTGGATCTCTGAAATCCAGGTGGTGTACAATATGCATTTCCTTTCCCTCTTACCCTCTTTTGCATGAATTTAATGCTTGTGGAGGATGTAAACAGCTGAAGGAGGCCTTCTAGTGTGAGCAGGATGGAGCCACATGTAAACCTAGACAAGGTGAGACTGTTTGAAATGAGATTTTATGCTTCTCTCTATTTGGACCAAGTTTGCATTAAATTGCTCATCATCAACGCAAGTGTGAGGTTATGGCTATATCTCCTACCCCTTGCTCTCTCTTACTTTTAGTCTTTCTTTAAACTCAGCAAACCCTCGAGTGCTTGTCCCTTTCCCAGCCCTGGTGTGTCCCCCCATGCTGCAAAGGGCTGCCCCAAGCCCCCCAAAATGCCCTGTCCAGAGACACATGCAGGTCTGCAGGTCCATTCACACTTCCCAGCCATGCCACGGGGCTGAGGTTTTCAGAGAGGAAGCAAAGTAACAGCACTTCTGTTTGTCCAAAACCCTTTTCTTTTGAAAACAGGGCAACTAAGCAGGTGGCAATGCAGAAAGGCATATGAGGAGACCGGGGCAGGGCTCAGGTCAGCAGGTTAGGGCATCAAAAACAGCAGAAGAGAGCTGGCAGCCAAGGAAACCACCCAAGCTCTCGTGTGAGGTGACATTATGGCCTCGAGGCTGCCTTTGCTGCACTCTGCATCTTTAAACTCTTATTGAGGGGGCTTAACTGCAGCCACATGAGCCAGGCCTGCTGCAGGGACGTGCCCAGGAGCCACCCAGACTGGGCTGTCCTCCCTAGGCAGCCTTGTTGTGGGATGGCATCCCCCCATCCCTCTGTGCACAGCCCAGGATGTAGGGCAGGAGGGATTTTAGCACAGAGCTATGGGGGCTGCAGCATCCCATTAGCATCCCATGGATGTGATGCTCCTGTCCTGGGTCCATGTTGGAGGCATGGCTGGGCAGATCTTTTCCACCCCTTCCTGCACTGAGCAGGATGAGGTGCATGCCTGTGCCTGACCCCAGAGCATAAGAGGATCCTTGGAGTCTTATAGAGGCCAGTATAGCCCAGCCACTGGGTCATCCCACCTCTCCTGCCAGTCCTTTGGCTCCTGCCCACTTGTCTGCCTGTTTGAGAGATTGGTTCCCTCAGTCAAAACTAAAGAGCTCTCATGATGTAAGGATGTGGTCGCTCTCTTTGTCTGAGAAGGCATGGCAGGAATTCCTGCAGCGGAAGGGCTCCAAGCGCTGATCCGAATCTGCCTCGAGTGAGCTGGGTTAGGCACATCCGTCGTCATTTGGCTCAGGCCCTTCAGGAGGAAAAACAAGCAACACCTCTAGCAGAAAACAAGGATTTACCTTTGCATCCTATTCACCTCTCCCAGTACCCAAAACTGTCTTAGCTCATTGGAGGGTGACACACAAATTCCCAAGTGATCCCCAGAGTGAGCACAGGGACACGAAGGAAATGGAGCAACCCTCTGGCACTGTCTGTGCCACACGTGTCCCCATGTCATGTGGCTGCTCAGCCCTCATTCAGTGCTGCATCTGCCCCTGCATAGAAGCCACTATGATGCAATATAAAGCCTGGTCTAGTCACTGCACCTCATTATGAGGAAGAATAGAGCAAATTTTCCCCTTACATGGACACGGAGAGCCAAAGCCGTGCTGCTACTGGCGGAGTTCCCCTGTGGTTGCAACTATAGGGCACCCAGCAGGGATTTAATCCTGTTGTAAGCAGCATTATCTTGAGCTCAGGTATTTGTTCTGGGCTTCACTGGGTTAGCAGTAGGGATCAGTCCTGCCCCCAAAACCTAGTGGCTTTCAAGGTGGAACGTGATCATTTTATTAAAGGGATTATGCACCATTGTTTGTTTGCAACCACAAAGCACTGGACTCAGTGACTCGGGAGGTGCCTTCCAGTCTTTTGCTGCTGTGTTGCTAATTGAAAGAAAAGCTGTTGGTTCCCTGTCCTCAACATTTATCATACACAAATTCCTTGGAGATCTTGCAGGTTTCCCTGGGAGCCCAAGTATCCTGGGACACAAAAACTCTTTTTGGAATTTTTAATTCATATATACCCGTCTCAGTTTCTAGTTTTTTTCAGAAGTGGAGGAAAAAAACTGGGATCATAAAAGAATGAGGTGTGATATTATTTTTCATAAATACATCTTGCTTTGACTCCTTGATATTGCCCTTTTCGGGTGCATGAAGCCTGATCACCAGAGCTCAGAGCAGCAGACAGGAGAGATAAATGGCAGACATCCAGACTAGGAATAGCCATTCTCCTTACACCTAACCTAAAGCAGGCTCAAAAAATATCTCTTCAAAAACTAGTTCCCTGAAGTGAATAGTCTGGAGCAGATGAGATAAAGGAAAAATGAGATGCAGAAGGTGTAGCAAACCTTTTCCAACCAGCCATGAGGTTAAATGGGCTTAATGAAACTCTAGAAATGAAAATTTTCCTGAGGAGAAATAGAAATACATGGATCTTACCACCTTTTGGATGAGTGGGCACTGCTCTGGTGCAGCCCGAGCTATTTACCTTGACTGTGGTCTGAGGGACTGGGAGATAAAAAGCTGGTGGCTACCATGTCTACTCGTGCCAGGTGGGCTCATGTTATTTAGAAGCAAGACTGAGTTTGTAGCACAGAACTTTGAGCCCAGGGAAGCAATAATCACATCACCTCACCCTCCAAACAGGGGAGAAATGGAAGGATTTTCCTTTAAAGGAGATCATCTGGAAGAGATAGAAAATAAATCTTTTTAAATACGATAACTGAGAATGCCCTGATCCTGGAGACAGACATCTAAGCAGATGCAAAAGACTCGTTGAAGACAAGCATTAGTGTTTGTAAGATAAAGCCTTTATTGATACTTAAAGTTCCATCAGTTTAACTAAATGTATTTTTAAAACTCATTTAGTGAAAACATGCAAAACCCTTGGGCAGACACTCTAAAATTGTTTTAATGGTTTTAAATTGAATTGGCTTCATGATTCCTTACTAAATTAGACTGTGATAACTTTAAATTGTTCTGCAAGTAGCCACACAGCACTGTGCACAAGAAAAACTGAGACAAGTTTTCAATGCAATTTCAGTCAAACCACCTTAGATATAAGTATGGAAAAGACTTTAAACACAGGAGGATCATTAAATAGAGGATGGAGACTCAGCATCTAAACATACAGAACAAACTGAACCTTGTCTGCTGAGACACAGCATTAAACTTCTAAAAACTAATTTATTTGCTTTCTTAATTGTTCTGTACAATTTTTAAGTACTCAGGTGACTGCTGATAAATGGTTTTCTAGAGTCAATCTCTGCAGCTCTCATGCTTATTGGAGTCTACTGGGCTTGACACTCCAGGAGACTTCACCAGAACTTTTAAACTTTATTTTTTTGGTTCCTCCATGACTTTCTGAGACAGAAAGCAAAGAGGTGATAATAAAATGGCAGCACCCAGAGACAGCAGTGACAGCTCCACAGACTATGATGCTGAAAGAGTGACAAGTATTTCTAAAGGCTGCTTTGACAACTTATACTGGAGTTTTCCTTTAAGTTACAATCATTCTTCGGAAGCAGTGAAATTGGTGCCTGAAGGATCTGAAAATGAAGAAATAAACTTGTGTAAAGTTGGCAGTATCTCATGGAGCATCAGGTATATCTATAATGCCCTGTCCTACACCTGCCAAAGCTGCCTCAAGGCCCTTTTGCTGTGCCATGGTACTGCAGATTATTAATAAAGCTCCTGCTCGGCTCCTGACCACTTCGAGGCAGCAAACGGGGAGTAGGTGTGGGATGATGGCCTGCCTCACTGGTTCCTGTCCTGCTCCTTGGTGTCACCCCCAGGCCTTCCCAAGGTCTGACAATGGGACTGTTGTTACCTTCCCTACTCCAGGCACTCCTGGTTGCAGGGGGGGATCACTGGATTTCAGTGTCATTGTCACGAGCAGCTTGAGGTTTGCTCTCTGCTCTCTGTGCACTGACGAGGCTCTGTGGCCACTGGACAATTCCTCCCCCAGAGCCCAGCAAGGAAGGGAAGGGACCCAAGTCCATGAGGACTGGCTCTGCTGGGATGGCACTGGCCACCACTGCTGTGTGTGAGTTATAACTTTAACAGCTGAGGTGTTTAAACCAGGGAAATCCAGATTCACACACCTGTCCCAGCAGTGCTCCAAGCAGAAAACAGTTTCCTGCTGCACTCTCCATTCAGGATTTAGCCTGAAGTTTCAGCCTAACCCTTGAAATTTGCTTTCACCTGCCTAGTGAAATGATGGCTTGCTTAAATAATTCGGTTGCTGCCAGCTTTATCAGCTGGACAACAGGTTATTACTGTTTAGAGGGCAGCAAATCATTCCATGGGGAAGTGGGAATCATCTGTGAACTGCAAAAGCTGGCTGGCAACCAGACAAACACCAAGATGTCAGGGAACTCCTGGGCCTGCTGCACTTGGCTTGCACAGTTTGGTCCCTTCCACCAAAAGGCCAACATCCTTAATTTTGTCTTTTCCCTGGAATGGGGAAATTCCTTCTTTTCCAGGTGAATCAACAGAAGCTCACTGAGATTTATGGCTTTGATGAGTGAAATTTTCAGCCTTGAATCTACAGACTGATGCTTTAAATACATTATAGAGATTATCAGCAATGTATCAAGGTGTCTTTGCAGGATGGTATAAACTTCTACTGCACTACTTATTGCCATAAACCATACTCCCAGGTTTTTATTTATATGCGCATTAGCTCGATATGATTGGATCTGTAGCCAGCCCTGTGGACTGGAGTAATTTATATATATCAATAAAGGTCTCCAGCCAGCCACTGGGTGCTCTGAGGGGAACAGTAGTTCCATTTAAATCATTAGGAACTGGAGAAATTGAAAATAACTCTCTATTTAGAAGCCAAGAAGTAAGACAGCAGGCAACAGAGGTCCCAGCACAGCAAGGCTATACTAAAGAGATTGTTAAAATGTCATTTCACTTACATATAAGCCCCAGAAAAAAAAAATTAACCCTTTCCTTCCCATACTTGCTGCAAATAATACTTGAAAAGAAAACATTTTCTTCAAACCTAAAGTGTTTTAAATAATCTCGGGGGATATGACCATAAAACTTTGAGCGACACGTTCAAAGAATTCAGGGGAGTTTACTTGCAAAATTAATTTTAAAAAAAGACAGAAAATCTCATTACCTTTGCATTTGTTAATGTTAGAGCTCAAATGTAAAAGCAGCAAAAAATCCCTCAGTGGCTGGATTTTATAAGGCACAAAAAGCCTACAGGAAGAAGTGTCATCTTGTCTACCTAAAGCAACCCAACCCAATATTATTAAATTTTAACATTAAAAAGTGTGAGGTTTTTTTTCCTTTAACAAGCAAGGAAAGCACTGCACACTCATCTAGCATAGATCTGCTGAGGTTTACCTGCCTCCACTGCTCCCAAGTTTCCCATGGTTCATGGATACACTTGGCTGGCAGTCTGGGCTTTCACAGTGTTTATATAGTAAAAATTTCATCTTACATTGAACTGTAATGACCTGTAACTCAAACCCAGCTTGATCAACTTCCTATAATTTTTTCAAAACTTCACTTTAACTTTCTGCAAAATATAGCCAGCAGGTCACAAGGAGGATAGGGAAAAACTGTTTGAGCCAAAAAAAAAAAAAACCATATGAAGCTACACAAAAAAAACAGGCTGTAGGGGCTTATTGCAGGGTGAGCTCTGGAGCCACATGATTCACATGTCAGGACAAAAAAGTATGTGGGATTGTGAGAGAGAAAAATCTGCTAAAAGAGGGCCTTGCCCTGTCTTGCTGCTCTGTATTTTCTTCACTTTGAACTAGAAAAGCAGTAGGAACATGCAAGTTCCTTCCCTCCAGCCCAGCCCCTCTTGCAGGGGTGAAGTGCCAACACTTCATTTTGCTTTCTCAGACCTGACATTTTGTGTGAGAGTCTGAAACAGCGGCATGGAGGATTTGTCTCCTGCAAAGAGAGCCCAATGGGTTTTCTTTCTCTGTTCTTTACTTCACCTGGGGAAAAAAAAAAAAAGAACAAATAAAAAAGGAACCCTCCAAATGTGCTGCTAAGCTGGGGAGCAATAATTTCTATGCATGGCTGATGTGACCACATCCCAGAGTGAGCCTTCCCCTCTCCCATCACACCCCCACACCCCAAGAGGGGGAAAAAAAACTTGCTTAATGCATAACAATGCCATCGTGTGCGGGAGAATTCCTGCCTGGAAGGAAATGTCCCCTCCAGAGCCCCCGCGTGCTGCTCCCAGCTCTTTGAACACTCCTGCTGTCCTTGTGCCCCAGCCAAACTAAATCCATTTCTATTCAAAATCAGATACTGCCTCACTGTTCCAGGTTTTGTTTTGTTTTTTTAAGAGGTTTGTTTCTTACATTGGGTATTTATTTGCAGTGGGTTAATTGATGGCTCATGAGGCTTCACTTTTCCAAGGATATTGCTTTCTGCTCTGGGGAGATAGTGTGGGCTGGTGGACAGAGCCTTTGGGTAGAGTCTGTGGAGATCTGAAATGGGGTTTGGAGGAGCCCATACCCTGTAGCCTCTTTTCCCATCCCTTAGTGAAACCACCTAACCCTCCTGGATTAATGCATGGTCTCAGCTCTCCCACTGATGGAGCGGTTGCTAATTAATATTGTGAGAATGTTGTATTTAATCCCTCCAACGAGAGGGCCTGAGTTAATATCTGTATCTTGTGTTAGACCTCGTGCCCTGGAGGAAAGTCATCCTAGGATACATAAGTGGGAGGAAAGAATGATGTGATGATGTAGAGGAAGGATATAGGAGAGGAAGAGATGTCAGTGTGATGGGGCAAAGGTGAAGGAAAACTGCATGGAGATGTACCACAGCAGTGGTAGCTGATGAATGTGCAAAGTTTGCACCATCTGCTAAGAGTATCCAGCTCTTCCAGACAAGGAAAACTGGGCTGATGCTTGTGGGTGAGGTGTCACTGCACTGGCTTCAGTGGCCACAGCCTTTTCTGGGCTGGACATAAGAACAGGACTGTACCTGTTCAGCTGGGACTGTGCCCAGGTCCTGGCCAAATCATCAGATCATGGGCAAAGTCCAAACTGGAGTTCCTGAAAAGATTTCTGTGCATCCTGCATGGTATCAATGGTCCTTCATAGTTGTTGATAATTATGGGGCTTTTTCCTGAGTAAGTGCATTAGTGCCTCATATTCTCGCTTGGTTGGAACCGCAGGCACACGGCGCTGCAATGGCTGTGTTATTCTAACATTATTAAATGTGCACTCTTCTTTTATTAGGCTTTTTAATAACATTTAAGTTGTACTCCTGGGAATTTTTGCAGAAAGGGAACATTGGCCAGCCTAATTTGTACATGAAAATACCCCATAGGCCAAAGAAACAAGATTCAGATGAATTTCACATACAGCATGACTATGAATACAAGCACTGAAGGAGCTTTGGGGTGTAAAACCATTCAGCTAGGAATGCTTGAATCCCATGTGTTGTGCTCTCGAGGCTGTATCTTGTTTGTGCACATTACTGCTTACACTCCACATGTATTTTTGCTTCTTTAGAAAATGCACACAGGTTTTCTCATTTCATATATAAAAGGCTCCTCGTTACACCCCACAATGGCACAGTGGACAACACACTGCCCTTACAGGGGACCCTGCTCTGCATGTCAACCCTAAACCAGTTAATTCCCAGGCCACCAGAAACACAAAGCCCTACGGGACATCCTGGGTGAGTTGTCCAAGTGCACTCCCAGCCAGGAAATCTGTGGGTGTAGAGTGATACTGGAAGAGGAGGCAGATGCTTGTGTCAGGCACTGTGGGGACAGATTCCTCTCTTGGGGAGCTCACCAGCTC
This sequence comes from Anomalospiza imberbis, assembly GCF_031753505.1. Lineage (NCBI taxonomy): Eukaryota > Metazoa > Chordata > Aves > Passeriformes > Viduidae > Anomalospiza > Anomalospiza imberbis. The sequence continues at coordinate 14,444,403 of NC_089695.1, read as the reverse complement.
AGGCACGGACGGGATCAAAGCTCTGGAGAGGAGCAAGCTGCCAGTGCCAGCTAAAGTCTCTGAAGACAATTCTCTCCTCTTTGCTCTGGCTGACACTGCTGTTAAGGAGCTTTTATCTATAATCAGCTGTTTGTCATCTTCCTTGCTACTTCATTATCCCTTTTGAAAAAGTGTTTTGCAATAATTTTAGAATAGTAAACAAACAAAGTCGTTTTAAAAGGGAGAAAGCTGTGCGTAACCCTTTTCCTTTCCCTGGGAAAATCATAACTTCAACTTAAGTGTTTCAGTTCATCTCTTTCTTGGAAAGCTAGCACACACAGATCTTGACAGAGGGGGCTGCAGGAATTCACCGGAACAGCACTGCATTTTCTTGCTTACAGCTGCCTTTACTGCTGCGGGGTTACTGTTTTCCTACAATACTACACAGTTTGAAAAATTGAACTGTTAAAAGTGTAAGAATAGAAAATGCACAGCATTATGTTCAGAATTAAAGTGTCTGAAGAGATATTCCTGTGACAAGAAGAGGTTTTGTAAGGAATGGAGTTTGGCTTTTGGTTTTGCCAGAAGTTCCCTGACTTAGCTTAGGTGAATCATTGAAATGTCTGTGTTAATTATTCTCTTTCTAGTTTGTTTCTTTAGAACCAAATAAATAGCTTCTTCTCCATCAGAATTCAGCTATTTTCAAAACAAATGCCTGCATTTTTAAAATGGAAAATTATTCAGATAACTGCTTACTGATGGGAAAATTATAACTTCCTTCATGTTTGTGGAGCAGTTTTCTCTACATCCAGTCACTCGTACACAGGATCTCAGCTCTGGCCGCATAGTTTGCAGAATTCCCAAAATGCACATTGTCAATGGTAAGAGCACAAAGATAGGAGAGATTGGGGCACAGGGGTTGAGGGGAACAGTCCATTTCCAGGGCTGCAACACCGTGTGGGAACCCTGACTCAGCAGTGGGAAACGAGTTGCGTGGTCACGTTTCTCTAAAGCTTGCAGGTTATTCTGTGGTTTCTTTCACATAAAGTTCATGGGAACATTTTGTTCAGTTTCATCACACAAGTTCTCTTTTGCACTTCTCATGTTTCATTTTGGGCATGAAATGATGAACAGACCCAGAACCTCAAAGAGAAACTCATTGGAAACCACAACATTTCTTCAGTCTTCGTTTTAAATCCAAGAAAATCCACAAAATGCTCACACTTTCTATGAAAAACCATCAGCTGGTTTAAGGAAAGATCCTAATCAAACCTTCCCCTGATTTTAGTGAGGAATTCCTGATTTATGCCAGAGTAAGCAAAGACAATTCGGGGGAACAGTGCCCAGGAACTACGCAGTGAACTTGGCCTGGGTTTCCTGTTGATTAAAAAAAAAATCTGAAAATAAATGAGTTGGAACACGTTAGTCCCAAAATGGGCTCACTTTCAGCCTGCACAATGGATATTTTGAACAATTTCAGTCACAGTCCATTTTCCCTTGAGCAATTTATCTGCATCTTCACAAACCATCCTGGGTGCAGGAATATCCACAGGGAAATGCAGGTCCAGTCTCAGTGGAGATGTGCACAAGGGATGCAGATACTGGGCTTGGCTTGTGGATACTCTTTCAGGATTTTGCTTTCTTGTTGGCACTGGAAACACACATACCAGAGATCTGAAATGGTATTTGCTGTGTTCTGTGCTCACACAGAATTCACACAGAATCACAAGGTTGGAAGAGAACTTCAAGATCAACAAGTCCAACCCATGCCCCAACACCTCAACTAAACCATGGCACCCAGTGCCACATCCAGTCTTTTTTTAAACATATCCAGGGGTGGTCCTCCAGCACATCCCTGGGACGCAGGGGGAGAGACAAGCCATTGGTTCTCCTTGGGAGCAGTGATGGAGCTGGTTTTATCAGCACTTGGGAAGTGGTTGCAGTGTCTGACAATGGTGCTGATATATGGAACACATGTGAGAGCAGTGCTGTGCACATGTGGCCTGGTTTGCACATTACCTTGTCATTTTCTCTTTCCTGCAAGACAAATGCAAGGAGGGTGATAGACTTTTCAGAGGCTGGGAAATTATTTTTGTGTTTTGCAATTCTGTTTTAGCTGGTGGTGAGACTGGCACAGTGTCGAGTGTGTTTGTACCACACGTAGCACCCTCCTAAATAACCCTGGTGTCAGACGGTGACGCTCGCAGCATTAGTCCCAATCTTTCTATATATAGTGACTTATTGAAAAGGTCTTACTTCAAAACTGCTGCTGCTGCAAAATCCCTGTTGCTGAGTAATATGACCCATGATATTTTATATTTACTAGAGCAGATCTGTCTCATCCCTGCTCCATTTGATACTGCAACAAGAGATATGTGCAAAGAGTTAGTCACTGTGACTCACATAACCTAAGTCTCTATAAAGGAGCTGTGTTTCATGCTTTTTGTCTTCTTTTATTTTCATAGAAAGAAAAAAAAAATCAGCTCTAAGTGAATCAAGAGTAAAAGGAGGAGATGGTAGTAATCAGTTCCACCTAATGATTGATCAGTTTGTGAGGAATGCTGATCAACTCCAGATGTTGCATTCCAGCCTCAAAATGTGATCATCAGTTCAGAATTCCCATCTGGTTTGTCTGACAATGACAGAAGAAGTATTCCAAGAAACTCTAAAAAAAATATGTGGGTTTTGGGAGAATCTCTCTTAGCTCAAACCAGTCTATTTGCCAGTGGGATGTGGTAGCTCCCTTCTGTGAGTCTCCTTTGTGTGTTCCCAAGTGACTGGTCTATGGATGGTATCTGACAGAAATCCACCCACTTTTGGAGATATCCTTTTGGATCACCCTGACTTTCAAGGCCAGGGATTTCTGGATGCTGCTCTGTCCAGTTGTGCTGGTGGAGAACTGTTGGTGACACTCTAGTGTTAATATTTTAACTCCCCTCCAAAATCAGAAGCTAATTCAGTTCAGCCATCCTGCCCATTTGCCAGATGTCACAGGAAGAAATGACTGCCAGGGACTCATCAGTGCTTTGCATTTAGAAACTTTTTTTTTTTTTCCCCTTAATTCCCAGAGCTCTGCTTCCCTTATTTACTCACCTACCCCATCCATGCTATAAATCAATCATGCCTCTGGATAGCAAGGTGCCAAATTCAGCTCTCAGCTAGTGATTCACCATTCCCACTGATTTTAACAGAACTTATGAATGTATTATCCATGGAACAGACCAGCTCTCATCCAAGTGTCTGCAAAATTGGTCACTCCTATGCTGCAGGGAGCTCCTAAGGGAAGGCACTTGCCAGCAGATTTGTTGTATTCCTGAACCACAAGTGGTCAACACCAAGGTGCAATTTGCCTGCAAGAGGCAGGAGGGGGCCAACCCCCCTCACAAAGACACAGGGACAGAGGGGGAAGGCAGCCAGTGGAAGCCTTGACCACCTGCAGTGGTTGTGTCCTTGCGGGGTCCATCTGTACCCCTTAGGAAGCAGATCTTTAATTACAGCTTGTAATCATCTAATGACAGCTTGTCCTACCACACACAGGGCTGCCACCATCAGACACCCAAACATCCAGGCTCAGCCATCCCAGAGAGCAGCACCCACATGGAATCCCACTCACATCAGGAAAGGAGAAACAGGAAAAGGCAAAGAAAATGTAAAATTAGCTGTTGTCCTTGCAGGAAGAGCACTTCTTGCCGTGCAAATCCAGCCCTGTTATGGAGAGTGGGGCTGGGAGGGTCCAAAGCATCCCCCAGGAGCATCCTGGGGCTGAGCATGGCAGCAGCACTCACAGCCACCCCACATCCATGGCACAGAGAGTTCCACAGCAACAGGCTTGGTCTGACCAGCCCTGCTACTGCAGGGAATTATCCAGGGGGACTCAAACTGCCCACTGGAAAAACAGAAGCCAGGCTTGGAAACCAGTTGCATCATGAATGATAATGGTGCTGACAGCTTTAAAAGCTCTCAGGGACTTTTTAAAGCACGGCTGCCCTGCCTGAGAGAACCTTTCACAGGGCAGGAGCGCAGCCGTGCAGGAGGAGCCTGAGCTCTGCAGGGAAACAGGGAGCTGCTGCCATGTTGGGCATTTCCTCTGCATTTCCAGAGGAAATTGGTGCTTTCAAGGCGAGGGAAGTCCAAAAAACACAGTTCTCCTCAGAGAGTTAGGGCCCTTGGTAGGGACCCCTGTCTCTTGTGAAGAACACCTTGGCCGTGTTTAAGGGCATCCGCTCAGCGAGGCAGCGCCGCAGAGACTCCGGCGCACACCCGTGTTGGATGGCTGGTTAAGGTGCCCCACACACTTAAACACATTTCCTTGCTAAATCCCCTGCATTACATTAATTTTTACTGATTGCTAATGGCTGCCTGACTGTCTCTAAGGCAACTGGTCCAGTTATTATTAATTTCCAGGGTAGAAGAACAATAGATGTTCATTTAACAGTGAGGTACAAAACAACAGCCATTTTTTGTTGTTGTTGCAAACTGGTTTTTAACTACACAAGTCCTACACTGATTGTGATTTTGGTCATTTCTTGCCATATAATATCCTAGTGGAGGAAAACTTGGAGCAAGAATAAGTGAAATTGAAGCACTGCTCAGGAGAAATTTCAGTCTCCTTCAGCAAATGAATATGAAGTGAATGCAATTTTTCAGCTGTCACTGACCTATTTTAGACCCTCTCTTTGCAAAAAAAAAAATCCCTAGGAAACTTCATTCGCCATAACATGATTTTTCTGGAAGGATCGGTGAAAAAAAAAAAAAAACAGAAGAAGAAGTTTAAATATAGGGTTCATGAGCTGCTTTTTACTTGATGCAGGAACAGGGACAAGCAGAATAACTGGATTTATATTGGTGCTATGACCATCTCTATTCAGCCCACAGGTCAGTGGGGAGAAAAAGTGACCCAAGCAAAATTAGCCTGAAATCTTTTCTGACATTCATGATAGGGAATCCCAAAATACATAAACCTAGCTGGCTTTAAATACATTTCCTTGTGTATGCTATAATGGAATTGTGCTGGGGCTTGCAAGCCCTTGATTTGATGCATTTTGGGGGACAAAGTCTCTGCTGGCAAAACTGTTTTGTGGCACTGGATTTACTCACAAAGACAATTCAGTCTGGTGTGTTAAAGGCCTGGTTATGAGAACATAATCACATGATAGATTAAATTACCCCATAGTACCATTTCTTGCCTCAGAATGGAGATCTAAAGGAACAATTTCCAGTGGAAGTAGATGTATTTGACAATTTTTGGTGTCACAAAATTCACTGGTAGTGTAGGTTTATTTAAGACTATTTAACTATAAATCATTTGCATGTTTGTTTTAATAACTATTTATTGTCATGTCAGCTGAGAGACACAGATTAGTATAGAGTGTGCAATATCATACAGAGCAGAAATCTTTTAGCACAGCCACTCTGTCAGGCTGTAGCATTTACCAGGCCCTGAGCAGATAGTTTCCTATTCATACATAATTTTGTGAGTTTGCAGAGGCTTCATTCTTTCAGGGTGGATACAGGAAACACGGGGTGAGTAGGTGTAAAACTGTGGCAGTAGCAGAGTGGGGGCTTTTATTTTCAGGTGTTTCTGAGGTATGGGATGTTTATTTCCTTTGTTGTTTTTTGTTTTGTTTTGGTTTTTTTTGTTTGTTTGTTTGTTTTTGGTTTTGTTTTTTTTTTTATGTGACATTATAGGAAGAAAACAGTAGTTTACAGGCAGTGGGAATGGTTATTTGCACCTGCTGATACACACTTGAAATAACAGTTCTGCCTGACATATTTGTATTCTTACATTTTTATTATGTTTCAAGATCAAAGTAAAAATTTAAAAAACTTTGCAAATTGCTTTATAGTTTTCATTTTTTAACAAGAGCTAGTCACATTTCTTAAAATCACCAAATTCCAACCTTTCATTTATGAGAAAATTTTTACTTCCAAGCCTCTTTCCTTTTTTTTTCAGACTACCAATTTCTCTCTGTGCTTCCTGTGCTCTGTACTTCTGTGTGTTTATTGTAAAATGGAGTTTCTTTGTAAAATGCTTTGAAGAGGAAGAATTAAATATGTTATGTGGGAAACTACTATCATTAACATTGATTTACTAGACCATTTTGAGAATACTTTGGTTGAATTTACATATTTAACTGCAATCTCAGCCTTATTCACAAAGTTCTTCAATGTGAATAACTTTGAACTGAGAGTTAATGACTTGAGTAAGTTCTGTACCAAGAAGACACCCAGGTGAGAGTTATAGATATAAAAGAGTTTTAAATTATGGGGTATTTTGGGCTTCCTTTGAACAAAGATATAACAGCACAGAGAATAAATTAGCAATTTCTATTTGAAATCAATCGAACCATTTGCATGACACCAGTGCAAGGTTCAGTCAAGCTGTTTCTATAGCTGAGAGCGTGTTTTAGTATCAGTGAAATAATCAGGGGATTCCAGGAGATAAAAAGTGCTAATAGATAAAAGGTGCTACCCTTCAGCACACCTGCTACAAGTCAGGTGGTGGTGGCTGAACCCGACAGTACAGAGCTCTAGTCTGGAGCAATGTATCATCCTGAGCTCATCCACAAGCATAAACACCCCAAAAATCGCTGCAAGCCTATTGCAGATTGTCTGATTGTATCACACAGGTTTGCACTGAGTGAGGAGTCAGCCAGGCAGGAAAGAGAAATTACACCATGCCAATTATTAAACTAACAAAACTTAGATTTGCCACAAATTATCCATGAGCTATTCATAAAGGTAGATCCCTTCTTCATACAATTTCACAGAATGACAGAATGTCCTGAGCTGGAAGGGACCCACAGAACATCCAGGAGGGCTCCTTAATCATTGTTATAATATCCATTATCCCCCAGTGTGCTACTTTCTGCTATGCTGGTGTTCATCTCTTTAATATCTGGGTGCTTGGAGGATGAAAACTACTCATGCCTTCTAATATATCATGCCAAGGGATGGAAGTTTTGATTAATTTAAGAATGTCCAACCAGCCAAGATGGGCAATTCTAGGGGGTCTAGGCTGTTTTCCAGACTTTCTGACAAGTGAGATCTTCCCTGTCCCATGATTACCTCTTCCAGTGGTGGAGGTATCCTCATACCTCTTACCTCCCACCTCATCATCTTCTGAAGAAGCAGCCCCCTGCAATTTCCAAAGCTCTCTTGAGAGTCAATCTCTCAGCCATGCTTAAAAATAAACTTTTCAGTCTGCAGTCCCATGGGAAATACGTCATTAGGAAAGGCGGCGAGCGAAAGGAATTAAATCATTGGCACTATTAGCTCAAGTGGCCACTGCAGCTGGTCCAGTAAATGCCAAGGCAGGCAAAGCTCAGTCGTTTTCCCTCACACACATTGTGTATAGTGGAACGAGAGTGTCTGCAGATTTATTAGCTTGTATATAACACTAAATTGATGAAAACATCCTCTAGGCAACTTCATCTGCTTTCCACTTGCCATGTTCCCATGACAGTGACAACTTGTTGTGTTACAGCTGACCTGTCAGCCTCTGCTACTCCCTGTTCATTGGGGGCTGTCACTGGATGTGTATGAAGGGGAAGTGAGCAGAATACAGCAGGCAGTTATACACACATCCCTCCCAACCAACCTGCTGAAAAACTAGCAAAGCTGACACTGGAGAGGTTATTGCTGGACCCTCACAGAGATTCATCCGATATGTAAGTCTGTTCTGACAATGAACGGTATTGCTGCAAATATTTTCACTTAGCTGTAAATAATCAAATTGCTCAAGTCCGAAAATAGCAGCCCTGGGTGTTTTCTGCTTTTGCAAATGCGTGGTGAAAGGGGCATTCATTAGATCCTCTTCTCCAGCATAAACGGTGACCGGCACAAATCAGGCATCAGGCAAGGAGTGCTCCATTGTTACTGCAGATGTGTCAGTCCCTGGAAACAAAAGAATCCGCACCCGTCTAGGAACAAGCTCCCGGTTAGTTAGCAATTCAGAATGACTTCCAAAAGCAATCCCTTAGTCTCCAATGATATCTGTCTGACAACTACTTAATCTTGGCAAGAGCTGTGTTAAACCAGCCTGTCATCATTGCTACCTCTCAGGTGTAGCTTGAAAAGGGAGAGAGAAAGAGAGAGATCTATGAGTTTCAATCACTTAGAAGAAATTATAACTTTTTTGAAGCCTGTATGCAGATAGCATTTCCCATATTGAATGGAAGATGACAGTTCCCATATAGACAGAATGGTACAATGCAAAATGCCAGCTTCCAGGTGATTCTATCCCATCTCCGAGGCTGTCGGGAGCTATCAAATTAATGTTGAAATAATTGTCACTTGTGAATACCTGCCAGTGTAACCAAGTCGGGTATTTAAAAAAAAAATCCCAATTGATCATCCTCACAAAATGTTCTGAATACTTAAGGAAAAAGTTTCACTGAGGTGTGACGCTGTTCCATATTCATTTTAGCAGAAGGATTTTTTTCTTTAAGAGCAGAAGCAATAACAAAAGTATTTGTTTCTTCATTGAAGCAGTGTTAATACCATCACTGACTCTTTGATTGCTTAAAATTTTATGATAAAAGAAGCAAATAAAAATTAGCTAATGCTTGAACCTCCTGCTACTAGTCATTTGCAATAAATCTTGATGCCCTTCTCTCTCTCTGTCTCATTGCTATAAAAATTTCCACTTTGTTGAAGTTCCCTTTTATCTCTGCACTTTCTTACAGGGATTTTATTGGGGTTAACAGTTTTTCTAGGTCCTATTGCTGCAAACTCTAAAGTGTTCTTGGTGTCAAACCTAATGAAGAGCAGTAATAGATCCATTGTGTCACTCCAGTCCCATCCTTAACATTTCATAATAAATGACAGGATGAGAAAACTACATTCTCTATTCGTGGAACACATGCAGCAACAGCAACAGCATTGCACATTTTCTCTATATTGACTTGCCAATGTACCTACAGGAAAGAAGAAAGGAAATCAGTCTGTGCAGCCTGAGAGCACTCCCAGCTCCCACTGAAACCACTGCTCAGTACTTGGCAGGTTTGAAATTTTGACATTCCTTCTCAACCTCTTGGAGTTACCAGTTTTCAGTATTCACCAAGCACACCAGAATGCCCAGTACATGGCAACTGATTGTATCCTACTCTTTCAGACATCTCTTACCCTTTTGCTCTTTGCCTTCATCACTTTTCAGAGGGCTAAATGCAGTGCACCCTGAACCAGCTGCATTTGGAGTCTGCAGCCAGTGCTGAGTTCAGCAGGGAACATCTAGGGAGGCTGTTCACGTAGGCAGGACACTGGACCAGTGCTCTGGGACCTCTGCTGGCTCTCACCTGAGTGCCAGGAACAGTCTGAGATCCCAACACACGACTGCCAGCCCTTCGGACACCTGGTCCCTGACTCCTGGAGGAAGCAGCTCACTGATAAAGCAGCACATTTCATCAAGGACAACCAACTTTTCTTTCCTCCTGGAAGGCAAATATGCTGTGTGCTCAGTGTTCCCCAGCCCACTGGTCTTCTTACTTCTATATTTAACCTCCAGGCTGGTCTCACAGGTGAGACTTCAGCTGGGGGAGTTTTAGTGAGCCATGACTCAAATCACTGAGTACCACCATGCAGAGCCCCTGTGCTAAATCACAACACAGGCTGAGATTGTCCATCCATGACAATTATCTTGGAGCCTCACAGTTCTCTGCTAAAGGTTCTTCTGTCTCTCTTTACTTCCTACAAGCTAGACACCTAAATTCCATTTTCTAAACTGATAAAATGAATTCTCTTTTGAGAAACTCTGTGCCTCAGCTGATGACATCTTCTGAAATTAATTTTCAACTGCTTATTATTTACAGTAATTTAACTATATCTTCTCCATCTTATTAGATCTTGTTAACAAGTACCTAAAGTTATTCTTTTTCCTTAAACAGCTCTTCGAACTTGGGCTACAATATGATTTCTGTATTGTGGAGCAAACTGGATCCATTCTATACTTGTACCTGGATAAATGAAATATCATTGTGATTCATGTGTATAGAGAGAAAATAACACCAGTCAGCAGAGATTTATGAAGGAAATTTGTATGAAGTCTATCTGTGTGCACAGCCCTGTGCATTTACACAATTAATACATGTTGTATTTACTGGGTATATGTGCCTGCATGTTTCTCTTCCTGTGCAGATAAAACCCTGACAGTGATGTTCAGAGACAAAAACAGAGGAACACTCCATATTCCAATTTCAGCCCATATATCTCCAAATTTTGGAGTCACCTTTGCCAAGGGATGAATGCATGCTTAAAAACTTTTCTCTTAGAAGCTCTACCCCACAAACTCCCTAACACTGTAATGACAAAGGCAGCAGCTGTTTTCCCAGGCCTTTGCTGAATTATTCCAGAAGATTAAAATATACATGTATATATTTATGCCGACAAGAAGGAGGGAAAGTGCAACTTCTAGTCAATGCCTAAATTTCCTGCCTCCGAAGCCCAGCTGGAGAGCAGGAGTTATAACAGAAAACAGCAGCACAATTAGCTGGAGTTCTGTAGCTGTCTGCAGCAGACTGCTTGCTCCTGTCTCTCTATAGGTGGTCTCCCAGTTCATCAGTTCATAAATAAGTAATTTGAAATGTGTTCCTGGGGGAAATTTTCCTCCTTCTCTCCTGAACAGACTGTACTCATCAGTTTTCCTGTTCTCCAGGTACCTGGCGTTCTCATTTATAATGGCCAGAGGAACTATGCTGTTCTAATTCTTGCTTCATTACATTTCCTAATGCTTGTTTTCAGCAGCTTCACAACTCCACATTTCTTTATATATTGATAAAAAAAACTCTTTGCATATATTATTTATTGGCACTTTCATGTTAGCTTTACTGCTGATTTAAATGGAATATTTTTACATACAAAGTAAGACTGTGAAGTTGGTTTCAGGTCTGAGGTTTAGATATTTTGATTTAAATTATGTGAATGGAGGGGAAAAAAAATCAGCAAGAGAAATCAGCATTGTCACTGGCCATTTCCCTCCCCTCCTCATCACAGAATCTCCAGACAGATAGACACCACATACCACTGCTTTCACAGAAGGGAACATATTGTACTTTAGAGAAAAACATAAATACCAAATCAAAAGCTTAAGGAACCAGTTTACAAAGGTGTAAGGTAGCCAAAGATGCAGAAGGATATACGAAAACTTGGCAAGTAAGTGCTTAAACCTAATGAACAGGAAAGGAAATCAGGCACCCAACTCACTTAACTCATTTGAAAATGCATGTAAGTGATGTTGGTGTCTGTGCTCTCAATGAGGAACGGGGTCCATTGGCAAGAAAAAAAACATGACTTATCCACTGGTGGGAAGGATAATGATGTTAATACAAATGCTAATGTAAAACAAAGCAGACTGAACCCAGGAAAGAGAGTAGGAGACAGCCAGGTTAAATATTTTGGAAGCTTTGTTGAATAAACTGATTATGTGATAACAACAAGCCTCATCTCCACTGGGAGTGGATGTCACACCCCTGTGACCCCACAGCCTCATCTGGGAGGGGCCAGCAGGAGCCAGCCATGGCATTGCCAGTGCAAAATGAGGTGCACGGGTGCCAGCACTGGCTCAGGAGCCAAAATGTTTCCTGGAGACCCAGCACTGGGGGTTCTGAGCTCCAAGTCACTTTCAGAGTGGTGAAGATCAAGACTTTCAAGGCTCAGTTGCCCACGACAGGCTGAGATTTGGGTCGCTGCACAAACTCCCCTGCCCTTTATTGGCCGCCAACAAATGCCTCAACAAAACTCGGTGTGTGCATCTGACTTCAAGTTGTTTGCTTTTCACTACTCTGTAGAACAAAAGGGAAGTGTTGCAACCTCAAAAGCCTGGGTGAGATGGAATTGCTGCTCCCAAGAAGTCCAGAGTAGGTGCTGAGAGATCCTGGAGTGGAATTAGGGATGCAAAGCAAGAGTGTGTCTCTATATTGCCTGGAATGACTGTGATTTTATATTGCTCTTTTTGGACTTAATCAAAGACACCCATTGACTGCATGGATGATCGATCAGGCTTTGCTTTTTGCCATATTACTCTAATCAATGGCTCTAATATATTACACAGAACAGTTCACCAAATGACAGATTTAGAAGCATCTATCTTTCCCTTAAGAAATTATGCTGAAAACACCTAATGAAGAAGCACTTATTATTGCTTCTAGCTAGGCCCAAATGTTGGTCTTAATTAAATCAGTGAAAATTCAGAATTGGGCTGTTGAGTTCAATAATTGGCTTGTGAATGCCAGTTATAATTTTGATTTTCCTTCTGAAATATCAGAAGCAGATGAAAACTTACATGGAAAAGATTTATTTTATATAAGGGAACACTTACCATTTTCTTTTAGTTCTTTGATGTATCTATTGAAATTAATTCTATTACTGGATCGTTGGTTGGTTACTGAACAGTTTGTTTTTAAAGAAGTATGAAAAATATTTTAACTTTTAAAAATAGAAGGACTGCTATGTAAACTAACTGAGCAGCCCTAAATAGCAAATCAGTATTTTTCTTTGATGAAAGACATCAACATTTAGTTAGGCAAGCTGAAGTCTAGTTCTTTCTCTACTCTAGTAGGTAAAAATTATACCACCATCAATGTAGAACTGCCAAGCTCAAGTCTTCAGGCACCACAAATCAGGTCCTCAGATCTGATGAGCTTTGTTTGAAAAAAAAGAATTCAAAATATTTAGAAACTTTTTGTGCTTTTATTTAAGGCTGCTCTAAGACTGACCAGAGTTCTTCCACCTGCCAGGATATTTTTTCTCCTTTGCCACAAAAGCAGGTATTTACATGATACCTGAAGCTGGAGTTTCTAAAACATGGTAAGGTTTGATATCTATGTTACTTTGATATCCACAGTCATGGATTACACAAATTTACAAAACATTAATGACAAAAAAAAAAAAAAAAAATAAATAAAAAGCAAAGACAAGAGTTGATCGCAATTGGCTTTTTCCAAGAGTTATTAAAATTATTCAGTGAGAGGTGAAGGGGGAATACTTTGTAAACCTCCTAAAAAAAAAAAGACCTGTCATAATTAAAATCATCTTCTTTTCTTCTGGGATTTTCTTTGGAGGGAAGGGAATTCTGTCACCCAACTGGTGCTGAATTTCCGTATTAGCCTTAATTATTTGCTGGTTACCTGCATAGCTCAGCAGTCCTAGCTGGGACAACTTTTTTCAGAAAAGCTCCCTACCCGTTTCAGCTCTTGCAGTGAAGTTCATGCCATTGGATCCCACCTAAACTTTTGAAAAAATATTATTCTTAATGGGTGCAGAAAAAAAAGAAACTTGTTGTTTCTTCTGAAGGCTGAACTAGCAAAGAAAACAAACTGAGAGAAAAGGCTGGAAAGAAATGTTTTTTAGCAGACTACTTGCAAAATGAAATCAAAACAACTTTCAGAGCCTTTCCTTGAAAGGGATGTGGCTGGAGGAGAGGGGGGAGCAGGAGGTGGCCAGGCTCCAGCAAAGCTCGGATTCTTCATTCTGTGACAGGCAGGACTCTGGGGCCGCAGGGCTCTGCTGCACCTCTCACCTGGGCTACTCCTTTTCAAGTTCCAGTAGCCCCCAAATGACAGCAGCTCAGCGTGGGCACTCAGGGACAAAAAGAGGCAGAGCAAAGCTGGCAGCTGACAAACCTTGTGGAAAAGTGGAGCAGAGAGAGGGGCATTGGCTGCATCCTTGGACATCCCCATTCTCGTGCTGCCAGCTCCATGTGTGCCCCTAACTCCCTCCCACCGTAATATTCCAGGCAGGGAAGACACCAAACAGGCTCCTTGGCTCCAGGAGTGCCTGATCTGAAGTCCTCCTAAAAGAGGAGACGAGCCTATTTGCATTTTCCCACTGAAGCACGGAGAGATGTTTCTCGTTACATTATTCTGTGCGCTCAGGTTTGCCCCAGGCCTGCTCGTAGGCTGCAAGAGCTCTGAAAACACCTGTATCCTTCCCACTTAAATGCACGCTTCACACAAATCTTTTTGGAGGCTTTCAAAAGATGTAGACTAATATTTTGCCATGCTCACATGGATTTTTTTCCTGTGAGATTGCTGAAAACAGAAATTAGCCTACTAATTCCTACTTCCTCCCCTTCCTTGGATTGCTCTTTTATCTGTAAAAGCTTCCCTCTATGTTAGGCTTTGGATGAGCATCTTCCTCCACAGGAAAAAAAACCCAAAACAACCAAACCTTTGGAAATGCACCGTAATTCAAGCACCTGTCACATACTTGAATGAAAGATTCAAGGGTACTTTTCTATTGGAAAAGGCTTGGCACATTCCTTGTTAGAAAATTCAAAATCCATTAAGCCATCTCTCCTATGGATTTATTCTCTCTGTTGAAAACATCCTGAAAATTTATTACAGCACAGAAAACTACTACTTCAAAAATGGTTCAAGGCAGCTTCCCTTCGTGTGGGGCTGTTCCCTGCTACAGAGACTGGAGAGATTGCTGGGACTTGATCCAAATTTTACTGAAGTCAAGGCAAAGATCCTTACATGAGTCCATGTGAAACCATCCCAGGCTGGGTGGAGGAGAAGCTTTTTTGTCTACAAGTCGTTGCATAAAAAATTCTGCCTGGATGAGAATAAACCTGGCAGAAACACTTCAGAGAACCCGAGTTTAAAGACCAGTGGATGCAATAATAAGTAGTGCCTATGGAAAAAGCTGTGTGCTCTCCCCACACTGCAGGAAGCTGATGGATGCACTGCCTCTCCTTGTGTCTAGGAGGCTCCCAGCCTCCCCTGTGACTCAGTTTCCCCATCGTGGAAAGCTGTGAGGCCAAGCCTCCACCAAAGGCACAGTGTGAGGGCTCCTGGAGGACATCAGTGCTGCACACTGTGGTGAATATTATTATTTACACTTGGACTTAATTACACTGTGCGTGTACACGATTGTGCATATGCACATGTGGTTACCTTGGTGACAGCTTTATCCTGATATGAAGTGGCCATAAGAAAACACCATAGGGGATTGGCAGGAATAAGGGCAAGAGACAAATTAGCTCCCATCAGGATCAGCCACCGAGAGCCTGATGCCAAGTTACATAACGGGGGGCAAAAAGTCAATGTTCCATCCCCACGTTTGCTTGGTAGAACACAAACGTCCCTAAGTCTCCCTCTCCCATCATCTTTTAGTGTCGTTTCATTAAGGATAAAGTGAGGATTTTTCTAATGCACTCAGTAATTTCCCACTCTCTCTCCTAAACGATGATTTCATGTATAACTGGCAGGAGATGAAATTTTAACAGATTGAATCTCTCTCTCTCTCCTCTGCGCGCGCATACACGCACATTCTTTCAGTCCCCAGATAGAAACTGTAATTCCCCTATATAAAAATGGGGGAAAAACATTTTTTTTTCCTCCTTTTCAAATGTATAACATAGTTGTGAAGGCTAATTATAAAATAATGTTTATACCTTGGAGACCAAGACAGGAGGTTACGAAAATGCTTTAAAAGTCCCAGTGCTGCAATAGAAGAATTTCATTAACTGAAACAAAGCAGAGCTGGTGAAAGTTTGAAAAACAAAGTATGCAAAACATTAAAAAAACAAAGCCAAATCTATTTACTGGTCTGGTACATATCAAACTTTCAAGGTTCACAGTGATTCCTTCACATTCCTAAGTGAAAAATGCAATTAAGAGGTTCACTTTTGTTCCTAAAATCTTGGCTTTGAAATGGCTTTTTCCTTTCAAGCCTGGAGGAAGTGCGGTGCTGACTGGTGCCCAAAGAGGTTTAAGTGCTGCTATCCCACCCGTAATCCTGCAGGATGAGATCTGTGTAACCCAGGCTGTGCAGAGTGCCTGCAGCAGGAGATGATCTGTTAGCACCAGTTTGGGATACAGATGTGCTGGGAGCCAATTCTCCCCCTGCACAGGACAAGTTGGCACTGCATGATTGTCCAAAGGATCTGTGAAGAGGAGGTGAATCCTGACAGATGTGGTCTTTTCCTCAGTGTAAAATTGGCTCACAGCAGTGTCCCACCAAGGGGAATGTCACATTTTATAATTGCCATATTGCTCGCTGCACTGAGCTCTGCCTGCCTGGGCCTCGGGCAGGCAGCAACAGCCCAGCCCTGCAATATCACAGCTGCAATTTGCTGCCTGCATCCTCCAAAAGTAGCAAATAAGA
This sequence comes from Anomalospiza imberbis, assembly GCF_031753505.1. Lineage (NCBI taxonomy): Eukaryota > Metazoa > Chordata > Aves > Passeriformes > Viduidae > Anomalospiza > Anomalospiza imberbis. The sequence continues at coordinate 14,428,320 of NC_089695.1, read as the reverse complement.
GCAGAACCAGCAGCATCTGGCCTGACCCCTCATCCTCCTGCACGTCCAGGCCCTGAGCACAGTGAGGCTCTTACCTCTGGGACACTGAGTTCTTCCTTTCCCTCCTCTACAGCACATTCCCAAGGCCCAGTGCATCCCTTGGAAGGATCATTCCTAGTAAGGGAGTGCTGGGTTTTGGGGCATCTGACCCTGCTGTTCATTTTGACAAGGTCTGTCCTATGCAGGTAAAATTTGAGCTTTCTTGCCTCAAGCTGAGGACACCCCATGGCTGGCATCATTGAACTCCAAGAGGCACAGTTTTTGCTATGGAAAAGTTATGCTTAATGCCTTACACTGTCACAATCTTCCTACTTGCCTATGAACCTCTCAGTTCCCATCTGTAAAATGGGGAAAATAACACTTCCTTAACTCCCAGGGGAGCTGTGAAGGTGGAAAGCACTGAGGAGCGTGTGGCATTCGGAAGGGTTGCAGCTGGAGTCTCCCAGATAGCTACAGGATGGGCTATAACTGCAGTGATAGATGTGTGTATACACACACACGGTTCTAAAAGTGTTCAAGAGCATAAATCTGGTTTGAAATCTTGCCCTCGCCTCTGAGGTCTCTGACTACTGATTCCACCTAAGAATAAGTGTTAGTAAAAGATGTCAGATGCTGAGCCAAGGAAGTCTAAAAGTATTTAACTTCTTGCATATCAGAGAATTCATTTTATTTTGGCTCACAGAGGACAGCCTTTTTGACAAATATATCAAACTCCTTCCTCCTGCTAATCACAAGGGGCAGGGCGACCCATTAAAGGAGTAAGATGTTCCTGCATGTGACAAGCACGGTCGGTTTAATGAAACACAACTAACAAAGCTTCAAAATCTCTGCCTTAAAAGTGGTTCTGAATTTTTAACTGAGACTTCAGTGAGACAAAAATCACGTTCTTAATGCTAAATATAGCCCCACAAATGCTGAAAGTTTTGCACAAAGAAAGCGGGCTGCACATTTTCAAAGGCACGTTATTTTTTTTGTACCTTTTTTTTCCCTGATGAGTGAATAGGATTTCAGAGAGCTTGCTGAATGTTTGTTTGAGTTATTCTTCTTTAATGAGGAAATTCAAAATTTTCCAGGGAAAGTTTTTTCCTGAATTTCAATTGATCCGACTCACAAAACTGAAGACAACTGCTTTGCAAAAACCGAAACCAAAATATAAAGAAAACTGTAGTTTACACAAAGTTTCTAAAACCTTGTGCTTTTAGCTCCTAAAGAATCTGTGGGTAATAAAATATAAAGCAAATTGAAAAAACAATTCTGTAGAGAGCAGAACCTTCCCATTCTTATTAAAAGACCTCTTTAATTCTTCAAGATTTTTATACTTTTGTGTAGTATTGTTTCAGCAACAATTTGAGTCTGTTTGTATTTTATTGAGGCCACTTGACCTTTCCCAGGCCTATAGAGTTTTTCTCTCTGTTTTTGAAGAGAGAATATAGACCCCAGGAATGGCAGTATCACACTCACAATCAGGCACTTTGATTTAAATAAAAAGAAAAAAATGCTTTAAATTTGAACATCTCGTGGTGGGATCTGTGTCACACAAACAAGGAGAATTCTGTCCTGGAACAAACTTGCTTCCGAAGCAAACTTGTTTTTCCTCCTTTTTAAGTAGCCTGGGAGGTTTATGCTGAACTGACAGCAGTTTTACATCCCGGCAGCTTCATTAAAACCTTTGGATCTATTCCTAATTGTTTACTTTTAATTTCTCAAGAGGACAGTCAGCCCCTCACTTGATTTTTTTTTTTAATGTATTTGTTTATTTGCTTTGTATATTTTCCTCTCTGCTGGAAAATGGAATAGAAAAGAAACAAGAGAATTGTCCATTTGAGAATGTGGCTCTGGAGTTACAGTTCCTCCGAGGGCTTGCATTGGAGTCCCGTAAAACTCAAGGTGGGCTCACAGGCTACTGGAAAATTTACTTACAGGCATGAATAGCATGAACAGAATACACCAAATGTGAGTCTTTTGCCCTCTTTTCACCTTAAAAAAATAGATGAAGGAGAAATAAGAATGACAGTGAAGGGAATAAAAATTAGAATGATATATAAAATTATGTCAGAAAAATCTCCTTCTCCTCCAGTTTGACACCATTCTTTCAGACCGGACCAGGAGCTCAATTCTTACTGATTCAAGGGAAGACATCAGCTCCTCTTGTGAGGAGAATGAGAAATTTTCCTTGGATGTGTCTGTGGTTTCTCCTGCAACGAGCTGAGCACAGTTTCTATCACTCTGAGATGGGGGTCCCTGTTACAGCGACCTGCTCTGTCACCAACCTGCAGTCCCCTTGCTAATTAAAGCCCTTTTTTTCTGATCCACCCCTGGAGCTGCTCCCAGGCTGGCAGGAGCCTGAGACACAATTTGATTTCATTGTGGAGGAAGCACATATAGAGGGTTGGGTTTTGTTTGCTTGGAAAAGAGGCACCGGAGGAAGGGAGGATGGGTGATTGACAGCTGTCAGACACAGGTTTGGCTCACGTTAGCCCTCCCTTCCTGCTCCCCACCTCCAAGTACACCCACCGAGCCAGGACTGGGAATCTGTGAAGGTTCCACTGCCTCAAAAAATCTTCTTGGGTTGTGTGTCACATCAAATCCGGATTACAACACAACCAGGGCTTGAAGACTGCCCCATGGTTGATTATTTGCTGATATTTCCTATTTAGTTTAAAACAACATACAGATTGTATCAGCCATAAAGCTTTATGGAGGTTAGTTTATTCCCCCCTTCAAATGGACTGTTCTCCTCTCTGTCATAAAGTTAATTTTATAGTCTTTGTTCATTTTCCTAATCTGCAAATTACATCCTCCTGTACTCTGATTACTTACTATTGGAAAAACAGACCTTCTGTATTTCCCCTCTGCTTCCAGTTTGAATATTCTTTGTATTATCTTGATGACCTTAATCTCTTTTTTCCCCCCACTGGCCTTTCAAGGAAGCAGAAAATGCACCAGCAACACTAAGTGTGTTGGCCAGAAAAAACACTGTCAGCTCCTGCTCTGAGTCCATCTGACTCCCATCTCCTTTTTCTTCCCTATTTTTTTTTCTCTTTTTTTTTTTTCTCCCCTCCTCCTTCAACAGCAAATAGTGTGGGAAGAAATGGAACTCTGGCAGGGAGGATTTGGCATCCTTGTAGAAATCCTTCATTTCCTATTGGAAAAGAAGGCAGTTTAATATATTGGGAAGCAAATATAAATATGCCAGAAACTGACTATTGAACATGTTGCAACAAACAGGTCATTTTCTGTTTAAAGATACATTCATTTTGTAAGAAGTGTGTTGAGGCACATGCTCATGTTTTACTTTGAATGGCCAAACCCCAGCACTGGGAATAAGAGGAGTCTGATGGGAATTCCTGCCTGGGCACCACTGAAGTGCTCACGTGCTTCAAGTGCTGCTTGAAGTTCAAAAATAAGGCACAGGCAGGTTTCAGACTGCTCCATGTCCTCATGTGACTGGATGGGCATCCCTAGATGTAACTGTGAAACCATGCTGGCAAGTCTGGAGAAGGAAGCCCTGAGGAGACAAAACAGAAGTGTGGTCCCATCCCAAACCCAAGTTCTTCATCACTGTGGGATATTGTCTACCTGTGGTTTTTAAACTTTTTCTCATTGCATATCTCTAAAAATATGGCTACATGTGAGCTGACCATCTGTAAACTTGATTTTCTTGATTTGCTTTTGCAAATGCCTCTGAAAGTTTCTATATATACCACGGGATTCAATGGACTGTGGTTTGAGCATCACAGTGCAGCACCCATCCTCTGCGTCAAATGTGGCCACTATTTATTTATAGACTACAAAGCAGGGAAATCAAACCACACACATTGTTGTCCAAATGCTGGGCCCTGGGCACCGTCCTCTCTGGGTGGAACATCCCTGAGCATCTCCTGTGAAGCTCCAAATATTCCAATAAACATTGTCAATTGATGGAAACACCCACAGTCTCTGTTGGGACTACTGGAGCCTTAACTGAGATTTCTAACCCCAGTTCCTAGCCAGGAGAACTTCCCTGGGAGAGGCCAGCTGAGCACATGGGGCACAGCAGCTCCCAACAGCCTGTTGAGACATCTCTGAAAGCAGGTTTTTCCTCCTGGAGAATTCAAGGGCTAAAAACTGTGCACTCCTCAGGTGGGAATTCATCTGCTTCCCTGCTCTCTGTGTGTTCCCTCACTCAGCTCCTGCTGCCACTTTGCCTGTGTCCCTCCAGCTGCATTTCCCACTCTGCCCACAGCCACCACTGCTCTTCCCTCCTTGTTTCTCCCCTTGCCCAGCCTCCCTGGCCCTGCCTCTGCTCCCAGCTCAGCCTCACCTCCCTTCGTCTCGTTCATCCCACTCTTTCCTGCCCTAATCCCCTCTGCTCTCTCCCTTCACCTCTCTGTCCCATTTCCATCCTTTTCTTCCCCTCGTTCCAGTTACCTTTTTCTTCTTTTTCCCCAACTTTCTTTTAATTTTAAAATATTCTCAGAGGTCCTGTCTGTTTCTCTCCCTCTCTACCTTCCACTTCCCCATCTCTCCTGGCTCCTCTCCTCTTTGCCAGTGTAATGCTGAGGGAGTTGCTCACAATTCCACTTTTCCATGCAGTTTTCCACTGCTCATGTGGCCCTCACTTGCAAACAGCAGCTCCAGCCGGAAAAAATAAGACACCAATTAATTCTAACAGCCAACTTTTTGCTTTAAAACCTTACATTATTTCACATTAAAGACCAGCAGCCTCTGTCTGCCTGCAAAGTACCCAGGGCCAGGAACATATTTATAGGAGGACCTGTGGAAGGAAAGGGTTTGGGTTTGGGTTTTTTTTTGTTTTTTGTTTTTTACCACTAGTAAACACAGAGATACGGGGATTGTTTCATTTCAAATGCATGTGCAAATTCTCCAGGGCGCAGCTCGGGGGCCGGAGCAGGAATGGGGCTTTATTTGTAAGCTGTTAGTCTTGGCAACTCCGCAAAATGTTTTCCCCCAAATGTATTTTACACTCATAATTACTGCATGGTGGGTTTATATCAAATCCCTATAACTTCAGATGTGTGACACAATCTATTAAAACCTATACATAATTCAGCGGCACGTTTTGGGGGCGGGGGTGGCTGCGGGGAGCGGGGCCGGGGCCGCTCCGGCGGGGCCGTTCCTGGGCTGCCAGCGCCATCTATAGCCGGGCTCGGCCGGCCCCGAGCCCCCGCTGCCACCGCGGGGCTTTCGATCCGCTCACGGCCAGCGCAGCCCCCGCGCCGGGGCTCTCCGGGAGGCTGAGGCTGCCCTGAGCATCACCTGGGTCACCCCCGCATCCCCGCATCCCGTATCCATGCATCCCACATCCCCGCATCCTACATCCCGGATCCCGCATCTCGCATCCTGCGTCCCTCATCCCGCATCCTACATCCCGTATCCCTCATCCTGCATCCCATACCTCTCATCCTGCATCCCGTACCCCTCATCCTGCATCCCTCATCCTGCATCCCGCATCCCTCATCCCATACCTCTCACCCTGCATCCCTCATCCTGCATCCCGCATCCGTCATCCTGCCTCCCGCATCCCGTACCCCTCATCCTGCATCCCATACCCTTCATCCTGCATCCCGTACCCCTCATCCTACATCCCTCATCCTGCATCCCGCATCCCTCATCCCACATCCCGCATCCCGCATCCCATACCCCTCATCCTGCATCCCTCATCCTGCATCCCTCATCCCGCATCCCATACCCCTCATCCTGCATCCCTCATCCTGCATCCCGCATCCCTCATCCCATACCCCTCATCCTGCATCCCTCATCCTGCATCCCGCATCCCTCATCCCATACCCCTCATCCTGCATCCCTCATCCTGCATCCCTCATCCCTCATCCCAGCCCGTGTCGCATCCCGTGTCCCAGCTCAGCTCCAGCAACCTCGGCCCTGACTGAGATGTTTCTTTGCAGGACAGATCTCTCTCATGTTTGTTTTCCTTTTCTTGCTGTTGCTGCCTCCCCAAGTGGCCTTAGGTGAGCAGGAGCCACAAGCTGGGTCCGAGCCGGAGCCATCTGGGTCAGGAGCTTGTTGTGACCAGTGCCCAGCGCAAGATGGAGAAAAGGGAGGCTAAGAAATGCCAGAGTGGGCATTTATTAGAGAGAAAAAACCTCTCGCTTTGGTGCAACATTTTCCTTGGTTTCCATTGTCCAGCAAATGAGCTGTGCCCTCCACAAGAACAAGGTGATAGGCTGACTTGACAATAATTTCAAACAAGAGCTGAGCTGCTCCCAGGGAGGATGGAGAGGTGGTTGGTTCTTTGCTGAGTTGGTGGGTGTTGGATTGGGCCCAGTGTTAATTCAACTGAGTATTTTGCAATCCAGACAAATGTTGAAGAGAATATGGTGGGAGGGAAGGAGAATTTCGCCAAAAGAAAGCTCAGGCCTCCTCAGGCTGAAGAACCTGCTACGCTTGGAAAAGAGACTGTCAAATCTAACATGCTTTCTTGCATCATTCCTCACCTTAAATGAAGGAGTTTGGGTAAAGCTGAGGTGGCCAGCACCCTTTTCCAAGGGTGTTAGGACAATACTGAGGTAAAAGGGCTGGGTTACCCAGCTTGTGACAGAGTATCTCTACCTGACTCCACTATAAACCAGGTTACCCAACCAGTAGATTTCACAGCCTGAAGGGCCAAACACAACATTTCATCACTGCTTGTCACACAAGAGACACACCCCACCTTTTACACCTCATTGATGACAGCTGAAGCTCATGCTAGGCCTTGTGTGCACACTCAACAGCACTGGATGAAAAGACCTTTCCAAAATCCATCTTGACCCCTGGAAACTCAAAATTTAGAGGCAAACTGAAAATTCACATTTGCTTCTTCCCTGTTCTCTTCTTGAAGAACCCCAGGTCAAAGCCCCCTGCTGCAAGAAGGGCTCTGAAGGTCTCACCATCAGCTTTGGAAATAAAATACACTCAGTGTTTCTTTCCTAACTGAGATGCCTGCCGACCTCTTCTCTCATGTAACATAAAACTTTCACACTTCAACTTCTCTGGGTTTCTTAAAGTAACACTTGGAAACACAGACCAGTCAACACTTCAGGGAGCCAGGGCACTTGGCTGAGGCTCTGCCCCGCTGCTAAGCCAGAGCTACACAGCAGGAGCCAGAGGACCAGACAACAGAGTCTTGGGAAAAATGCAGGTAAGGGCTCCTTGCTAGGCAATAGAATCCACTGGCCATTTCTGCTTCTCCCAGACTCCTTTCAGGTCATCATAGTCAGGATTTTCATCTCCTCTCCACCTCCCATTCCTGTCCAACGTTTTGCCTGTCCCTTCCCTCAGCTGCCTTCTGAAGATAAACCTAAAGTGCATCAGTGACAACACTGGCAGAGCTGCATCTGACATTTGCTGAGCAGAGAGAACATAACTGGAGAAGATCTTGGAAAGTGAGTGTCCTCACATGCAGTACTTGCTCACAGGAGAAATGAGACTGAGCTCCAGCTTATCTGGGCTCTGGCCAAAGCACCATGGCAAAGAATCATGACAGGTTCCTTTGCGCTATGGAAATTGCCAACCACATTTAATTCTGGGGAAACAGGACTGAAAACATTGATTGCTCTGCATTTCTGTTTCCTGGCATTTTCCAATACATTTCACGTGCTGTGTTCCTGGTGTTTAAAGTGTGATAAAGATGTGTGCTCAGTGGGAAGAGATTCCATTGTTCTTCCTACAGCAAGTACTTGCTCTTGAGGGGCAGCTGGGGCTGCTCTCTCTCTCCCAGGTTGGGGTGGGGTTTTGTGGATCACAGGGCAGGGAATGGTGGCCAGGTCAGGGACCTGCCATCAGCACACATTCACAGCGTGCACAGCAGGAACTGAATATTGATTCCCAGCAAGTATTGCATCACCAAGCTCATTTTTGCTTTTCCCATTGTCCCACTGACAATGGGAAGCCTGAACTGCAGCTCAAATCCAGAATGCCCCTTATTGGCATTTCTTTACTGCAGTGAAAGTGCAGTTTTGTTCTGAAAAGGAGCTCTAGAAATAGTATTATTGGGTTCCACATTTACTGTATCTTAGTGACTTCCCAGAAATTTGCCTTAGCCTTAGCACACAAAGGAGTCTCTCTTTAGTTGCAAATTAAACCTGAGATCTAAAAGTGACTTTGGGTTCTGTTGCCACCAGGAATAAAGACTCTGCAATTGCAGCTTTGCTAATTGTTCTGTCAATTACTGCAAATTAATTTGCTCATATTTATTTATTGCTGTACTATCAAAATTGCACTCAGAGCTACACAACACCTCAATAACCACAGCTTTGCTCTGGAATTTGCAGCTTTCCTTTGCTTTGCTCAAACATGACTCTGCTGATCTTGCAAGGGAGGAAAAGGAGGTCAGGGCCTAATCCAGCATCCACCAGACTGGCACGAATCAGTGTTGGATCTGACCTCTGGCAGGTTTTGAAGGAAATGTTAGAACTAACAAAGTTGGGAAGTTTTTTTCTTTGTTTGGTTTGGTTTTGTTTGTTTTCTTGGGTTTTTTCCCCCTGAGGTCCCATGATTTTAAATGGGGAAAAATCAAATTTACAAGCAACTGCCCTTAGCCAAAAGATCTTCTTTCTTTGACTGTAATTAGGCAAGCCCTGCCAGGTGAACTCAGGTGAGGAGTATATAAACCCAGTTAATATAATAATGACGTGTGTGATTGTGTGTAATGTGGCAGGCAATTGTACACTAAACAGGAGCATTGCTGGTCACTGCACATGATAACTCACGGTGACACCTCTTATTTTCCACTGTACAGAAAGAAAGAAAACAGAATAATATCCTTCCCTTCAGCTCCCCATATTTTACAAAAAGCTTGTCATTAAAGAAGTGTAATTTTCTATTCCAATCTCGACAGAAGGTTCTTTTGCATAAAATATTCTCCTGCTCTCTGCCCTTTATTCTCTAGGGCTTGGTTCCCAAAAGACATTAGTCCCCTTTAGAATAACCTCCAGAGGAACGAGGCTCTCCAATTCACCTAAAATTCAGGGATATCAAGTCTGACAGCTCCACATGCTGAACTCCTGGTCGAAAATGCCCTCTGCTTTTCAGATTCCCAACAGCTGAACTCTTCATCGAGCAATTCGAGTTGTTTGCATATTAGAAAACAATCAGTATACGTCAAGTAAAATATCAGTATAGATTTCTTTCCACTAAAACCTATGTATTTGTGTATAAATGAATCTGTTACAAAATGTATCAACCCTGACAAATAAACATTTTATTATGTATAGCTGTAATACTAAAGTTATTAATCATGTTGCAGCGAAGAACTGCTTTATAGGAAATATCTAGTCTTTTATGTTTTTATAGAGTGGTTGAAATATTTTGCACAAAATGCTCTTATTAAAAAAAAAAATCACCTTTTCTCCCTGAAACAAAATTTGTCATTAAAAATTGTTAACTTAATTAACATAATCCATTTGCCTTGGCATTCCCCGTGCCTGTTTCTGCTGATACTGTTGTTAAAGATTTGATCAGAGTTATGTTTCAAATTATTTTAAAATTTGTTTTCAAAATCCCATCTTTTCTTCCAGGAAAGTCCTATTAAAAAAATGAAAGAGAAACTTGAAAAAGGATTCTGGAAAAGGTCTGGAGATTTTTTGGAACATATTGCAGAAAGATGTTTTTTAAAAAGTTGAAGTGCAAAATAACTATATATTCAGTACTAGAGAGGAGACAATGTACAACTCTTTATGGTGTTTTCTTAAAATGGTTTATTTAGTTTTGAGCAGCTTTCTGCATTTCTGTTTCTGGGGAGGGCACAATTTCTTAGAATTTTTGGACCATCCATCATTTAATACTCTATCACCTTTTACAACACCAAAGCTTGGCTGGATTACCACTGCTGAGAAAACACAAACACATTTATACAATTGATGTGTTTATTTTAGTGCACATTATAGGTGTGCACACAGCAGAGCGTTCCCTGGGAAATGTGTTCCTATAACACATAACTATATAATCTACTCTCTGTAAAGTAATGCTTACTCACAGATAATTGTGTATAGGAGGGATAGAGGCGAAATCCTTCATCTCTGTGCAATTTTGTGAGCGAGGGCTTTGCAAATGGAAGTTCAATAGAGCCACCCTGGCTGGAGCACAGCGCTCACCGGAGCTGCACAATTCTTATCTCGCTGGTGGCTCTCACAAGGGAAGATATGAAAGTCTCATTCTTTCATAAGAGAGCTGCATGGAATTGAGGATTGTATGGTTCTGGGGAGACTCACTGTATAATATCAGAAAATGCTAGACATTTGAAGACTGAAATGTCTTTCTCCTTTGAGTATTGCATCCTAAGTGCCAGCCAGAGATGATTTATACATGCTCCTCCTTATTATGGACTACACATAATAAGGGCATGATAGAAATCGTATCTGCATAGATTCAGGCAGTTCCAAGAGATCTGCTGCCAGTTTTGTTTGACAAGACACTCAATCAAGTGAAAAGGTTCAAAATATTTCAGGAGGAACCTCCTGCATTTTTAAGACACAATATTTGTATCTACGTAACAGAAATCCTAAATGAGAGCAACATTAGCCTATATTCACATCAAGTTGCATTTTGCAAAGAGGAAAATATTTTGAGTGTGGCTGCCAGCATCTTAAAATAAATATCTTATTCATTTCCTAATTTCAGTAAGATCCAATATCTTACTCATTTCATAATTTCAATAAATCTAACACATTCCTGTTTCTTTTTTCCTTCTTTTGAATAATGTTAAACAGGATAATAATGTACTGGAAAAGAATCTCAGAACCCTTTTTCTAAATTATTTTATTAATTGGACTGAGGCAGTTCCATTATACTCCTTATTGCCTCTACAGCTCTTTTCAAATCCTACTTGATCTCTGAAATGCAAGTCATTTTCCAAAGAAGCAGATGCATAAAGAAAAACAGAGCACTTGTGAGGATTTTATGCAGACAGAAATTATAATGATGGGAATTGACATTCCTCAGAGTGCATCAGATTTTCCATGGAATGTTCCACTGCTCCTATCGAGGCCCAGTTCATCCAAACTTGAGCAATCCCATTACAGTGAGTAAAACTACTCAAAGGAGTAAAGCTTCACAGGACTGGCCTCTGACAAGCAAGGAAGGAGGGTAGATCTTGACCTTAAAAACCCAAAAGCAGCTCAGCCTGAGGGATTGTCTTGGCTTGGCTGTCGCTCATAGAGTTAAACCTCCCCACCACCTCCCACATCTTGAAAATCCATGGACATGCAAGTCATTAGGCCGCTCCGAGAAGAGCTCTTTTTCGGAGAGAATATTGTGCAGCACAAACGGAGTCATGTGTAGGCCAAGAGGCTGTGCCAGAGCAAAACACTGAGGACTAAAACATTCACTCTTCCAGCACTTACTGCACTGACAGCTTGATAAAGTGGTTCAAGGCATAATGTTCAAACAGAGGGAGAAAAAAATTAAAAATGTAATAATAAAGTTAAATGTAACTGTTTTAAAGTATAATTCTTTGGAGAGCTCAGTTTTATGTTGGGCCGGCATTTGAAGCTGCACCAGTCATTATTAACGGGAAGCACAGATAGAGGAGATTTAAATCACTAAAGTAATAAAATCTGAACGAGGGCTAACACCTTGAAAGGCTCTTGGAGAGAAGATTGCATACAAATGCAATTAAAACGATGCTTATAAAATACTAAGATGTTAATTGGGTTTAGTCCCAGAAGCCCCAGCAGTACAGTATGTCAGAAGTTAGCTGGTTTGAAGTTTAAAAAGAGTGGTTTAATTTGTACACCTTGTCCTAATTACGAAGCTTTCTGCAGCCTGTGTATCGGCATGGTTTATTGTAGCTTAGAGCTTTGTAAAACAAACACACACCAGTTAATTGGGTTATTGCAATGGAAAATTGGGCTGCAGGACTGAAACCTTCCTTGCTAGTGTTTTTTTACAGCTTGTAATGAACGCTCCAGCAATGTCAGGATAGACTGATTTGTAAGGTGTGCAGTTTACAACTTGGTTATACCGCTGGTCCGAAAAATAGGTGATACAGTGAAAACAAAGACTAGCACGATATAATGTTGCTGAGCTGGTGGGTTGAAGCCCCAGCTGGCTTATTTATACCTCGCAATCCCCCCAAATACTCCAGCAGGTCTGAACTCTACATTCCCACATTCAAGAAAGGACCATAATAAGGCAGGGACAGAATACCATGGTTGTTCGAGGAGCCCGTGGAGGCTGTGAGCACCTGCTGGGGGTCCTGTGAGGTTGTGTGTTTTTCCTCATAATCAGTAAATAAATACCTAGAATAAGAACAGAGTAAAGCAAAGAAAGAGGCAGAACTGCTGTTCAAGATTTGCTCGAGACCACTCATCTTGGAATTCATTTGTGCCATTCAGCTGATACACATTTCTTTGTACAAAGGACACTTTCCAAATGAAAAGCCAGCCTCTCCCCGTCTGTCTTCCTTCAGTCCAAACTTCACAGAGCAGGGGATCTCAGAGCACAAAGTCCTTATCCCTCAAATTCAGACTAAGAACATAACAAGTTGCATTTCTGAGGTCAGTGGACTCCCCCTGACAGGAAACATTTAGCAGGAGAGAAGACCAAACCGCAGCCATCAGCTCGGGGCTGATCACAGAGTGACCCCAACCTTTCCACCCTGCTTCAGCTCTGCCATTCAAGGCCAAATCCTACGAAAAGCTTAGAAACTTTAGGAACCCTCAGCTGCTGCAGAGGGTGGTGTTATAAACTAACACAGTTCTGATTTGGGTCCTTGATGTGGGGACTCCCTTCAAAAAAGGGAATTTCTCCCCTGCTGCACCAGGAGCTGCTCTTTGTTAGACACTTTGGGACAGGTTTCTGCTGAAAAGCTCATCAGGGCTCATCTGGGTCTAGACCTGCCCCTCTGCAGGTTGGATCTGTGTCTGGAGAAATGTGGGAGCACACACCAAGGGAAAGCTGGTGATGCACTGGAAAAGTGGAAGGTCTAACTTCATGCAGTTTTCTCAAAAGTGTGACTGCAACAGAGCCATGGCCAAAGTCTCTGGCAGCAAGGACCTGGAGACACTTGTTCCTATCAAGGAACAAGTCAGGCCACAACAGAACTAATGTAATGTGTGACCAGTCCTGCAGCCACCAGCCTTCTGGACAGGGGAGGAACGTCCCCTCATAGCTCATTTATATGTAGTATTTCTATCATTATGGGCACAGCTGTCTGGTTAGGCACTGAAAGACCACTTTAATTAGTCTTCAGGTAGCAAATAAGCTGCTGAGAGGGAGGAATGGTCATGCTATCAGAAATGCTATCTTTTTCTAGCCCAGGTGGCATCACTGGCTTCAATATATCACATAAAATGGGCTTAACATTCTGCAGTCCTGACACACATCAGATAGCTTAGAGATGAGTAATAGGATGTACCTGTAAAGAGTCCTTAATGCATACAGGAAAGTGAGCTAGGTTTTGTGTCATTACCACTGGTGATGTTTGATGGCAAATAGGTGCTTGGAAAATCCACGTGATCACTGGGAATTCCAGGTTTCCAAGTCGACCCTTCCCACCTGTCCCAGTGAGCAGCCTGTCCACACAGCTCTCACTTGCCTTTAAAGGTTGCAAAGCCCTGCATTTTCCAGTCTGGAGTAGCTGCCACCCCAACTGCTGCATTTCCATGCTACTAAAGGTACATCAGGGCATAATCTCACCTCGTTGAGGAGGGGATTTACATGTACAGCATTTATAGGCAATACACATATAACTCACAGCTCAACACAGAGTGAAAATATAATTATCGTAACCATTGCCACATTGCAGGAGGTTTGGGCATTCTGAGGCATAAGTCTAATTAGCTCTAAGCTGCAGAAGATTTGAGGGTGGTGGTTTCTTTTTGACTTACTGCTCAGTGCTTGGTCTGAATATTCAAATTCATTGTTTCTTTTTAAAATAGCTCTTTCATGGCTCACTGTGTCATGTCAAAACTCCCTTATCTTGGTGACTTTTTGTAGAGGTCCCTGCAGATGCATTAAGATACATTTTTAGCCTGTTCTGTTGATCTCTCTGTTCTGGCTTCATTGTTTATAAATGACAAAGACCACTGCTGTAATGGTAACATTTTTATTTTTTATTCACCAGGATTTGCAAGCAGTAAAGTTATGCAACACTAAAAGGAGACTTACATGCACTATTTCCAGATAAATGCATTTTCTGTGTGCTGAATTCACTTCAAAAGTTTGTGATATTTGCAAAAATGGCAGCTCAAGTCCTTATCACACAGGTCTGCCAGCTTTCATTGTGTGCAATGTTCCCCAAAGTTGGGAACAGTCACTCTTGGCTTCCTGTGCAGATGAAGAGAGAGATGCCCTGCCGGACACAATTAAGATTATAGGTGGATTGAATGATGCGCAAGAAAGCTTATTTCTATTTATTGAGGTGAGACATTTTTCCCACCTTCTCCTAGGGACCTAGCTGAAGTACCTAGAATCCCCCTTACAAAGTATTGATTTTAGGATGTTAGATCCATAACAATAATGGGGTAAAAGCCCAAGTCTGTAGGAGCACCTATTACAGAACAATTTCTTTTAAAGGATCTCTGAAAGCCAAGTGCCTGTAAACTTGGTTTTTATAGAAGGCCAAGACTCAGGGTCCTTTTTTAGTTCCACTCTCTCTACAAAATGAAGGGTTTGCTTGAATAAGAAATAATGATTAAGACCTTCAAGGTTTAGGCTTTCCTCTACTAAGAGGCACCACAGGATTCCCAGCAGCTGCCGACATCCACTAGCACAGCTCAAGTGGGCTGCACATTATGCCAAGTGCTCCCAATACCACTTGAAGCCTGAAGTGCATCTCCAACAACAAATAATCTGCTGTCTCAAGAGCCTGCAAACAAGCTTAACTCCTGGGCTTGATGGGGGGGATCTTTTTGCTACTCCTGAGGTTGCATCTTCACATTACAGCCAAGTCAGTTGACTGGAAAGCCCCTGCCAAAAGGGGGATCCCACCACTGTCTCCATCTCCAGCTACGTGCCTCTGTGTGTCCCTTCCCTGGTGGATGTATTCATCACAGGGTCACTGGATAGCTCAGGCATCAGGCTGACTTGTAAAATAAATTAATGTTTTCTGCTGGAGTAGTCACTTGAGTAGACTCATTCCATAAGGACACCAGCACCTAGAAGTTTCATCTCTTGGGCATTCAGTCATTCCATTAAAAACAGGGAACTTGCGACAAAAAAAAATCTTAATTTTTTCACAAATCTGTTTTGTCCAAAGAGTCAAGAGTCGGAGGGAATGTGATGGTGGAGGATTTAATAGAAAATTCTCAGCAAGCAGTTTCAGTGTGCTGATGACATCTTGTAAATGCATTGACAATTTGAGAACTGAAACCATCCATCAAGCCACTGGGCTAGTTTGCCTTCCAAAAGAGGACACTGCTGACCCCCTCCAGTCCTGCTCCTCTCTCAATCTTAGTATCCCCCTCAGGCCCACCATGCAAGAGCCTGCCCCTACGCCCAGGATGAGTCTCTGGATTCAAAAGTAAACAATGACCTCTCCTTTTCCTTCCTGGGAGCGTCGGCCAACTCTGGTGCATGGTGTGAACTCCCAGGAAATTCCCTCTGCTGTGGCACCACTGCCATTTCCATCTGGGTCTGGCTCCTCCAGTGGTGCTGCCAGCCCACTTTATTCCCCTCACTGTTATGGGAATGGGAGATAAGTGTCAAACTCCAACTTGCTGAGGGCTTTGGGAAAGTCATCGTGCTGGAGGAACTGCAGGAGAGGTCTCCTTGGGAATAGCAGCTCATATTTAACCTCCCCTAGATCATGTCAATGGGAGTCTGGAGAGAGCAGGTCTTTCATTTTTCTTCCTCGGTAAGCTACCATATGCACCTCATCCCCCACTTAAGCTAAGAGATTGATGGCTAAATTGCTTAACCCTGGTGTTTTTAATTAATTAGGTCTACTTCATAGAAGGTTTAATACAGTAGTTTAATTTAGACTTTGCTCAGTGCATGATATAAAATCCAGATTTATTGCTATTTTTTATCAATTTTTATTTTTATATGATTCCATCATATAAAAAGGCTAGTGTATGTTATAGACTTTAAAAAGTGCTTCCCTGTAGGTATTGCAAAGTACAGGGTCTATTATATGATAGTAGTGTGTTTATAGCTGAATTTTGGTGCATTGTTCAGGAATCCCTTCAAGGATGACTTATAGAAAAGATATTTTATTCCATAAAACAGTACGGAAATGTACCTGTTCTTTCTAAATATCTTCTTACAGTGCTTTTAAATAATACTAAAGTGTATTGGATAACCATTGCTTTGAGAAACTCAGCACTAAAAGGAAAAATACTTTGAATCTTTAGAGAAAAAAAGCACAATAGTTTGTTGATAGCTCTTTCGTAAAAGACCTGCAGAGCTGTAATCTGGTGAAATTCACCATTACTCTTGGTTAATGAGCAATTTGTTAGTTAACAGATGTTGTTATTAACATGAGAGGTACCTGGTTTATAACAGCAATACTTAATCACAGTGTGGGGTGGCAGAATCATTCATAAGAGCCAGTGCAGTGGCATTGTGGCAACTGTAAGTGCTGCCATGTGGGAACACAAGGTGATGGGGTCACATATCTATCCTAGTGCACATGTTTGTGCTTCATTTTGGGGGATTCTGGTGCACTTTGCAACATTGAAGCAAAAGTCACTTTAGAAGAAATGCAAGCAAAGACTGCATGGAGATCATTTTAGTCAGAGAGTTTGTTATATTTTAATTTTATCAGTCATCCTCAGTTGTGTAATTCTGGCCCCATGAAAATGTGTAGAAGATCCTAAGGTACTGAGATGACCCAGGAATGGAAGTCACACAAGGACCTTACCTATCCAACAGAAAAATTGACAAGTCCCTGTTTCTACAATGTGACTTCCAGAAAGTTGGGGGGGTTTCCCTTTTATGCAGCACTCAGTTTCCAGAGTCTGTGTTTTCAGATGATTGTTTTTTGTGGAGAAATCACAGAGCTTTGGCCCAGGTTTATTTCCCAGTATTCCAGCTATTAGGAAAGTACTCAAAATCTTTGTCCTCTCCTTTGAATTTTGTCCCAAGGAGCCCAGGCAGTTCAATGTTTTTTTCTGGGGGAAATAACACCAGAATATTGCTCTTCTTTTCCCAGAGTGATGAAGAAATACAAGGGCACTTATGAGGGAAACAGAGCAGAATGAACACACCGAGGGACTCTCACAATGCCTCTCCTGCCCAGCTGCCAGCTCAAAGCAGGATCAGGCCATGCTGTGAGGAAATCCTACTAAATTAAACCAGCAAAACAAACCTTCTAAATATTAACCTGACTTTCTAGATGAAGAGTTATGTCTGGAAAGTCTCAAGGTTTTTATGCTAAGTTTAAATCCTTCAAAGTGCACAGCAACTTCAAAACACGAGCAGTGACCACACTTCATAAGAAAATAATGTCTTGGCACCTGTAAACCCATTTAGAAAATCCTACCTAGGAAGACCCTAAAAAAGGAAACTGGGATACTTCATGCCACCAGATTTAAAATCATGAGAGTACCAAGCAGACAAGAAGTATTCAGCTACACTTGATGCCTTTTGCTTCCAGTTCACCAAACATCTCCTCCTTCCTGTAAGTATCTGTCTGACCTGAGCACATCTTCAGCCAGACAACCTTCATTCCTGAGTCAATCTTCTCATCCATGCACAGGCTGCTCTAAAAGTGGTGGCAGCTTAAAGCAGGTTATTGATGAGCTGAAGACATCAGAGCCCCTGGTATCATCAGCACCCAGCAGCACTTCAGCAGCAGCTGCACAACAGATGAGGAGGACTTGGAGATATTCACCAGGGGAAAATCATATAGCTGCCCAATGGTCAGCCCTTCCAGAAAGGACAGTGGATTCCAAGGATGAGAAAGTGCTCCAGATCTTTAAGTAAGCAGCCCAAGAGTATCCCTCTGTAAAGTAAGAAGAGTGGGGAAAGAAGTGAAGAAGTGCAGGTTTTATTTCTGACTCTTTCCTAGGTAGTGTCAACTCAAAGGAGGAACCCTCAGTATTTATCATGCAAATGTATTCAGGTAGGGCAGTTGACAATAAAGGCACAACAATATGTGGTTTGACAAAAAGCTCTATTAGAAGAAGGAAAATTGCAGGTTAAAAGGTAAGCTCGTGGCTTAGATCCAAATCAGCATATTGACTCAGCTTTACAGATCCCCAGCCCAAAATGAATTCCACACAATAACTAAGCAGTTGCCTTCCAAAGGTGTTAAGCCTATTTGCGCTGTGTTTGTTTTGGAATGGCCAATAAAACAGCTTTAGATGATGTCAAACAGTGCTTAGGCCCATACAGAGGGAGACAGCTGCTCAGATAAATACTCAAGCCCCAAACCATGTTCTGTTTTATAAGTCGTCTAAAGCTCTTTGAAAATCTGCTTGATACGTAGCTGGGAGCTAATGCGACTTCCTCACACCTGCCAAAGCACTCTGGGCAGGTCAGGAGCAGGCAGTAAACTCCCCCACTGGTCTGAGCTTGTGCTATTATTTCTTCTTAGGAATATTACAGAGCCTTCTTCTAACCTTCTGAATAGCAAACTCCATGTGACACAGCAGTGCCCAAGATCAGGTGCTGTCACATAAAAGTTGCAGAGTCACAAGCGTCTACCACCAGAGCTGCCCAAATGCACTTCACATCATTTTACTTGAGACAAATGCTATCTCCAGGCCAGCCCCTCACACAGTTCCTTCTCTCTGTATGCACCCTTTTCTCCATTGCTCCCTTTGACCTGTAAATAAAACCCCTCAGACTTGAACTGTGCCTTTAGCCTTGGGTTTTCAGGAAAATGTAAACTGCATATTAGTTATAATATATGAAAAGCACTGTGTAAGCTCTGAAGAGAGAATCATCCCAGTGGTTTTGGGATGAGAGAAGGCTCTAGTCCTTATCCATGTTACACTGGTGTCAATTAGGAGTAATTCCATAAAAACCAAGGAGGCAATCAGAGTAAAAGCTGAAGGTGCTCTGCGGTCCCACATTCAGTCTCAGTAACCGTATACAACCTTAAGAGGTTAAGAAAATGCTCCATGTGCCAAGCAAAACACAGGAGGTGCTTTAGAGCCTAACAGCACTTACATTTAAAATCCTGATGCCTGGTGTAGAACCAGTCACTGGCAGAAATAAGAACTCAGAGGGGCAAGTCCTGGTGTCCTGTTTGTCTTTGCTATGAATCAGGAACAGGGAGGGAGGGCAAGGAGCACGTTGCAGAATTGGTGTTGTGTTTCTGTCAGACAGGGCTGAGCCAGATTAATGCACTACTATAACAACATTCTTCTGGGCACAGAAGAAGGAAAAGCTGCCAAGAGATGTTTGAGAAAAAATATCTATGATTGGGCTTCCTGCAAACGCTTGATTCCAACACATCAACCTGAGGCCTTCCTTAGAAGACAAAGCTACAATTTTGGGCATCACATACACAGTTTGGATCCCATAGTGCTCTGTGTAGCTGGTTAGGAGAGGTGGTTGGTTAATGGAACTCTGTACAGATTCGTGTCCTTTCCTTCGCTTCAGGGGACTTGAACAAATGCTTCAAAAAAAAAGAAGCCCTGAAGCAGCAAAGTGGAAAAAAATCAAAGGAAAAGACCAGTACATCCTTTGTCCATAGTGGCCTCTGTTCTATGACTTATCCAAAGAGTGGATCAGAACTTCTAGGATTCCTCAGAGTTACTGAAAACCAACACAGTTCCTTCCTTCTGAAATGTTGATGAGGAGTTGAAACTTTCAGAGAAGGTAAAAATTAAGGCAGATTGTTTGATGGCAATAATGGTTACTTCAATGCAACATGATCATTTGCTTTTTCGAAAGAGGAAAGAAGGGATAGCATGGCCAACACCAATCAAACCATTCACAATGGCCATAAGAGATGGAGCTGAGGCCTTCAAGTACTACAAAGAAGCCAAGTAGGGTAAGGAGAAAGATGACAAGAACTTGGATACGAGTGCAAAATTATTTCCTTTCCATTCAACATAATAATAGACCTACAGCTGACCTTGAAACTTCCAAAAGGTGCCCTTGTATTGAGGCCTGGAAACAGTAGAAACAGCAGAGGCCTTCTGATCTCTAGGAACTTCACTCACTCACTGAACTTTTGAGCTGTCATTTCCAATAAACTTGGCTACAGATGAACCAGAACTTTTTTTTTTTTTAAAGGAAGACTATTCATAGTTTGAAAAAAGAATTGTGGGGATTTTTTCCCTTTGTCATTCCATTTGACATCCAAAAAGACTACAATATCCTTGTGGAGTAGAAAGCAAAAGAGATGGAAGGGGAAAAGCAGTAAGAATAATGTTACAATGAAACCACAAGCAACAGAAGAGGAAATGTTAAAGACCCCAAACCCAAAGAGAAAAATCAAGCTAAGAACATGTCTTTAAAGCAAGTGAGACCCAAATGTGCTTAGGGAAATTAGGCGATTCCCTATACAAGCCACTTTCTCATTTTAAAATGGACTGATAATGATTAGCAACCAGCATATTAAATGATGTCTCTTTCTACTATCAAAAGTTTTAACTTGCCTGTACCAGACTTGACTCCTAAACCCAAGCAGTCCAGGAAGGTGACCTGAGATGACAGCAGAGGATGACATGCTATTGACTACAGTGAAGAAGTAGGAGGAACGATTGTGCCTATCAATTATTGAACAGAAAGAAAGGAAGGACCTGGTGAATAACAAATACATGGAAGGTTCCACCTCTGTGCTCCTCACAGACTTTGATAGCCTGGATTTATAAGAAGAGGAAGCTTTACTCTAGGAAAAAAATAGAAGTGTTAAATGATCAAGTAGTTTCTCTTTAATTAAATAGTCATAAAAAACTTCTTTGCTGACAATTTGACGTAAAGCAATGTAATATTTGGGGTACTAGGCAAATGTTCCCCACATTATTCAGATTGCAGAGCACAAGGTTAGACAGCAATTACACTAAAGACTAAATCCCTGAGTCACTTAAAACCTCCACAAAATGCTTGGTGGCACTGTTAATGTAGCCAGTTAGGAAAGTCTTGGCTGATGAATGGGAAGAGAAACAGAACAGCAATAAATTCTTATGTCTACTCTGTAGTCAATAGATTTGTCTTGCACTTTATTCAAGCTGGGTGCTTTTCACCTTGTGCTTTTCACCTCATGCAGAGAAGCAAAGCAAAATTTAGGTTACATTTAAGTTTGTGTGAGCCAAACCTTTCCAAAGCTTCCTGAACGTTCACTAGTTGTTCCCATGAGTTCTGTACATGGATTTTCAGTTTCAAGCAGAGAAGGATTGCAATTTTTAACTTGTTTCAATCGTGCTCCCACTTCCTGTCATTCTATGCCTACTCTGCATCTTGTATATTGACCTTTCTGATATAGCAGATATTTACAACCAGAACTAGCATGCTGAGGCCCTTTAGGTCCCAGAAATAGAAAGAACCTTGCAAGAGGTAGATGCATGCATGAAATGAGATAGCATATTCTACATCTGATAAAGCCTCCTTGGCGTAGCTGTCTGAAAATCATTACCTGCATCTATTTCTGTAACATATATTGATCAAAAAGTGCATATTTCTTACGGGCTCTCAAACCCCAAAGTTTTAGCCAGATATGATCTGAACTGACATGTCTACCAAAACAGTGATATGCTACAAGAAAGGCAAAGAAAAAACCCTCCTTTAATAGATCCCTCTTAGAATAAGTAGCAAATGGCACCAAATCTATTTTCTTTAACTCCTGATCCGCTTTAAAGAATAGAAGTACAATTTGCCTAATGACCTTTGTAACAAAGTGAAAAAAATATTTCTAGGCTTCATTACGATGAGAGTAATTCATAACAAATCCACTGACTCCTGTGGCATTACCTCAGCCTTACACCACTGCATCCAGAACTCCCTCAGCATCTGTGGAGCTGCAGCAGGTTTCCTTTGCTGCCTTAGATCCAGATCCCACCATAAATCTCAAGTTTCAGGTGGCTGGGAAGGAGGAAGTTTTGCTTTTCAAGTCTACATTGAGCTGGCAGGGGTAGTTTTTGTAGAAGGATGTTGATATTTGCAGCCATCTCAGATCCACAGAAAACAGTGACTCTAACATGAGAAGGTCCAGACCTGTGGCTAATTTGTTTGATGGGACAACTTTTAGCAGAGAATTTTGATCCAAAATGAGAAAGAGAAGAAGTAAAGTCAGGGGACCTGGGATCAGAGGTTTTGCTCTGGCACATCCTCAATAATATGCAGAGTCACCTTCAACGTTACAAGATTTAATGAAAGAGTTACCATCAACCTGCAAGGTGCTGAACCCTTCCAGCTCCTTTTATACGTGGTGGGAAGAGGGCAGATTGCAGGATCAGGCTCTGTGGGTGCCAGAAACACCAAGGGCCCCTTCCAGCTCCTGCACAAGGAGGGAAGATCCTCAGTCACACCAGAAACCACAGCACAGGCACATTAAGGCACTGGCATAGGGATGCCTCACTGAACAGTTGGGGTTTAATAGGCTGGATATTGTCCCAGCATTTGGTATTCATAGATAATAATAGAGATTAGGTTTACTTAATGTATTTGCTATTTAGGCAGATGATTCATGTT
Source organism: Anomalospiza imberbis (assembly GCF_031753505.1). Lineage (NCBI taxonomy): Eukaryota > Metazoa > Chordata > Aves > Passeriformes > Viduidae > Anomalospiza > Anomalospiza imberbis. Next base: position 14,405,751 of record NC_089695.1, on the reverse strand, counting down.
AAGCCATCGGCATTCAGTGGCAAACATCATTAGTTGAAATTATGTGAGAGAAAGGCCCAGGACGAGGAGCTGCAATCTGGCCTCTATCATAAACAGCTGTGTTTCTAAATCACCCTTTTTGGGTTGTTTCCTGTAGTTGTTGGTATATACTGTACACTGAAAATTAGGCCTCAAAAACACTTATTAAAAATTTATAAAGCTTATGACAGGCTCTTTCAGAAACATAACCCTTAACTAATTCATGTTCACTTACCCTGCAGTTTTCTATTTATAATACTTTACAATTTCTGTGTATTTGTACTATAAATTATTCAGTAACATCAAGGTTTTTATTTTGATGAGAGAATTTTTGATGAATTTGACAGAGTAATTACTTCAAATCCTGTTCTGGATAGCTATGAAAATATTTAATTTTATTTACTCCAATAAATAATTAAAATGTGAGAGTAGCAAGCATACTTGCAGAGCCTTATAGCCTGTGACTTCTGTTTGCTTCTCCCTAATTAAAATAGCAATGTTTATGTGTGCACTGATTTAAAATAATAATAAATTACCAACTGGGAAGGGACATCTAAAGGAGAAGGGAAAAGGCTCTTGTAGCAACAAGCACACTCTTAAACACAGGAAAAATATTCTGAAGAAATAGGAAGTTACTGATTCCCCAAGACTGTTAGAGAGGGGCACTAGAATATCAACAAGGTACATGTTACAATAATGAAGATTATTCCTTTTGTGGATTCAAAGTCTAAGAAGGGGCAGTCTTTTAGATGCTCCCAGCTGATTCAGCAATATTAAGTTATGCTCAGCTTGAACACAGGAAAAGTCCACTTACTTCAAGAACATTCATGCTCAGATTTAAATTAAAGTATTGAAGCTCTGTTCTGGCAGCAGCCTAAATCTTCTGCTAAATCAAAGATTAAAATTATAGTGTCTCTTAACTCTCTCTGAATTAATCCAAAACAAATACTCTTTGCTCCATTGAGGGCAGCTCAGGTTGCAATGGTCACTGGTGTGGGCTGCAGTCCTCTATCTCTTCCAAAGAATTTTCATGAGTCAAATCTATTTCTCAGTCTCACATGTAATTTTACAGTTTTCATGTCACAGGGTCCAAAGACAGAAAAACAGAATGTGTAAAACATTGAGAAAGAAAGAAAGAAAGAAAAGCCTGAACCCTCAGAACCTCTTAACTATTTTACAGGTCACAAACAGGCACATATTAAAAGTTTCTAATTACATCAAGCATGGAGGTGCATAATCATATCATAGAATAACTTGCTAATTACATCACCAGTTGGCTTCTATTTGAATTCAAACTTGCTTATTATTGACAGGTACAATGGTGATTTGGTTACCCCACAGGCTGGTCATGGATAAAACCCAATATTCCTTGACAAACTATTTGAATTTCACAGGGTTGGAGTGAAGTGGGGATGGGACACTGAACAAACAGCTGCAAGGAAAACTAGATAAAGTTTGCATTTTTCTAAACTATTTGCATGGGTGAAAGAGGTAAATCCCAGCTGATCCTATCTGGCAGTGGAGCATGGAGATTTTTGGTGCTTTAGTCACAGGTAAGAAATGAGTAAGAGTTTTCAAGCTGTGGCTGAGTCAGAGTCAGTTGTGGGCACTTTGCCAGAATAATGCAAATTGGACAGGTGAGATCTCAGTCAGTCCCCCCTGGACAGGTGCTCACAGCTCCCCAAAACACCAACAGCTTTGAAACAAGCAGGTGCCAGCATTAGCAGAGAGGATGTAATCCGAAAATTCACAGGGCTGGTGATCTGAATGGCAAAGCCTTTGGCATCTACCACAACACCCAGTTACTCTGTAACCTCAGCAGGGTCCACCTGTGTATCTGAGACATGAATTCCTTCATCCTCAAGTACATTCCCATGACACAAATAATTTGCAGGCTAAGCACCCCAGGAAGAGATTTTAATCCCAAACACAGGACATGGCACACTGCAAAGGGCTCTGGATGCAGTGCTACACCCTGGGAACTCATTCCCAGTCCTTGTAAAGCTTGGTTACTCTCTCCCTCACAGCAACCACACATACACAGACACACATGGATTAAAAAAACACCGTGTGATTTCATGGGGAGCTCAGATGTGACTGGAAGTCACAGCAGGTAATAAATCCTTGCTGCTGGAATCGGGTTGGATTGCACGCTGGTGGGTTAATCTGACAGCACACCCTAATAACCTGACTTTCAGCTTGCTGCACAAGCAATTTCTGTGCAATGTGCCATATTTCTGTGGCAGTGCCTCAAGCTGCAAGGAGTAACACGTTCTGTCACAGGCTGTTGTAAACACTCGGGCTGCTCGGCGTGTACCGCGCACGATTCATCTGAGCAGAGACCTAAAATCTTACACCTGACTGTTCTGCTCACTATCAAGCCTAAATAAAGCCTCAATGGCAGAAGCAGGCAGGAAACACAAACCAGTTGTGACTGGTGCTCGGAGCTGAATGCTGAGGAGCAGAAGACAGGGTGGGGTTTCTATGCTTTTTGTAGACAGTGGAAGCAGCAGCGTTAAGGGATGGTAAAGCCCAGGGAGGTGCTGAACACCAACCAAGCACTGCCAGGCAACGGGAGAGGAGGAAGTGGAGCTCGTCCTTCCTGGGACTAAACTCCTGGAGATGGGTTGAGGCACAATGTGATTTTCAGCTGAAGGAGGTCTGGTAGCTAAAAGCAGCACAGGAGGCCTATTCCACTTCTATTCCTGGCCCTCCTATTGATTCATTGGTAACCTCAGGAGAGTCCTGTCTGGGCCAAAGTGTTCTCAGATTGGAAGCCAAAAGTTAATTTAAGATAATGCAGCTGTCAAATAAGCATTTGGATTTTCAGGCATGATAATATCAAAGAATGGCAGAAGAATGCGATAGAATGCACCTCTTTGGTAACATTTTACTTGCACTCCTACAAAGATATGAATTTATGGAACAGCAGCCTCTGTGACATGTAAAACAACATTTGGCATCTGCTTTTCCCTTCATCTTCCCCACTTCATTTTTTTTATTTTATTTTAAGTGTGTGCAGCAAACACCAAAGATTTTATTTTTCCTTTTTAATGGAGCAATTGTTATTGACTACCTGGTGCCTGTGTTCACAGGGTAGGAAAATAACCCAATAAAACCTACTGAACCTAAAAATAAAGAACCCAAAACAACAACAGGAGCTCTCTGTATCAGGTGCACCTGGAGGAAAGGAACTGCAGTTTGTGCAGTCTATTGCACATAAGGAAATACGATGCTCTGGTGGGACTGTCTATATCCCACTAAACAAGGGACCTGGGACACACTGCCTGCTTGTCCCACCACTGCTCTGGGCTACCCCACACAAGGGAATGGTTGAACTTACTCCAAGATTTTCAAGTTCCTTGCCTCCCATTAGTTCTCAGAGGGTTTGACTGCCCTTTTTTTTCTAAAGGACCCTTAAGTCTAAGACATTGACAATGTGAAAAACAAGTTCCAGCATCAAAGCCATTTGAAAAGTCTGGACCAAGATGTTGGAAAACCAGTGGATTAACCAGGGCTTGAAAATTTGCTTTGAAAGATTGAAAAGTTTATGAAGCTTGAAAAATTTCACAGAGTTTTAAAAATGTTCCTTATTACCAAGCCCTGACAATTATATCAAAAAACCTGTACCAATAAAACTTTAGCTGAAACAGGCCCAGGACCTAATTTACATTTGAAATTGCTTTTCACTGCATTTAAGCCTCTTGTCTCCTTTGCCAGTGTATTATTACTATTTGCAAATCATTAAATGCTGACTGCAAGGGAAGCAGGCATGCAGGGCATAACTTCTATTTCAACTTGTTTTTCCTCCTTTGAGAATGAGGGCATTAACTACACCTGGACATAAATAGTGCTAGAGGTTTACCACTAAAAACACTAAAAAAATTTTTAAATTGTGTAAAAAAACAGGAAAAAATAATCCTTCCTTCAGAAACTTCTTGGGTGGGAAGTGACATCAGTCACACCACAAGGACAGGAGGAGAGAGCACATTTTATTGGAAAATAAAGATGTGAGTACATCTACAATGAAGAATATAAAAATGCCTCTTTTGGATTTAATTAGGAGTCACCTTTTCAGGGCACTGCTTTGTACCTGAGTTTTCACACAGCAAAGCATATGGCAAAAGAGCAGGAAGTGGGGATTAAGGTACATTTTAACAGGCAGCATGTTCAGCCAGATGGCCTATTCCCTGCCCCTCAAGATCTGCATGCTTTTTCCCCCTCCAGAGTTCTTTTGATTGAATTCTGCCCTGAATAAAAAAACTTAAAAGCCCATATTTTTATGCTATTTGAATGCATATTTCTCAGTCCACGTCACACACTTCCCCATGCACAGGCTTTTTAAACAGAAATCATGGTGTAAAGGTGGGCAAGGATCCTTCTGGCTTTGAGGACAACAGGACCTCAAGACTGAAGAGTTTTTTCCAGGAGTACCCCATGGCTTTCCCTCCTACTCTAAGCAGCAGCAATAGCACCACGATGTCATTATATCCATGGTGACAGCACCAAGGGAGGGCAACAAGGGGCTGGAGATGGTGAAGTGCAGCACAAGTCTCTGATTGCCCCAAATGTGGAGTTTCCAGAAACTTTTAAGTATGGTACAAATCTGGAGGGACTTTTCTCCTTCACTCTGCTGCTGAAGCTGCATGTCTGTTCCTCATTACTGGCCCCCAACATTGCAGAGCTGTCCCAAAAGACTCTGCCCACTCAACAAGCTGGTCAGAACCAGGAATTCCCATGGCCAAGCCATCACTGATGGCACCACTGAGTGACCAGAAAAACATAAAGATGAGATAAAAGAACCATTGCTTATTGAAAGAGGAGAAATATACGGCAAGAAAACAGTCTGGATGTTCTCAAGAAAGTGCAGCCAGAGAAGAAATCTAGCTCACACGGTTGCTATGTCAAGGCACTTAAAATTGTCCACCTTTCCTTTTTAAAGCCAAGAAATACACATGGAGGAAAAAAGTCCTCCAGAACTGAGATAACTATGGTGAAACTAATTGTCAGCAGAGAAGACTACAGAGGGAAAAAAGGAGCCCACATTAGGTGGTGAGGTTTGGAGAGTCCTCTTTTCTGGGGTCTGGCTGACAAATGCACCACCATGGCAAGGATCAGGTACTGGTGCTGCTGCAAGCTTTTAGCAGCCAGGTGAACTGCTCCAGTGTCACTGAAGCGTTAACCAGGCAGGTACCCAGGCTACCAGAAAGCAAGGGCTGGAGGCACCAACCTTCCTGTCACACTGCACTGGGGCTGCTCTGGAGCCTTTGGACAAGTGGAGAGAATCAGATGGAGCAACTCAAACCTCTCTAGTGCCCACCAGCAGCAGCCAAGGCAGCAGAGAATGAAACAGAGAAATCCCCTCATCCAGTACTTTACACATCCCAGCTATTCTTATATATACACCAATGCCTCTCTAAACACACACACACACATTTATGTACATCATAAAATACAAAGCAAGCGAGCAATATTTCTCATTTTAAGAGAAATATGCTATTTTTATGGTATAAAGAAAGCAGTAATGATGATTACACTTCCTCAGTGGAAGCCTTCATGAATACAATGTAAATTGTATGACACAAATGCAAGGATAAGACTTCAAAATTCTGACAAATAGCTACTGGAGAAATTTGGATGAGACATCAGGGAGGGAGTAGTGGGGAACTTCCTGTGGCTGGAGCTGGACAGTGTGTAATGTGCAAAATTCATTATCTTAGACTTTTGGCTATGATGTGTAATTGTTAACCTCTGCTGTTAGTTCAAGGCTCCTTTCAGTAAAATATATGGGTTGCCATCAAAGCTGATTTGGATTAGGAGGCGAGCATGTGCCCTCACTTTTAGGTTATATTAATACACCAAAATCAATAACATGCCATGGCTTTCAGAAGTAGTAATAAAACACCCTAAAATATTCCCAGAATACTTCTATAAATTATTTGTTCAATGTATTTATGTTAAAAAGGTTGTCAGTTACAGTGCTCTGAAAGACTCTAAAATTACAAGTCATCGTATTTGTACTTGATTAACCCCCTGCTGTTTTGGGTCAAAGAGGGCTCCAGAATGGTGGGGGGAAAAATCATTATTTTGCCTAATAAATAAATTACTTGCCTATATTTCATGTATCACTAAAGCCTGCCAGTATCAAGAGCTTAAATAATAAATAGCAAATAGCTCCATTCATTTATTAATAATAATGCATCTTTTCTTCCTCTTACCATATTTGAGGGCAATGGATTGAACAGTAGTCAGGTGGAAGGACAAATAGTCAGGCCACTGGGAACATTTAAAATTTTCCAGTTTAAGGTGAACTTGTCAGCACTGAGAGCCCTTTTCCCTTCATCCTCGGCTGTGTGCTGTCAGTGGCAGGAGCTTTTGGGCTTTAAAATTGTAAAACCCCTTGGAAAGCTAATTAGTTAATGGAGTTTGCACGTGTGAGTGTTTCTCAAATGAAACCCCATTTTCAATTAATCATCACAATACCTGTCCAGCAGAGCATGGAGGGACCTCACTGCCCTTGGCAGGTTTAGTGCTTGTGACACCTCTGGTGGGGCAGCCCCATCCTGGGCTGTGCAAGTGGCAGACAAAGGCATTGGGCAAGGAAGGTGCAACAAGCAGGAGGCTGATCCAGATGCACCTCTCTCTTACCTTCAACAAACCAAAGAGATATGTTTTATTTGTGGCTGATCTCAGCATAAACTGCTCATGCTCTTTCTGACATAATCCACATCTATGTCAACCTGACTGTTTTTAACAGTCATTTCTTTTCATGGCTTTTTGATTTAAGTGAAAATAAATACGAGCAGCTTGCTAGAGAGGTGTGGGTTTCTCAAGCACTGAAACCACCAAATGCCCTTCTCCCAGCAGCAGGGTATTGCAGCTGACTGCCAGTGCAAGGAGTGGCATGAGTGTATACATGAGATTAAAATTCCTGACATCACCAGCCTGTAGGGAGGAGTGGATGAGCACAGATTTCAACATCATGCCTCAATCCAACATCCTCCATGGAGAGTTAAGAGAACTCAAGCAAAGGCACACACATGATCACACCCACCACTGTTCCTCCAGAAGAAAAAGAGAGCTGGAAACTCTGTATTCATGTAGGACATGGAATTGTCAGGCCTGGTGATGGAAAATGAACTCCTTTCTTTGTCTAAACACCCAGTGGGATGGACAGGATGTAAGCAGCCTCATAATAACCACAAAGTGGCCCTTGTCACTTAACTGGAGGGCTACTCTTTTTTAAGGGTCAGGCAGAAAGCACTTTGAATTCTCAGTATCCTTTGACCAACACACACCCATCTCTGACAGGATAAAAAGCCAGGAAAAGAGAAAATTGTCTCACCTGCTACCACATGCATCAGACATGCATCAGACCATGCCAAAATGTGGGAGCTCGCCAGCATTTCAGTTGTCACTTTTAAGAAAATTAAGTATGGTGGCACTGAGTCAGGAATGTGCCCTGCTAGCTTCCAAAGGAATTTAATCATACAACCAGCCTCACTTCCAGCTGCCTACAGAGTGCAGGCTTGTGTTTAAAGCAGAGTATTTCATACAGCCTTATCCACTGTGAAGTGCAGTTATGTTTTTCTACAAGATTTACCTACAGGGCAAAAGACTTCCAAAAAATTCAGATGTGAGATTCAGCATGATACCGCTGACCCAGTCTAATAGGACCCTTGATAGCCAGATGAGTTGGGTCACATCCTACCTCTTGTTCCCTTAAGCCTGAAGTGCCACTGGCTCTTTTTAGATCAGACCTAAGCAAATTGCTTCTTTTCTTTTGGCTACTCCTTAAGCTACCCTAGGCACCAAGCAAGGAAAGTAAACACATGGCAAAGGCACAATAGGCAGAACGGACTTGATCTTTGTTTAAAGCACAGGGTCAGCTCCTCGCTGTGAGCAGATTTTCCTCTCTGGAAACAGGTTCATGTTTATATTTTAAGTTCCAGCAACATGCTCTGGATTTTCAACATGTGCAGCACATCTGCTCCAGCCCAGATTTATGAACAAATCTGCATATAATTGTGCTGGGCTAGGGTGTTGTTGTTGTTGTGTTCTTCCACCCCCCACTTTTACCCACCCTTTAAATAAAATGGTTTTGTCCAGGGCTGTATAAACCCCCTGATTCCAAGCCATATAATTTTATGGACAGGGGAAAAAAAAGTTCTTTTGTATTGCACCTGAGCTCATTAAAACCTCCAAATTCCATAATTTTACACTACCATGTGCTGCATATCGTATTTAGTACCTAACAGAGTAATTGCTTACAGTCCTCAGAGTGAGTGCACATAAGGTGGAGAAATGATGGAACAGGTGGGAGAGCCACCCTGTGCTTGGCAATCACAGGTTTACATCCCTGTCCAGCTGACATGAAGCTCTGTGGGTGAATGGTTCAGAAGCCTGGAATTAGGGTCCTTTGTTAGCCCTGTGCTGGGTGCCAGGGCCCAGACATCAGCTCCCAGTGAACACTGTGGCTTCTGTACCAGACCAGGCAAAACAAAAAATCTGTGGGATACAGACTGGGAAGAGGAAGAAGCCAAGGATAAAGGGGTCAAGACGAAAAGTCCAAGATGCCACAGGAACCAGCAGCTTAAACAAATTAACCAGACATCCCAAGGGAAAATAAGCCTGGAAAAACTCAAGAGTGAGCTGCCCAAGAATCTTCTGTGGCAACATTCAAGGTTTGCTAATTTCTCGAAAATCAGTCAAAACCTTTTGTGCATCTTTGCAAAGGAAATTGTGCCAAAGCAGGTGTTTATAAATGAAAAAGGGTTTGCACACTCCGGGTCTGTGTGCAAAGATTCTGTGAACCTGCTTTTGTCGCCATGTCTTGGCTACATGAAGATCTTCCAGGGTGTGGAGAGGAGAGGAAGGTGCAAGTAGATTTATTGTGTGTTCACACACACTCTGTCCTGGTGACTGTACCCTTTGGAAACCAAATTCCCCTCACTTGGCACTGAGGGCTTGCTCAAGGGATCCAGTCACAAGGTCACTGTGTTCAGTGCTCCTAGGGCACATCCCAGTGAGGTTTGTCTCAGTCCATGGACTACCCACCCTGATGTCGCAGGACAGATTTGGGCCTCCAGCCTGTAAGAGAGAGAGGTTTTTAAAAAAACGGTTCACGCATGGGTTGCTTAAGGACACATAGAAAAAGTGTAGCAGAGCAACTCATTTTAGCCATGGTTCCCAAGTCCCACCCATGTGCCCTAATCACGGCTGGTATCAGAGCTGCTGATAAGCTCTGAGTGATTTCCTTGGGCCTGGAACTGCAAGTGTGCTCTGCTTGAGATTCTCCAATGTCTTATCTGCAGCCTTTTGGATAGTTAAGATTAGGTAGCCAGAAAAAGACAGAGAAAAAGACATTGTGTTTGCAAAAAAATTGTGAGCAGGGGCTGATTGAAGCAGGCGTGTGCCAGTGTACCCCCTACACAGACAGTGAATGCTCACAGGTTGTGTTTAGTAGCCTGATTTCTTTCCTATGGAAGCAAAAAACCAAACCAAACCAAAAATCTCTTGAAATCATTGAAACCAAAAAGTAGGTTTTGCAATGGTCAGGGAAGACTAATATTTTGGTTACATGTAACTGTGCTTAGCCCTAAATGGTGGGAAAGGTGGAAGGCTCTAACCTTGACATTAGGAAACTTCTGACATTTGGAGTTTCAGAAGTCTCTTAGCTAGGAACAACTTGTTTCCTTTTTTTTTTTTTTTTTTTTTTTTTTTTTTACTGTAGTCCCTCCTCATTTAAAACATATAATGAATGTGAACAGTCATCAGTCTGTAAATACTGGGTTTAAGTTCACTAGAGCTTTGTTGAGATATCCCTCCTAGGTAACAAGTCTGTGGCTCATTAGTCCCTCATTAGCAAGATAGAAATAAAGACGCAAAAGGAAAAAAAAAAAAAAAACCTTTCTCCAAAGATATTGTTGCAGTCTAATTGCCTGCAAGGAATTCTTAATAATGTTTACTAATGCCTTTTCAGCATTGCCAATTTTATAAAGTTCCAGATGTGACGTTGCTGTTCCCTGCTGTGATATTACTAGGTCTGCTGAGGCACTACTAAGTTTGCAAAGATTTTAGCCCCATCTTATGTCACTGCCTTGAAACAACATCCGCTGGGGCTTTCCAGTATCATATTTGTACTTTTGAAAAAAAAAAATCAGAAAACCCCTGTCTGATCCACTATTTATCCATAACCAAGTAAATTCAATCCCAACCCACACTGGCTGGAGCTAACAGCCCTGGGCATCACAGTACTGTCAGATACTCACAGTTCAGCCACATTTGCTTTTATTTTTAGTTGTTTTTCTTTTTATATATTGGTTTAGACTTTCTGGCATTAATTGGTTCCTTATTTGTAGAAAAATATCTTTTGTTTGGGATATGATTTTATATTCTAAGCAGCATTTGGAATATAAAACAAGCAGATGTTTGCAAGGATCTGAAAGAAAAGCTCACAGCATCCCTGTGTTATGCTTTACAGCCAAGCAAAGGAGCAAATCAGGCAGCAAATATGCAATTTTGAAACAAATGAGCTTTTAACCTAAATTTATCTGAAATTCTTTGGTGTTCTGGGAACAGGCAGGCTCTCCACCTGGGTCAGATTTGTATGCCATTAGGAATATGTAAATATATAACTTTTTTGGTTGAATTTATTAAGGAAAAAATGTGAGATCATCATGTTTGTCATTCTTCCCATCTAGTAACTTGTGTACCTGCAGAACAACTTCAGCCAACCTGAAAATAGGGCGGAATCCTCCATGATTTCAAATTCCTGGAAAGAACTTGCTAGAGAAATGAGACAATATTAATGCTCCTAGGATGTGTGTGTGGTATGAGCAATCTGTCGCTATTCAAGGAGGAATCATAGAATCCTTAAGGTTGGAAAAGAACTCAAAGATCAAGTTCAACCTGTGACCCTTCCCCACCTTGACAACCAGCCCAGAGCACTGAGTGCCACATCCACTCATTTATTGAAGGTTTCAGGGATGGTGACTCCACCACCTTTCTGGGAAGCCCCTTGAACACTTAACAATCCTTTGAGTGAAAAAAATTCTTCCCAATGTCCAGTCTGTACCTCCCATGGTGCAGTTTGAGGCCATTTCCCCTTGTCCTGTCACTAACTGCCTGGGAGAAGAGGCCAGCCCCCACTGCCTTTTCTCCAGGCTAAACATTGCCAGCACCCTCAGTTGCTCCTCATGGGAATTATTCCCTTCACCAGCTTCATTGTTGTTATGCACATTAATATATGTGCCCTCCTCTGGACACAAGAAGGAAGGAAGTTTCAAATTGGAAAAAAATAGAAAGCACACCCCAACCACAGGGAAAGCCTCTCTAGGACAGAGAGTCCCTTAGTGACACAAAATCCATAAAGCAGCATCTTTTCTTGTTGATATTCACCAGGGACCAAGCTGGATTTCTAATTTTTTTTTTTTTAATTCTGTTTTCCTACATGGGCTGGGTTGCTTATCTTAGCTGTTCCCAGGCTCTGGAATGTTCTTCAGTGTCATGTTGGACATAATCCCCATAGACACTGTAGCACATCTTCAGAGTTGGCTGCACGTGCTGGCACTCTCCTGTCTCTGTCAAAATGATCCAGATGAGCTACACCTTTCCTAATAGTTTGGAGAAGGAGTAGCCAGGATCATTTCACCAGAACTGAGTTAGGGAGGAAATGCACAGGTATTCCAGCAGATTTAAGAGATATGGCTTCAGGGCAGTGAGTAACACCTGTGTAGCAGCCTGAGATCTATCTGAAATGGTAATTATGGCCATATCCTAATGCACAATCTCAGGATCAAAGTAAGGTCTAATTGGGAACAGTGAGGCAGAAGAGAGTCTCATTGTACTTTACAGTACTATGACATCAAACCCTAAAAAATCAGCAAGAACAATCTGCTTTCTGAGCATCTGTCCACCTGTTCATTTAAAAAGCTTATGCAAAAAAAAAAAAAAAAAGCATAGGTATTGTGACCTGGTTCACTAGTTATAGGATGTAAAACTCATTTGTCTTAAATTTATCACTCTGCTCCTAAAATGTTGGCTCTGTCAATTAATGCTAAGTTCCTTATGCCTGTCAGACCATGGTAATACTATCCATGAGGGCACCCTATACTCTCCTCTCTTCCTACAAACACACAAGGGGGACATGCAGCAGTCTGGTCACCTTGGCTGGTGATGTAAATAGCTCGTGCTTCCAGCTCTGAAGGTCCCCAGTTCATTTTCCCAGTATGTCAGCCAAGACGGTGGTCCTCACATTTGCACTCTTTAATAGTTCCAAGCTGACATCACATTCCCCTCTATTTACTCTTTTTCCAAGTAATATATATATCTTTAGCCTTAATCACTCTTCAGCCAAGGTTTCTTCAAACAGACCCAAATCAAGTGATCAGTGGAGCCAGTGGGAATCTTTCTGCAGACTCCAGCCAACTCAGGATCATAAAGTCCTGAACCCACGAACATCTGCAAGATCTGGAGGCATTCCAATATGGATTCAGATTGGACACCAGCCACTCAGGCCCATCTTAATTCATAAATCAACATACCCAACTGACTTTCTCTTCTTTGGATCCCCTCCAGTTTGTTAATACGGTTCTGTTAACGAGGTGCTTAGAACTAAGCACAATATCCCCAGTGCAGCCACATGAGAGCTGTTACATTCCTACTTCATAATGTTATGTCTCCACATCTCCCAGCCAGAATTGCACTGACTTCACCAGCTACCATGTTTTGTTGCAGCTTTGAAACCCTGGCCCTGTCACTCTCATTCACTGAGAGCTGTACTTTGCTCCACCGGTAATCATGGCACAGTCAGCAGGACTCCTCACTCAGAACTGGCAACGCAAGCAGGGAAAGCAGAAACTGATCCCAGGGAAAGAATTCCTATCTAGATGTTTTTAACTGATAAACTGAGAGAGCAAAATAACTGTAACAATGCCATCCTGCTGCTTTCCTGAGCAATAATCTATTTTCCTCATTGGGATAAATGATTTGGCCATCAGTCTCCTGCTTTAGCCATTTGGGAACTGGATTATTGCTTCATAAACTGTGCAATGCACTCCTATTACTGTTTAATTGCATTGGGCAGAGAAAGGGGAAAAAGATTTTGCAATTTCTAATGGAAATCTCCCAGAAGCACTCTCTTTCTGTGTTACTTTCCTCAATAGTTAAGACAGTGAACTGCATTCCAATCCAAAATTTTCCTCTGAACAAAGAACATAATTTGTCTTTATACATTTCTGCCAGCACAGCTCCTCTTTGCAGCACACTCTCCTTTCCTAGACCTGGATGCTCAGTGTTCCTTACCACCTCCTGTTGTGAGATTACCCTGTCTCCTAGGCAAACATTTGCCGTAAAATCTCAGCTATATATTTTGGTGTGAGTTTAGATGTCGATTTCCTATCACTAGCAGCAGAAGCAGTGCTTGAAGCTCTTCATTCTTTCCGTCCTTTTTTTGTTGTTGTTTTTGTTGCCTGCAAGCTCCTCAGAGCAGTCACTGCCTCCAGTTCCACAGGGACCCTCCATCCAGCCCTTCAGTGGCTGCAGTTCTGGAATTGAGACATATCCTCTCTCCCAAAGCAAGAGCTGTAGCTGGGGGGTGGGGGAGGAAAAGGGCTTGGTAGGCAATTCTTTCATTCTTAAACAGTGCAGCATTCACTCCTGTCTCTAGCATGTTTTCTAACACTAATCTCCTCCTCTGACACCGCACTGAGAAGTCAAGATGAGTTCAAAGAAGTTCTGTTCAGTTGTTTGAGAAAAGGCTGAGTCCCTGGTTTCTAATTATCTAATGCCGACACTTGCTTCCCTTTAGGAAACTTGGGCAAATATCTTTTAATAATATTTTTTTCTAATTCCAGGAGGTGGTTGAAGTGTTTTCATCAGAATGATTCCCAGGAAAAATAACTTTTCAACAAACATGGAAATTTTTGCTAGCCAAAGCATTTAACCTGGTTAGTGCTTTTTACAGATTTTATGAAAACCCAACAAAGGAAATGAACAAGGACTTTCTTGGTGAAACACTTTCCCTTACAATATTCAATGTTTGCTTTTCAAAATGTGGCTTTGTAATAAGTCTGAAAACCTGTACCAAAAGATACATTTTAAGATTTTGATCACTGTAATTTTCATAGGAAATACGAAACAAATAAAAAGAAAGTTAAGAAACTTTCAGGAGCAGAAATGAAAAGGAATTTGGTAGAGTGAAATGCCAGTGCTTTAAAAGTAAAGCTATTTTTTATCCCTGCAGGAAAAAAACTGGGAACTTCCTGGGCTTACTGTGTCCTGGACAAGCCTGAGAAGCTGCAAGCCAATTTCTCCCTTAAGCATTGCCATGTGTTCTCCCACACTGCTCCACCCACTTGTGCCAAAAACCTGTCCAATTACCTATCCTCTGGCAAACCATGTCTTATACTTTCCTCCAGCTTAGTGCTTACAGCCTGTTCCCATTGCTGTCCAGCAGCAGCTGACCTTTCTGTCAAACAATGCAGAAAGTTTTCTTCAAACCATGTCTGCCCAATTTGTCTCATTCATCCATTTCTGTGGGGTTCATCCATGGCCCATGAGCTCTCTGGGGCTGGACTTGCCTTCTACAGCACCTGGCCTGGGAGCTCCTGTCCCCACAGGGCTGCAGCTCTTACCTGGGATTCCCAGGTGCTCTTCTAATATCAATTAAAAAACAACCAACAAAGAGGGTGAAGCTGTGACAATGCAGAGCTCGAGCAGAGGAATTGGAGACAATTCATATTCTGATTTTCAGAGCTGGTAGTTCCATTCTACAGAATATCAAGCTCTTATCACAAAGGAAGGGGGAATATTTGGCATTGGAGTTAATTGTTGATTAGTTGGTGTTGATTTTAACATGCTGCTGTGCATGTCCTAGTAAAGGAGGCAGTTACAGTTATACAGAGATATTGAAGGAAAATTGCCTACTTGAACTTAAATAGAGAAGTGAAAAGAAAATAAGGTGAAGAGGATCTACTGCATCGACAAAAATTAGCATGAGAAAAAAATCCTCCAGCACACAGTGTCTTTAATCATAGACAAGGCTGGACTTGATGATCTTGGAGGCCTTTCCAACCTAAATGATTCTGTGATAATGTGGGGAAGCAGATGCCTCTAAAGAAGACATGGGGTGGAAGGCTGAATTGCTGACTGCCCAGCCCCTGTGGCAGCAGGGCTCTCCGAGAGTTTCAGCTCCCTGGGACACCAAAGCTCACTGGCAGGATGTCCGGCCAGCAAGGAAACATGCTGGTATTTTTAACAGGAGGTTACAGGGGTGACAGGCTGGGATAGCAGCAGGTCAGATGAAAGGCTTGGCAGACTAAGCTATCAGACGTGGTTTCCTCCGGCGAAATTCCGGCTGGAGATCTCCTATCAAGCTCTCCTCTCTCTGTTTCTGGGACGCACAGCTCCTGCTTTCCCCCACAACTTTGCGGTTTCCAAGGAGACCACACACTGCTCACCCCGGAGCCCGGCACCGATGGCCGGGTGACTTCACTGGGTCAGGGAGCCCATAAAACACCGCAGCCAGAGCGACAGCCCTGAGCCTGACTCACTGCCATATTCCTGAATCCTACAGGACATATGAACCTCATGATGGGTTGTTCGCTTCCCTTTTTCATTAGGGCTGTTACGATGAGACCTAGACATGGTGTCACTGCTTGAAGACAGCCCAGAGGGGGAAAAAAACTCCTGCGGAATCGCAGGCTTCAAAGAACCGATTCCAATAATCGTGTTACTCGGTCTCCTGAAGGAAGATAAATATGAGAAGTCAATTTCATAATTGTAACGGTATAAAAACACACTAAAAATTCAACATTTATAACACCAAGTAAGTTCACACTGAGATCAAAGATTAAAAATTGGCTACATTCCTACAAGTATGAAATGCATCAATTAGGTAGTGCAGCTCAGTGTCTGGTGCCTCTCTTGGTTGCTGACTTCCCGAAGAACTTGGGAAAACTCATACAGGACATAAATTTCATTGGGGTTTTTGTAAGGCAAAATTTATCTCCACCTGAAAATTAGGCTCTGGAAGTAATTTTTTCAAACGCCAGTCCATAAAAAGACATCAACATGTAAATTTTCCTTAGGAACCAAATAGAAATTCCAGATGCTTTTGTGTGTGTAGACCTCACTATTTCTGTGGCCTTAATTCCCTATGTCTTATGTAAGAATACTGGAGATTATCTCACTGGAGTCAAAGCAAGAATTTTAAAGTAATTATGAAGCACATATAGTAGTGTGGAAAATAGATAATAGTTTCTATTGCAGCAGTGTTAGAAGAAGCCCCAGTTCAGGACCATAGGAGAAGGAAGCAGAAATAATACATATGCATATGGCAGGATAATTCACAGGTACCAGCTGAGCCCAGCAGATAAAGAGTGCTGTACAGTTGGCAGCATTCAGTTTTCCCATGACATTGTATCAGCCATGGCAGTAGCAAGGAAAGGAGCAAAGGATGCTATTTATCCTAAGTAAGATCTGGTTAGAAATTAAATACTTCAACATTTCTTCCTGAAAAGTGTATAAAAAAAAAAAACTTTATGCACCCAAAACAAGAAAATTGAATGTTTGTGTTCATTCATGATAGATACACTGCTTTCCAGCCATTCAGGTTTTGTCTACACCAATATTTGTGGGGAACTTTGATGTCATCTTGCACTAGCCTTGTGCACTTTCATCATAATTCTCATCTACGGAATAGCGCACAGCCTTTGCCAAAGTCATTCTCATGGTGTTTCTTGTCTACAAATCACAGCTGGTTTTGATACAGATCTAGGAGCTACTTCTAGGCACGTCTTGATGGGATTTCTGCTATCACCCAGCACACTTGGACATGTCCCAGAAGAGATGAAATGGAAGCAGCATGAGGCAGAAGTTTCATAGAATTCTCATGAATCTGCCTGAAAAGAGTAATCAGTAAGTTCAGGGTAGTTCTGCAGTGGGTCCCAACGACTAATGTAGGACTGAAGCTGTGTTGCTTGGCTAAATAAGCGAATATCACAATTTTAGAATAAGCGACTGCAAGAGGCAGGTGTCAAGTGCTTCCACTGGGTCAGAGACATTTGCTCCCAGCTCTTGCCCAAACACCAACCCCAAATGAATGCTTCTCACATAAGTTCAGTCCTGACTGACTTATAGTCTACAATATTTTAATAATTTGATTGCTGTACAGATGCAACAACTCACAGTGGACAAACAGCTGAGCAAAGCATGTCTACAATAATCACATCAATATCCCTTAACTGTCCTAGCAAAGGAGGCAGTTACAATGAGATATTGAAGGAAAACTATCTACTTGAACTTAAATAAATAGAGAGTTGAAGAGAAAATAAGGTGAAGAGAATCTGCTGCATTGACATAAAGATTAGACCTGGAAAAAGAAAACTCCAGTGTATTAATTTATTCCTTCCTTCTGAAAGGATCCACTCTAAAAAACTATATCCTACACTAAAAGTAATGAAGGGGAAAATCCACTTCACTCTTCTACCATTAAGGAAACAGTTAATGGGTTCAGCAAAAGGTGGAAGCCTGAGACCTGTGGACCTCTGTTTACTTTGTTAGTGACTGACAGTATCCCTCTCAATTTGTTGTACAAATTGTTTTTTTGAAGATAAAATACTTCTCTTTCCACTCTTCCAAATGTTGCTCCAGGAGTAGAGATTACCCAAAAAAATGTGCTGGATGCATTAGACATTGCAGCCCCAGGAAAACAGCCCTTGATAGAGCAGATTTTCTCTCTGACTGTTAAGTTTCCCACGCTTCCCAGCCAGACTCTGCTGGCCAGGGCTCAGAGCCTGACTCTCGCTGTGAAAGTACGGGAAGCTGTTTCATCCTTGCAGCTGACTGACCATGGGTGTCCGAGCTGCAAGGGCTGCATTGGACATCAGAAGACAGAGCCTGGCTCAGAACAGCCCTCCCTGACAGGCACTGTAAGGTCTCCAATCTCCTGGCACCATGGCCACTTGACAACCTGTAACACATCCCTGTATGAGGAGAGGAGAAGCCTCGCAGTCCTGGTGGGGAATGAACACAAGGCTCCAGTGGAGAAGGCAGAAAAGGAGGCTCTGTGGCTTTCAATCTCAGGCTGTATCCAGCTCATTCGTTTGTACATCAATTTGCTCCTCCTCCTCCATCCACAAAAAATCACAAGGCAACTCAAAGGCTTAATCCGTAGGAGTCTTTCCACTATGGCAAGCAGAGGTAGCACACAATGTGCTGGGTTATCTGCTTATTCAGCTCACACTGGCTCTGGAATCTGTTATAACCTGGTGGAAGAAATGTCTTTTTGGGCACAGGGAGATGCTTGGGTGCCAACCAGCCAGGACTGCAGGGGATGTGATCTCTGCTCTTCTTTCTCCCTCTCTTTTCAAGCCAGCAACTCATCTTTCATTTCAGGTCTTCACTTCTCTATTTGCAAGATACAATTCTGCCTATTCAGGGGAGCCTTGTGAAATTTATCACCTAGTTAATATCTTGCAAATGATTCTGGGCATTCCTACTGTTATCTGTATAAGACAGAACTGTCTGAGCTCTTATCGTGAATCGGGATCCCATTGTGTTCAGAAAAAATAAGACCCTATAAACGGCAGCACAATGGAACAAACACTGGCACGTCTGCAGATGCTGCAGTGGATATCATTTGAACCTCACTTTTTCCTTTAGTCTCCCACACCACATTCAAAATATTCTGCAAAATCCCACTTCCTGTCCTGACCCTGTGGCAAGAAGGAACACAGAAACCAGGGAGAGCAGGAAATTCCACTCAAATTCCAGCTGCAATCATTTTTGTGAACAGGAGGGACAAAATGCAGGAGAGATTGTGGCAGATAAATGTCATGTGCTCAAAGAAGCAACCAGTAAATAAAGTCTGGGATAGGGAACAGGTCATACATGGCAGTGGAAGTAGACAGCCCTGATCCTTGCCTTATAGATTGTACATCAATATTAATTAAGAATTGACTTTACATAAATAAGACTAATATTGCTAGAGGTGTCTGGTTGAATTTCTTGTTCCCAATGACAGCTGGATAGAACTTCACCTCAGCATTTAGGAGGTGGGAGGAGAGACTGGAAATCATTCAAAGGCTTTTTAAATCATTACCGTTGATCTTACTGTTATAGTTACCGGAATGAAGTTGAGCGCAACCCACGTACCCTTCTTGAACAAAGAAAAGGAAGTATCACAGTTCTGCTTAACATCTTTGCTGAGCCTCTCTTGGCCCATGAATCTGTCCTGGAATACTTAGACTTCTTCAAAAGCAGGAAAAGTAAGACCAGGAGCTTGAAATCAGTGCCAACGGAAGATGTGTGTCTACTGATGCTATGAGAGCTCTAAATTAACTTGGTGGATTGCTCTCTGATATTTTAAACCTGGACTTACAAATATTGAGCTTCTGTTGGTGAGAATGAGTGTGCAAGACAGAAAAAGAACTGCATAACTCTTGAAGTGGTGTCTTCATAGGGGTTTGTCGTGTTTGAAATGGGTCCCCTACTTAAATCAGCACATAGGAATGGTGCAAACTCAACACACAGGCAGGTCTGAAAGGGAGCAACCACTAATAAAAAAGTATCTTCCAAGCTCTTCCAAGGCTTTGCAAACTGGAGGTGATGGAATCACCACCATTCCATGGTCTATTTGTCTGCTGGAAAACAACCTTTTCCCTCTGGCCAAGGATGTTTCCAGATCTTCCTCTGCCCTTTCCATTTGCCATCTTCCCAGAGGACTTGCCCAAACAATACAAAAAAAGGAGTCAACATCACTCTGACAAGTTGTCTTCTGCTACTATGCCAATAAAAATTACCTTCCTTACACCACACTTCCCTGAACCTGACATCTGTCCTAAATCTCAAGTCATACATCCCACTCTTCCATTAACATGAGTCATCCTACAGACGTCCTTCTGCTACTCTTAGAGTCATGTCAGAAAGAATCATTGACTTATTGTCAGCAGATTCAGCCTACCATGTTAATGGTGTCTGCAGAGCCCTCTTCCCTGATCAGCTTGTTCTTACAGCCCCAAAAATGCTGGAAAAATATTCTGAGCTGTAGGATGTCAGAAGCAAGGAACGAATTGCCTGTCTTGTACTGCTACTCTACCTGGAGCATAAAGGGTAATTTGCCATATTTTGGACTTCTCTACCTTGAAGCAGAGCCAATAAAGAGCTTTTCCTCAGGAATTCTCACAGCTCCAAGCTGCCTAAATAAAAGACCTGTTGCAAGGGATACTTTTGAGAATTTCAGGAAACATAAATGACTTTCTCTACAGAGATTATGGGCATTATATATAGGAATCCTTGTTCCAGATGTTTAAGAGTAAAATACCAGGGTTTCAGAGTGGACAGTTGCATAAGAATAGAAAAGACAATTAATGTCTTATGCCTTCGACTATAAGCTATTTACAACCCTTCTGTTTTTAAAGCAGAGACCAAATGGGGAAGAGGCTTCCTCTAAGGGACAGGGGCCATGGCAAGTCCTGGTAGTTGTTTTCATTATTCCATCAACTTGGTGTCTTGAAAGATTTATTAACTCATTCTCTTTCTTGGTCTTTTATTTCTATTTTTAAGTCTCTGATGTTGCCTCTATTCTCATGCACTTCACAATGCCCTTTCTGCAAAGTCAGTGGAGATCAGTCTCAGCCTTCATCTTTTCCACAAATGGGAACCTAAATATTTGCAGAGTTGGGGGTGTCTGTGGTTGTGCTAAGATCCAGGAAGTCAAGCAATTAAGCCTAATGTTTGCCTAGTGTAAATCAGCACTGAGACTTTACCTAATTTCTGATGGGAATAAGGAAATCGTTACAAGATCAGACTGCAGGTTAATATTGCCATTTTCAGCGGGGAGCTAATTCTGTGAGGGAGGTGCAAAAAACCCTTCAAAGTCTGATTTCCCTTAGAATCACAGAATAACTTAGGTTGCAAAAGATCTTTAAGATCATTGAGTCCAACCACTAATCCTGTACTGCCAAACCCACCACTAAACCATGTCCCAGAGTGCCACATCTATGTGTCTTTTAAATATCCCCAAGGATGGTGATTTCACCACACTACTGAACAGCTTTGTCCAGTGCATGACAACCCTTTTAGTGAAGACATTTTTCCTAATGTCCAATCTAAACTTTCCCTAGTGCAACTTGAGGCCATTTCCTCCTGGCCAGTATGCCCATAGCACCTTTCAGTCCAAGGAATCTAAACACCATGTGGCTACCATGCTTTCTGCCCTCCCCAACATCAGTGATTTCTGTCTGGAGTGTCACCTGAAGGTAATGGAGTGCAGTCACAGTGGTGAAGGGAGCTGTAGGGACCCTCTGCCCTGACCTGGCATGGACAGCATGAAAAGCAGCTGCCTGGCATCTCAGGGAAGATCTCAGATGTGGTAGAAGAGCACCCCACTCCAGAAAAGCTGAAAATGGATTGCAGGAAGGAGATCAGCTCTGTGACTGTGGGGGAAGGACTCCTAGCACACCTCTGCTCCCCACAGCTCATCTTTGATCCCTCACAATCCCATCCCAAACACAAAAGCACAGGGTTGGGGCAATCAATGCATCTAATTGCATACACACAGAGAGCTCAGTGCTCCAGGACATTCCCACATGTCCCCCACCAGCAGCCAGTTGGGAACTTTGGTGTCAGCAAGGTTGAGATGAACCAGTTCATTCCAAACCCTCTCGGCAGTGGCCAGCAGGCTGCCATGAAACAGCCCCATCTCTGAGACAGACAACCACCTCGGCTATAATTAAAGATAATTATTCAAAAGCACCCTGTTCATGTAGCAGTGCTCAGAAGCTCCCTGCATGAGCATGTAGGCAGCAGGGCTGTTTTTCTTCATAAAAACTTATGAGGAACACTGCGCAGATTAACAGCTTTAATGACAAAAATTACCGCTTACAACACTGACTTCAAATCAAAGAACAATATCTGCAGACAGATATTTTCATGGTTTTCATAACAATTCATTATAGGTGGCACCAAGGGATTATATTTTTATTTCCCTTGTGTCATTTCTCTCAGACTCAGGTTCATTTCTCTTAATGAGGCAGCAGAAGATAAAGGGCAGTGAAGGCTCCTTCAATGCCTCTGCAGAATGTGAGGAGTTTAGGGGCAAAGTGATAACTGATCCTCTAAAGGAAGAGGGAGGGCTTGGGGAGGGGGGGGGGAGAGGGAGAATGATGGGGTGGGATGCTCTCTGCCATAATGAACTAAAATTAAGACATAAATTCTCCTACCTTTGTTCTGACCAGATCTAACAAAAGGAATTCGACTATTTAATGAAGAATGGATCAGTAGCAAAATTATTAGCTAATTAATTGTAGAGGGGAGGGAAAGAAAGAGGAAAAGAAAAAAATCTTTGACTGAAAGGACAGGACTGAAAGTTCTTCACATAGGCTCTCAGAATAGGAAGGAAGACCTTGAATTCTGGAAGCCTTTACTAAGGCAGCAAGGCCCCTCTTCACACAGAGTTTGGGATGGCAAGGCAAAGGTTGAAGCAATAAGGAGCAAGAATTAAGCAGACCTCAAAATGGGGTCCAGGATTCCCCTGGTAGTACTAGGCTTGTTAGGACTGCATAGATGCTCCCAGTGAAATTGGTTGGAAACTCTCCTGTGAATTACTTTTCTGGTGGAAAATAATGTGGAGACAGCACAAAAGTGTTCCTGGGACTGTGGACTCCTGGCACAGGCTCAGGAGACCAGGCAGCTGTTTTGTTTCTAAAATGAAAAACATCAACCCAAATGCTTCAAAGTCTTCTGAGAACTAAACAAACTGAGAACTGGCATTTCCAATCCATGGAAAGCCTTCTCATTCCTGAGTTTTGTTCCAGTGTTTGTTTCAACAATTTTGGTTTCCTGTGAGTGGGGCAATCTGCGTTTCAGCAAGTTCTGCCCATCAGTTAGGGCCACAGGGTTCCCAGCAGTTGTGGCTCAAAGGGAAAAAAATCTTAAAAATTAACAGAGAATTCAGGGTTTCCTCTATTTTCAGGATTTTCAGGATTCCATTGGCAGAAAAGATCCTATTTGAACTCACCCCTTTGTATGCAAGGGGGAACAAAACAGAAATTGGGGCTATCAGAAAAAACTCCAGTAAAGGGAATTGCTTTCTTTGGGTTAATCCTAATTCAGATCCTTCTTCAGTCTGCTTTAAGTAGTGCTTTCCTGAAAACCAGAATTTTAAGTGCTGCTAATGTTGGGCAAGAGCCTGGGAGCCTGAATGGGTAAATAATCTGACAAGGCATAGAGACAGGAGACAAAGGGGCTAGACAGGGAAAGGAGAAACCAAGGATAAATGAGATACAGTCAGTGGCATTTGTGTGTGTTTGGTTGTGGGGAAGGCAATCTTGAGAAAGAGTAAAGATGTATTTTTATCATAACCCCTTTCCCTCTACTTATCCTTGGCTCCCAGCTTTTCACCCTCTAAGTGCAAAGGGAATAGCCATACTTTTGAGATGGGTTAGGCTAGACTGAAACAGAGCCTCACTTTATGAAGCAATTATTTTAGAAGTATTTAGCCCACTCTCTTTCTGCCTCCTTCAGATTATGAGGAGTCCTTCCTGCCTTGGCAGGGGCCTGAGTCACAAAAAAGGTGTTTCTCTCCTGCTTTCCTCCTCTGCACCAGCAATAGAGGCCACAAGCTCAGGAATGGAAAAACACAGGGCTAAAAACTTCCAAGGTCCCCTCCTGCCCTGTCACCAGTGAGCTCCAAGAATCTACAAAGTTGACCTTCCAAAAAAAGTTTTAGAATTTATATATATATATATATATATACATATATATATATGTATATGTATATATATATGTGTGTATATATATATATATATATATATATATGTATGTATTATCTCTATATATCTCAAGTGGGTAATTATTTGCCTTCTGCTTCCCATATTTTTCAGACTTTTCACCTGAAATCAACAGGGCTTGAATCATGTCTCTGGTTTAATGAAGGCTGAGCTTCTTGTGGACTCACATGACAGCAGGAGGTGCTGCTCACTGAAAAGCCCAGGATGGTAGGAGACTTTGATAATATCACGAGAGTTGGTAACACGGGCAGAGGACTTTGAAGAAAGCTGTCTGACCTCCTTGGCACAAGTGCTTTTACAGCCAAGCAAAACAATTTCTCTGGACTCTAATGAATAGACTTCTGTCATTGTTCATCATAATAATGCCCCGATCCTGGCAAGATTACCTAGATGCTACCATAATCCTGCTAATAAGTGATGATTATAAAACACACTCTTGAGGAAAAGGAAAGGTAGAATTTGGATCTTTTGCCCCAGTCTCTTCCCAAAGGAAAGCAGGATAATAAATGACTTCTGACTGTGATATATGACAAAGAGCCCTTACCACATCAGAGTCTGCTACAGCAAAATCCAGCCAGCTCACTCAGTTTTGTCCACAAAAATATTGCTCTATTCAGTGTGAGAGGCCTGATAAATGGGGGGGGACCATACTGAAGACATCTAGTGAGATTTTTTTTTTCATTCTGGGAGAAACAGCTGGGGACAGAAAAAAAAAAAGATTAATTGTGTTTTTATGAAACAAGCATTTTTCCAAGCAGCAAAACTTCCTCATAGTACTATGGAAATATATGCTTCTCTTATTATGCGTGACTTCCTATCCGTTTTCAGCTAATGACTTCTGTTTTCTGGCAGAGGCCAGCACCAAATATTTTACCCACTGGCAAAACTGTTGCATAAGAGAGCGAAGTGTGACTAGAAAAATAAACAAATAAATAAATGAAGTGGGCTAATTCCAACATTTTTGTTCTTAGAACAGAGCATGTGTAATGCTCCTGCTGTCCCACTTCAATTAAGCTGGTGTCTCTTGACTGTGAAAGGTACCAGAGGCTCTTTATCTCCGAGCAGAGTTCCTGTTGAAAATGTGAACATTGGAGTTTTTGCTTCAGAATTTGGTCCATCACAGCTGATGGGGGATGCACACAGCAGAGTTCTCCATGCTTGCTCTACTTCTTGTTCAAGTGTAACTACTGCTTCCCATGTTAACGTAAAAGGACTACATTCAGAAGCAGTGACAGGCAGGTAAAATTCTTGCTGTATTCTGTAGCCTTAAAAGCTACAGATCTTGAGCTAGCTTAAAAGCTAGAGATCTTGATATATGCAATAAATAAAGGAGAGTTAAGATCGTCCAAGTGGAAGACCTCCACAGGTACAGCATAAAGAGATCTGGGCAAATGCCATCCTGGAAAACATTTAGATACTCACACAAGAAATGTGGTTTTGTTATTCATTCCTGCTAACAACACGTCACCCCATTTGCACACCAGAAGTAGCTGGTGTGCAAGCCTGCGTGAATTTAGAAAGCTCAATATGTAGTTTGAAAAATCATCTTGCTTTCACAATAAAGTTATCAGCAGCTCAGTTACCACCCAATCTAAAAAAGCCTTCGTCTTAAGAGGAGAGCCTTTCTCTTCCCACTGGATTAGGTTTCAGTGGGAGCTAGGCCAGGAAATTGCTTTTATTTATATTCTCCACCCCTGGCAAAGTCAATAGCCTCATTAATCCACTGATGGGCCAGCACCACGATGGAAACTAGAGATGCAGAGGGGAAGAATGCCAGAAGGACTGCTGCTTTTCTTCTCTCCCAAGCCTTCACCTTGTCCCCACCCCAACTTCACCTTCAGATCCCTCCTGCCACATGCAGAGCTTTTGACACCATCTCCTCCTTTCCACCTGGATGTCCACCCTTCTTGGAGATAGAAGGAAAAACATACCCCTAAATTTCATGGACATATCACATTTGTTAGGATGAACTGGAAAAGGTGGAAACTAGCCCATTGCCTCTGGGATCAGGACCAAATAAACCTTCACTTTTTAAAATATGCAACAAAATTGTAACACAACCTGTAGAAAATTAATCGTGGCACTGACTGGTAAATCCAGGGAACACTGTCTCGCTTTTAGAGCACAGCTTAAGTTCTTGCTGAACCCCTGTTGGAGGGCCTGTTACCCTCTCCCTTCTTTTCAACACATTTTTTAACGTTAAAAGTATTTTTAACCATGTGCTTTGACACTGTGACTGGCTGTGCTGTGACTTTTATTTTCCATATAATCTGTCTTGCAGTGGAAGGACCATTAACCAGTCAAACAATGTTCTATACCAATAACATTATCACTTAAAGGGAGCACGGCAAGAATTTCTGCTAACTAGTGGGCAGTAAATTTACTCTTCTAATAGGTTCATCTTTTATTAGGTATTTATTTCAAGAGGTTAAACCATAATTAGATTGCATTAGGAAGCTGAAAAAGAAAGGAATGGAGATTCCAACCTGAGAATTTGTTTTATTTGCTCCTCGGATGTCCAAAGAAATTCTCAGCGCAATCTGTATTCCTCCAGATAGGGGGTTGCACAACTAAACAGCTCCAATATTTCTGCCAAGAGTTTGCATTTGTCTTTCCTGTACAAAAGTTATTGCTAGGCTGTAATCCTTCCCTGAAATACAGTGTGTGGAGCCAAGGCTGAACCCAATTTACTGTGGCAGATGAATATAGCCAAGGTGGTGGTCTGAATGTTTGGCCTAAAGGCACAATCCAATTTTCAACTGTTTCAAAGCTATTATGTCAAAGGCTGTTTGCATAAACATAACAATGGGAGCGAGCCCCGGCAGCGGCGGCAGCAGAGGGGACGCTGCCCTCTCGTGTCTCCTGCCTGCATGTGCCTGGAGCTTGCTGCGCGCTCCTGGTGGGAAAAGTCAGGATTTTGGGAGAAGAGCGGGTGTGTGCGGGCACTGCTCCACACACAGCCCATCCTTCGAGGCCCTGCAGAACGACGCAGACAAATCGGAGAGTTGGGCGATCACAGCTCTAGGAAGTTGAACAAGGGCTGGGTTCTGCACCTGGGATGTGGCAGCCCTGGGTGTACGGACAGAGTGGGGGTTGAGGCTGGAGAGCAGCGCTGCTGGAAGGGACCTGGGGCTCCTGGTCGATGGGAAGTGGAATTTGAGTCAGCAGTGCCCTGGCAGCCAGGAGGGACATGCCTGTTCTGGGGGGCAGCATCGCCAGCCGGGCCAGGGGGAATTGTCCCGCTGCGCTCCGGGCTGGGGTGGCCTCACCTCGAGTGCTGGGGCAGTTTTGGATAGTGCAGTGTAAGAACCATAGCGAGCTGTCAGAGAGCACCCAAAGGAGGCTGTGGAGATGGTGAAGGGCCTGGAGAAGAAGCTGTGTTGGAGTGGCTGAGAGCACTTGGTCTGATCAGTCTGGAGGAGACTGAGGGAGAGCCTCACCAGGGGCTGCAGGTTCCTCAGGACGGGCAGCGGAGGGCCAGCTCCGAGCTCGCTCTGTGTGACGGTGACAGACCCAGGGAACGGCTGGAGCTGTGCCAGGGAGGTTTAGGCTGGAGATCAGGGAAAGGATCTGCCCCCAGAGGGTGCTGGGCACTGCCCAGGCTCCCCAGGGAATGGGCACAGCCCCGAGGCTGCCAGAGCTCCAGGGGCATTGGGACAATGCTGTCACACACAGGGTGGGATTGTTGGGGTGTCTGTGCAGGGCCAGGAGCTGGACTGGATGACTGTTGTGTGTCGTTCCAAATCAGGATAAATGTTTCATCCCCATGTCCATGCCTGCAGGTGGTGGCTGTGTGCCTGTGCACAAGTGGGTGCTGTCTGTCTGTGTGGAAGTGCTCACAGTCACACACACTCACTTCAGCTGCAGGCACACACCACACACACAAACACACACAGACAAGTTTTTCACATGCACATGTGTCTACACTGCCAAGATTCTGGTTAAAAAAAAAAAAAAAAAAAAAAAAAAAAGTAGATTCTGCCAGTGGTGGAAACAGAGAATGTTAATGACTTTTTAAACTTTTCTCAAGCTTGAGAAACAGATGTGATTATTCAATTCATCACAAAAAAAAATGTCTTACAGCAGCATGCTTGTGATGAGCTGACTGATGATGTGGGAACCTATGAGAAAGCTGTTTCCCTTATTAGAACTGGAGGGTTTTCAAGTCGATGTTCTATTTCTCTTTCCCGTTACGTACACACATAGATGCTTTCTTAAATAATAGAAGTATAGGCTAAACCTTTAAATCCATTTCATTTGAGTGATGAAAAACAAAATAGCAGACCCAAAGATTTTGTAACCTGGACTGGAACTTTGCCCACATCTGCCTTGGTCAGACATGTTTGGACTTAGGCCAAACGTACAGACTGGACCCAGTCTGATGCTCATCTCTAAATTTGAAAGATGGGAAGAGGATACACTTATCAGTTTTTTTGGAGGCTAGCTGGAGCAGGAAAATCATTAAATGACAGAAGCTGCCAAAAATAAACATCCGCTACTTTAAAAAATCCTCCTTATATAGAACCATAAATGCACAGGGCTTATTAAGACATCTGGCAAATTATTTTTTCTGATGGAGAGAATTCTCAAGGCCTCAAGCACAGAACAATAGAAGTTTCACAGAGAAACAGATTTGCAGAGTCAACGTTGCACATTTGTGGGAGTCTGAGTTCACTGGGGTCCAGCAGTTACGATGGGGCTGAAGCCAACACCAAGGGGCATAACCTCACAGCCACCCAAGGTCAGAGTCTTTCTCATCCAATATCTGATTTTCGGTCAAAGCTGGTGTAGGATAACACTGATTAATACGATAATGTGAAGCTGGATGTGTGTGACAGATACTGAATAGCCGGGTTCCAAAATTAAAATTATTTCTAAACTCAGATATCTAGAATCTCAGACCAAGAAACATAAGATTTTTCCATTGTTCCAAATTTCCATCTTTGCACTGACTCCTGTTAGAAGCACACATTAGCTATAGCTGTGACTGGACATTTCAATCACCTTCCTACAACATGGCCTAAAATTCTACCTTAATTTTGGCAAATTAACAAAATGTGTGTCACAGAAGCAAACTCTTTACCATCAAAATATCAGCAATCTGAATGAAAAAAAAATTGCAACTCATCATTATATCTATTTTAAATAACCCAGTGCTTACACAAATAAAAAAAAACAAGCAAACAAAACACCCCATAACACCAAAGTATTTATCCATTAAAAAGAATAGATAATGCAGAAGGTGAAGGGCCTGCTAGGGTTAGAGTGGGTGTTCAAACTTGTGATGTGATCAGCTAACAGACAGCAGCCCTTACTCTAGGAAGCCAGTTGCCTCAAAAAGATGAAGCAGATCAAAGCAAAGCAACAAAAAGACAAGTAAGCATTAAGGCAGAAATGTGAAAATTGTTCTTCTCCTCTGTAAGTTACAACACATGATAAATTTCATCATGTATTTCTTTCCAGAACCAAGGTAGGATTTGTAAACCCTGGCTTATGCTGAAGAGCCACACGGGCTCCCTGGGATCAACAGAACACCACTACAGTACAGCAAGGTGTCACCAGTGTTTTCCTTGCCTGTGAAATGGGACAGCAACAACTGAGATAATTACATTTTTCATAGGACATCATGATGATTAATTAGTTATGGAAGGAGCAGAGCATACAGGAATTAAGCAGCAGATATTTTTAAGTGATTGAAAAATATTTTTATAACTCTGTAAACACTGCCTGATATTCAGAAAGGAGAGCAGAGACTTTTTGAGCCATGCCCTGAATAGTCTCCTCAAAGAGAGCATCTGCCTGCAAGATCTACTCTCAGCCTGCCCCCACGATCCTCCCAAACCCTTCCACACACATGGAAACCCATCAACAACAGCTGCTGTGATTCATGTACATGAAACTAAGCATGAACTCTGCCTTTTGGGAGGTCAGGGTGATAAGAATCACGGGACAGGCACTGAAAAGGCAAACGTGACACTGCTTTTGCCCAACTCAGTAGCAAAATCAAGTCTCCCAACTCCCAGCCTGATGTTTCACGCACAAAAGCATCTGCCTTCCAGGGAAGGGCTGTAGGAGCAGACGGAACTGGGACGCACTGAAGCAGCAGTGGGAACGGCTGAGAGAGACAGCTGAGAAAGGGTTTAATGAAGACCAGCTTTGTTGGATATTTTTCTGCATCTTGTTGTTTTAAATGCATTCCTGTTTACATTGTTTCAGTTGCTGCTCCGTCCTTGGCTTTCCTGGGACCACTGTTAGATCCTCTTGCAGAGATCAGGATGTTTGGAATTGCAGTTGTGCTGCCGTGACTCAGATGTTAGAAACCACTTAGGCATAAACAAAGCCTACAACCTTTGGAGTCACTCCCCAAAAAGGGCTGTGACAGCCCCAGAAAGACACCCAAAGGCAGGTCTCAGCTCCACCACAATGCTCTGCGTGCACCAGCTCCTACCAGGGCACATGCACATCCTCAGAGGCATTCTCAGAAGAGTTTTTTTGAAGGTAGAAGTTTCAGTGCTTTGCTGAGTAAGGAGGGCTCATGTATAAGTTTTTCATTGAATTGCAGATTGATTAAATGCAAAGAAACAACTCACTACAGGAGGGAAAGTATACAGCTGTATATTGTAAGGCTGGCCTGTTGTATTAGACACTCATCAGTGAGACCCTACAGACAGGCTGCTGCTCTCAGACGTGTTCCTTGGATGGCAGTTCAGCTCTGAGGGACAACTCCAGCAAAAGCAGAACTGGAAGGATGTGGGTAAAGCCACAGAGCCAGGACTGGTTCTGTGTCATCAACAGTTCTGCTACACTTTGCTTCACGCTCTCTGTCAAGTCAATTCCCTCTACATTTTTAACACTGTCCTGGCTATAAGGACCAAATTCCTAGTTTTCTGAAGCACAACTGGAGGAAGCAAGAATATCCTTGAGCTCCTTTATCTGTATGGGCTCTGCTCCAGTCATACTCATGCTCCCACACCCTGATTTTCAAGAGCATGAGTCAAGCAGGAGTTAAGACAAAAAGAAACAGTCCTGTCCTAGACAGGAGTGGAAGAAGAAGCCCCCCAAAACCAACTGGCAGCACCAGAAGGTCAGTTTAACAGTGACCAGAAATTCTGGAATGGAGAAAAGGCGAAATTAGAGGAAACTCAAGGATCCTGTAATCCCATTACATAAGCCACTGTAAAATGAGGATATCATCTGCCAAAGACGTGCAGACATCTATGCAAAGACGTGCAGCATCCAATGTGAAGCCAGCAAGTCCTCACTATGTTTCATGGCATGGCAAAGCTTCCCTAACATTCATTAAATGCTGGGAGAGCCTCAGAGGAAAGATGATATTGGGCAGAAAAGCAGCATTGTTCATCAGTGTTAGAATTAAGGCGGCGTGCTGACAGCAAAGTAGATGGAACGAAAAATGTCAAAGGCTCAAAAAAACTGCAAGATGCATAAAGGGAGCAGCTGCTTTCCCCCTTCCCCCTTCTTCCCATCACACTCAGATGTAATAACTTTCCCTAGTTCCGTGGGTCTCACATAGCTAATGCTGTGTTCTGTTGCTGGAGTCTTTACAGATGCAATGCATTAGCAAAGCCTGCCAGTCGGCATCCTGTTTTTCCAATCACTCTTCTGAAACTCCTCCACTTTTCTCAGAGGTTTTATCAGAAAGATGTTCCTCTGAAACATTTCAGTGAGGGGATCTGACAGCTCTTCAAACACCAGCTGAAATTCATTTGTTTTCCACTGCTTCCTGTTTTTACAAGTTCATTAGTGTTTCACCAAGATAGACTCAAGATTAGGGACTTTCACCAGCCATTGCTGGATCCCTGACACATAAAGTCATGGGAGACTGCCTGAACCTCCACATTGCATACATAAAACAGAAATGCATAGCCTGTATGCAGAGGTGAACATACAGAAAGGCACACAGCAAAGACATGAATGTGAGCTCTGGGCATTTAGAAATCCCCTGGACTGTCTGAGATATTGAGGAGTG
This sequence comes from Anomalospiza imberbis, assembly GCF_031753505.1. Taxonomy (NCBI): domain Eukaryota; kingdom Metazoa; phylum Chordata; class Aves; order Passeriformes; family Viduidae; genus Anomalospiza; species Anomalospiza imberbis. Next base: position 14,373,951 of record NC_089695.1, on the reverse strand, counting down.
TGCACGGCCGTGACGGGCAAACACATCCACACACATCCCTAGGAAAAGCAAAGGCCCCATTGTGGGCAGCCTGACACTGAGCCTTTCTCTTTTAGTGGAATTTCTGAGGCCAACAAAGTAAATAAGTGCCTGAAGTATCTCAGCTGTGGTCCATAGGTCAGGGCTGCTCTCAGGACAAGCAGGAGGCAGGGCTTGTACAGATACATTCCTGAGGACTCACAGGGGCTGAGTGTTGCAGCTCCATGAAGAAGGCACTGTGTGTGCTCAAGCATCCAGGTTTTTAGCATTATCTGTGTGGCACATTAATATGCTAATTGTAGGAGAAGAAACGTGGAACTAATTCCATGTATCATTCATGTAAAAGCATATAGGTAGCAGTAAGATAGGGTTGTATCAAAACAGACATAATCACATTATTTTTGATGTATTCTAGAACAGGAGTACAGAGTATGTTCTCCTATTTAAATAGGTTAACAGGCTGTTTAGTTACAACAGCGGCAAGAAAATTGAAATATATTTCTAATTTACACACAGAAGCTGCTTTCTCCTGTACACCTGAAATGCAGCCAGACAGCTTCTTCTTATAAATTGCAGTTGTGAAGAAAAGACTAAGGAGCAAGAGAGACAGTTTTCAGATTAGTAAATCTGTTTATTCCAAAGTCATAAAACACCATTTTGTTGCTAATAATGATGATTTAACAGTTGGCTCTTAAACTGTCTGCCTTCTGTTTGGTTTTTATTACTACTTTCTCAAAATCTCCCATAATTGATCAATTCAGAAATTATGAGAAAAGAAAAAAAAAAAAAGTGAAGGGAAGCATGTCTGCTTTGGTCTAATGATTTTAAACAAGCCTGATGTGTCAGCCAACAGAAAGTGCTGTTGATATAATCATAAAAGGTACTGGGTACCTTACTGTACTCCTACATTAAATCTGTATGATCCAGGAGCTGGAGTTTTCTGCTTGACTGCTAAGAAAATGTCAAATATTTTTTTATTTTTTTAAGTGGGTTCTGAGGCTGGTGGTGATTTACAGCCAAATGTCTGTGATAGAATCAAAAAGCCTTTTTTGTTTGTTTGCTTTTGTTGCAGGTCAACTTCTGTGATTTCAGAGTTTCATCACGTGAATAAGACCAGCCTCACTTTAAAAATGGTTCCCTGGATGACCAAAATATCAAATTCCTTTAAAATTGTCCTGAGCCCTTAACAGCACAGAACTATTATTAACTTCTTGCCAGAGAATATAAAAGAGAATATTATTGCTTGGTTACACACTGTATTTGTTGCTTTGTCTTCTGTTTATAAGTGAAGTAAAGCAACTGCGGCATATCTTTCCACTTTGGAACTATTTACCATTTGATGCTATTATTAAAATTATTATTTCTTTGTAATGACTAATGAATACTCTATTATTATGTAGCTCAAGATTACTACAGTATTTGGAGTCTCTTTGTGTTCCCTCTAAGGTCTTTTGACCTGCCAAACAGAGCTGAAAACGTCATCAGGTGTTTTCATGCTTTTTTCATTACTGGCTGAAACCAGCAGTGCTGCAAGAGTATTTTATTTGATGTGTTTCACCTTCACCTTTCAAGGTGTTGCTGAGACCACCACAAAAGGACACTGGAGGGAAAAGTATTAAGTAAACCAGCAGAGGTTTCCTAGGCTGTGGGGAGAAGGCTTACAGTTAGCTCAAGCAATGGGGAAAGGTGCAGATCAGCACCAAGCTTTATCATAAAAGATAAGAACCACCACCATCATGTGTCAGTGGGAAAGCTTTTTCATCTGGCAGCACTGAAATTTTTACCCTGACAGCACAGCCACATAGCAAAGAAACAAAGAGGTCTTTGGCACCCCACAGGCCCTACAAGAATATTGGTGTTTTTGTTGGTCATCTGTGCTGTAAAATACCTGCAAGTGCCTGCAAAGGAAATAGCAAACATGACCCTCCTACCTGTTAGCTTTGTTCAGCTCCAGCCAAAATACTTTATTATTCATGACCTACATAATACAAGTAGCACGTTAGAATCTCTACAGGCAGGTGGAGAAGAAAGTCATACCAGAGGAAGCTAAGTTCACTGTTTACCTCTTCCTGGCTTTTTAGGACGGTCTTTACAGAAACAGTGGATTCCCCGTTAACACAAAGCATAGCATGTGCTGCCTTTTGCAGAATCTACCAGCATGGGTACTAAGAATAAAAAATAGCCTTCAGTGCTGAAGAGGGAGATCAAAAAGTGTTCTCAAGTCAGGTTGTTGAGACAAAACCCTATCCAGCAGTTTCATCAGTTCATTAGCTGTTGTAAATGAGCAATGTATCATATTTACTTGGATATAATCTTTTTCAGTCTTCCAGGCTCTTAAGAAATAAGTGTCACCTTGGGGCTGGTATCCTTGAATCTGAGTAAAACCAACAAAACACAGGGAAAGGGGAGGGAGAAGGGTAGAACTAGAGATGATAGCAAAGTTAGCATGTTTGGAAATTATTTCTACTGTTTCCCTTTGGAAATCCCCAGATATTTAATGTGGAGTCTTATGAGTGTATGAATTACCTTTTGGAAGGACTGGGTTTTAATGATGTGCTTGACAGAGGGGAAGCACAGGGATACAGAAGAAGCCACCTGGGACCAGATCACAGTGTGACTTCAAAGGAAAAAGCCAAGAGCTGAGAGTAGGAAAATTCATCAGGCAACTTGGCTGAGGCAGTGGAAGGCAGTGGAAAGAGACGAGAGAATGGAGACAAGCTCCAGTAGATCTTCCTTCCTCATTGTTTTTCTGCTGCTACTGACCCCTCCGTCTCCTTTCCCTCCAAGCAGCCAAGGCAAGGTGAGACCGTCTGGTGTCTGCAGCCCAATTCCCTGCCCCCCCCTCTCAACACCATCTGGGAATCCACACTCCTAATGGAGTTTCCAGATGTTCATGTCATTCTGGTGTTTGTGTCATTCTGGATCTGCTCCTTCAGTTCTGATGCCCTGTGTCTCAGCTCTGGCATTGGACATGCATCAAAACTTCACACTCTACAGCAGAAAGCACCAGAATCTCAGCTAGAGGAAAGCCTGATGCAGACAGGGATGACTGAGCCTTCATTACTGGTGTTGAGACCAGCAGATCTACCTTGCAGACAGTCACGGATGTGCTGAAGCATCTAAGGGGTCTAACACCCCATTTTACACACAGCCTTTTTTTAATGCTGGTCAACTTTCAGTGCACACACCTCAGTTATCACTACTGGAATGTGCATTGCCAGGAAGAATTTCCCAACAAGTAGAGATAAATCAATATGTAAAATACCAGAAGGAATAACTTTACCACTTTGTTGGAGAAAATTCCATCTCATAGGTCATTTGCACCTACAACTTCCACGCTGTAATAGCAAAGTTATTCCACAACATGATATTGTAGGGATCCTTCCCAACTTTGCACCTGCACTGCTTAAGCCAGAGCTTCTTCAAGACAGACCATACCCCTGACATGGCTTTAATTAACATTTACTGGGTTTAAATGGTTACAGATTTGTTTTTTCAGACTTATTAATTTTTCAGACTTATGAATATTTCCTTCAAGTGTCCTTCAGGTGGATAGTCCCATCCAGACAGTTTCAGGCTTGGTTTGCTCATCATCTTTCCTGCTTTCAAGGTATTGCTTTGACAACAGGTTTGCAGTAGATGCTGCCCACAAGGCAGGGTTTTTAGAAGCCTGGGAACAGTGCAATATCTCACTATCTACTAAAAGAAAATAATGTATCAACATTATTCTGGCCTTCTGAAATAGGAAAAATTGCAATATGGTTCTCTGCAGCTGCTCTTAAAAGTCTCAATGTTACTCTAGTAAAGACCTGACCATCTAGCAAAGGAGCAATAAAAATGAGGATGAAAATCTAAAACACAGTAGCCATTTCATGAACTCCTGAGCCACAGGTGCCATTTCTGTAGTTTAAATTAATCCCCTTGGAAAGTGGATCAAGCCAAACTGCACAAAGGCACTTTAGTACAGAGGAACATCCGCTCTGGGATTTAACACAGAACAGCTACAGTGCCTAAAACATAGCCCCAAACTTATTCTGTACTAACTTCCTGCTCAGATAAGCCCCAAGAGTTGAACTTTTTGCTCCTGATTTCCCCTGTGAAGCTGTGCAAAACCCAGAGTGGTGGGAGCATGTGCCTTGGAGAACAGGGGTCAGAACTAGAGAATCAATTCCATTGTTTTCTCGCTTATATGACAAAAAAGAAAAAGTTCCCTTAAATTCCCAGGCAAAGAGGAAAGTAATTTGGCAAACAGGCTTCTTGTGAGTTGTTTTACTGGAAAGATTTATATTTTGCTCACCACAAATATACAGAGCAGACGTATAGCACACTGCGTACATGCCTGTGCTCCTTGTAGCAGAAGGTTTTGGCAGTCCTTTCTAGTGTGAGGCTTAGAAAAACTCATGCTGCTGAGGGCAACCTGGCCATTGTAAAAGCCAAACCCAGCTTTTAACTAGATATATTAGAGATTTAGGCAGTTGTGATTTTAGGCCAGAAGGTACTACTGATCACCCAATCTAATCTCCGGAGCAACACGGGCCATAGGGCTTCTCTAAATTAAATTCCACACTGAGTCCAATAGCTGCAGATGAATTCAACTATCTTTCAGAAAGCCATCCAATTGCAATAGAAAAGTTTCCAGTAATGGAGAACATACCACATCACAGAATACCATCTGTCCAGGATTTCTTGGACAGCCTCACTGCATGTGTGGTGTTTGCACCCCATACAGCAATCCAGACATTTCCAGAAAGCTCCAAGCCTCCTGATCTCACACAGAAGTTACTGCAGCCCATGGCCCCTCAGAAGTCCATCTGCCTTTGGATAAGAGCTTTTATCTACTTAGAATCTCTAGACCAATGCAGCCAACCCCCAGACTGAAAAGAATTAAGGGAAATTTCCTCTCTGTGCTCTGTAGAGGACTCTCAGAAGAACACAGGTACAGAGTACCCAAATCTCAGCCCCTAGAGCTTCTAAAAGGAAATTATCCTACCTGTTAAAAGCATCTTAGATACCTTGAGGAAAGGCAAGTAAATTCAGAAGGAGAAACATAACCCTTGTCATGGTAAAAGAGTTCCAACAAAGCCCCTGACCCCTTTTCTTCATTTCTTTTTTAAGCTGTTTTTTTTTACAGAGACTCTCACCTGCATAGGGCAGATAAGGCCCTACAGCTTCCCTACCTCTCTTCTTAGCTGTGAGCAGACTTTCTCCCCAGAGGAACAGTGTTAACCTTTTCTCTACTGACCTACTTTGCTAATTTATTCTTTGGGGTCTGGGGCACATAGAAAGTGTTATAAAGATTTGCAAGAAGTCGGTTGAAAGTAGAAATAAAATCACTGCTTCTTGAAACTATGGCAATATTGCTGGTTGCAATTGCTGATGGCAATAAATTTTGCAAATTAAGGTGCATTTGTCTGTATTGTGGGTTACTGAAAGAAGGGAATTTCAACTGCATAATGATTTAATTTGTTCTGCACTTCGTCATGCCAAATTTTAGTGCCTCTCCTGAGACTTCATGTTCTGTCTCAAAAGCAAAGACCTAATTATTGCTGAGCTTTACCTGTTTCATACAGTTCCTCAAAAGTTTGACAGCACAACAATCACCAGGCTTTTCAAAATGCCTGGTGATCACAAGGATTTTAATTCTGAGGGCTCAAATCATTTGGTGAGTTTTCAAGCAGAGTCCAGCATCCACTTTCTGAAATGTAGGCAATTTTCAAGTATTTCCAGTTGGTCAAGGAAGTCACTTCCAGGGTCTCTCCCTGAGTGTCTGTCCTTAAAGTATTCAAGGAGGGGTGGTTCCAGTGCTGCTGGTGTTGGCATAAAGCTGCCCTCTGTGGGAATGGTTCTGAGCTCTCAAGTGAGGGCAGAGTGACAGCAGTCAGCTTTTGAAGAGGGACCTCACAGCCCCTTTTTTCCCCTTCACATCCTGCCTGGACCCACACCAGAGAACCCTTCTGGATTTTTAGAGCACTCTTGATGGTTACCAGGATGCAAGTGTTTTGGCTGGTGCAAAGAAGCAGCATAGCTAATTTAACTAATAGAAATATAAATGCAGAGCCCTATCATACACAATGACTATGTTTTGGCCTAATGCACTCAGAAAAGTCTTCTAAAAACATTGCTAAGTAAAAGTTATAATATATACTTTAAATTGAATACTGGGGATATGGACAGGAGAGCAAGTATATTTTTTTTTCTCTCCTTTTATCCTGTGTTTAGAAACAGAATTTTACAGGCCAACCAGCCAGCTGGTGCAACATCCATTATTTACTCCTGTTGGACTGGGAATCTCAACATGACCCAGCACCAGCAACCTGACACTGGCAGCATAGAGTGGAGGCAAGAAAGATGCTCCCCAATGTCCCCAGCAGACTGTTCCTGCTGTCTCAGACAGATGAAGAGCACTGCATGTCGCTCTTGTTTGGAAAGTAAGAAAAAAGAAAGTCTATTTATTTGTTTATCCAGCAGCATCTTGGAAGATTCAATCCCTGCTAGGTGGGCCTGATTTTCCATTGCTGCCCTGTAAGACACAGTTTCTTACACCCATGCTCCACTATTTTTGTAGCCATTAAAATGTTGTTATTTTATATAACAGTATCATAGAATCATTTAATTTGGAAAAGATCATCAAGTCCAGCTGTAAAAAAATGAAGCAACATAATATTCAACATCAAATTCCTCCACAATTATACAAGCTTTTCCAGTTTTAGCTAAGAATTCATCTCCACCCCTCCTCAAATATTTGCCATGTGCATCTCAACTTTTAGAACTCAGGGATTTTTTCCATTAATTTTCCTGAGCTCAGTTCCATATACAAGTTCCATTGTAACAGCACAAACTGCACAGCCTCCAGGTGTGAGATAAATTAAGCAAAATAAAAGTAGAGGATGGTATAAAAAATAAGTTGCTTGTGCACAGAACACTGTTGCTTGTTTTCTGGGTTGGTTTTCTTTTTTTAAGAGATAGAGACTTCTGGGCAGGGAGAAGCTGACTTCATCTGGTGCCATAGCACAGGTGTGAACTCTCATTTACACATTCCTGATGGAGGAAGAGAGACGTGAGCATACAATACCCTCCATGCCTGTGGAAACCATAGACTTCTGTTTTAACCTTACCATGGCTGGGCCTGGCCCTGCAGCTGGGCAGGAATCACAGTACAGGAACTGCATCCTACAGGACAATTTGTGTGAGCTGCCAGAGAGCATTGCTGGCACCAGGAATCCAAGGACCCGCACATGCTGCCCAAATTCTTCCTCTGACTCCTTGTTCCAAGCCCACCCCATCCATACAAGGTCCAAACTATTGCTGGTTAAAACCACACTTAGGTGTTTTCATTTCTGAAATGCAGAGGTTTTATTTAGCAGCAGAATTAGCCTGAGAAGAGAGGGAAATTCAGCTTCTAATCAAAACCCTTTCATTCACTCACCTAGGTAAGTCCTAAGGGATCCTCAAAAGTTAACAACCAAAATCCCACTCTCCATAGACTAAATTCATACATAGTTGTTTGCACTTCTGAAAAATTGGTTGGGTTCACGATACCAAAAATATCTAAAACATGCTGCTTTGGGAAGATGACTGTAAGAAGCAGAAAGCACAAACCACAGGCATATCCTTCCAATGTTTAGCATGTTAACAAACATATACATCCAATGAGTAAAGATTCTCTTTTTTTTTTCTACTGTAGATATTTTGCCTCCCAGCCCCCACCTCACACAGGTCTTCTTGCAGAATATGTCATTTGTGACCAGCTTTGGGTATTTAAAGCATTTACAGGGGGAGAAAGACAGATTGATGTCTTTAGTGCAGTCTGCACTCATCAGGTCTAAAGACAGGTCAGGGAGATGACAGGAATACTAAGCTTAAGGTGACGGGCTTGGCGCCACGCTACATTTAAGCTGAGACTGAGAGTCCAGAAATTCTGGACATCATAAAGAATCTATTATCATTGTGGTCACTTTCAGCAACGCTGGTTTCATTACCATCTGTCTTCATCCACCGATGCTTAGGGAATAAATATTAAATATGGAACTTTTCCTGGACTCAAGTCACAGAAGGCAGAAGGCAAAGCCATTCTCTAGTAATACAGTCTCGGACCACCTTCGAGTAGGTGGAGGAAGATAAAGAAATCAGATAAGATCATTAGCTCCGTCGAGTTGAAAATAAGGGTTCCGTTTTCAGTTGAGCAATAATTCTCTTTTCAAGGTGGGCAATATTTAAGCAATCATCCCTAGAAAATTGGTCATTACCACTGGCTAATAACCGATTTGTTAGTTAATAGCCCAAGGTGAAACCAAGGGCACTAAATGCTCTGGCAAACCACCACTGACTGCAGTATTAACAGATTTCAAGGGCATCATTGCTATTATAAACCATGTTCATTGATTTATAACAACACTAATATGTTTTATAAAAGAGCGGTGCACTGTTCTGTAAAGATTAATCATTTCTTGCCAACCCACAGCTGACTGTCCACTGCTCACAGTCCTGCAGTGAACTGGATACCATCACATTTTGTTCTCTTTAGGCTGAGGAGCACAAGAAATGGACTAGAGGAAGATGGAGAAAAGAAGGATTCTCTTCCAGAGCTGGGCATGTATATCCATGTGGTCCTGGTGAGGAGGTATGTGACTGCCCAGTCTCCTCATCCACAACTGAGGTTTTTCTCTTGGTCTTCCTGGTATCACACTCACATCCATTTCTTCCACACCACCCAAGAGCCATTCATAGGTGGCATCTTCTTCCAAAAGCTTTCACAGTCATCCCCCAAAACAGACAAGAGGCTCAGATATACATTCATACCACAAATTACTGCGTTCTGCTGAACTACAAGCCCAGCACACACAAGCTCTAGGCATCATCATATGTGATGTAATTGGACCCCACTTGACCTTAAGGAAAGACACTAAACTGGGCTCCTTTGCTTCTGGAGCAAGCCAGGAGTGCACACAGGGATAGTTCTGGAGCTCAGTTGATGGGTTATATCCGAAATGAGGTGGCCCCAGCTCTGGCACACCACTGAATCCAAAGATCTGCAGCTGAAGATGGCAGGTATCACAGAGCTAATCAGATCAGAGCAAAGCCCAGGCATGTCCACATACTACACAGGGCTGGAAGGAAAAACCTGCAGCTTCCACTTGACCTGTGTAGCAATTCCTCCAGTAGCATCTTTCCCACGTCACCCCAGAGGGCTGTGGGTGTCATACATGTGCATGTACTGCTTATTATATATTCTTCTTTACCAGCAGCTGAAAGGAATCTACAGACCTGTGCAAACATCCTGCCTGTGTGCACTTGACTCTAGTGAGAAAGGTGAGGAACTCCAAGAAAAACACTTTGTAGCAGTTTTGCCTCTTAGCATTACCACTTGGCATGCTGGGAATTCCAAGTGCTATTGCAGGCCTGGTTGAGTTTTGACAGGACTCACTCAGAAAGAAGAGTGATTAAAAGAAAAAACAACTTTCTGTTAATCATCCCCTGTTGGCAAAAAGTAAGATTTTCCTAATTGCTGTAGTACTTGAACTAAAGCTAGTCAGCTCACATAAGAAAACTTTGGGCAGGGCTATTCTTCATTTAGAAGGATACTGGGAGTTCATTCATCCCTTCTGTTTGTAAATCTGTTCTTTTTGCCAGCAGTGCCCCTCAAGCCTGAAGGAACCTCCATGCTTTCAAGGGCAGGACATGGCAGCTCATGCAAGCATTCCCCAGCTGTAGCATGAAAGCCTCAAAGTGAAAAACTTGCAGGTGCTGGAGCTCAGTTTCCAGATGGCCAAGAAAACTCCTACAATCTCCAGTGATGTAGCACTCTTTAAGCAGCAGAAGTTCTTGAAGCTTTCCTAGAGCTGCAGCTGGGATGGTCAGCTCATCAGTGCACTTAGATACTCCTAATACTTCAGTGGGAAGTTGGCACCTAAATTCCATTAAGCTCTGGAGAAAAGTCTTCAAACAGGGAAGGACTTTACAATCTCTGCCTGCTGTTTCCCAAAGGAAATTGAATGTGAACCCAGCTCGGCCAAAAGAGAAAGAGAGATGAGTTAGATCTACTATATGTACATACCTGCATGTATATAGATTAATCATAATAAGGATCTGGTGTGGACATTTCAACCCAGTAATTTTAATGGAAATGAGGCTCTAAATCTGTATTATCACACCAAGAAAAATGGAGCTATTTTCACATCTCAGTTGCCTAATGGACTAGACACACATTTTCCTTTGTCTTGGGGAATGAGCTGCAAGTGACAAGCTCTCCCCTGGTTGTTAATGATGTTTTTTTCTGTTGCCTGGCCCATGTCAGCCTGCTTGGCACAGCTGCTGTGAGAAGCACCACTCCCTGCCCCAAAGCTGTTGGTGCACACATGGGCAATGTGCAAGCACAAATGCACACCTTGGTGAGCAACCCCTTCTACTTCTGGAATGAAAATTCCTGCTGACCTGAAATTCCACGTAAATGCAGCTGTGAACATGGACCTCATGCAATAGTGCAATAGATCCCATGACTTTTTTCAGAGGTGAATTTTTCCACACAAAAAACCCACCCTTGTGATCTCATAGTAAAGACTGAGCAGAAACCAAGTCAGAGTTTTGGGATCTGCCCCAGTTTCAGCAGGCACTGGAAATGTGTTTCCATGTATTACACAGGCTCACTCTAAGATACGTTCTGAAGCTGGCCCTGCCCAACAGACCCAATAAAGATTGTCGACTGCAATAAAACTTCTTTGACAAGTTAGGAAGAACAATTGGAAACATAAATTCCTGCTGTGGATCCAGCACCTCGGCAAACATTTACTGCTTTTTTTTTTTTTTTCTTTCCCACAGAAAAAAAGAGAGAAAGAAAGAAAAAAAAAGACAAAGAATTAGCTGTACGTTTGTGGTTTATTGGTTTTCCTAGAATTTATTGCAATGCCAGAAATTAATTTATGAATAATAGCAAGCATGGGATCACAACGAACTTCATGCAAAGGAAAAAAATCACCTAAAGAATGTTCCAGTTGGCAGGAAAAAGCCCCTGCGTCAATTTGAATGCCAAAAAAGGAGGGTAAATCTCGCATACCAGCTTTGGAAATCATTAGGGGTTTGTAAATTATGAGACAATGTTGCATTGTCTTCCCAAACATTTTTTCCCATTTACTTCTCTATGTGCCTAAGCTCACAGTGTCCTGGAATTTTATTGCTTTATGGCCATCGATACGCAGAGATTTGGGAAAATGTCACTCTTTTTTTTTTCCCCAACAGTGGTTCTTTCTTTTTCTTTGAATGGAGATCGCTATGTGTTACTCATTCCTGTGTCTCTTTGACAAGGCTCATTACTTATGTTTATCATAAAAAGATGCTCCATATTACTGTCATATGGTTTCAGGACTTGTTATTAAAATGTTGCAGAGTCCGGAAATGGCACAAAACAAAGACCAGTTTTATTTGGCATTTTTGGGATAGTCTTTCACATGCAAGCTCCTCCCTTGTTGCTTCAATACAAGCATCTCTAAGGTCTAAAATAGAAGAATTAATTTTGCATAGGGGAATAAAAAATGGGACAATTCTCATCTAGGAAAAACAGGTAAAAAATCAGAAGATGCATACAGGAGGTTACATTAGTTTGTAGCACATTTCACATTAGCTTGACTAATACAAAGAATTGTCCAGGGCCTAGGGTTGATTAAATCCCACAAGTGCCAGGAGGAGCATTTCTTCATCAAGAAGAGGGATTTTAGGACCAGTAGCTCAGCAGAGAGAGGAGCAGCTGGAAGGTGCTGCTTTAACCAGTTGAGAGAACACAGAGGTAAATCAGTGACACCTGGGGGAGCAGGACTGGAAGTCATGTGCATGAAAGGACTTTGCAGCTATATGGGCAATCCTCCATCCCACTGCCAGAAAAATGCCATGCACTGTGAGATCCCAAAGGAAGAGGGAATACAGCCTCCTTTATTTTTCCTTCAACCTAGCAAATTCCTCCCAGACAAAAACTCTCCCATCAATGTGTAGTTACAGAAGCACTGGAAGCTGCCAGTGTGTTGCACAATAATGTACTCGAGAAAAATTTGGGGAAGATACAAGAATTTTCCAAGTGCTGATGTCTGAGTTCTGAGGACGTGCAGAAGGAAAGGCTGGCTGGCCAGACAGAATCCACAGTCGGCTCCTGCATGGCCAAGTATCCACTCCAATTTCACCTGCTCAGGACTCGTGATACTGGCACAGACACTGAAGTGACCATTTTATGCAGCAGGTTATCTATCCATTAAATTAATATAATATTTTCCTTACCCAACACTTAGCCAGTGTTTATGTGGATTTTCACTATCACCAATCAAAGTTATAATCCAGTTATTAAAATAGAATTTCTCAAGAACTCCCAGATAAGGCTACATGCCAGTAAATGCAATATTAATATTCTTTTAAAGACAATTGTGTTCCTAATCTGTAGGAAAAACTGAAGTAGTAACATCTTGACCATGTAGATGCCAGTATAATAAACTCTTGCGGTTCTCTGAGAAAATTTAATTTGTTCTAAACATAAAAATGTGAAAAGGAAAATCAACATTTTTGAAGTGTGTTTCATTCTGAATTTTGAAGAAAACTAAAAACTTCAAACTTTCTGTTGAAGCAGTCCTCATTTATGCTGCATAACCATGTTTTCTGGCAGAAAGGTCAAAATGTGTTCACACTGTATTTCCTTTTAATTTAATTCATACATTATAAGAAATCATATTGAAATTGAAATGAAACATTTTGACCCTTTTGGAATTAAAGGTCCTTTCTTATCAAACGAAGCATTTCAGTCTTATGTAAGTGAATTTTGAAATATCTTCCCATATAAATATTGATGAAGCTGTTACACTTGTGAAAATATTTGAGTTTTGTTAAATGGATATTTTTCCAGTGGATTAATTCTAGTTCACTTGCCACACAGAAATATCTTTCAGAGTAAGACAGACCTAAAAGTGAAGTTCTTCTTTTATAAAAGCAAAAAGCACCCAGTGCCTCTGGTAACTGTTAATTTGAGAGATGTTTGATTATATTCAGCAAAACAACAAGATTTGTACTAGCCAACAAAACAGAATACTAGTCAGGTTTTGCAGAATTCTTACAGCAACCTCCAAATTACAGCACACAAAAACCACACTGCAAAACCTCTGCAGCAAAAGATCTTAGATGACTTCTGCAAAATCTTCTGCACATGGCCAAATACTGGCTCGGCACGCAGAAGGCCAGGTAAAAACCAGCTAGATTTCGAGCTCCACAAGGGCTGTGCCAGAGACATTCCAGCTCATGAATCAGAATTAGGTTTCAGAGGCTCGTAGCCGGTGAATCCTGCAGCAGCTCTGCGGATGGCTGCTCGGGAAGCCGGGAGTGCTAATGAACAGAGAGCACAGTTAACACTTCCTGCATTGGAAGTAAATGACAGAGGTGGTTTATCTTATTGTTTCCAATGGGTGCATTTGACAGGAGTTCAGCTGGAGCAGAGGAGGAAAAGAAAAAAAAAAAAAAAAAAGAAACATGTTAAGTCTGGACCAAAATAATAATGACTGAGAATGACAGCGCTTTCCTTTCAAGCAGCTCCAAAGAAACTGTCATCTTAAACAGGGATACATCTTATCAGGAATGGAGTGACAGCTATATAGGTGGCTGTAGTTATAAATGCTGGCTATAGAGTCACTGGAGTATAAAAAACACATTGAGAGGATGTTTTCATTACACATTTGCTTTTGTCTTCCTTTGTCAGGTTAGTGTTGCATTTGCTCTGTTGTGTAGTAGCAGTGACTTTTATTGATTTGTGTTTTTTATACTGTAAACGCTCCTGGTCAGGGGCTGTCATCATTGCTTGGCATGACTACTTTCTGTATCATACTTAGCATGAAATATATCAATAAAAATGGGGGAGCCCCCAGAGGATTCAGCTGTGGAGTGTTGAGCATGTCCCTGACACATCTCACCTCAGGAGCCACCAAATAAAGACTCACAAAGGAACTCAAAAAGAACATTTTGCTCTGTGTTCCTTTCTGAATGTATCTGCTCCTCTGTGCATATGGACAGGCACTGGCATTTGGGAAAAAAGGAGTCACGATTATATCGGCTTTTCTTTAACCTTCGACTCTAAGAATTGTAAGTTTTTTAAAGATAGAGATAGAGATAGATAAAGATGCAGAAATAGAGAGGTTTCTAAAATCCCAGGACCCTGGAGATTAATTTTTAAGAAAAAAGATCCATTAGCACAAGAGTACCACTAACATAATGGAAGCCAGCAATGATCTGTTCGGGGCTTCCCTTATGAATCCTCCTTAGAGAAACTTTTCATCTTTACTATTTCCTCATGACCCAGTTCAGGATTTTCACTGTGATCCTCTGGGGGCCTTTATGCCACTGCTACTTGTCGAATTCGGGTCCTGAGTCAGCAAGATACTTTACATCTCTGCCTGGTAGCCCTACTGGCTGTACTGGGATTATTCCCATCTTTAAAAGTCATATCTTGCTAAATTGAAATAACATGCCCTACTTAAAATCCCATAAACCAGAAAGTGCTGGGTCCAAACCCCAAAACCATCAGGTGTCTTTAAGCAACTGCAACTATCTAAAATCACTCATGTGATCAGCCAGAACTCAGGAATCTTGTGTCACCAGCTGAATTCAAGAAATGTATATATTTTAGTCTATCACTTTTCACTTTCAGGTCCTTGGGGTACAGAGGATGACAATATTTCTCTGCCAAACAGAAGAAAAGGTCTCAACTGCTTTTAATTTAAGAGATTTCAATCTAGTTATTTGTTAGAGTGATGGAAGGGTAATGGAGCAATCCTGTTTTACCCAGATGAATTTCCCATGACAAATGATATTGGCTCATCATCTGTGGTCCTGATTGAATTCCAGCATTTTCCTTGCTCCAAAGCATGGAGAGGGCTGTAAAGAGCTCTTGTTTTCCTTGGGACATTTGTTTCCAATTTTGCAAACACTGAGAATGTGGTTATTTTTGTAGCGCTGTTATGAAAGCCTGGCATTTTCTTCTTCATGTTGGAGTTAATTATAAATCATCAGAGTTGCACTGCCCACAACAAAGTTCTCAGACCCAGAAACCGAATCACTGCTGATCACTGCTCTCCCACCCCTGCTCTCTCTCTCACTGTCAGTTGCTCTTTGAGGAAGGGAGGGGGCGTTATTTTAAGATGTTTTTATTGGCTTCGGAATATAAAGTGTCAGTTCCAAGGTCTTTTTTTCCCAGAGCAAGATAAACTCCTCTGGGCCATATATCATGGGGCTTTCGCATAACTTGACAGGACCTCACATTTAAATGCCTTTGCAATACCATATCTGATGACTTATGGGAGGACTGTAGTTTTTCAGGGGATGTATCATCAAAAGCCCCTTTCAGTAGCATTGGGCTTAGTCCCAGGTTTGCTTCTTTAACACTTTCAATAGCCACTTTTCTTCCTTTAAAAAAAAAAAAAAAAAAAAAAAAAAAAGCAAGGGAAAGAAGCACATGAGAGCCCACAAGCACACTTATACACACACGTGCACAAGTTAAATCATCACAGGCTGAGTGTGCACAGTGCTAGGCTGGGGCTCTGTGTTTCTTGGGGGGTTGTTATTGCTGTGATGCTGTTGTTGTTGTTTTAAATTAACAGCTTAGTTCTTTTGTGAGTTTTGCTGTTGATTTAGGTTTAAGCATGTTCTTTAAAGCAGATTAAGCCTGAAAATTCAGGTCAGAGGATCACATCAAGTTCTGTTAAAGGAAATTTGTTAAAGCTCCCCTCCCACTAACCTACTTAGTGTCAGGTCTGATTTGAAAGTAGGGCACTTATAAGTGTAAAGAGCTTAATCAGGTTTCCTTTTTTTTATTAGAAAAGAGGAAAATCCAGCCTCTCTTTAAAATAAACTGCTCTATTTTCATTTGAGTCATGGTAAAGGCATTTGTGTTCATTCCTAAGGATGAATGCATTTGCAGGAGCTGTTTCCTGCAGACTCATGAAACGGGATTGTCTCTGGAATCAAAATAATCATATTTAACTTAATTGTGCCCTTGTTCAGCAAAGCACTTAAACACAAGTATAAATCTAATCTTACTCAAGACAAGACTTATACAAGCACTTCAACCTGAAGTGCTTAATTTCCAGTGGAGTCAATGGAGCATTTCAAAATCATGACTCAGGTCCTAGAATCATTACACTGGCATGACACTGGGAAAAAAAAGCATCCCTGGATGTTACTTTTTGCCTGTCACTATGCCGGCTAGAATTTTTTTTTTTAAATAAAGGTTCTCCCTTCAATCTTAGTGGCACACTTAACTTCAAGATTTTTTTTGCTGAATTAGAGCCATGAAGCATGTCAGTGCATTGCAGCATAATGTCCCCTCAAAGGAAGATCTTTCCAAGGCCTGAGAAATCCACTTGTCACCAGAAGATGAATGCAGTGGTATAAAGAGATGTTAGCAGAAGACATCACTGGAGGTGGGGTCAGAGACCATAACCATTACATGGAGGTTACCATGTAGCACAATCCCCAGTGGTGATTGCGAAAAAAACCCACAACCTCTGGTTTTTAGACTGTAGAGTGGCTGGGGATAATTTACAAATTCTTCCACTGCCTCCTTTAAAATAAACGAGAATCAATGTTGAATGCAAATACCAGAACAAAATGCACATCTATAAATGGTGCATTAAGTCCCCTTTCATTTAAATAAACAGCTTCGTGTTTGTGAAGAGGAAAGACAAAAGACATATCTATTCTGCAGTTTCAGGTGTACTGGTATTAAAATATGCCTTCTGGTAAATGAGCCTGTCAGCTTGCATGCAGTGTATATTAAGGAAATAATACATTCAGTGTTAAATTACTTCCTGGCATAATGTGTGGAATCCTATTTCTGGCCATACAGCCGCATGCTCATTTACACCAGTGGGCATACTGGCTTTAATTCTACTATTCAGCAGGCTCAGTTATTCCTATTTTAAAAGCTCAAACTCATGACAATAAACCTGTGGTTGTAGTAGTTATGTCTTTTCCTCACTTTTCCACGAGGCTAAGACATTTAATATTCCAGGCGACTGCAATAAACTTTTTGCATCTGGGGTAAATCAGCCTTATTCCAGGGAAGACAAAAAGGCAGTGGCAAATCCCTCTAGCTGAGAATCTGGCCTACAGTGCCTGCAACTTCTCTAGAGAGGCTAATGGGGAAAATGCCTGTCATTTTGCGGCTTCTTTCTCTCCACAAACACATTTAAGACAAGTTTGGTCAATTATCCCCATGTCTCCTATATCCATTTAGTGTAATTCCTATTAAGTGCAGATCCACCTACAGCACTAATGGGAGAAATACTGATCAACCACAGGTCCCTCTCTGCTATATTTAGCGAAGGCAAACGCTTGTGATTCCAGTGCATTGGCAGGGGAATGAGATCGTTACAGGCTGCAGCATTTCCATTTGACTTCCCAGGAGGATAGACCAGCATGGGTGAAATCCAGAAACCTGCTTCAGCAGATACACAAATAATAACAGGCCTAAGTGACTGTGGGCTCTGCAGTCACAACATGCTGGAAGCCAGACAGCTGAGCTGAACTAGCACTAAACCAGGCATCAAGTAACCTCAGTTCAACTTCCACCACCATCCTGTTGTGTGACCCTAAGCAAGCTACTGCATCACTTTGTGGTTTCTACCTTATTTCTCACCATCTTTGTTTTCTTTCTTTGCAGCAAGAACAGCCCCAGCCTGGAGTGTGGTTTCAGTGAGTCACACCTTGGTCTCAGTGCTTATTTCAGCTTCCCCCTCAGCTTTGCCTGTCAGGCAGTGGTTTCCAGGTTGCCTGTCAGCTGCCACCGTACACAGTGCCCCAGCCGAGAGGGAAATGGGTGTTGTCTGCCCTCAGGGACACGTTACTGCCCTGTCTGCAGGCTCTGCATGTGCACCCATGGAAATGTGGTGCTCTCTCACAGTGCTCTGGGCCATCAGCCTTTCTGCAGACATTGGTGCCTGATATTCCCTGTGGTTCCCCAGGCTGAGACGCTTTGGGATCACTTTCCTGATGCCGACTGGAGAGCTGTGGTGGCAAACTGAGGGAGAGTTTTTGATGAAGAATCAAGACACAATTGAGTTTGCTCCTCCTTGGAATGAACTCTGGCATAATCAAAAGCACAGCTTGTGATCTGACCTTACGTGTTTGAGCACAAGTCTCAGACAAGAATCTGCCTGGAGGCTCTGTGGCAGAAAGAAGTATGATCTGGCTGCACCCCACACACCCCCCACAATCAGAAGCAAACCAGCCACCCAAGTACTCCGATATCATTAGGTCTGCTAGGTTGTAGGTTCTGCCATAAGTGCGAATAAATAAGAATACTGACTCAAACAACAGTGAGTTAAATGTGTGCTCGCAGCTTGGGATATTTAAAAAGCTTTGTAGAGGTCAGCACTCAGGCACATGTGCACATCCGCCTCCAAAAATGGCTTTTTATTGGGCAGGAAGAGGATGTAACAGATAAGCATGCAAAATCCAGTGAGCAGGAGGGAAAGAGATAAGGAATCAGACCTCTAGAAGGAACGCAATGAACTTTGTTTTCAAAATTTGTCCCTGTATCTTTAGGCCTGGGCAGACTGTTCACACACAGACATCAGAATCCTGCACACTCATCCTGCTGCAGAGCCCAGAGCACAGAAAGGAAACATGGCCACCCAAAATACCAACCTGGGCACATCTTCTGCTTCCTTGCCACTCTGAGCACAGGTAGTATGATTCCCAGGAATCATGGACATGCACAGTCACCCAGCCTTAGATATCTATTGTCCTTCATTCTTCACATGTTTAAAATTGGCCAATTGGCTCCAAAATTGTTGGAGATGGAGAGGATAGACAAGCAGAAAGTCTGTACAAGTCCTATTTCTTCAGGAAATTAGTCTCAGGTAAGGTCTGGAAAGGGTCTCAGAAGATCACCTAGACTGTCTGGCTGCCCCAGAAGTAGCTCTGCCTACATCAGTCTTGACAGACGTTTGTCTGCCTTGTATCAGGCATTGAACACTGGCTTGGGAGTGTGCCCAGGAGATGAGAAAACTAACAATCTTTAAACTACCTGGCAAGCTTCTCCATGAGCTTGACACAGCATTTCTCAACACCTGGAAACTTGAGAACATCTGCTTTCCACACAGGCAGAGCAGGGCTCAGTTACATCAAATCCTAGCATCCATATTTTCACCTTATGCGGCTGAGTACCCTGCCATCAGCTCAGGAACACAGGAGCAGGAGTGACTCCACATTCCCTGCAAACACCCCTCAGTTCCTGCCAACGTGGCTGTTCTTTCTTACACCAATTGCCAGTGAACCCCAAAACATTCCAGCAAAGCAGTTCATTGCAGGGTAATGTCCCCTCTCCCCAACACTGCTGGAGTGGCTTTGTTCAAATGCATCTACTGGTGCCATTTTATCCACATACTCTGTCCATACATGGCCCCATATCAGTGCAACACACCACAATTCCTGTAATGGCCATCAAAGATTCTCTTAAGATGCTGCACCTTTCTGTTGCCAGAACAGTAGGATATGGGAGTTATAGCCAGAGGAAAAGGGGTTTGCTGGGCTGTCCCTGGGCTGATGCTGGGGTTTCAGCACGCCCAAGACAGACCACACATGAGGCAGCTCTGAGCTGTCAGATGGAAGTGGCATCAGGATTACAGTAATGTGAGAAGCTTCAAATCCTCCTTTTCCAGATTACTGCTTGCCTTTTATATTTTCTATTCTTTTGAACTCTGAAATACAGCTCAGTTCATTTCAGTGCTTGACAATTAAAAAGAGAGGGGTTCAGCTATGACAGAATAGTGACCTCTCTTTTCTTCATGAGCTGCTGTGAGACTGCAGGTCCAAATGCAGTCACATGCTGGGTTAGTTAGGAATCCATTTCAATCCCAAAGTCCTCATTATACACATGGGTCACTTTGTTGTCAAAAAGTGACCTGCATAACATGAGTAACTCAGTACATGTCAGAAATATTTCTGACTTTATTAAACAATCTCAGTGCTCGGAAAAGAGGTTTTCACTCATCAATCACCGTTTTATTCACGCACGATAACAGCCTCATTAAATCATATGAGAGTTGCAGGAGATTTTATATGCTAATTTAATACCAATGTAACCAATTACACAAACTTCACATAATATCTTTAAATAATCAAGTGGGTACTCAATTAGCATTCAGTGACCATTTATTAAAATCTCAATTAATTCCTTGTTTAAGACTTGTGCAGTGATCAAACTGTGCAAATTCTAAATAAACCCACCAGGAGAAGCCCTGGCCCTGAGACAGAGGCACTGCCCAGCACATTAACAGCAGAGATGCCTCTGTTCTGCAGGAGCTCTCTGACACTGACTCTGCCCTGAATTTGATGAAGAATCAAGTAGCAGATGGAAAGAGTACAAAAGCTTTGGCTCTGATTCTACTTCACCTGTCTCAGATCAGACATTTAAGGTCCAGACATAAGTTGCCAACAATGAGCACAGCCCAGTAAATGACTCTGTTGGCATTAGAGATGAAGTAAGGTGTGCCCCACAAGGAAAGTCAGCTGAAGGGCAGTAACTTTCCCCAGGGTTAGTCAATCACTTGGCCAGGCACCCTGAAGCACATCTCTGAGGAGTACTCCAACCTTGGGTTGGAAATTCCTGGGGCCATTTAAGGCATTCCTGCCCCTTTCTCTATGCCCCTGTTTAAAAAATGTAAAAGAATGAGGTTTGGCCTTTGTAGAGATCTGACTTGCATGTGGGAAGGCATGAACCTCTTAGACGCAGCGCCTTGCAGGGATGTCTGGTCATGGGAAACTCAATTTGTCTGTGCTGGTGATCAAGCATCACAAATGCAGAATCTCTAAATCTTATAAACAAAGATTCCCGTTGTACCTCAACAACAGCTGGTCATCTTTGTCGTCACTGTCATCGTAATGCTTCCAGCTCCTACACAAAGTGCATCACAAACATTCCACAACTTTCCAAGAGCAAAAAACCACATTTCGCCTCTCGGATGCAGTGAGGTTTTTATGTATTTCCTTATGAAAGACAATTATGTGCATTACTTCCAGCTGAGCAGTTGAAAAATCTGGTTTATAGAGACAAAATGTTTTCATGCAGAGAGCTCCTTTCTCACCTGTGAAAACAGAGCAAGGGTCGTGTGTGCAAACAGTGGTACTTACAAGGGGCACAGCTGTGTTCTAAGAAGCCAGGTGGAAAATTTAGCCCATAGCAATTTTGCATCTTTCACAGGGTTTATTATGAGCTCTCTGACAGTTTTACCCTATGTTCTCTTGGGATTGTGTCACAGTTGGTTTTCATTTAATGGTGTTAATCAAGAAGTAACTGTGAAACTTATATTTGTCACTGCTGCAGTGCAAAGACCATCCACCTGACAGCAAAAAGATCAGATTTGGAGGAAAAGGTAAAAACTACTACCCAAAGTGCGTTCTCCTTGTTCATGCAGCGACCTCCTCCTTTCTCCCGCAACAAATCCTTTGGCAGTGTTAAGAGCAATAAAAGAAACGATCATACAGACGAATGGTTGTTCCATCGAGCCTCGCAGGGAAGCAAACCCTGATCTTTCCTGCTCGGCTTGAGGTGCTTTAGAGGAATTGTTCCACTAGATGTCAGGGCCGAGCACGGAGCGACACCGGGGCTCGGCTCCCCGTTCCGCCGGTTCCTCACCGCGCTGGATCTTTACCCGGCACCGCTCGGGCAGCGCTGCGGGACTCGGGGGTCGCTCGGACGGCCAACTGTTCTGTCTGCTGCTGCAGAAAGGCGCAGGGAACAGGAGGGGGTCCTTCCCAGTTGGAGTTCTGCCTTCCTTAATCCACAGAGGAGATTTGCGCGCGTGGATGGCTTAGGGAGGAGAGCAGAGTTTAATGTGACTCTGGAATGTGCTGATGTGTTATTCCATGGTGTGCAACCTGTGGACGTTCCCAAGAGTCCCTGGGAGGTTACTGGGGGTGCAGCTCTGCAGCAGCTTAAAGCAGATCTAATAAAGGAGGGAAGAAATGCTCCTGGGAAAAGCATACTTGGAATGGTGTTGGAGTATAAGGAGGGTTCATCCTACTCATTCTGCCACACAGAGCAGCCAGTCACTTCTCACACATGGGAAGATGTATGGTGTGTATCAGCTCTCCAGATCTGAATGGACAGAACTCAGCTGTGGTGCACAAAAGTGCCTCTGACAGAGATTCCATAAACTTCACTGCTCTCTCCTGACCCTGAGCTGCCATTCATATCCTCATCCTCCTACCATGACCACCAAGGTGTGAGGCTGAGGACCCACACGGCTGTAAGGCCCTGCTGCACAGGGCTGTCTGTGGAAGAACATCATGGGGGATGCAGTCATGGGAGTCCAGAGCTCCAGGCATGAGATTTTGGGAGATCTGCATTGGAGAGTGGTAGCTCAGGGAGTCACAGAGATGTTGGGAGACAGCCTCTGAGAGAGGCTGGCTGCGTGGCAGACACTGATCGCTGAAACTCCAAGGTGCAGGACAGGATATTTAGGATTCACACACCTCTTAGTAGAGCTGCCTGCACCCATGTCATGGTGCCTTTAACGTCTTGTTACCCTTTTGCAACTTGCCCTGGCTAGAATAGGAGTTACTGGACTCCCATCAGGAATGATCAAAGAGCCCACACAATGGTGTGAAGTTTATTTCTCCTGCTAACTGGAGTGAACGAGGGGCCCCCACTATCATCAGAGATCCCTGCATACAATGTCTGGGTCATGCCCGGGGGTAGGTGTGTCTGCTTAAATACATGAGCTTCCCTTAAAAGAAAGGCAGAGCCACCCTGACTGGTTCAGCTCGTTTTTCTCTGGATTTCTGACAAATGCTTTGTATTCAAAAGGTCAGGCTGGCAATGGCACCTCACGCCCTGGAGCAGAGAGTCATTCCTCACTGCTTCACTCTGCTCACGGCTGGCTGCTCAAGCTTGCTCCATCTCCCTGCATCTGACATCCAAACTACTCTCAATGCAGGGGAGAGGCAGCCAAGTCCTGCCATCAGCTGTCAGCTCAAGTAGAGGGGAACAGCACAGTGACATCAAAAATGTGTTGATGGGTATTAGCCCATCACCCAAGTCCTGCCTGTAACTCCCATGCAAACGAGTGAGTTTTTCTCTTCCAGCAAGAGCCTTAATTCTTTTGCTGCAGCAATAATCTCACAGTCCTGGGTTTGGAGGGGAAACAGGGAGGCTGTACTCTTTTTCTCTACAAATCCTGTAGTAAATAGCTGCAGATCTTGCAAAAGATACTTGTCATCTTTTGCATATTCTTGTAAGACAAGAAGCAAGCACAGAGTGAATGTTCAGAAAATGTGTATAGTCCCAAAAAGGGACAACTCCCTCCCCTCCACCAGTCTCCTCTCTGTCAGGAAGCACCCACCATGATTTAACTCTTTTCACTTTCAAGGAGAAATCATTTCCCACAGAGACCAGTTTTGATGACTCTTCCATTAGTAGGTGTGAAAGTGCCTCTAGCAACCCTCTTCTCTGTGTACTGGCAACCCTGGGGAGTCTGTAAGGACTCTCAGCAGAAGGAAATGCATTGTCAGCTGCCAGAGCAGGGAACAGACCTGTCCCAAACCAAAAAGAGAGGTGTATAAACAACAAAAAAGCAAACACGAGTGTGTTTGCAAATATACTGGAAAACCAAAACCGGAAAGTCCTAGCCCAAGTGACTGCATCAGACGTGCTTCTCTTGCTGACAGTCTCATAGCCTCTTTGTCAAGGTCTATCCGAATAGATACTGAACTCCTGTGCACATTCCATTTCGTTCTTGGCACAGGAAAAGGCACTCTTTGGACTCCCTCCTGCATCACCCAGTTCAGGTCGCGAAGGTGGCAGGGAAATTTAAACGAAAAAAGTCATTAACTTGTGAACTCAGATCCAACGGTGAACGTGGAGGGAATGTGCAGCCAGAAGCTGTGCCAGTCCCAGCACAGACTAGCTTAGGCTCAGCTTTTGTGAAACCACACTCCAAATGATCCTTACTTTCCAAAAGACCTGTCTCCAAACAGAGACAGGAGGGCAAGACCAGCCGTCTGGGCATTGTGCTGATTTAGGTCAGCTCAGGGTAACTGTGAAACTGCTCTCCGAGTGCAACGGCTCTTCTGTGGTATTCAGAATCTCATAAAGGCCGGAGCTGGGTGGTTGAAGAGGTATCCAAACACACAAACCAACTGTCCTGGGAGCTGGGAAGGGCCCTGTGTCCAAGCAGAACTTTAAGCACATGGAAGGCTTTCTCTATAAAACCAAGTTATTACAGCCCAAGAAATGAAGGAGGTTAACCCAGCCTTCAACAAAGAGGAACAAAGCTGCTCACCCTTTCTCCAGAGGATTAAAGCTGATTGCTTAACAGGAATCCAACTTAGGCAGTTTATTTTTCAAAATAGTTGGCATCTGCTTTTATTACACAACAGAGTCTGAGACACAGACTTGTTGAAAGAGAGAACCTTGCACCAAGCTGTTCAAATGAAACCTTCAGCATCTTTCAGCATTGGCAATATTTAACACAAAACATCTCATGCCCTTTAAAAATATTTTTAAGCATTTTTTGGTAAAACAAAAAGTATCTCTTCCTGTCTCCGCAACAATACTTATTCTATGGGTGTTGGGGAACCAAAATAGGAATAATGTCTTCATAAGCATTCTGGTTTAAAAAATTGAAGGATATTTGTGGAGGTGTAAAAGAAACAGAAAGAATCTTTGCAATCTCCTTGAAGTGAAGGTTTTCAAATGCTAGATTTTTTTCACAATAATACTTTTGTGAGGTGATATAATATGCAGAAAGCCTTTCAGAATTCGGGATCAGGTTCTACTCTCACCTGTACCAGCATAAATAAGGAATAATAGCTATATATAAAAAACACCTGGCTATTATATTTTCATTAAATATACACATTTTGTCTAACACTAAAACAAAACAGATACTTATATCACTGTTGTTGCAAATTAATCTTATTTGATATTGTAATTAAGATGTGATTTTTTTCCTCCAGATTATTATTTTACATTTTTCTGAATAATTTTAATCAGACTGAGATCTTATTTATAGTTTCTAATAACTTATGCTAAATTTTAATCCATCTGAATACCAAAGACTAGTATGAGGACAATATTATTACAGTGCATAGGAAATTAATCTGGAATGAGGAGATCCTTCAGATAAGTTACCACATGGCATTTTAAAATGACCCTAATTTCTCTCTTATTTTTATAATCTTATTCTTTTTATCATCTCCACTGAGTTAAAAGAGTTATCAAAATGTTGGATTGTGAAATTACTCAAAGTTATCACAGAAAACCTCTAGAAACTGAGAATTTACTCATCATTTAACCTTGTCTTATCACAGAAATTCTACCACTGCCAACATCTGGGGCCACTTCAATTCTCATTAGTGATATACCTGTAAAATGAGAGATGCCAAAGGCACTCCAACAAACCCACTCTTTGAATTGCTGCTTCTACCACTCATCTCAGGCTCTGTCATAAATGTGTGACCAGACCATCCCATTGCTTTGACTGACTCAGGCTGGACGTGTTGGCTGTAGGCTGTGGGCATCCATTAGGCTGAGCACAGATGCATAAAATCCTTTCTTTTTGCAAAAAGTAGCATTGCAAGCCTCATCTGAGCTCCTTAAGAGTAGCCTCAGCAGGTTTTACTAAAGCCAACCTCTGAAGCTTTTACAAATGTAAACCTCATAGAGGCTTGAAAATTATAATTATTGACATTCTTCATCACTAGAAGTAATTAAACAACAAGCTCAGCAGGCCTCCCTATAAAGCTTTAATGGTTTATTATATTTTCAGGCTGCCAATCTATCCCTTTCTCTCCATACTTCAGTCACTTTTATGTTTGTAGTCCCCATATAACACTTGTTTTCTTTTTACAGTGTCTCTCCTTTAACAAGCTGGAGAGTCAGCAGGAACAAGCTGTAAATGAGACATGACATCGCAGTGTGGCCATCCTAGGAGCATATATTAAAAAAATATGCAAATCAACTCATGTATATCTCTCGTCAGGTGGGAAAAGGTATTGGAATATGGTCAAGATTCACTTTAAATTATTCTCTCAGTTGAAAACAATAACATTCTAAGAAACCAAAGAAAAGGGGAAGAAAATAACTAAAATTAAGGGGCTTTTTATTAAAAAGGAGAATTTCTTATGCATGAGAACCTCACCTTCAAAATCCAACTGATGGGCTGATTCAGTGTGAATTACATACATGAGGAGCATAATAAACATCTCACATCTCCCTGTTAGAAAACCTCTTGTAAAGGCAGAGCAGCCACAGTGACCTCAGCACTGCCCAGCATGGCTGAAATGAGTCCCTCACACAGTGGAACTGCAGGGGAGTAAATATAGAGAACTTTTGCTGATGTCCATTATTCCATTAATGGGTCAGATTTTGGTATCTTCTTGTTGGTTACAGCTATAAATGAAAGGCAGATTTGTGCCCCAAAATTTAATGGATGCCTCAGATGAATTCAGTAGAACACAAATATTGGAAGCAGAATACTCACTAATGCTGTTACAGAGTCATGGGGCCAATCCTGCTTTCAGCTACACCACTGTAAATCCAGAGAAAGCTTCACTCAGATAAATGAATTAGTTCACATTTTATCAGGATAAATGAGACAACTTCTGACAAATCATTCACCAAGCTGCCACTCAGATGATTTATTCTGCTTGATATTTAAATAAACACAGAATAAATGTGCACCATCAATGCACATGGGAACTGAGTCCCGTGTGGCAGCCAACTGACTTGGTTTTCTCCTTGCCATACAGAGAGACAGGGAAGCCACTGGTGGGAACCAGGCTGCAAGAGGACATGCCAGGTCATTGTGCCTCTGCTCCTAATCTGCTGTATAATTTTAGAAGCAGTTTTTCCGTGCCCCACGCCCCCATCTCCCTTTTTATCATGCCTACGTAGACTGACAATTATTTGGCATAATAACATTATAATCTGGGTTTTGACTCTGACCCACCAAACTTTAATGTAATAAGAACCTAAGAAATCAGGTCCCATTTTAAAAGAGAGAGGCTTTTTCTGTGACACACAGTTGGGAGCACATAATTTTCTGCAATTAACACCACAGATACACCAAGTCTCTAAGCCAGCATAAACCAGCACTGCTGCTGAAGGAAATGGCCCTTCCTTCCCCACACCCGCAGCCCACATTCCTCCTCACTCCCTCTGCTGCTCCCTACCTTGTGCCAGCACAAGTGTTCTTGTGGCCCCACAATGAACCAGATCAGGGAACTAATCCAGGTCCAAACTAACCTGGGGAAAAGGAAATTGTTTCGTTTTAAGCTGGCAGAGTTCCCTGGCCTGGTTCACTTCATAATCATGTGTGTGCTGATGCCAGCATTGGGAAAGGAGCAGTACTGGGCCAGGAAGGAGTAGGCAGAGGAATGGGAATGGTGGTCTGCCCTCTGAAAGAATTTGCTGCAGAGCTGGCTTATGCCAGCTTAAAGTGTTTGTAGAAACGCAGCACATATTTAAAATCTCTTCATGGAATATTTGTCTTCAGAGAATTAATGCTTCCCAGGATATTCCAGCCTTGGACATCTGTGGAGCATTGCTTCTCTCTCTCTCCTCCCAGCCCAATATACTGGCATGGAATTAAAGCCTTGAGAAACTTGAAAGCGACAGGCCTGGGGATTTTGTGACAAATGCAAAAATGCTCATATTTGTCAAGCCATTAGCAAAGGGGCACAGCTGTTGTGAGAGCCTTGCCCCTGTGCCAAGTACTCTGGAGCCTGCTGAAGGCTGAGAACCTGAATCCAACTCTGGCAATTCCCACCAAGATCCCTTCTGTGGATGTGTGGCAGGTGCCCAGACAAGCACAGCACACTCCAGGATGTCCAGAGGAAGGTTCCTGCACATCACCTGAGCCACAGGCATTCCCTAAAATGCAGCTGGTGGTTACAGCACTTCCAAGGACAGTCAGGCTCCAGTGCTGCAGCTGCTT
This sequence comes from Anomalospiza imberbis, assembly GCF_031753505.1. NCBI lineage: Eukaryota > Metazoa > Chordata > Aves > Passeriformes > Viduidae > Anomalospiza > Anomalospiza imberbis. Next base: position 14,345,977 of record NC_089695.1, on the reverse strand, counting down.
TTGCCCACCACAGAGCCCAAGTCCTGCCAGGCAGGAGCCAGCTCCTGAATGTTGAAGCAGGAGCTCTGCACTGTGTGAGAGAGCCTGTGGTGCTGGAAAGCCTAACACAGGAACAGTGGAGCAGCTCTGGACAGCAACAGCCCAGACCATGCCCAGCCTAAGTGGTGGCCCTGGACCTGGAGGCAGGAGCTGAAGTTTCAAATCTGGAAGAAGACAAAATGAAGCCACAGCCTTCACTCCACATGGCTGGGAACGAGGGAAGAAGGGAAGAAGGAGCAATGATGAAGGTGTGGAGTAAGAAAAGTGGAGGCAGGAGTTGGTAAATCCCAGGGTAAAGAGCAAATGACAGCAGGTACTTCTGTACTAGCACTGTTTCAGGGTATCATTTAGATTGGTAGCTTCTTTCACTAACCCCACTGACCCTAAAAATGTGTAAAGCACAAAATAAACATCTCAGCCCAGATCTGATGGTCTAGATTGAGTCTGCTACAGACAAGGGCATTAGTCAGACTTCCTGGGATTTCATGGAGATGATTGGTGCTCCACTCACAGCACAGAGCTCCAGACAAACACTGTTAATAGCTAAGCCCAAAGCATTTCATTTTGACTAATCGTCCAAAGTTCAGAGCTGATCCCAAAGTCCTTGGTCAGCAAAGCTGGCTAGAAATGTCATGCGGTTTGGGCTCCACCAGATTCCCAGAAATCTTTGGGCTGGAAATGCCATGAGGATTAGGCAAAAGAGAAATCTTTCTCTCAAATTATCTAGATACTATTTGTCCCTGCTCAGCAGAGCAAATATATTTGCTTTCCATATTTGCCTATCGTTTAAAGCTTTTTTTGTTACTGCTGCCAATTCTGGGGTACTTTAAAGCCTGACAAATCCTTCCTCTCTTCTGTACCATGTTATGTTTGCTGGGAGAACTGATTAATCCCTTTCCACCCTCATTCTTTAAGAGCAACCTTCTCTGTGTGTTTAGGAGGAATGACTCCAAGGCTACAACAACCCAGATAGAACAACAGTTCAAAATAGAGCTGCCTACTAAAAATAATCAGTTCTCTTTCTGGCTGATTTCCATGTCACTCTCTGACTTTTGGTCAGACTCTGCCACTTTTCTTAAAATTTACAATTTTTTTCTATCTCTAAGGTTTGTACTTCCATTGTACTCTGCTGGGTGGAATGAGCACTAAACATTTTGTGTGCATAGACTGAGACACTTCCACCAGTTCTGTTCTGTGACATAGTCAGAAGAGTGAGGAAGGTTTGTTATGACTTAAGCCAGGCAGAGATTTCCTCTTCTCTCTGTAGTTGTGTCACTACACATGTGAGACCAGCTATGTGACAATGACCTGCCTACCAGGCTACAGTACCTTTCCCTCTTTAAACATGCTAATAGATCAGGCTTATATGAGTGTGCTGTAGTTTGCTTCCGGCAGAATCATTTGGATCAGTCCATCCACCCATCCATCCATCCATCCATCCATCCATCCATCCATCCACCTATCCATCCATCCATCCATCCATCCATCCATCCATCCATCCATCCATCCATCCACCCATCCATCCACCCATCCATCCATCCATCCATCCATCCATCCATCCATCCATCCATCCATCCATCCATCCATCCACCTGGTACTGTCTGAATTCAGCATCACGTGGGGTATTTCACTGGCAGAAGGGCTGGGGCAGTAACCCCTGCCAAGGTAGATGATGATGATCTCCTGGGAATTGCAACGTCTTCTACCAGCACAGCTGCATTTGTTCACAGCTGTGTAAATTTTGACCAGCTAAATCCAGCTAGTCAAAAATAGACTTCCAGATGAATCCCAGGCCCCTTGAGCTTGACTTGAGTGAAGTCCCATCTATGTTACACAGCCCTTCAGCTGCTGGGAAGAGCTCCAGCAGCTAAAAACTACTGAACAACAGGGCTTGTAAAGCTTCTCGGTGCTCCCTTCTCCTAACAGAATTAAATTTTCTCTCAGATCAATCTGAGTAAAAAGCATTAAAATCATTGCAGTGCTTTAAGAGAGCAAACATGATCAAGAAATAGTGAGTAAAATTGATAATTACAGAAGGCCACACAGAGATCAAAGACAAAGCAGAACTCTCAATGTTATTAAACTCCCCCTCATCCTCTCCAGCAGTGGATTTAAGACCTGTGGACAGCTACAGGTAAGCAAGTTTATAAAATAATTATTGTGTCAATGGAACTCCAAATTTTTCCCAAATATAGTAACAAATGTTTCAGGTGTTGGTTCAAACTGCAGAGCCAAGGAAGAGAGATGTTTCATGGCCATCCTACTCTCTTGACATGTATGCCCACATTCTCACAAAGACACAGATCCTTCCCTGGGACTGGGTCAGCAAATAAACACTTTTTCAAGGATATTTTCCAAACAAAAAGATGAAGAAAAATTCAGAACTGAGAAAACACAGGGAAATAAAAAACTGTACACATAGATTTCTCCAACTGTTAGCTAATTTTCTCTCACCAATTAAAGGAGGAAGTAGATTTAAAAATAATAAAATAATTCAGGAAATATCCCAAGTGTAGCATTTAAGAGGTATATTCAGAGGGATGTTTATAAACCTCTTGTGAGGCAGGAGAATTAGTTCTCTAACTTGCCAATCAAGACAGGCAAAAGTCAAGTAGAGTGAAAATCATTGCTGTGATCATTATCAGGAGGGGAAGAGATGAGATGGAACTAGAACCTGTATCTCCTCTGTGATGTGAGTACAACTCAGTCTTGATGGAGCCACAGGATGATGTCTGTTCTTCTCAAGGGATGCTGAATCAGACTAACACTGAAAACAGAATGTGCAGAGACTGGAATGAACATGAACCACTCCAAGTAAAATTCATCTGGAGCACATACAGGGACAGCTGAAATTTCAGAGCCTTTTGTTGGAAAATGTCTACTGGAGGAGCAGGGGGCATTTAGTGAGAACTGGCTTTTTCATGACAATATTCACCCATTATTATGCCAAGGATGATTTCCTTTTATACAGAAAATGAAAAAGGATCTAAGAAAAATGTTAATGAAACAAAAAACTGTAATTGAAATATTTTCCACTGGAAATAAGGAACTGAGCCATTTGCCTGCTGGCTGTCAGTGTGTTCATTCATCCCACTGGAACCAACTCTCCACATCCCACCTGATGCCTCTTCCCTTTTGTGCAGACTGGCCTCCCAGAGCTGCAGAGCAGCTCAACCCCCTGCCTGAGATCACAGGCAGAACAACCCAGTCTTTCCAGTCTGCCCCAGCTCCCCAGGTATTTTGGCACAATTTCACTGACAGAGGCCTTTTCACTTGCAGAGGGTCGGAACTGGAAAAACTTGAGATATTTGAGGTCTGAACCAAACATGTCAGCAAAGCTGAGCTGAAAGGAATCTTGCACAATGTCTGTGTAGTCTGTGCCAGGAAGCAGTTAGTCCTAATGTGCCTCCAGTTCATTAGCATCAAATCGACTTACCAGAAAAAAAAAAAAAAAAAAAGAAGAAAAAAAATAGGAAAAAAAAAATAAAGCTGACTGTCCTCATTCCTGATCAATTGGCTTCCCAACACAGAAATCCCCTCTCCTCCCTGTAATGGTATATCCCCCTTCCACCTCAATGCCAGTGCCTTGGGCAGAGGGTGTCTCTTTCACATGGGGGATTACACTGCCTAAGTGCCCTGAGCTATGGAAACCCAGCGTTCTGCTGGGCTGCACAGCTCCTTGAACATTCATCCCAGGCTCTCTCAAGTGCAGCTGGTGTGTTTCTCAAGAGCCAGTCTGGGCTGATCCCATTCTCTGGAAAAGGACATACATTGTTGCTCAGCAATGGGTGTGCTGGGAAGAAATTCTAGCTGTGGCAAGATTTCAGCAGGCTGTTGCTGTCTGCAGTAAAGCTGAATTCAGCTGGCTACAGCCAAGGCTTGTGTGGGTTCCTGGTGCCAGTTAACTCCCAGATCCCAGTGCTGACTGCACCTGGGCACTGACCCATTTTCACAGGACATTCTTCCCTTGTCTTGAGCTCTGTCAGTGGGAATTACGGACACATTCAGTGTGTGACCTTTTCTGTCTGATTCAAAAAACCAAACTGAACCTCAAGTGAGACCATCCTGCAGCCAACTGACTGCTCAGCTCTGTGCATGTGTAGATGTTCCAGAACAGCAAGAACTCTTGCTAGGAGAAAACCAAGAAATCAAGACTCAAGAAATTCTGCTAAGAATCACAGAATCCTTAAGGTTGGAAAAGACCTCCAAGATCATTGAGTCCAACCTGTGAACAATCCCCACCTTGTCAACCAGACCAGAGCCCTGAGTCCAGGCATTCCTTCAACACTTCAAGGTATGGTGGCTCCACTACTTTTCTGGACAGTCTGTTCCAGTGCTTGACAATCTTCCCCATGAATAAATTCTTCTTGGTGTCCAACCTGAACCTCCCTTGGCACAGCTTGAGGTGATTTCCCCTTGTCCTGTCACTAGTTTTCTGGAAGAAGAGGCCAACCCCCACCCAGGTATGCCCTCCTGTCAGGGAGTTTTAGAGAGAAATAAGGTCCCCCATGCACCTCCTTTTTGTCCAGGCTGAGCCCCAGCAGCTCCTCAGCCTCTCCTCATCAACCTTATTCTCCAAATCCTTCCCCAACTCCACTGCCCTTCTCTGGACACGCTCCAGCACCTCAATGTCCTTCCTGAATTGAGGAGCCCAGAAGTGAGCACAAGAGTCGAGGTGAGCCCAGTACAGAGGGACAACTCCCTCCCTAGTACTGCTGGCCACGCTATTTTTGATACAGGCCAGGTGCCATTTGCCTTCTTGTCCCCCTGGGCACACCTGCGTCTTGTTCAGCTGCTGTTCACCAGCACTCCCGGGTCATTCCCCACTGGGACACTTTTCAGCTGCTCTGCCTCAAGCTTGGAGCACTTCAGGGGGCCAAAGTGCAGGACCCAGCATTTGGCCTTGTTGAACCTCACACCGTTGGCCTTGACCCATCAATGCAGCCTGTCCAGCTCTCTCTGCAGAGCCTTCCTGCCTTCCAGCACACCAACACTCCTCCCCAGCTCAGTGTCATCTGACTTCCAGCAAGGTCTCACCCAATAATACACATAACATTTTTAAAAGAGTTTTGGTTGTTAAAGTTTTCAATGTCAAATTATCCTTATTGAACACAAACAGTATTTTCAAATTCCACCAAGCTCAAAGAGCATTTCAACTATGTCATTTTGTTCATACACATTTATGGAAGCCCTGTAAATAATTAGTAATTTTTTACAGCTTCAGACAGTGTAGAAACCCATCCCAACATTTTCCTATGCCAACATGTTGTTCTGACTCTTTTGTATGTTGGCTGATTTGCACAACACAACCCTAAGCATGTAAAGTTAAGTCGATAAGCAATTAGAAGAAGTTCAAGTTTGGTTTAATGAAAAGTACACCATGTAGAAATCCAGTGAAATCAAGTTTTTCACAGATTTTGTAAAGTTGTATGGATAGAGAAATTCTGGTTATTGTTTGAATTCAAGCCTGACAAGAAAAAGGAAAAGGAATAGAGTGTTGTTTGGTTAAACTCTGCACTGCAGCCTGTGTCTGGGTTGCCTGAGCAAAAGAGGGTAACCAAAGAGTCCTTGTACTGCCCAAAGCTGTAAATTCTCTCCAGCACCAGATGGGACTTAATTCAGTCCATGGAGTGGTGAGAAGATTCCAATGCTGTTCCTTGCAGGAAAAATGAAACCCTTTCAAATGGCTAGTCACAGCCTCTGGGCATTTCTGGTTTTGTTTTCTTTATTACTTTGCTGTGAGTGAGCAGAATTTTCCTTCACCAAGTCACTTGCATTTTTTACATGACACACATTAAAGCCAAGCTGACTAATACACAACCCTTTGGGAGCTCTCTGGGCTGGTTGCAGATGCAGAGGTGATATGAAGATGGTTTCAGCAACTCAGTTATTCCTTCCTGACACTTCATACCCATGGCACACATCTACACTTGGATTCAAGCAGTTTTTCACTGAGCCTTCATACCAAGATCAGAGTTTAAGGAAATGAAACCAAGTATAATAATAATTCTATTCATTAAGGCTAAGGCTTGTAATGGTACTTAGCCATGAAAAGATGCAGCCAGTGGGATTTTCAAATTGCCTAAGTAGATTACACATCTAATTCCCATTGACAGCCAATGGGAATTAGGTCCCAAACTCCCTTAGGCACTTTTATAAATCCTATTAGGTGTCTGTCTGCATCTTTGTATGTTTAAATACCTTTATAAACCTGAGCAAGGTTGTGTTCCCATGTTCCTCATGTTGTTTTCCAGGGTTTTGGAATAGAACAAAGTCAGATCTTCTAACTTATTTTGTAGAAGTCAAGATTTGGAGTATGAACTGCAAATCAGGTGATTTTTTGCTACCTTTGGAACCTCTGACGTTAGGGGACTCCTGCTGAGATATGTTCAGAGGTTGCTCACTAGTGTTGACTTAATGCTGCTGGAGCAACCTTTTTATCATCAGCTCCCAATCCCTTCAGCAGTGCCAGAAAGCTCAAGCCCTGTAGAGCTGAAACTAAACACTCAAAAATGCTTCCTCTTTATTTTATGGTGCCATAAACACAGATATAGATTACAATGACTTGAATTCAAGTGCACTTGAATTTTGCTGTGGCCACAGCTGGGTTGTGTGCTGAGGGGCACGTGGAATATATGAAGAGTGCTAATCAGATGAAGCTGATTCCCTGGAAGCACAATGGTGCAATTTTTAAAAGACCACAGCCATGGTTTTCCTAAGTTTTTGTGAATGTATCCTTCAGTGACATGGCTCTGTCACAATGTGGAACTAGGCAGGCCAAAATGAAAGCAAACATTCCCCCCCTCTGAAAGGCTCCAGTGTGATCACAACAATTCCAGTTGAACTCTACTCTAAGCTAGAGCAGTGCTGGTGACTATTTACAAAATAATTAACTGAACTTTACATGACATTCAGATGTTTCTTGGCTCAAATACCAGTCTATTCCTCTACTGAATTCTAGGGATTCTGCAAACAATGAGAAATATTTGCCTAATGGTAGAATTGCATACCATGCTCATGTTGTGCTGAGTCACTGTATCGGTGAAGACAAATGCTGAAAAGAATGCTAGATAGAGAAAACACTGCTGGATAGACTTTGAGTGTGGTGAAGATTTGTCATAAATATGAAGCAAATATGGGGTGTTTTTATGAAAACGTGCTACTGGGTTTGAAGGCAGGTTTTTTGGTTTTTTTTTTTCAGTTCCCCAAGGAGATTCTTCAAAGAATGTGGATTTTTTGCTTGTTGAGATAAAACTGCTAATGTCATTGCTAGAAATGTTAAATAGTCTTCAGCTGAAACAAGAGTTAAATCCAGTTGGAGCACTTATATATACTGTGAGTGTTCATATCCACTCACAGTATATGAATAAAATTGTGCTAAATAGTTTTCTCTGAGGCTGGAATGATGCAAGACTTGATGGCTGATGCTCCTGCAATGCTGGTGCTTGACAAAATAATGCCTGATAACTCTGGAGAGTGGGCTCAAACTTATGTCAGGGTGACAGTATAAACAGATGTGCTATATTTTTCCCTGAAAATCTGAATAAGGAGAAGCTTGTTGCTTGGCAGCCCAGAGAATGTTCCAAGACCAAACTGCCAGCTTGTAAAGAGAAAGAAAAAGGCAGACAGATTATGAAATGGTTGAAACAATTGGAGTAAAAAATAAATAAAGACAAAAAACTGTGCAGCTTTGTCACCAGGACATTTTTCCTCTTACTGATGTCTATGTTCATGTCACATAGATGTGGGCACACAGTGTTGGTACTGGAATTTCACGTATCTGAGGGAAACTGCATTCTGAATTGTCATGAAAAACTGGATATTCAATTTATTCTAGAGAACATCTTCTAAAAATCACCATGACACATCTATGAGAACACAGACACAGCAGTGAACTAGATGGCTGGTAAAAGAGGCAAAGGTTTCAAATCTGGCCATGGCAACTAAGTAAACTTATGAAACACTTGCACATAATATACATGTTCTTAAAAGTGTCTGTTGTCAGCCACTGTTGCCTGTTTTCCCCGAACAACTGTTGCAGTGTTTCAGTTTCACAAAGATGTTTTTGTTATGAAAAAATACGTGTGCAGGTGCATCCTAAAACAAATGGCTTCGAGGCCAGTAGTGGGGCTGGCTTTCATTTGTGAATCAGAAAATAAAAAATACCCAAAATAGACTTCTTGCTGAGAGGGATTTACTTGTGATAATAACTGTGGACCTGCTGAAATCAAGAAGATGGCAAATAAAAAGTACACAGATTGTGCAAAGTATAATGTAATCTCAAAAGAAGAGAGATGGTACCTATTAAATATTGGTGTGGAAAGATAAAACTCTGAGCAGGAGATATACATAAGACACTTCCTTACTCAAAATGGAAGACTGTCTTAATGACTGCAGCTTGCAAGCTCCTTACTTAATGGAGCCTTGACTGGGTTAAACCATTTAACACAATCCTTTAGGCAATAAATAGCTTCTACTCGCAGGATTGTAAAAATATCTCCAAACCAAAAGTGTCCTTCATGTGCACTAAATACAAGCTGCAATTTAAAAAGCTTTGATGACAGACAACTCAGAAGGGTTAGAGAAATGATTTTGAGTGGCTTGTGCAGGATGCGTTTGCGCTGCAGAAGAGCTCCCAGTGGCTCAGCACTCCTCACCAGCCAGTGGAGGAGCCAAGCAGGTTTGCAGGGAAGCACACATCACTTAGAGCAGGGACTCAGTGGCAAAGAGCTAAATAGTTTTTGAAAGATCTGATTACTGAATGGTTCCCTTTTATTGGCCATGTGCTTTCTCCATGGATGGATTCATTGGATGTGCAACAATAATTGAGTTTCATCCCAGGGGTGAAGTCCATTTGGCGACTTAAGTGCAGTCACTTGTCAGGATGGATTTTTCCACAAATGTACATTTTTCAAGTTTGCATGTCTTTTGTCAATACCTCGGCTCTCCAAGGGACAGCATGTCAACTTCCTACACTCTTACATTTGACTGGTACTGAAAATCCGTCTGCTATGGTTCTCTGAAGTCTGTTTGATGGGGAAGGCTTTTTGACAACTCCTGCCTCTCTAGAGCTCTTACCTCTTTGTTTCTGTGGTAGGTTGGGTGTTTTGTTTTTTTTTTTTTTAATTTTTTTTTTCCTTTTCCCAATAACAGAACCTTTTATTCAGTCCAGCAGCATTTATGGTCTCTTTTTTCTGTTCCTCTCTTACAAAACAGCAAGGAGTCCCCAGACTGATGAACTCTAATGACCAAGCACCTCAAAGCTTAAGGGCTTCCAGTATCTCCTCTCTCAACTCAGCCCTCAGCCTGCATCCAAAGGTAACCATTTAGTTCATGACACAGTGGGAGACAGTAAATAAAGGCCACACCAATGGGAACCAGAAGAATTGAAAATACTGGAAATCAAGAAAGAAGCACAAAATTAACCTAGCCACTGCATTCTGGTCTTGTGCAACATGTTTGTTTAGTGGGTGGTACTGCATGCAAGGTAAAGTTTTAGATCTGTCTGGCAATTATTCCAAGAGGAGGAGACAGGCAGCTGGAAATGAGCATCACTTTGTTCCCAAAATGATCCTCAACATCAGAGAAAGAGTAGATGGTGGTTCTCTCTTGCTTTGATGGGATCTAAGAATTGAAGGTTCAGACTCAGTAAATTCAATACTGAATGAATTGCCAAGAACCTCACAGAAGAACTTTGGAACTGGAGATGATCGATATGTTCAATTCACTGTTTTTCACCTGATGGTGTCCAAATAATCCTAAGAAAGAAGCTGCAGTAAATAACTGTGGATAAGGTTACTCAGTGCTGCACAAAATGTCCACTTGAATCCCAGTGGAACAGATCTGGTTCTTTTAGACAAGAAATACATGCTGTTTATTTATGATATATTCTTCCATCTGACATTTCTCCCAACATAACAATAAACCTTATCAATTTCACCTTTGAAACTGAGTTTACTCTTTCAACTTTCCTTTTATTCCATTAAATCCTCAGTAGCTTTGATGCTGGTGATGGTGTTTGCACTTTGCTTTTGTAAAATACTAACAGCCAACAGCAGCTTTTAAAGCCTTATTTTTGTAAAAAAAAATAAATATATATATGAACCAAAACAATCACATTCCATGCAAGCAATGGAAATAGGGAAGAGGGAATGAGGGAAGCATGGAAGTCATAGTTGCTAAAACACCATTTCTTCCCCCTAACAGAAGTTACTCAGGTGGGAACTCCTCATGACAAGACTTGCATTTGCACTGTTTTCCTGTTTATGCATATAAATTATTATGTGAACTAATACAGAGGAAAAAAAACTCATTAAACAGCACTTTCTTGATTATTGGAATGTAGAAAAATCAGCAGCACTTTTCCCCCATTCTTTTCTTTGAAACACGACCTAATTAAAAACTGTGGTGGGTGAAAAAAAAAAAAAAGCAGCATTTTAAGGCATTGTCTCCCTCTTTGAGATAGAAAGCCAGTTCCTCTGACTAAAACTGGCTGGATAATTCCAGCCTGGAGAGTCCCAGTCTGCCAGTCTGTGAAAATGTCTCCATCTACTGTGTTTTGATCCAAGTCCAGCTAAATATTCTGAAAGGGGGATTTTGAAGACCATCCTGTATAGTGTTACCATGCCAGTTTTAATTTCCAGCCAAAATGAAAATGAGACTAATTTTTGTCTGTTCAAGCACTGCTTTCAGTTCTCCCTGGGTTTTTTGTTAGCTTGCATCCATGAAAATATGTACCATGACCTTTAAGAGAAAAAGTTGCAGTGATTTCTTTGACCATGTTTCTCTGCCTTACCAAAGAGCCGCTGCCCTGAGTGACAGCTTGAAGATGACTTTGAATTGCCATTTCTTTCAGCTGTTTTGGAGCTATTAAGATGCACCAAGAAGGAAGACTACAACTCTGTCCTCTCGTGTTCACAGCTGACAGAAAGCCATAGTAGGGCTGTATCTGATGGGTTATGTAAGATATTTATGGCACCAGTTAATCTATATGAGAATAGGCTAAGTGAAATGAGGTCTTCAGAGAGCAGTAAAGGAGACCTATCTTCCTTTTTGTGTCTTGTGGTTGGATTCTCCTGTGTGTAAGACAAACTCCCTGAGGAACACAGGTAAGAATGCTCTCCAAGGGGATCCTCAGTATCCAAGTGAACTCTTGCTACAGCCTTTTCACTCCTACTACATCCTTACAGAGCTTTCCTGTGGTATCTCTCTCCACACAGCTGTGCATTTTCACAAAACACAACTTCAAATCCTTAAGCTGGCCACCCCTGTGTCTCATCTGATTGAAATTGGCCCAACAGTAATTGCAAGGGGACTGAAAGGTACAAACACAGAGACAGGGAGATCTCAGAATATTTGTATCCTTAGGAAATCAGGCAAACAAGATCTTTCTGGTTCGGGGATCTGGCACAAAGCTGAGTGACTTGGACTACAATCAAACTGACAATGTAATAAATGGGAACACTTACAGGCTGCAGCCATCCCCAAGAATTCTGACCTCACAAGTCTGGCATGTGCTTCTGGTTCAGCCCTGTTCTGCTACCAGTTTTCTAACTCTGGCCACTGTCACAGGCATTTTGGAACTTGAAACCCAGCCTGCTACTCAAGAAAAATCTGTCAGCAGCTGACTGTTACAAAAAGCAGACAGTGACCTGTCCTTTTCTCCTCCTCCTATACAGTTTAAATGCCAGAGAGGTGAATTGTTGTCAGTAGAAAAAAGAACTTACTGGAGCAGCTGCACAACAGCAATCAGCAACAATCCAGGCTTTAGAGTCTTAGAATGTACCAGAGTTGTAACAAAAGACTGAGGAATCTGGACATGAGTTTCAGGGAAAAGAAAAAAGATCATGTGTGGTTCGTATGAGAGAATTCTATTGAGGATCAGTTCTCAAATGCAAACTTCTAAATTTTCCATGGGAAGTACCATATCCACTTAAAGGATGTGTCTAAGGGTGTGACAGAGACAGCTGTGGTGACATAAGGACATAATTCACACGGGGTTTCCCTGTATTTTAAACTTCTAGCAGTGGTAACATTTTAAAACCTGTATCTCCAAAGCCTCCCCAAGAACAGTGTCAGATCAGATGACATCATCAGCCTGAAGGAAAGCTCAGAACATCTAATATTACCCATTAACTGGCAATCCCCAAACCCCACGTTTCCATCCTAATTTGGAGACAAGCATACACAGCCAGTTACTAATGTGGGAGAAAATGAGAAACCAAAAAAACCCCAAGTAGCTCTGTAAAAATTGGAACTAATGAAGATTGCTTCCCTGGGGACATTTGTCTCACAGTTGATTGGTTTGATAATTAAATGGTAATATTTTGGCAGTGGGAATTCACCCCTTTCTAGACATCAGGGAATCCACAACAAAAAAGCAACGCTGTAAATACCCCAGGCACAGGAAAAGCCGGAATTTACTATTACTGGACAATGGAGAACCCTGAAAACTCTGACCTTAAATACTTTTCATTAGAGTCTGAGCACATCTTTTCAGGAGCAGTAACAATAAAGTATCTCCTGTTCAGTCATTTATTTTGAGACCACTTCTAAGAATTCTGCATAAATTTGTAATTCACTTTGAGAGCAAACCACCTCTGCCTCATCTAAGTGAACTGGTTCAAGCATTTCAAAAGACTGTGAGGAGACAGAGTGAGAATCCACACCATGGAATCAACCTTCATTTCTTCAGGCTAGAAAAAAAATGCAGTACTGGGTAGGCTGCAGCCTGATGTTAACATTCAGCACAGCCTCCATGCAGGGACTTCTGCCCATGTTCTGCTGGCAGAAGAAGCTGTCTGAAGGGCAGGGTTGTCCTCCCAGTTCCTGAGATAAATCATCACCTCTGCCCAGCACTCCCAGTCTTCCACAAGCACAACACAGGCAGTTGTAGTCTTGGCTCTAAAGCTTAAAATAGAATCATCTTCACTTCTTAAAAAACTTTGAAGTTTGCTACCTATGTTCCTTTACAGTGAGTTCCTTTACATGGTCCTGGCCATGCAAAGGCTGTTAGTAAATGGGAGGATCATCTCAGCAGGGATAGCATTGGAACATCGCTAACAGTATTTCTTTAACTCTCCCCACACGTTTCACCATTCCCTGCCAATATTCCCTTTCACTGCCTGCCCCTCAAGATTCACTCCTGAAACAAGTGTGATGTGGGCTCAGGTAGTGGAAGCTTCACAGGCAGTTCTACACCCATGGAAGGGACTGGAGGATTTTACCAGAGACAAAACCATTCTGTGGCAGAGCAGGAAGACAGGTTCTGAAACAGCCCACCTAGGCACCCTCTGGTCGGAATATGATTGTGCGGCTGGGATGTGTTACAGAAAGACACATTTGGACTTGGACTTTTTTCAGAAAACCCTGGATGGTAACCAGCCTATAAACGGGAAACATTATCCCACTGTTGCTTCTGCCCTACTGACTAATTCTTAGAACAAACAAACTTTATGGAATTCAGATTTCAGCTGTGTAAGTGGGTAAAAAGTGGAGCTTTATGAAATCATGGAAACAAATACTGCTATAAAAGAAAAGTTTTTCTCAGTCTGTGCCATAGCCTCCCTATGCTGACATAATGTGATTTTCCTTGACATTCCTCTTTTCCCCCCTTTGAATTTTAATTGTAAATTAATCACTAACTTGGACATGTCTCTACTGTGCATTAATATGGTTGATATTAACAACAATATTGCTCTCCAGGCATTTGCAATGTGCAAGACTTTTTGTGCACCAAATGGCCCATATTAACTTCTGGAATAGCCAGGTGCAAACTCTATTGCAGTGCTCAAATTAGTTCAATTTCTCTAACTGCTCTTCCTGTAATTGATGGCTCAAATTATAATAAAGTACAGTTCCTCTACATGATATATGTTACAAGTACTACCTGTTATGCTGAATATTGCATTGCTTTGAAACTGCATTACCCTCTCCCTTCACTGATCAGATTTTTTTTTTTACAGGAATTACTTATGAACCAGAAAGTGTCTTCACATCATTCAGAAATTATACATATGCTCATGCACTTTATCAGCAGCTGACAGAATGGGGATGGCAAAATTACTGTCAGTCATGTTGCATTCAATGTCACATAAAGACCTGCTTTTTACTATACCTTAAAATTGACAATAAATGCCAGTCATCTCTCCTTGCCCCATTACTGCCTCCAATGCTTAGAAGATACTCACCTTCATCTTTTAAATCCCAGCTTCAGCCTTTCTTTCTTCTGCATATATTGTCATTCTCTTATGCCTGCACCTAAAATACTCTTTACCATTCTCTTTTTTTTTTTCTGAGGTGTGTGATTACAGTGGGTTGTAATTTTTTTTTTCATGTGGAAACAACAATTTCTAAAAACAAACAAATCAGCCAAATCCCAATGGCATATTGACCCTTAACTGTTTCAATTCAAATGTTATCCCTGATGGGAAAATAGTGAGGAGTGGGTGCATTTGATTTGGGGGATGTGTGCACTTTGAGGTGTCTCAAGCTCAAAGTTCTGAACATGAGCCACCAGTGTGCCCAGGTGGCCAAGAAGGCCAATGGCATCCTGGCCAGTATCAGGAATAGTGTGGCCAGCAGGAGCAGGGAGGTCATTCTTCCCCTGTACTCAGTACTGGTGAGGCCACACCTTGAGTACTGTGTCCAGTTCTGGGCCCCTCAGTTTAGGAGGGACGTTGAGATGCTTGAGCGTGTCCAAAGGAGAGCAACGAGGCTGGTGAGGGGCTTGGAACACAAGCTGTATGAGGAACGACTGAGGGAGCTGGGATTGTTTAGCCTAGAGAAAAGGAGACTCAGAGGTGACCTTATCGCTCTCTTCAACTTCCTGAAGGGTGGCTGTGGTGAGCTGGGGGTCGGTCTCTTTCTCCAGGCAACAACAGATAGAACAAGAGGACACAGTCGCAAGCTGCGCCAAGGGAGATACAGGCTAGACTTAAGGAAGAAGTTTTTCACAGAAAGAGTGGTCAAATACTGGAATCATCTGCCCAGGGAGGTGGTGGAGTCACCATCCCTGGATGTGTTTAAAAAAAGACTGGATGTGGCGCTTGGTGCCATGATCTAGTTGAGGTGTTAGAACATGGGTTGGACTCGATGATCTTAAAGGTCTCTTCCAACCTAGAAAAATTCTGTGAAATTCTGTGAAAGACCCTGGAATCTGCCTCTGGCAGCCTCCCATGAGTTGGCAGCTCTGCCCCAGCACTCAGAACTCTGCAGCTGCTCAAGGAAACCAGCTCTAACAAGAACATCAATTTCATTGCACCACAGCAGAATCTGGGGAATTTGCAGTTCATCGGAACTGTATTTAGAAATCTGATCTTGATCCAATATGGACTGAAGCCACACTTAAAAATAACAACATTTCCAGCCAATCAGAAAAGGTGTGATTCTGCAGGCTCCAATTATTATACTTTCTGCTATTTCTTCATTAAACAGAGGTTATAAACATCGTCTGCTCCTGAAGACAAATGTCAGTGTACTTACATACAAGGCTGATATTAAACAGCAAGAGTCCTCACTCACCTCGCTTTACCAGGTGTTACAGGATGAAATTTAGCATCTCCCTCCTCCCAGTCCTTGATGGCCACGTGCCTCACATTTGTGGGGCCAGCAAAACTGGTGCTGAGTTCAGTTACACACCAGCCACAGTCACCCTAAGTATTGTGCTGCAGATTAAAATATCACCTCAGGGTTCAGCAGCATTCAAAAAATGAAAACTCTATTATGAACTCTTATGAAAGGAACTGAGAAAAAAAGCCATAAACCATCTCTAGGCTGGTCATAGCCTTCTGCAGAAATTAAGTACATTGCAAGTCTTAGGCAGTAATAAACAATGCACTAAGAAATCTACAGATTTCTAAATTTGCAGTTGATGAGGAAAGGAATACTAGAGAATTGTTATGTACTGATTCTCGCACTATTTGAAGTGGTGATGCTATGAAACAGGCAATTTAAAACACACAAAAGGAAGCATTTTGTCATGTGACAGAACACTGAATTCATTGCCACGAGGTGTAGTGTAGGTACATCTAAAAAGGCTCAAAAAGCAATCAGTTAAATCCATAAAACAAAAGTCCATCCAGTGCTCCTAAAGGGAAAGTTTTAGCATGAATACTTCAGAACTGAGTCCCTAAGCCACAGAAAAATGAAAATTGAAAGATGTACCTGAGGACTGATCCATCCACATCCTTTACATTAATGAACCTGTGATACTGCTGTTAGGAAGAGGACTCTGGATTTGAGGATCTGTTCAGAAAGTTCTTATATTCAAACAGATTTAATGGTCATGTTAAGGAGACAGAAGCCATGGAAGTGTCTGTGAGAAAAGATACAGTGGGGTGTCAGAAAATGGGCAGGAGTTCAGCTGTTTAGCTTTCCTGACAAGTTCAGTGAACCACTAACTTTTAAAAGAAGTGACTTGTTAGAGCAGCAAGTGCCATTGCAACTGGTCTTTCTCATGCTTTGTTTTGCCAGCTCTGACCGAATAACTAAAATGAAAATATTTTGCATTTGTCTTTGGATAAAAGTTTGCAGATGTATATTGTCTTTTGGCAAGAAATATTGATTTATGATGCAAACAAAAAACATACATCAAGAGTGAAACTGGGTCACTTAAAACTCATATTAAATACAATTTTGCAGGAAAATAAATGTATGTAATGAAACTGACAATCCTGATTGCAAACTCACTTTGATGACTTCACTGTTTTCCTTGTAACTGTGATTCCTGCTCAGTGCCTGCATGGACAATATTTGAAGATGGTCTTGCCTGTTGGCACGGGTGTTAAAACAGCCAATATTCTCCTGAGGCAGCTTTTATGTGGGCGATTGTTCCCCGGGTTTTGTCAATCAACTTGTCTTTCTCCAGAAGAGCAGACGAGGTTCTGCCTGTGCAGTGCCTCGGTGGGCAGCCCACATGCTGCACCCTCCCCTCTGCTGTTCCAGCCCCTTCTTTCCAAAATCTGGGTCTTGGGGATCTGGAAATTCCAGCGGCAATTCGCTCCAGACCGTACACTACGATCAGCAGATGGACGGCCATAAGGGCGGAATGCTGCTCTTAAACTTGAGCTGCTCGCGCTAAAAGCCGAGTATAAAACCACATTCTGGTCCCACATGGTTTTTACGTCAGTGTTTTGACTTTAACCAACTATTTCACAGCCTTTTTCCATCCTGTGCCTCGCCGGGCTGCGGACGCAGGCTGCACGCTGCAGGGCCGTGAGGGAGGTCTGAGGGCAGGTTTGAGCCGGGCTGTCCGTGGCCCCCACACGGGCACAACCGCTCGGTGTCCCCGCCGTGTGAGAGCGCCCGTGCAGCCCTCAGGACACGGCCGGGAGAGCGCCGTCCCACTCCGGTCAATTTCACATCGGTCAGTTTCACATCGGTCAATTTCACCCCGGTCAGTTTCACCCCGGCCCGGCCCCCCTCACGCCCCTCACGCCCGCTGCAGGCAGGCCCCGCGCGCACAGCCGCGAACTACCACTCCCGGCAGCCCTCGCGGCACCCCGCAGGCTCCGCTCCCGGCCCCCCCCCCGGTTCCGGGGACTCCATCTCCCAGCAGCCCGCCCGGCCATCCGACTCTTCATTTCCGGGAGCGGCGCCGCGTCCCTTGCTCGGCGGAGGCGGCGGCGGCCGGAGCGCGGCGAGCGGGGCCTCCTGGGGCCGGCGGCGGAGGAGGGAGCGGGGCCGGGCGGGTCTCCGGGCGGTCGGCTCCATGCTGAACATGTGGAAAGTGCGGGAGCTGGTGGACAAGGCGTGAGTACGGCGGGGCGCGCGCACGGGGCCGGGGGCGGCTCGGCCGTGGCCCCTCAGCCGGGCCCGCGTTCCCCCCGCCCCCCCCAACATGGCCGCGGCCCCTCCCCTGCTGAGGTGGCGGCCTCACACCCCCTCTGTGCCCGGCTGACCCCGGCCCCGTTGTCTCTCCCTGCTCCCGTCCCTGTCCCCCGGTGGCTTCCCGGGATCGCCCCTGAGCGTCCTGCCGGCGTGGCCTTGTGGTCCCTCCGGGGCTGCAGGCATGCAGGGGTTGCTTTTCAGGTAGTCCGTGGCCTTCCTATTATGGGTGGCAATTTTCCTGCCCCTTTCGGGCGCATCTGGGCCCTTCCAGCTCTTGGCGATCAGTGCTTCAGCTTCGGGTGCCCCCTCCTGTGCCAGGGTTCCCGTCTGTGTGTGCCTGTTGGGTGTACGAGCCCTTGGAATCTGTCTGCTGGATTGGCTCCCGGTGTGGCCCTTAGGCCCCTGAGGGGGAACAGAGAAGTCTCTCAAAGCAGGACGGGGGTAAAGAATCACCTGCACGTTTTCAGAGAACTTCCCAAGTCACCACATTGCTCTTTATAGTCTTTCCCTCCTTCCTAAGGACAGGTTTGCCTGCCATTGCCATTGACTCACAACCCCGGGCCGTTCAGAGTGGTAGAGGGCTGAGATGCCCGTTTGAACCCCTTACACATATAAATAGCTCAGATATTTACAAGTTTGTTTCCCTGAATAGAGCGTCCTTCCACTGAATACTTGTCTATGGACTTGTTTATCGTGATGATTGTGTTGCAGATGGAGAGCATGATGTGTGTGTCAGCCACTCCTTCACTTTTGGCATGAGAAAAATTTGGTATGGTGGAGAACTTAGCAAAGGTTGTTTTGCCTCCTCAAATAAGTCTGTAGGGAAAAGCTTGGAGCACTTCTCCATCACTCTTTTCAGGGGTGCCCAGTGATGGGACAAGGGGCAGTGGGCACAAACTGAAACACAAAAGTTCTGTCTGAATATGAGGAAAAGCTTCTTTACTTTCGGGGTGACAGAGCACTGGAACAGCCTGTCCAGAGAGGTTGTGGAGTCTCCTTCTCTGGAGATACTCCAGATCGGGCTGGATGGGATCCTGTGCAGCCTGCTCCAGGCGTACCTGCTTTAGCAGGGGCTTGGACTGGGTGGTTTCCAGAGCCCCCTCCCAACACCAGTAATTCTGTGGGTTGAAAATGTCCCTGCTCGTGGCATTGAGAGTGGCCTAGATGCTTCCTAAAGTTATTTTCCAATCCAAACCATTCTGTGTTGTATGAATTGTGGAATGCTAAGAGGAAGAACTGGCTGAAAGTCTGTAGATTGGTATATACCAGATGATATTAATGACAAACAGTTGTACCTGCCCTTACAAGTCAGAAGTCTTTCAAAATTGAGGCTCTGTTTTAAACTTTTTTTTTTTTTAAATTTTTGTTTCTCCAAACAGCTTTTAAAAGGGCCTGTGTGATGTATGGGCTTAAAGGTGGCAAACTGAAGAGAAGTGTCAGCTTATTCGTGATAATCGACTGTTTTGTTCAAGGTGCTTTGTACTAGACTGAGACTTTTCTAGGCCATGGTTTGGATGACATTCAAAAACCACTGTGATTAAGTCTTGTCCTGAGGAAGTTACTTACTTTTTACAGCTTCTTGTATACAAAGTCAGCCCGGGGTAAAGTAGTTTTAATAATGTGACAGATGAGGTATTTAGGACTACAACTGTGACTTGAGTTCCAGGACCTTTCAGGGAAATAAAGTTTTTCCTAAGTTTTATTTGTGTACTTTTTTTGTCTGTAGGATTAATGATCACTGTAGCATTATAATGTTGTCACTGTTTTTAAAATGTTTGCTTCTAAGGATATAACTTAGTAAGTCTAGCAGTAAGCAGTAGATCAAAATCTGAATTGGAAAAGACATTATACTTCCAGAACAGGTGCAAGAAGTGAACATTTCCAATAATAATAAACGTTTTTTGAATAAACTTCAGTTTTCTGGGAATAACATTATCCAAATAAAGCAGATTGTTTATTAAAAAAGGGGAGGAGGGGCAGAAGGAAGGTGGAGCCTGCAGAGTAAATAGTATTTAGAGACATCAAGATCAATAGTCCCATTGTGTGTGGTGCAGATTTGTCATAATGTCTTCTGTCTTAAGGCCATGACTTACAAAATTCTCTGCAGAGGAAGCTAAATGATATAATCTGCCTCATAAATAACAGCTGATGCTGTGGCAGCAGCATACTGAACTTTAACAAGAAACTGTTGTTCTTTCCTTAAAAAGGGAATATGATTATATGAGGATTTTGAAAATAGGCAAGTTGCTTGAAATTTTCCTAGTTCAAACCCTGATGGCTTTGATAGTGGTTTTGAACTCAGCATCTTGGTTCCATATTCAGCTGATACTTATCTTAGAGTTTCAATTTACTCATCTGTGGTTTATTTTGTTATCCTTACTTGTGCTTCAGTGGCTGAGAGCTTGGTTAGGTCAGCTATTTCAACATGAAGGACTTTTCTTACACAATTCTCAGATACTTTGGTTCTGTAAGTGATGATAAACAGCTGTGGGTTACTTTAAATGCTAAAACCCAGGTAAAAATGGTAACCTGTTAAAATTCATCAAAGTCTTAGAACCAAAAAATAAGTTCGCAACTGCAAAATACATATGAGAAATTCAAATTTATATTTAGTATTTTTGAAGTATTTGGTCTCTGTATTTCTTTGGTGTGGTTGGAATTGGGCAATGAAGTTCATCAGGTAAATTCTGCTTTGTAATTCTCTTCACAATCACCTCTTAATTTTATGGTGGCATTTTCTAGTAACTCTGAAGTATGGATCTGCATGCTGTTGTGCATGAGACAGTTATTTTGGATACTGAGTGATAGTCCTATTGTATTTGAAGTTTAGGAGGAAGACTCTGTGGTAGAGTATTAGATTTACTGTTCTAGGATGTGGTGGAATCCTTTTGTTCTGAGTCTTCTGCCCTTTGTTAACTTCACTGCCTTTCAATGCCAATGCAACTCCCTTCCTTAAATATTAAGTACCTACCTTGATTAGGTTTGGCTGAGCAGTAATACCTTGTTTCTGGCTGGGCATTGTAAATAAAGTTGCAGTTTAAATCAAATAATTAATAAAACCTGTATGTACCTAGTTAAATCTACTTATCATGAGATTTATTCTTGCAATTTCAAAATAACTGTCAAAAATCTTACACCCTCCAATTTCTTAATGCAGTGTGTCCAAGAGTTCTTCAAGTGTGTGAAATTATATTGAATTTCTGGTTAGTTTATAGTTCAAAAGGTGCAGGTCTACATAGTCTTATTTCTTCTCATGTAAATTCTATTTCATATTATTGTGTGAATAAATTGACTTAAGGCAGCTTTTCACTTTTGTGTTCACTTGTATGGGTTCTTTTTCCCCAGTAATTCAAAACTGAATTTGGAAAGTAAACTAAACAGTTGGAAAATAAATGCAGCCCTCTGTGCTCAGCTCGTGTGCTCCAGGACAGTGAACACTATTTAAATGGCAGAGGTTTCTGATGGCTCAGGGCCAGGGTGGTGCTTGGTGCAAAGTTGGTGAGTCAGGTGGCAGTTCTGAGTCACTCCTGAGGCAATGTCAGAGATTTCTTGTTGGGTTCTCTTTTGTCACAGGCTTAGCTGAGGGCTGCGGTGTGACAGTGTTGCCTCAGCATTCCAGGCAGGAGGTGGCCAGTTCCTGTGACAGAGCACAGAGGCACATGTCACACACTGGAGCTGCTGGTGGGAGTGTCAGCTGCAGGAGCATTTGGCAGGTGGGAAGGAGTCTGGTCTCCCTCCCTCCCACTGCTCTGCTGCAGCAGGGGATCTGCAGCTTTGTCTCTGGATGCTCTGGTCAGCGCAGTGGCACCCATCACAGAGTTCAGGTTACCATGCCTGCTCTGAAACAATTCTGCAGTTGTGATGAAACTTGAGGCCAAGCATTGCATTTACTGCTTGTGAGCTGTGTGAGACTAAGGATATGCAGGCTGCCTGGTACTGTGTAGAAGCAGTTTACACAAGAAAAGTCATATTTTTATTGGTATAGGTGTATCAGTACTTTGATAATCCAATCACCAAGGGCCTTAACCAAGTTTGTCCTCACTGTATGATAACAGAGCTGGCAAAAGCTGTTGTAGTCACTGAGAGGGAGTTCAGGAGTCCAGGCTGTGGAAATACAGAGTGGTGTGCAACTTGGTAACTTCACTTTTAAGTCTTACTGGACAAGTGCATGTTGTGCTCTGTGTTCCCTGTGAGATTTCTAGGAGAGGTCTACCAAGAACCCCATGGCTTTAAAAAACAAAACACCTAAGGAATATTAAGAATTCCTGTTAAAACAGGTTTTAGCTTGTCAGAAACTTGGCCTTGAAACTTGATATCAGCTTGGCCTAGTGGCCAAATTCAAAAGCCAGGCCATCATTTCTCTTTAGTTCTGTTGAATTTCCTCTTCTTGAAGCAGAAACTGCTGATTCTTATTTTACTTAAAGGTTCCCTCATGTTGTTAACACGCACAAGGGGGTTCAGCTCAAAGCAGAGCACAGTGTTTGTGTATATGTAGGTAGCAAGGCCAGCTGCACTCCTCATTGCAATAACTTCTCTCTTAATATGTCATGTTAACATTTTTGCTGCCTGGTTTCTGTCACAGACATGTAGGACATGCAGCAGGCAGGCTGGAAAACCTTTGGACCCATTGAGATCAGATTGCTGCCCGTGTAACAGTGTGGTGAGACCTTACAGCCACTTTCTTTAAAATTCCCTTGCCATT
Organism: Anomalospiza imberbis; assembly: GCF_031753505.1. NCBI lineage: Eukaryota > Metazoa > Chordata > Aves > Passeriformes > Viduidae > Anomalospiza > Anomalospiza imberbis. Next base: position 14,323,407 of record NC_089695.1, on the reverse strand, counting down.
CTTAGCTTTTGTGATCTTCTGCATGCGTGACCTTAATGTGAGAGAGCTCCTTTAAAGCACCTTTCCACACATCAAAGGATAAAAAAGGGATGAAGATGACAGATCTGAATGTAGTTAGGACAGTATTATCCAGATGTTCATTAGTTCAGGTGAGTGAGGTAGTTGTCACTTAGTTTTACTTAAAAATTAAAGGAGAGAGCCTGTGAATTTCTTGCTAGTAATAGGAATATGACAGTTGCCATATTCCTGTTTGTTCCATGCTCCTTCCAGTTCAGTTTTGTCCACCTAACTGAGCCCTGCTTTGTTACTACTGCTCTTAGCCACACCTTTCTAATGGCCCAGCAGGAACGTGTTTGCACTCCGCTGTTTTGCAGAGCTGTTTCCATACACTTCACAAGCTTGATGAATTGCCCAGTATATAACAGTTTAATTTCTTTTTAAATGGAGAGCAAATAGTCTTATTTAGAATTGATTGTAATAAGGAAGCATTTAACACCTTAAAATTTATTTTAAAGGTAGGCACTTGGTTCCTCTATTATTTATTCTGTCACTACATCTATGCAAAGAGAAAGGATTTTTAGTGTTTGGGGAAAAGGAAGGATTAAAGGAGCTGTTGTCATGAGTTCCAATAGAACCAGGTAGGGGAGAAGTTCTGGTTGATAAACAGCATGTTTTCTTTAGTGCTTCATTGTACAATCTGTAAAGAGGAGGGTAAATTACTGGTAAAATAGCGTGAATTACTGCTTCTATTGTCATTGCAATTTCTTGCTGTTGTAGCCTAAAGCTCGAAATGAGACCCTGCACTTCACTCCCAGGTCACAGATGAGGGAAGCTGGTAAGATAATTCTGTCAAGTAAACCAAGTCACATTGTGCTGGTAACAATTAAAAACCTGCATTTGTTGACTTCCAGTCTCATGTTGCTATCTGCTACCTCATGCTATGTCTGCAGGATATTAATGTGATAAATGCACCCCAGTCATCTACCCTACAATTACCGACCTTACAGTTGACTTTTGATTGCTCTCTGCCTTTGGAATGCTCGTGTTTTCCCCAGAAGCAGGCAGGATCCCATGTATCCTTAGTTGAGGGTTTTCAATCCTCCAGCCTAACTGCTTTCTCTTTTTAATGTGTCTGCAATTGTTCTTATTTACAGGCAATTTTCTTGTGGTTCATGGATTTGTCCACCCAGGCTCCTGAGCTCTTTAATGAAATGCTGTTTGCTCATTCAGTAATAGCAGGTATTATTGTAAATGATCCATCATAAAATATGTCCAGCAGAAGGGTAAATGACTGTCTAACATTTGTCCATTGCTATCTGAATCTCCTGTGAACTCCTTTGCTTCAGTCCCAGGATCATTTACTTTTCTCTATATTTAAGATTTATTTTGGTTTGCATAAACAAGATCTTCAGGGCAGTGAACACTTCCACAGCTTTATGTAAGGGACAGTTAGTTAACCCTCACTGCATGAGTTATTCTCCTATTGCTGCTAAAGAGGTGCCCTGCTGATAACTGCTTTAAGAACAGCATTTTGTATTATTATTACAAGCCAGATGATGATGATTATCTTCAGCCTTGGAAGGGTTTGTCCTCTGCCTGGTTACCAGAGAGCTGAGAGAGAGAAGAAAGTCTTGGCAATACAAAGGAGGACTGGATTTGAACGTTGCATTTGGCTCTGCAGCCAGGCTTGGCTGTGTCTGCCAAGTACTTGTAACAGCAAGTTACTTCTTCAGGCTTTCCTCCTTCCCTTAAAAAACTTAGAGAAAATTGCTGGTATTAATAAGGAAGAAAAAGGGTTTTAGTCTTTGGGCCATGTAATTGAGTATGGGAGATAAGCATCTGTGAAAGTACTATGCTCTGTTATCTCACATACATAGGTACAGTGTTCCCTTGTTTGAATATTCAGCTGCTGGAGTAATCCATCAAACAGGCAAATATGACAAGCTGATGGATTTATTAAGAGTTGGCTTAAGGTAGTTGCGGCCAAGCACACAGTTTCATCAGCTCACTCCAAGTGGTGCTTTTGTTAGTGCTCTTTCAGATGTGTTATTGCCATTTTACACCCTGTGGTGGCTGACAATAGTCTTTTTTATGTTGTGTAAGGCTAGCTCAGGTGTTGGCTTTATGTATTTCCAAGGAATCTAAGTGAGGTATGTGTGACAACTTCTGTGTTCTTGAAATGGTCTCTAAAGCGGAGCTTTGTGTGTCCTTGCCAAGCAGGACTGGGCTCCTGCTTGGGGGGGTGCATGAAACTGGTCAAGGATACGAGCCTTACCTACACATCACTGTGTGCACCTGTGGTCAAAAGGATCAAGGTGCTTAGCTCAGTTCTATGATAATTCCTCTTGGTTGTGTTGCCAGTTAGTGTATTACAGAATATTAGCTGATTTACATAATTATTTCATATAGAAGGTGTAATTACTTCCAAAGCATTGGTCACACTACTGCTTTCTCTCCTCAGGCTTTGCTATTTCAGTGTGCAAATCTAAAGTGTTGCAGTTGTCCTAAAATACAATCTTAAAATGCTGATCTGATTCTTTTATATTTGTCTCCGTTCATTTTAAGTGTTAAATGAATTTCTGAATTTCTGTATTTATATGAAAATGTCTATTTCTAAGATGTCTATTTCTGAAAACAAAGATGAGCCACTGGAGAATGAGTGAAGCATTGCTTCACAGGATGAAGAACACAAAAATGTAATGATTGAGAGTTTTGTGCTTCATTCTGGAACTTTGGAATATTGATTTATTCTGAAGTGTGAGTACAGCTTGTCCAAAGTCATAATACAATAATTCCAATTTGAACTTGTCTCCAACATACAGAGTGTGACTGGCCTGTTGACCTGTTGTTTCAAGTATGTTTCAAATACTTTGCTGACGTGTGCTTGATGAGGAACTTCAGCTTCCAAATTACCACTGTGTGCTCTGAACTTAAACTGAGATGGTATTTAAAGAAGAGGGGCAGGAAATGGAAACTCCTTGAGAAAAGCTGTTCCCTTTAATAGTTTTTTTACTGATATAAAGATGTACAGTAGCATAACATTTTGTTAAAAGTTGGCTGTTTCACAGACTTTGTTTAAATGCTTATTTCGATTTTTTGTATTTATAAGGCAAAACTAATGTAGGGCAAGAGAATGAAAAGCAGAATTAGTAGCAAATGTACCAAGTCAATCAAGTAGTCAGATTTGCAGTTGGTCTTTTTCCAGCACCTTGTAGTGATCTGGGTCTTATTGACACAGGTCAAATATGGACCCAGTTAGATACAAGGATTGACAGCTGCTGTTGTGTTTCAGTTTGGAGCAGGAGCTTTATTTACTTGTTCCATTTGGAATGAAGAGCTGTTACACATCTAAAACTTGAATGATGCTTGGTAGCCTCTTTAGAAAGAGCAGTTGTGTAGAAGAGCAGAACTCTCCAGAACAAAATGGTCCTTCTATTCTGCCTCTGTGAAATGAGATCTGATTCTAAATGGGGTGTACTCATTTTTTTCTAAGATATGCATTACTTACTCTTGCATTGTGTGCTGTATAATGGTGGTGTTTGGGTTGCTGTGTGAGGAATTGGAAAGAGGAACAGACCCAACTGGAAACTCTTTTTCTCCCAAAAGGACTTTTTAGATTGTTTGAGTTAGAGTAGTTTCCTAAACTTATTTGCCATATGATTGTGTTGCACATTTGAGGAAGCGGTGTTGAGATGGGAAAGGAGAGGAGAGGGACCTAAAGTTCTCATGTGAGTGGAGGACATTGGAACAGGGTTAAATCTCCCCTTGTAGTTGCCCTGAAATTTCAAAGACAGTCAGCATTTTCACCAAAAAGAAAACAAAACCCAAGCCATGAAATCAGAGTTTGTAGTTTCACAGTCGGTGTAAGCGTAGGCTGATGGTGAAAGAGGTTTCACAGCCTCCTGTCTGCCACAGCCTGCACACTTGTCTCCCTTTGCTGGCAATTGCAGACTTTGCTTGATGAGAGAATCTCTGACTAACCAGTTGTTTTTGCCAATTTAGTTCTCCACTGGATTGGTTCCCTGGTATAGTTAACTCCATTGTCACACAAATATTTGTACTGGCATAAAGGGAGGAATGGTATTTGGGCAAGAATTAAGTGGCTGGGGGCGAAGTACAAGTTGAGTGCAGTACACCCTTAGCATGTGATTTCACAAGCAGGTTGAAGAGCTCTAAGATTATTTTTCTTCTAAGAGAGAACCAACTCATTTTTATACCTGTCTATTCCCTGTCTTTGTCTTCCTTGTGCTGTTGCTGTGTGGTTCAGTATTTGCTTGTGCTCTCTTGCTGATAACAGCTGAAAGAGCCCCCATGGTTTTAGGGTTCATAACTGATTAGGTCACATGTTTTACAAACAGCTGCTCATGGCACCACAAATGCTTGTGGTGATGGGGAAAGGACAGGAAGGTTGGCTGTAGAGCCTTTTTCCATGATAAGACATTTCTACATATTTCTGTTATTTAAAACTGTACCATTAGTGGCTTGTTAGCTGCAAGTTTAAATTGATTTAAAGTTGTTCTTCTGTCTCATATGTCACAACTTAGAAGTCCCAAGCCATTCTTTCTGTTTGTATCACTGTTGTGATGTGGAGGGTAAGCATCAATAGTCTGGTTCCACTCTTGGGGCACAAACTTCTGAGAAAGGATATGAACTGAAATACAGTTTTGTGTCTTGTGTGGTGGTACTTTGAATGATTCAGGCTCAAATTGATCTCAAGGTCCAACAGATCTTCGCATGAGAAGCTTTCAATTCAATTTCTGCAGCCTATTGCAATAGAAATACTGGTGGTATATATTTGGGTTATATCAGGATGGTGAAGTGGGTATTCTGTGTAGACTGTTACTTTAAATAGATTACATCTTCCTAGAGGTGTTTGGTTTGCCACTAAGAATGAAACTCCTGTGACACCTGTATTGTCAGTGTCTATTTATGGGTTATAAGGAAACCACCTCAAAGTTGTTGAACCTTTTTGTCCCTTCATCCAAAGGGTGTGTCCTATCCTGACCAGTTCAATATTGATTGCATGCTTAATAGATATTAACTGGTTCATTTGGGATACAATTAGAAATATTAGCGTATATTCAACTTATTTAATGAGACTGGCCTGCATTTTTTTTTAATCTGTTGTAATAATAATGAGACCTATTGGGAGTTAGGGAGGGTTTTTTTTCTCTACTCCATTCTGAGTCAGAGCAGTAAATATGTTTCTTAGTGGTTATTCTCCCCATCCTGTCAAGCTGTTTAGAATCATCCTAATGTAGGTTACAGACTGTGCTCAGTATTTCCTCTCAAGACGTTACTTTATACTTAGTAAACAAATACATCCCTGTGTGATTTTTTTGGAGGTGTGTGTTTTGTTTTTCATTCTCCAAGATTACTCAGTTGAAAGGTACTCTAAGACCATTTAGATGTGAAGAGAAGAAGGCTTTTAATAACCTTAGATAATTTTATTGGAGTTGCAGTAGGTGAATGCATCTTCTGAAAAAGAAATTAGTCTTGGTAACTTACGTCTACAAATAGAGCTGATACCTTAAATATTGTTGTCACTTTTAATTATTCCTTGTTTTGACAATTACTGACTTGTTTAAACTGTTTCTCTATATGATCATATGAAGTAGGGGGGGGGGAACTCTCTGTTCAGAGGTAGTTATTGTCTAAATGAGTTAACTTATATCACACTGTTCTAGCTCTCCTTGCTACCAAACAGATGATTCCATTTCTTGAGACAGCTTGAAAACGTAGTGCTAATAGACTCCTAATTGGCAAGTGCAGTCTCAGCCTTCAGACTGCCAGTGTTGTTTTTTTGTTAATTACACAGTAACTGTAACTCCTGTAGCTGCAGACATTAGCTCAGAAAAATCCAGTGATCTTACCATTAGTGAGTAAATAAATAAATAGTGCCCATGTTGAGCCATTGTGAAATTTGTTTGTTGCAAATAGACGGTGTCATTTGAAATTACCATCTCTGTGTGGTCAAGAACCAGAAACTGGGTCTCTGAGGCAAATGGAACAGCTCCTGTTACCTCTTTAGGACAAGAGTTACTTGATCTCCTGGAGGAACCAGTTTAATAAAGGGATACCTATGAAAGGAGAGGAAACATCATTATCCTTCACAAATAAACATGGCTTGGAAATGTGAAAGTTAATTTGTCTGTAATTGACCAGACTCATTTCACAAAAGAACACTTGCTTTCAGTCAAAGTGCATGTTTGTGAACTTGTGGGGTTTTGTTTGCTAAGCTTTTTAGTTAATGTGAGATACCAACCTAAAAATTCTAATGAAATAACATTAATATGACATTGCTGTTGCAATACTTATTCCTAATGGCGTGTTCTTACTGCTTGTGCCCATTTTTAGATACTCAGCTGCGAATAGCTCTGGAAGGACGCTTTGTCATTAACTATTAACCAAAATTTCTTTGTCCAGCTGCTTAATACAGCAACAGAAGGACTGCTAGGTTGTAACCTACCTTAATGGAAAATGGAATGACTAAAGACAATTGGTATTAAGCAAGTTTGGTCTATTTAGGATTATGGTGACTACTTTTTTATTCTTGGATAAACTTGTAGCAGAGAAGAAATGTGGTAATTCAGGTTTATTAACAGATGAAGCATCATAAGTAGGAAAGTGTTTGGTATTTTTTTTTAACTTACTGCTGGAAAATTAAATAATTGTGCTATTCCTAGGAGCTGGCAATTCAGGACTAAAGGCCTGAGGGCAGAGCAATTTCAGGCAGAGGACTGTATTTTATCTCTGCCTGTAAAGTCTTGGATGCTCCCAGCTTATTCTGCAGAATTATCACTGCATACTTGCCTTTACTCTTTCCAAAATATAATGGGCATCTTTTGAAATTGTCAGATTATGATGCTGAGGTTTCCCCTTGCACAGCCTTGCTTATTCTAAAGGTGTACAAAGTACTTGTTGTGAGACTGCAAAGTCTTAATTGCAATTATAAGATGTTGAATTTCTTATTCTTTCTTGTTATCAAGGTGGGATGCAGGGAAAGGTTTAGTGTTTCAAATAGCTTCCTTCTTGGGAGGAGGGAGAGGATAGTTTTGGAGACACTGAAACAGAAGTTTGAAGGACCTTGATTGTGTGTTCTCCTCTGTCTGTGTGCAGTGGAGTCAAGAAATAAGTTTCTGGCATCCAGACATATTCCATGTAATCTTAGATAAAGACAGCATCTTCTTTGTATTGTCTGACACATAATGGTCTTCTCGATTGGATTTCAGTATTGGATATAAAAGGAAATTCTGCAGGTGTATTAGAGCTATTGAGTGTAGCAGTTATTGTAGCTCTTCATGGAATAATGGAATAATTGTTGCTTTCAGCTTCAAATAGCAAACAAGCAGACTGAAAGGAACCAATTTTGAGAAGAGAAGCCGATCAGCTTCTCTGTAGTGACATTGGTATTCGTTTTCTGGTTTTATTTTGATTATTTTCCAGAAATAAAAGGTCTGAAATCTGATGTTGAGGTGGTGCATTTTGGGTCTTTTTGCAAAAAATAGCAACTGTAGAATTAATTTCTGTAAGCTTAGAAATAAACTTAGTAAATGATAATGCACTTCACTTTATAATAGCCAGGATAAAGGTAGTGATCTCACTCCTCCTGAATACCTCCTGCTTAGCAATTCCTCTGCAGGACATTTGCATAGATGAAGGAAAACAACTGCTTATGAACCTGCAATTAGATTATTTTGTATAAACTGTTGTTTCCTCTTCCTTTCTCCTGCTCAGAAGTGCAGTTCAGCTTCTGCCTCAGCCTTAGGACATTTTCCAGGGCACAAGGCCATATTAAAAGTTCAGTTGAAGGTTTTCTGGTTTAGTTGCTTCACCTGCTGCTTGGGCCATGCTTGTGTTGATGAGATACATGTCCCAGGCTTTCCTAGGTAATGTGCTGGTAGTACTTTGCTGCCACACGGGTGGAATGGGGAGTTGTACAGGGACATGGCTGTGTAGTTAAAGGCAGGAGGAAGCCGCAAGCCCTTCACAGCAGTCTGGGTGCTGGGGATAGCAGCTTGTGTTGTAGAAGGTTAAGTATGTTCAGTGTGTGTGATTTGAGGTACTTCCTCAAGTTTTCAGAGGTCTACAGAACATTTGGGAGGGTGTGGAGTGTCATACCTACATAATACTGTGTATTATTTTTACTGTGAAGTTGGTGTTTTGGTTTCTTTCTTTTTCCTCCCTATCTTCTGCCTCCATTCAAGGTCACTCTCAAAATTTTTTGTGGTCAGAAGTAGGAAATCTGAGGTACAGGAGCGAGTTGGATTTGCACAGCTTCAAAGCTCACTGGTGCCTCATGCTGAGCGTAGCTACAACTTCCTTGTCCTCTGAAAACTTCTGCCCCTTTTGTTTGTCTTTTGAAAGAAGGATAAGACTTTATTCTTCTTGTAAATATTTTGTTCTCAGCATTAAAATATTGTACCCTAATCCTGAAAACTCAGTGACTGGGAGTATTTGTGAGTCCCTTTATCTGTTGAAGATTTCTTAAAATGCTTGAGCTGTGCGCTTGAATGTGGTCTCAATTCTGTGTGCATACAAGGAAGGAAGTAGCACTTGATACTGCTTTGGAGAAGGACTTAGGCCACACCTTCTGAACCAGGTTTATATCTGAAACCAGCTTTTTGTCTTCAGGGAAAGTTACACTCACAGTTACATGAATGCTATGAAGCCCAAAGAAACACAGTCGATTGGAGGGTGTAAGCTATGCTGACAAGTGTCTCGGTCTTTCTTCCCCCAAAATAATGTATTTAAGTTTTAATTTTATGTTGTAATTGTCTACCAGGGTTATTTGGGATTGACATTTTTGTGCTGGTATTTTATTTATATAAAAAGTATTCTACAGAAGTGGTTTTTCGATTCGATTTCACTTACACTTTGTCCTACTTGAGTAAACCTTTGTTTCCAGTAGGAGTCACGTTACCTGACTGGATCACAAATAGGGAAAAAATTAAAGATAAATCACATGTTGGAAAATTCGTGATGGCATTTGCTGACTCTTGAAGGTTGAAGTGCAATCTGAATTCTATAATGAGATGTACTTAAGTCTAAAAAAAAAAGTTTCAATTATTGCAGCTTGTTTGCTACAGAAGAAAAAACCTGAAGTGTAAGGAGCAGAGTGGCAAAATAAGTGTGAGGATTGAGCAATAGTAAATTGAGTCACAGCGTGATCTGGAAGTCTCTTTAGTTCTGCAGTTACAAAAGCTTACACAAATTTCATATGTCCACTTTTTTGGACTATACAGCTGCTGTTGTGTGACCATTGCATGTTGAACTTTGAAAGAGATTAAATCCACAGGAATAGGAACTGCAAAGCAGTGACTCTAATCTGATGTGCTAGATGGAAGCTCACAAGAGGCAAGGAGACTGAGAACCTGCACAGGGCAGTAGCAGCATCGTTTTTATGTCTGGATCAAAACCAGAGTTACTGTTTAGTGTGTCACTGTCCCACCAAAGTGTCAAGTGTGGCCTCAATGGCAGCTTTTTTCCCACTTGTTTGTGAAATTGGTTATCATACTTAAGTTTAATCAGATTTGTGACAAGAATGCTTTGTAATTGTCCTCCAATTTCAACTAAAAATGTGACCTAAAAAGTAATAGTGAAAACCAGTAGAAATACCATTATGGTGCTCTTACTATGTAAATTAAAAGGAAATATTTTGATTCATTCTACTTGCTGGAGCGTAGCATTTATTTTTGTAAGTTACCTTTTAAAGAATGTTTTTTGAATTAAGTATAATAAAATGACAACACTATTAAGCCTTCAAAAATGGAACTGCAGAAATATTCATTTGAAGGGAAGATAGTCTATAATGCGTGAAGTTTAGGGGATGGTAACTGAAAAATGTGAAGGTGGGTGCTTGGAATGAAAATTTCCCATTAAAAATGGGGAAATAAAGAAATGGGTCTGAACTTTAAATGAAGGTACCCTTTGTATAGAGGTGATACAAGCCCAAAATCATATTATTAGCATGGCAAAATTCTTGATGACTTTGAGAAGTTACTTACTGCCACATATTAAGATACATAAAGCAGCCATGTATCTGTTGGTGAACCACAAGGGATTGTTTTATATAAGAGTATGAAAGTATTAACACTGACATACTGCAGGGAATCTGCAGTAGGAGAGGTGAAATCAGTTGTAAATCAAGTGGGGGAGGAAGTGTTTGTTCCTTGCACAAATACGCTTTAAAACTGCCATGTTCCCGTGCTTCATGTTCCCAACATCTGCAAAAAATAATTCAGCTGTCGCAAGAGATTACAAAACCTTTTAGGATATAGCGTTCTGCAATTGGGCACTTCTGAGATGGGGAAACTTTAAAAGGGAAGACTTCAGTAAGGTGTAGTGTTGAGATATCTGAGTTCGCTATCAGGCTGCAATTTAATTTTCAGTCACTGTTCTTTTTGACAGTGTGTGTGGTGGATTTGGGGCTATTTTGTTTACTTGGTAGTCTTTTGTGATTAGAAGTTGTAAGGCACAGGAAATAGCTTTATAGTTCCTTCCTCCCACAAGTTGTATTTTATTTGTGGCCATCAGGATGTTTTTCTTGGCTTATCTCTTTCTGTGCAGTTTGCCTTGCACATCTGCCACATAAATTATGAAACTGAACTTGAAAAGCTGAAAATGTATTTCAAATCCTACTGTATATAATGAAGATTGTATCATTGGCCAGGAGTATGACTGCTCCTTGCAGAGAAGGTCTAGAATAATACCTGGCATTCATGGACTAAACTGGCTGGTATCATATTTGTAATAGTTCTGAGGAGTGGCTCAAAAATAAAGAACTTCAAACGGTCAAGTATCACTAATGTTGTGCTGTTACCTCTCTGTAACCTGAGGTATTTCACCAGACATTTTGGCAGATGGGTCCCCATCTGTTTCTTTGTTGAATGTAGACTGCTGGCTTCCTTTTTGGTATCCATATGTTTTATCTGTAAGGCTCTAAATCTAAGCTGCATGTTTTATAACAAAAGTGACATTACTGACAGGAGCAAAATGAAAATGCATTAAGTTTGTTACATGTTTTTTAGTTAGTTTGTCTTCACCAGCAAGGGGAGAGAGGCTGAGATGGAATGCATGAGTTCACTGAAGAGAAGAGCAGCACCATCTTTATTTGGAAGGCAATTAATGCCTTCTCTGAATAATTGTTAATGGCATTAGGTGCATAGATTCCTGAATAGCCATTGTATTGTTTGGCATAACAGGTGGATAAATGATGTCCTCTGTCTGTGAACCAGTCTGCACATTGAGCTCTCTAAAATAACAAGTGACAGCCAGTGTCATAGGGTAGTGAAATCTTATCCCCAAATGCATTTTTAAATCTGACCCTGAAATGCATTTTTCTGTGTGACTTTGTATTAAATCTTTTCAGTTTGTTGGAACACAGGTTTAGACTAGTGATCACCTGGAATCTCTCAGAGCTTGAAGGAAGGGATGCTCACAGAAGCAAGTGGAGTTGATTGATGCTGCCCCTGGTTATGGGGTGCTGTTTGCTCTGTGTTCTGGCCTCTGGTGGTTTGGGTCAGGATCAGTTCTTTTTTAGCTCACCAGTTGGAATGCTCTGTTGAAAGTATTTCATGCCCAGATGGATAAGTATTAAGTGATTTTTTTAATTGGCAAAAGTGTTTCTGGAAACTAATTAACAGTTTAATAGATGCCAAGATTCCTACACCTGGGAGTGGGGAAGATGTATCCTGTACTTGGGCAAGTTGTGTAGCCTTTTTATTTACTGTGTGTTCTCAGTAGTTGAAACTAAGTTGTGCACGCAATTTAAAAAAGGATCATTTAACATTAAAGCAGCTGCTTTGCGTTCTCAAAAAGCTTTCCCTCTATTTCCACCCCTCCTTTACAGAAACCTTTTAATCTAGATACTAAAAATAGTTCAGATGCATGACTCACAGGAGTTAAATGGTGAGATGAGGTGGTGTTCACTCCTCTCTGAGGGCTTGGTCTTAATTGCATGTGTGTCTGTGGGTGGGGGTCTTCTAGATAACTGTATTGTGAAAATATTGCCAGGGCCTGCCTTGTCTCTTCTCCAGATGGTGACTGTTCACTTGGCTCATTATATAGTGCATTCAATCCTTCACTCTTTCAAAAAACAAATACAGCTATAATCTCAAATGTCTAGAAGCAACTCTATATTATGTTAGTGTCATTTTGCCTTGTCAGCCCCTCTACTGTTTTTTTGGCAAATCTGAGCACAAATTGCTGCTGTTGCATTTGATAATACTCCTAAAACATGCACCATGGGTCATGGGAGCAGTCACTCGTGGTCGCTCTCTTGTCTTAGTGGGTGAAGACCTCCTTCTCAGCCGAGAGGGAGCTTTTGGGAAAATCAGCTGCTGGAAGGCAAAGGTGGCACTCCCTGCAGGGGCAGGGAGCTGGCCCAGCCTCCAGGTGTGAGTTACTGCAGGCTTGGTTCAGAGCTCCAGCTTGCCTGGAGCTACCTCCGTGCTGGTAACACCCCATCCCTGAGAGAAAGCACTGCAGTTGTCACCTGGGTGCCTTTCCATAGACATGGTGGGATGTTAAGGTGGAGATAGGAAAGGTGAATAAATGAACCATGTGTGTGTGTTCTTCTCTATTCAGTTATTCAAAAGATAAAATCATGTTTTGTCTGTTTTGGCACATTAAATAACAAAAGGTTAAAATACTTGCTTCTTGTGAGACTTTGGCACCACACTTCATAGTGCTGTGCAGTAACAGAACTTCTCTTGTCCTCTATTTATCCAGACCCTGTCTGCTCTAATAGACTAATTTATTTAAAAAAAATTCTTTAGTGTTGCTGTTTGTTTGAATAGCATTAATGTTCATACTGGATGTATGGTACATACACATGAGTGAAGCCTGAATTTTTATTTTTCTGTGCTTCGTCCTTAAGCAGATATTTGCAGAATGGTGTCTCATTGGAAACTGTTAATGGTAGTAAAATGTACAAAGTTTCTCATCTCAGCTTTTAGTATTTTAGTGTTCCCAGTTGTAAAATTAAAAAAAAAGGAAAACAGAAGGTGCATAATCCAGCGGTGTCCTTGGAGTAATAGTTAAAGGCATAATATTATGCACATAGGAGTGCCATGTATACATGATATTGTAATTGGTTTGAAATATACATTGAAGAAAATTTAAGTGTGTAGCCAGGTTTCTTGTTCCTGCAGCCGAGTCCCTCAGCACAGTGGGCAGCTTCCCAGAGGCTTGAGAAGTGTTTCTAATTAGGCTCACCCTGTCCAATCCAATACCTTTATCATCACTATAAAGAAACGGTTGTAATGTCCCCTCTCTGTGGCTTCTGGTTATTTTAGTTGTCATAAGATTAGACCTGGCATTTCACAAATCTTCTGTGGGTGTGATGCCCAGAGTTGTGCTTGTACCCTGGGTGATGCCACCCGCATCACCCAGGCAGCTCTAATCCTGACCGTGCCTTCAATGGAGTGCTCTGACTCTCGCCCCAGGGCATATTCAAGGCTTTTTTTACATTTCTGCAGAAACACTGGCAAAGATTTGTTAGGTTTTCTGATTCCTTAATATGTTTTCAAGTAAGTTCGATTCTGAATGGATGGATAGATATTTATTATTCTTTCATTACCTTTAGTGTATAAATACCTCCTTTTCTCACAGTGCCTATTTTTTCAAGTGCAGGCTAGCTGTGCACATGCTGTTGAAAGGTTTCTGCATATTTAAGAAACTGCTGGTATTTGGGCATTCATACAAAATGCTGAGTTTATTTGATAGTTGAAGATCTGAAAATTTGATGTGTAACACTATTCCTTTCCTGGTGAATTATTATCTTAGGAATAGTTCTTCAAAAGAACATTGCTCCTAAAATCTGGCCATGAACTGCAAGCTTCCTTTATGTGTTGTGATTTCATGCACTGGACTGTATTGTCAGGTGGTGATGGAACAGAACACCACTGACCATGGAAAAAATGTGGAAGATAGAGGAGATGCCGGGGGGAGGGATGAAGTGGAAATATCTGTGTGATGTTCTTTAGGGAAGACCATGGGCAGTGAAGTATTTACTCCTTTCAGTGCTTTATGCTGCATCCTCAGTTTTCACCAAAGTGTTAAATCACATAAACAAAAATTGTTGCATCTTTAGCAGGTTTGCTAGCAGTGTATTTAAATCATTGCTATGAAATGTTGTTTGGGGGTTAATTTTGGAGTAGACATTAGCTGAGAAAATACTCTTCATTTATGTTGCTGACTATATGCAGAGCCTTGTATCCCCACATCCATGTTTCCAAAGAGTTTCTGATTCAAGGTGTATGGTGTAGAGAGAATTAGGGTGGGATTTTTTTCAGTGTGGAACCAGCAATGATTGATGTGGATAATTAGTTCAGGCACAACAAAACTAATTGTAATGTTACCAATTGGAAGCTATTACTAGAAGCAGTACAGTTATAGTTGTGTATAAGTGATTGTAATCTTCTAACAGATAATTGACTTCAGTTAGAGCATATGAATCTGTAGAGAACACCTTGTAGTCCTGAGCAATGAAAAATCTTCACTCTGAAACAAACATTTCTGTTCAGGATGTAGTGTTTATTTAATTTTTTATTAGCATCTTGGGTGGAAGTACAATAATTTTACTTTACCAGCATAAAAGTCATTTTAAAAATAATTTCTTAGTCTGGAATAGAAAAAAAAATTCTTTTTCAGTAATTATTTTGTGACTATTTTATGGAGGGAAGAAGAAAAAGTAACAGTGATAATAAAGCACTAATTTGTTACTGAGAGCAGAATATACCTCATGCCCATCAATATTGTCCTTCTGAGCATTACAGCTTGATTCATGTGTTGTATAAAATCAGATGCCTGACCAGAGTAGGCAGATACATCTGTTGGAGTCTGTTGAAATGAAACACAAATAGAAGTTTTCTGCAGATACATTTATCACTTACTAGTGGTCATGTGTATTTATGTCCATGTTGTGGGTTACATTCAGTATCTGCTGATAGGGAGGAGGAAGACAGAGCTGCTCTTAGTCTGCCTGTTTTGTGTGTCATCGGTGAAGGGTTCCTGCAGTCTGTAAGGTTTTATTTTCATGCAGGTCATCCACAAGCTGTCTTTCATTTCCCTGTTTTAAAGAAAAGTGCTGAGGACAATCCCAGACCTGTAGGATTTTTATCTTCTTCATGCCTGAAAGTTCAAGTGCTCTCAGAGTATTGCAGCTGTAAATGTTGAAGTGGCAGATACTGATGAATGTTTTGGCTGTACCTTCACAGATTCTCTGATCTGAGTTTTATATGAGCAGGTACAGAACTTCTGGTCCCCTCTTGCTGCCTGTTTGTTCTCTCTAATACCAGCTAAACACCATTCTTACCTCAAATTACACAATTGAGATATGTTCAATACTGCTCTCCCCTTTTACATCGCTCTTCTCTCCCCCTCTTGCTTATTTTTTGGCTTTTTAGCACACTGTAGGGTATCACACCTGGACCCAGATGATATCTTTACCTCAGATGTACAAATCTCAAAATGTAACTTAGAACAAAATTTGAAGCTATTTACAATTGATTGAATTATTTGAAAAATGCAGACACAATTGTGAACAAAGTAGGATTTCAGGGTATGTGGTACAACAACTCATTTTCAATATATGTCATATGATAGTTAATAAAACGCATGTAAAACATTTAAGGGGAAATGGCTTTTTTTCTGCTGCAGTTGGAGATGGTCAGGTATTTACAGCTATTATCCACTGACTTTATTAGCAATGTCCATTTATTTGCTTAAGAGGAATTCAGTCCAAGGCTTGAGATACCTATGCAATGTTGCTGTATATTGCAAATGTGAACATTTAAAGTTACAAGAAAATTAAAAGCATTTTGCTCACTGCCACAGTGTTTCTTGCTCCATAGAGATGTGACAGTGCCCCCTCTTGGCTTTTGAAAACAATTTTGTTTTTTTATAAAATAAAATTATACTGAAATCACTTAGGAGTACAATAAAGAGTAAAAAGAATCAGTTGTCTTTAATCTATCTATTAATCTGTTTTAACAGATTGAAATGTAAGACACAGAAGAATGTAACACTTTCATGTTGGTGTT
The DNA here is from genome assembly GCF_031753505.1 of Anomalospiza imberbis. Taxonomy (NCBI): domain Eukaryota; kingdom Metazoa; phylum Chordata; class Aves; order Passeriformes; family Viduidae; genus Anomalospiza; species Anomalospiza imberbis. Next base: position 14,307,361 of record NC_089695.1, on the reverse strand, counting down.
CATGCCAGCCCCTTTATTGCCGTACCCTTATTTTGGATGTAACTTTCAAAATACACTTTCCTGCTTAGTATCTTTGTCCATGTCAGAAGTTTCTGTAAATGTTCTTGTCACGAGATTCCAGTGGTGCAGGGACTCGGTGATTTGGGGTGAATCAGATGTAGTCTGGCAGACGGGGGGATTGTCAGCCCTGCCTGAGAAGTTCCTTCTGTCAGCCCCGAGTGTTGCAGTTTGTTTGCAGAGCAGCCTGTCCATGCGGTCCAGCACGATTCCCTGGAAGCTGCCCAGGATAAACTAATCAGAGAGCCCCCCCTGGTGTCGGAAAGTGTCGTCGGATATTAAATTTATATCAATCACAGGAAGTCTTGGCAATCAAGCTAGTCACTTTTTCCCTTCACATCTGGACATAAATTATTTTTTTGCTGCAAAGGTCACAGGAATCATGGGTAGGGCAGGGAATGAGTGCCATAGAAAACATGGGAAAGGAAGAATAAAACTGTATTTCCACCTTTTTAGAAATGGTTATTTTTAAGTGACCTGGAATGATGCCAAACTATACAACAGTGAGGGTTTTTTTTTTTCTCCTTGAAGTTTACATTTGTTCCTGAATTAAATGTGGCTCTAAGATGCTTTGGTTTGGAATGGTTCATTCCATTAGGTCTCAGCTTGGCATTTATAAAAGAGCTTTCTCCTAGTTACTGAGAACAATAACTTTTCTGCAGGAGGGGTTTAGGAGTCAAGCATGTTTCTGTATTTAGAGAGGCTTAACTGCACCTTTTTTCTCTTGGCATTACTTAATTTCCCTTGTTTTCCTTCCGTTTCCCCCTTCCAGCCCCGCTGCTGCCTTAGCCACGTGCACTGAGCTCTTGCATAGCCATTGCTGCCGTTTATGTTGTACACTAAGTTTGCATCTCTTCAAGCATTTTCCATTATTAATTTCTTAGCTCTAAGAAATTAAGGAAGTACTTCATGTTATGCTTCCTCCTCCCAAGTCTCCATCAAGTCTCTCAAACAAATGCTGAAGGAGGGGTTATAAAAACAAGCAGAACCTTTCCATTGAGTTCCCTGCCTTTCCTTGCTTTGGACAAGGGAACCAGTGTGCTGGAGGCTGCAAATCCTGGAGCTTTGGGGTTGTGTTTTTTCCACACATATGGGAAATAAAAGGTGGGCTTGGTTTACATTTGTATGTACCGTAAAGAAAATACCAGAAACAGAAGCTTGAGGTGTATTCAGCATAAATGAATTTGTAAAACCTTAATTGCTGTTGTTCCAAACTGCTGCTGTGTTCTTACATGCTTGTTGTAATATAGATAGGTTCTGGGAGCTTGCTGATTATTTATTCAGTCATGTAGCTTATGCTCTCTTTAGACACAAAGTTGAATAAAATCATACATCAGGATCTGACAGCAGGAATTCTCATGCTGAGAATCCAAGATTAAGTCCAGAAATTTTATTCTGTTTTAACAATTACCTTCTGTGTCCCCTTTCAGACTTAAGGGGATTTCATTCTTGTTTCTGCTGTTTATATCTCCCAGTTCCAAGATCTTTGCTATCCTTATGCCAAATAAAATTGAGCAGGAGTTGCTTGAATGCTGCTTTGTGCAAACTCCCACATGGACAGAGGGATAACTATTGGGATGACTATTGAGCATCTTGGGGGTTTTTTTGTTTTTTTTTCTTTTTCTCCTTTTAGGTCATTCAGGTTCAGAAGAAGTTCTTAGGCAGCAAATGCTTTCTCCACAATGCACTATAAATCATTAGATCTTTCCTACAGTTTAATTAATTTGTTGTTATGGGTTGGTTTGTGTTAAAAGTACTCATATGGGTTTTTTCTTAACTTCTGAATCAGTTATGATGTACTTTTAAATAAACTTTCAAACTTCTGACATGCTAGGTGGAAATGTGTTGAATACACTCCAGGTATGAAGGGAAAGCAGAGACCAGCAGGTCTCTTTTCACTGATTTCATTACTGGGGTGAGCCCTCGTGCTCCAGAAGCAGAGAGCAGTTTCAAACCTTCTCACTGTGAGTGAGGTTTTAGGGCTGCTCGCTCACCTTAAAAGATGAGGGAAATGATTGTGTTGTCATCTGGATGTTTTTTGGGCACAGAGGTGGTTGCTGGGCTCATATGTTATCTGTTTTGATGATTAATTAAGAAGAAATCACATATTTACTACTTTAATATTAAGATCACAGAAAAAATCTTTTCCAAGTAAGGTTTTTCTGTGACCTCTCAAAGAGACAACCCGAGCTCCTTGCAATATTTGCATTGCTGTAATTGTAACTGAGTGTTCTGCAGCTTCTCTTTTGCTGTTTTCCCTTAATTAATTAAATTCAAGCTAGGAAACAGACTTTCTAGTGAATCTCATCTCCCTTCCTTTAGTCTTCCATGTGATTTTTTTTGATTTGTTAGTTTTTCACTAACACCTGTTTGGTACTGATGTTCTTGATTTTCTCTTGTAACGTCATTCTAAAAAAAATTGCCTCTGATTGAGTTATAAAGCCTCTTGCAAATAACTGTACCATTACAAACCTGTAAGCAAACCATACCTTGCTGTAGAAGCCATCAGCTTTGACTCTGGTGGTTTGGTTTGCATTTTAATTTGACCCAAAGCCATTTTTACTGGACTGAATCCAGCTGTAATGTAATCCCCAGTTTCTCATCTGTATTCTTGAAGACTAATAGAATAGTAAAACCTTCTTAAAGATAACTTAAATGTGGTGTATAGTGTCCTCAGGGTAACTGGTGCACTAAAGCTGTTTTCTTTCCCACTCTGTAGAGGTATCTCATTAAGTGAGATCTGCACTAGTGTCATTATTAAGTTTTCATGTGTTTCTCAGTTTTGATGCTAATCTTCATGTGTGTGAATTTTTTTTTTTCCTTTGCAGCACCAATGTGGTTATGAATTATTCAGAAATAGAGTCTAAGGTTCGAGAAGCAACCAATGATGATCCGTGGGGACCTTCAGGGCAACTCATGGGAGAGATTGCCAAGTAAGTGATAATTTGACTCAGTGATGAAGAAAAGAAAGGTACATTTTATATAAAAATGTGAAATTTGATGCTAAATCAACTCTGCGCTTTTCGGACTGATAATGCCCAAAAGTTGCTGTAAATAAAGTCTTAAGTTTTTTAATGCGTAATCATAGAATGTACTGAAAACTGTCAAACAAAAAATAAAGCCCAGGTATTTTTTTAATTCTTGATTTTTTTCATTTATGTATCATCAGAATTCTTTCAATATAGCTGATTTTTTTGAGTATTTATTTTCAAAGCGCTTTCTTGTAACTTCTACAAAAACAGCAAAACATGTTGAAGTCTTCCTTGATTTTTTTTTTTTATTCTAAATCAGTTTGGAAGTTGTGTGTTTGATCAGTTGCAGTGGTTATTAGGGTATTCATATTCAGCATTATTTTCAGTACAAATTAGTGAAGGTTCTTTTATTGCCTCAGATATTTAAAATTACTCTTTTCTTTTGTAGTCCTGGGATGTAAATGACTTATCTAGGAGTTAAAACAGGGACCGCTTTTTCCTTCTAATGTCATCCGATGTGGCTGGGCTTAGATCACTCCTGCCATCTACTGCCAGCCCTGAGTGTGAACAAGCTCTTGTGGCCAACCGGGAAAACGACATTTCTGTGCTGCTTTTGTTCCATTCCTTAGGGCTACGTTTATGTACGAGCAGTTTCCAGAGCTCATGAACATGCTGTGGACTCGGATGCTGAAAGACAACAAAAAGAACTGGAGGAGAGTTTATAAGGTGTGTAAGGATCAGGGCTTGGGGTTCATGCAGCGTCCTGGTGGAGTTCTTGTTTAGATAATCCTACAGCACTTTCTCCTCTAGCAGCCGAGAATTTCTTCCCTAGATGTTTTATAATTCTGTTGGTGAAATCAAAGGTGTTTTTCAAATGCTGTATATGGAAAAAGCCCACAGAATTTCTGGTTTTAGAAGCACGTTAAGATGTTACTTAAGGGGCACAACAGAGCAATTCCATTTTGCTGCTATTCAGGTGTTAGAGTAGCACTCAGTTTCAATTTACCCAAAGGAATTGCTATGAGCTCCATGAGAAGGAGATGTTAAGCTACTGTGCTATCAGGAAGACATTTTTTTGAAGGAATTCAGGAATACCTGAAATAAAATGCAAACTAATCTTAATTTTCTGCCAATTAGTAATGCTTTAAAAGTTGTAGTTTGCCTTTGAGTGGGCCAAATTTCCTTGCAGATCTTACATGACAGTTTTATGTCCTAATTGTGTTTTGGAAAAGATCAGAGTCATTTGCATTTTTCTTGTCTTTGGTACAGAAACTTTTTGCTTGAGATTGTGTTGTGCTGCACTTAGTGGTGTTCAGTGTTCACTGAATTATGCAAATATAACCTCCTTTTTTAGAACCGATGTATTAAGCTAGGTTATATTTTGTTTTTCTTGATGCCAGGATTGTAGCAAGGCACAATTAATTCTAAAGCATGGTTTGTGCTTTTCACAGGTGCTTGATGTTTTGTAGTCATAGTAATTGTTTTCCCTGAAGTACAATAGAAATTAATATTTAATGCTATCACACACAGCTACTTATGTTATAAAGACTTCTTGGAATTGCTCACCAGGTTTGGATTGGTTGAAATAAAATGATAGTTTTAACTGATAAAGGCACTACTTCAGAGAAAATGCCTTATTTATTTCTAGATATAAGTCCTCAACATAGAGAACTGAAATGAAAGTATTATATAAACTTCATTTGTTCTGTCACTTGTCCAAAGTCGTCCTGAAATGCAGTTTTGTATATCCCATGAATCCTGCAGAAGGCTTCTTAGATTCCTGTACAAGTTACCTTTCAGTGAAAGCCATTGGAAAATTGTGAACAAAAGAGGCAAAAGAAAATGCCTCATTTCACAGGTTAACTTTTTCTCCTTATTTGCTACTGCTTTATCTTAATACAAGCAGTAGCTGATAAAGGTAAGTATTTGTGATTTAGTAATAACAAGCTAAAGTTTTTAAAATACAGTTTTAATAATTTAAATAGCAAAAGATTCATGTGACGAAGAAATTTTTTCCATGGGACTCATATAATAAGCATGTATTTAAAAAGGGAAGGTTAGTATTTACTAATTTGGGGAGGGGGGTAGCTTTGGGGTTTTTACAAAAAAAAAAAAAAAAGGTAGAGTTTTTGTTCATGCAATCATAAGGTGCTTTGTATTTTTATAGTCTTTGCTGCTCCTAGCTTACCTCATAAGGAATGGATCAGAGCGTGTTGTTACAAGTGCCAGAGAACACATTTATGATTTGCGATCCCTGGAAAATTACCACTTTGTAGGTGAGCAATAGAAAAATCTTATAAGCAAATTAAAACAGTAGTTGGAGTTGTCAGTCACCTGAACCAGCTTAGAAGCTTCCCCAGTCTAATTAAAATGTGACTGTTGCCAGTTGTGTGAAGAGTGCAGAATCCAAGACGTGGGGCCCTAGAGTATTAATTAGTGAAGACAAGAACTTGCAGAAAAGACTGGCTAATAACAACAGAACCAACACAACATGAGTGTTGGGGTTTATATTAAAATATGCACTAGAGACTGGTCCCCTGTGGTGTCCGTAAAGGAATAGCTTTAATCATATGGGAAGAAAAGGTTAGAGCTCCAAAACACACACATCTGTTTGAAGCTGGGGTTTTTTCCTCCCACCAAATAATATTTACAGTGCAAAGGCAGCAAGGCCAGTGTGTGTTTTGAATGTGAAAAAGGCTGGAAAGGAGCACATTTAGCTTATAGTACTTCCCAACTGAAAGCAATTTTTCAAAAAATCAGTTCTGCCATGAGACTGAGTTCTTGCAATGAAACTTGCAAAAACTGTTGTAAAAAGACTGAGGAAAAAGGGTGATGTTTTGAGGGGTTAAAATTGTTCAAGTAGAGAATGAGTTCGGTTTCAGTCTTTGTTAATCTCTCCTATGTTTAAGTACACCATTCGGTGCAAACTCATTTATCAAAATTTTATGTTAATTAGTCCCTCCTAAATAGATGCAATAGACCTCATGCATAGTCACAAAATCTTTGACCGTTGTGCTTATGATTCAAATTTTTTTATCAGTTTTGTTTTCAGTATTGCTGACTCTTACTTACTATTTTCCTTTTTTCCTCCCATCTTCCATCCATCATCTCTGTCCTGCATTACCTGCACAGATGAGAATGGCAAAGACCAGGGGATAAACATCCGCCAGAAGGTGAAAGAAATGGTTGAGTTTGCTCAAGACGACGATCGGCTTCGGGAGGAGAGGAAGAAAGCAAAGAAGAACAAAGACAAATACATTGGGGTGTCCTCGGACAGTGTTGGAGGGTTCAGATACAGTGAGTACTGGGCTGCCTTGGCAAGGATTGCCAATCCACTTTTGCTTTCTCAAATAATACTGTTTGGAGCCTTGAAATGCATCTGTGGATTTTGTGTGAGTTTGCTGGGGTCCGTCAGAGCTGACTTTACAGGCACCAAGTAGGTTTTTCCTTGCTCCCAGTCCCTGCAATAGTGTGTAGCAGGGGTCTGAGCTTTTGTTGGGGCTTCCATCTGATGTATCCCAGCATGCCATCCATGATCCAGCTGCCAGTCTGTGTTTACTTTGGCCTGAGTAAATCCTTGACTGCTTTTAGTAAGGGATGAGTACCAAAGTCCCACTGGCACAAGGCTCTGGTTTGCTTGAATTGGTGATTTCTTTGAGTTTACTGTAAGAGCTCAGTAGTAGCTGTGTAGGGCTTAAACTTCACCTGTTTGTCTGATGCTTTCTGGGCTTTTTACTTTTTTTCTCTGTGAGCCTTCCACTTAGATTTGATCCCTCCTGGTTTTGACAGGTTGCTTCTCCATTCTCCCTTTTCCTCATATGCAGAGTAGTTAAAAATTTCCAAGGCAGGATATTTCTTGTTTTATTACGTTCCTTTAGGCTTTTGCTACCTGCTTGGAATTGTGGTGATTCTCTTTTTAGGAAATACTTATGAGTCACTGTATTTGTACTTTGAGTACATGTCCCTTTGTTCTTTCACTGAGCTTATCTTTGACTTCTTTGTGCAGAGTCGTGATCTATCCTCGTAGCCTGGGTAGAATCATTTCTCCATGTGCTCTTTAGGTATCATTCAGGTTTTTTAATTTAAAGGACTAGTTTCTGTCTTGTATTTAATTTTTGTGGTAAAGGGTTTTGAATTATTCCTTCCTTTGTTGAGTAAAGATTTTAAAAAAGTCTTTCTAGCAGCATAAAGCAAACCCTTTCCCAGGTGAGATTTCTAGTCAAAAAGATTCTAGTTATTTAAATACAAAATGCTTGTATTAAGATATTTCATTAGTTTATTTTGTCCTGAAAACACTGAGCTTCTAGTTGGTGTCTATTTTAATTTTAAGATTACTATTGCACAGGAAAAACCCTCTAAAGGAATTTGCATTAAAATGCTTGAGAGCCTGACATAAACTGAAATAAGGCCATTTTATTCTCCTGCAAAATTTAACAGCAGTTCATTTCTGAGCAGTGTCTCCTTTTCCAATGATAAAGATATCACTGAGTATCTCATGGATTTTTAGTAGATTCTCTACAGGAAAAGTTTTATGGATCTAAACAAATATCATTGGAGACTTGCACCTATATCTTTACCAAGAAAATACACCCTATATGATATGAAGCTATCAAACAGGTATAATTCAAATTTTGCATCTTGTAATGCTGGGATCATAATTTTCTTTTTATTAAAATGGCTTAATTGAATACAACTTGAACATCACATGAGCTGCAATATCAGTTGTATGTAACTTGAAATAGGGATTATTTCACTGTCCTTCCTCTCTGTTACTCAATTTTACTCAACCTAAGTAAAAAAAAAATCACTATTGTTTCACCTTTTTAAAAGATGTACAAAAAATTGTTTGTTTTGTGTGTATAATAGCCCAGAATATAAATATTTTGCCTTCAAATGTTGTCTAGGAATTGAGCTCGTTTGGTTTGCTTTATACACCTATATTTTGAGCAGAAGATCTGATACAAGATCACAATACAAGTTGAAGTGTGCAGTGCTTCTGATAGTCAAGTCTTTGTTAAAATGTTGGTTTTTTCATGTGAATTAAACTCAAGTTGGCTGTGTCTGTACAAACAAGCCTTTAGTTTTAGACTTACTTGATGGGATTGTACAGCAAATGGGCTTATTTTAAGTAAAACTGGCAGCTGTTTATAATCTAAAATACAGTATGGAGGTCTGGAATACTAAACTAGAAGAAAAAGTTTTTGATTTCTTGATAATAGTGCTCAGGAAAGATGTTCAGGGTATTCCGTGGCCCCTGAAATGGTAAGTTTACTGACTTTTCTTTTTTTAATCTCTCTTAAATATTTTTAAAACTTTTTCTAATTGCTAAGTGTGGAAAATGAAAAATTATGCCCATTCTTTTAGTATTTTAGTACTGTGTTTGTGTATTAATGTCAGTGTATAAGACTCCCAGTGATTTTCCTGTGATCACACAGCTCACTAAGGAGCTGTTCCAGAAGTGCCATGTGCCCTTCCTGATCAGCTGCTTCTGCAGCCAGGGCTGCTTTGCCTCTGGTGTTTCTCCAGCAGAGCCCAACAGCATCCTGATGTGCTGGGCATTGAGCTTGTGTCATTGCCATAAACAAAAGTCTTTGAGCCTTCATTCCTGCCACTTAGTGATGGGCATTCCATGCTGTGCTGTAATAGAGTTGATTCAGCTGAGGGAGCTTTGTTTGCTCTGTAAACTTGTGCAGCTCAGGTGTGTCAGGCAGGGGGGCTTGAGAGGGATTCCAGAAAGGCCACAGGCTTTTTTTTTTCTCTTTTTTTTCTTTTTTTTTTTTTTTTTTTTTTTTTTGCACCCTTAATAGTTCTTATCTTTGTCTTACCAGGTGAAAGATATGATCCTGAGCCCAAGTCCAAATGGGATGAAGAATGGGATAAAAAGTCAACTTTTCCTTTCAGTGACAAGTTAGGGGAGCTCAGTGACAAGATCGGCAGCACCATCGATGACACCATCAGCAAGTTCCGAAGGAAAGATAGAGAAGACTCTCCAGAAAGGTGCAGGTACTGGAGTTGTTTTAACCTGAATTTATCTGTGAGATTGCTCTTAGGAAGCAGTTTGACATTGCTGGATATAAGCTATAATCCTTTGCCATTATTTTTGTCTGTAGGAGGAAGAATATTTGGGTTCAGTACCTGCTTCCTGGGCTTCTGCAGCTCCCCCTGGCCTTGGGGAACAGTGTGGCTCTGGCAGTAGTTAACTGCTCTTGGCTGCCTTCCATTACTGCCCCAGCTGCTGGCAAAGCAGGGAATTTGGCTGAAATATCCTGAGCTTTTCCTTGTCTCAGCAATTCAGTGCTCATGTGCCAGTGTACTGAAGGCTGCCACTTAATGCTGCACACACTCTGGATGCTGGTGTACCAAGGAAGAAAAGTGAAATTGCTTTGACACAGTGCTGCTTCCCTGAGCGGGTCTCAGGAAGAACAGCCTGCGGATGATTTCTTAAAAAAAAAAAAAAAGTCAATTTCAGTTGAGGCTTTTCAGGAAAATTCTTGTATTTTACATCTGGTCATTAAATTTCTTCAGTAAGGGAGAAAATCTACCCTGCTTTGGCTACGGAAAGAACTTTACATCTGTCACACTTCAACAGGTGCATTGAATTTAATTATCTGGAGATCAAGTTTGTACTTAACAGAATCTGAAATTGCTGTAGAGAAGGTGCTCAAGTATATTGAAATTATTCCCTTTTGGGAAACAACTGAAAAATCAAATTTGCCCTGAGATTTGATTAATATTTTTTACAAGATTATCTTTAGATAGTCACACATGTATATGAACATGAACATACACTTGCACACATCTCTGTGATGCAAAACTGAAACAATTTTGCACGGAAACAAAAAAATAATAATAATGGCAGCATTTCTGGGGGAAAGCCCATGTGGTCCTCTTGCTGGGGCATTAATAAATCATAAAACTGGTATTCTTTGCACACATCAGGGTTCTCTCTTAGAACCTAATATCAATGGACTACAAAGAGAAGGGATCAGAAGAAAAGTAAACAACTTCACATGTAACAATGGTACATTTCTGTGTGCATTCCTGTACTTATCTTTCAAAAGCAACTTGTCCCATGATGTCTGCAGATCTCACCAGCCACGTTTCACATAGGGGATGTACAGTAAACATTTTTTTTTAATCTTACTTCCTTTGTTTTATTTCTGAATGGCTCCTGTCTCTTACTTGTGCTGGATAAAGTCTTGTGATTTTCAGTGGTGCAGACAGTCCTTTCTGAAGTCTAATCTTTAGCAAAAGCAGCTTATTTTGACAACTTCTCCACTGTACATCTCTGCCCCAAGTTACACTGCTCTTTTTCTCTGGCTAATATGACATTTTACATTTTTGCTTTGCTCTTATAACCCTGTCTCTTCTGTTTGATTTTTCTCCTATTTTTTTGGTCTATGTCAGGTTTTTTTTGTCTCAAAATTTATAAAAGTGATAAACTTGGCACTCAGAATAAAAAGAGGAAATTCTGGGACATACATGAGCAAAGGCACTTTGCTTGCAGGTTATTCTGCTGTAAGAAGGAATTCAGGCTGCAGCATTTCAGTTCCTCTAACATTGCTTTAAATCCCAGTCTGAAATTTATTTTTCTCTAATCTTGGCATGGGGATCAAATACCATGGAAGGGATTTTATCCAAGGGTTTGAGTGAAGAGGTTTGTTTCTACAGAAGCCATCAGAGGACCTAAGAAGATTGAACAGATGGTTATAGAATGTCTGTATTTATCCTTAAGGATACTGTAAATACATGCCTTAGTGCATGCTCTATTAGCAAAAGACTATATTGAAATATTAAAGCTGAAGGTGGCATAAAATTTTAATTATCATATAACTTAGGCTCAAAATAACATTCTTTTGTAAATGCCTCGTGAAATCTCTGCATTTGTGTTTTCACACTTCAGCAATTTTTTTGTAGAAAAAAGTGCCAAATATGTACTGGCTTATTTGTAGCCTGCTGCCATGTAATAACAATTAAGTTGCCATTTCACTTGGAAAAGTGACTAAATGGTGATACTCACTCAGCTGGCAAATGTGCTGTTATGTTCTATTGTTTCAGTCTTAATAACTTTATAAACCATTATTGCTTGAGTACTGTAAAGCCAATAAAAGCCTTGAAGCACAAAGAATAAATGTGTCTTACACATCTTACCTGTGGCCAATAAAACTTGGAAGCCATGGTCTTTACACACCAGAAGAACTTGGCCAAACTTGTGGATTTCTGACTTTACTTGCAAAGCCAGTGGCTTGCATAGATGGAAAAAAATGCTTGAAGGAAATAAGAACTTTAGCAGAGAGCTAAATGATCCAAAATGATGAGTGTACAGTAGATTTCAGTGCAACTGCTTTGCACAGTGAGATTTGGAGAAGCCAAGTCTGCTGCCTTTTTTTTTTTAATTTAGATAAAATATTCTAACAGTGTTACAGGGGAAATGGATTCTTTTTTCCAGTAATACATCCCTGTGCAAGTGGTGAAAACCACAAGCCATACCCCTTTGGGGTGGGAAAGCCTCTGGTTTTCTTTCTTAGTGCTTGTTAGTTCTTAGATGAATAAACCAGCTGCTGTCGCGAGTCCAGCACTGCACACTGAAAATCTTATTTCTGAATTACCTGCAGACACACAGAGGTGCTTCTGAAACACTGCATTTTTCCTAAGAATTCTTAAAACTGTTAATCCTTGTTTCTCCAGTACTCAGGTTGATGTAGGTAACAGAATAGAAAGGAAGCAAAGCTTCCAGTACTCCTCTGAAAGGAGGCAACAGCCATGTTTAAAGGCAACTTTTATCTAAAGAATGGCTTTTATATTGGGGTGTAATTTAGATATACTTAAAGTCTTAGTATACTGGTTTTGTTTTCTTAAAGGTTGTTTAAAAAAAACCCTGACTACAAAAAACTTAAGGCAAAGGAAAAGAACATGTGTCCATACTCTGATTTCTCAAAGTTGTAATTATATACTTTCTTTGCAGAAGTTTTTTAATTATTTGGTACATTGCTGTAATTTTATTTTTAAGTTCTGTGGGCAATTCTCAGAAGAAGCACTGCAATTTTACTGAGCACAGTAAACACACTTAGAGAGAACATTCATCTGTGAATTTTTTTTGTTGTTAATGTGACCATTAAAGAAAAATAAAAAGTGGATCTCCTGAGACAGTTTGGAAGAAGTACAGGTTGTCAAAGAAAATTGAATTTTGTAATATTTAGTCTCCTTTCTGGCATATATGTTTAATGTCTTCCCTCAGAGCCTTTAGTCATTTATTTTGCTGTATATGACCAAAGACTGACTTTTTTCATTCTTGCATTAGTGAGATTGAGATACAAAAGTTCTGTATCAATCAGACTTTGCTTGTCACTTGTTTCCTCAGCCCATAAAATATTCTTGGACTCTGTAGTGTGGACAAGAAATGCATTGCAGGTATTAAATACAATACATGGACAGACTGAGCCTTAGTTGTGTCGTCCTGGTCTTGGATGCTTCCAGCAGTATCCTCCACCCTCCTCCGGGGCCCTTGGCATGGATGTCCTGTGTACACCATGATGATGTGCAGATCCCTCTGCTCTGGAGGCTCCTGTTAAAATCCTGATGTCACAGGTGGAGGTGTGGCTGGGGTCCCCTCTGGGGTCCCCTCTGTGCACGCAGGTGGGGCAGCAGGGCTGGCCTCTCCCTGCAGGGTTGAAGTGATAAAGTTAAATGATGCCATTTGAGCTCCCTTATCTCTGAAAGGCTGGCTCAGGCCAATGCCAGGAGCTGCTGGTTGGTCAGCAGCTGTACAATTTCTTTTTAACAGTAAAAGAATTGCAAAAGGGAGTGAGCATTTGTGTTGAGTGATGTTACTGAACTGAGCCATCTCCAGTGGTGAGCAGGTAACATGCACAGAGGAAATGATACATGCAACGTGTTCCCAAAAAGCCACTATTGTTAGCAGAGAACAAAGGCTCCCCCCCAGAGTATATTGCAGTTACTGTCACATTCCCTCTGACAAACGGACAGCCTTTCTTAAATTTTTCAGTTTTAGTGTTCTAATGCATTATTAAAATATAAAACCCTTCCACTTTCAACTCTGTTGCTAAGGGAATTATGATTTCAAAATACATTCCAATGTATTTAAGCTTTCTCTGCGGCAGTTCTCACTGTTACGTACAAATCCTGATGGTAACAGGCAACATGAGTGGTGGTGGGGGCCAATTACTTCCTTTGTGAAAGACTTAAAATACAAAAGTAGAAAATGTAAGAAATGAATGAAATAGTGTGCAACAACACCTAAAAAGTTTTTGCCTAAAAGGGTGATACTTTTATTCTTTTAGATTTTGAGAACAACTGTGTGTGCTCTGATAATGGTAACATTGCATTGCATAATTCTGTAAGCAGTCTCTTCCCACAAACATCTTAAAGAATATGAAAGCCTGTTTCCCTGGAAAAGGAAATGAGCTGAAATACAAATGGAGTTGTGTAAACCCAAAAGACAGTACAGAATGTGGTTCGTTGCTTTGTTTCTTGGTGTAAGTACTGAACACACCTGCCGACTTAACTTTCTGTTGCTGAAGTGTTACATAATGTGTGGGGGAGTTCCTGTCAGAAGGTGACTCAGTGTGCTGGTTTAAACACTGATTTCCTATTATCCTCTGTTGTGGACTTGCAGTTCATGCTTAACAAAATAACCCACTTTTCTCCACTGCGTCTGTACAACAGGTGCAATGCTATGTGGTGTGATGTGTTATGTAAGGGTGGAACAGTTCCTCTCTCAAATGTAGGAAAAAGCAACATTTTTATCATGAACTGTTGCTACAAGAAACTGCAGTAACCAAAACTCTTGTAGCTTAAGCCAAACGTCCACTCAAGGAACTGAGAAGTCCATCACAAATGCTGTGCTATCACTTTTGTTTTTCTAGTGACAGTGATGAGGAAAAATCTAGAAGAGGCAAATCTCCCAAAGCTGAATTTAAAGATGAAGAGGAGACTGTGACAACAAAACACATACATATTGCACAAGCTACAGAAATTACCACCATCAGACAGAAACGCTCAGCAAATCCTTCAAAAACCATTGACTTGGGAGCAGCAGCTCATTACACAGGAGATAAAGCAAGTCCAGAGCAGAACTCTGCTGCTCATCCTGCACAGCCTACGACAAAGGTGAGACAGCAGGACAGCACATCATTTTTGGAAGCTGTTTTCTTCTATCCTCTAAGACAATTTCTGATTTATAGTAGGTTTTGTGATGCAGCCTTCAAGGGAGCTGTTCTAGCAAAAATGTTTCGTTTATCACAGTTGTGGAACAGTATAATTGTAATTAATTGTGATTGCTTTAAGGTGTAGAATTTTTTAAATATAGTCATTAGCATGTTTTGCTCTCTTGAGGACAGCAAAGAGAATTTTGGCATGAAGTGTTAAAGATTCTATGGAGCTGCCCACTTACTGAAAACTTACTAAATTCTTCAGTTATAAAAACTTATGAGCCTTTAGTTTTTCACTATTTGATTTCACATTTAGCCACATGATTGTTGGCTTTAAAGCCAGATCTTCAAAGCAAAGCAAACAAAATCCTTCAAAAAAAAAATCCAGAAAACTTCTTAATGTCATTTGATTGATTAATGACATCATGAGTTGAGATCTGGTGCCATTTCTTCTCCAGGCTGCTGTCCCCTCTGGCAGCAAGTCCTCTAATGACCTGGTGGACCTGTTATTTGACGGAGCCAGCCAGCCAGCTTCCACAGGTAGGTTTGGAGTCTCTTCCAGTTCTGATGAGAAGCTTGTTTGTTGCTAGAATAAAGTTAAAGTAGATAAATTGAGAAAGGAATACTTGAAAAAATGCAAAACTGCCTAGAAAGAACCCTTTGTAGCAAGGTACTGTGTGGGCTATTGCATGGGACTAATAAATGTTAGGAGCACAAAGATTAACTGCTAGATCACTCTGTCAGAAACTGTGTATGTAATACAGTTATTTATAATTAACTCTAAAAGCAAGTGCAATCCATTCATATTCAAGCATTTCTCATAGTGCAGTTCAAAGGCTGGACAGGTGGAGATGGATAATCTTCATGGAAGCTTTCATCTGGGGTATATGGCAAATTTGTTTCTTTGTCTTATTTTCTCTTGGCACTTGGTTGTTCCAAACCCTAGAACCAAAAAGAAATTGCTACCTAAAAGTGAAATTACTCATTTTAAAACATATCCTTCACTCTTTAAATGTGTAGCAAATCTGTTAATCTTCACATGGACTTACCCTTATGCTCCCAAAATGCAGATTCTTTTCAGGAGTGTGTTAAATTTCAGTGCATTCCTATGGGGCAGGAGTTCAGAGGTTTGCTGCTTTGCTTTTCATAACCTAAGACTTGAAATTCAGACTTGTTCTTGTGCTTACAGGTTTCTGGTATCAATGGGTTAGTGGTGGCATGGAATGGAAAAACAACTTCTGTGCACTTGTGGTCTGATGGCACAGTTGGGAGAAAGTGAACTGGAACGTGAGACCACTTTGAGTAGCAAATAAATATGAGCATTTCCTAGAGAGAAACCTTTGAGACCTTCCCATTGCAGATGAGGGATGTCCCCTGATGGACAGGCTGGTGCTGGCACCAGAGGGCTGTGTGAATCTCACCGAGCCAAGCGTCTGCTGGGCCCTTGCTTTAAGGACAAGGTGAAATGACTCAGGCTGCACCAAGGAATGGCAGCTCAGAGTGGCTGGAGGCCACGAGTGTGGCCCTGTGGCTGCAGTCAGGCATCTCTAAGGACTGGTCTCACTCACCCCTGTGTGAAGGTACACCACTCCTGGGGGTGTTGTAGGGTCACACCAGGGATTTGATGGTCCTGTGTGACCAAAGCTTTGACCGCTCTGTGTGATTCCTTCCATCACTACCCTACCTCTGTAAGTGTTTAATACACTATAAAATATATCAAAACTACTGCAGCGGAGGGAAACTGTTGTGGTCATTTACTATCAGACATCTATCTTAATATTTTCTTTCTTATTTTGTGTAGATCTTTAAAACTTGGCTCGCTATTATTTTTGGGAAAATAGTGTTTTATGTCTGTTCTGAAATGAGTTAATTCCTACAGATTAAAAATAAAAGTAATTTCATGTGTCTGTTTTTATGCACAAATGCATAAATTTAAGGAACAACTTGATTTTATTCAATTTCCTACTTTTTAATTTCATGTATAAAGGTGTTCATTGTACACCAGGGTTACCACAGTTCCATGAAAGTTAAGATCCTGGATCAGAACCACTATACCAAGTCAAAACTGAATTATTTTTAACCTAATTCTTAGGGCAGAAAGGTTTGGAACCTTTTTTGTTTTATATACAGTGTGTATGTTTTGATTTTTATAAAAATAAGATCTCATTGTGAATAGATGTTTCCACTTCAAAATGAACCTGCCCATATTTCAAACAGAACTATGGCAGCTTCTGTATTACAGTGTATTTAAATCTTTCATCAGTTCGGCTCATTGCTGTAGTCAGCCTTTTTTCTTTTTTTTTTAATCTTTTTTTCTCCTTTTTCCAAAGCAGCATTTAGAAATGGTGCTGCGATGAGGCACATTACCAGCTGTCCTGCTAAATAACCTCTGCTGACCCGAGCAGGCAGATGGAAAGGGTTCATTTGTAGTGGCAGATCTCATATGGGAATCTTTGAGGCTTGCTCACGTTGAGAAGATTAGCACTGTCCTTCACATGCAGGTCACTTGTTATGACCACTGCTCCTTGCAGCGCAGGCTGTGGGAACATTCCCAGTGTCAGGCAAGGCAGAGGGAAAGGGTCAAATGCAGCCTTTGATGTGTCCTGTGAAGGAACTGGCAGGGAAGTGATGTCAATTCAGGGAACTTAGGGTTTGCTTATCTGTGTATTTTCAGGTGCGGAGATGTGAAAGGGTTGATTGGGCTCAGTGTTACTCTTTGCTGGAGCAACACAGTTTGTATGTGAGGGGATGCTTGTTTGCCATAAAAGAGAAGATGTAAAATCCCTGGTTAGACCTGCTGGGAGGATTTTTTGGTGTAACTGAGCTGAGGTTCTTCAACCTTTCTTTAGAGAGTTACTGCATCCAGCTTAATCTCTGTCACCTCTCTCTGAAACTCACTTGAAAACAGGCAAGAGATGGGGAGGAAAAGTTAAACTTGACCAAAGATGTTAAGGGGTTATTTTGGGTTTGAACCTAGTTCTGTTTTTAAAATTAAATTAATCCCTAGGCACTGTCAGGCAGCCCAAGGATAATGGGTGTAGCAGGGAACATTGATTTTTATTTTTTCCTTTGAGCATGTGGTCAGGAGTGTGTCATCTGTGTTTCTCATTCAGCATATAAACTCTCAAATCATTAACCTGTTCTGAACTCTGTAGGCACATAAGTGGGGAAAAAACACTTGAAAATGTTCATTGCAGTAGACAGGGTAAACAGAATCAGATCAGGTTTTTAGTTTGATATTTCACTGTCCCTTTTCATTCTTGGGTGTCAGAATAAAGCATGTCTATAAACACACATGAGTTGTCTATTAAATCACTTCAGAATTTGTATTGAAGAAATTCCTTAACTTCATGTGAAGTTGTTTCCTTCTTAAAAAACGTGTTGAAAGAGCTTCTGTAGTGCCGTGTCTGAAAATACAGAGACCATCCTTGCATTCTCTGCTCGTGTTTTATATCCTTCACTACGCGCTCGGCAAGAAGACATTTCCCCTTGGAAGAACAGTCGCCTTCCTGGCAATGTCTACAGTAAAATAACATTAAAAAGAAATACAAGTACACATGTATTAGGAAGTGAATGGTTCCTTTTATTACTGCTGGCCATTTATTAAAAAGGAGATGGTTCTGCTTTAATTAACCCAGTTGAGAGTAGCAGATGGGGCAGAATGTCTTGCAGCGATAAGACAATTCCGAAATGGCACCAGATGTTGGAAGCTGTCCCTGGTGGTGTTTGAGTGCAGCACAGATGTTCCAGTCCCACCTGGCTGCCTCCTAAGCACTGCAGGCTAAGCAGCTGTGATGTAACCTATATAATGTACGCAGAACACTAAAAGCAAAATAATTGAACTGCTGCAGCTTCTTCTGAGGGTGGGACTGCTTGGAGGTGAAATCTTTAAGGACAAACAAATAAGGTCAACTTCTTGGCTTCCTCTGGTCAGTGGAATACCTGCTTAAAAACAGTACCAACCATAACTAGGTGATTTTTATAACTTTCCTGAGTTTATTTTAAAAATCAGCTTTACAATATGGTTCTTAAATCATCTGCTTTTATACCTTGGCTGTATCTTTTAGTGAAAAATTTGTTACTATGCTGTATTCAGAAGTCAATAATTTATATGCTGTATATGAATGTCTCATTGGACAACTTAATGTTCTTGCTGTAGAAAGGAAGCAAACTTATAAAAAAATGAACACAAATGCAAGCTCTGTCCCTGAAATCCTAATTCAAGATCATTGCAGAATCATTCATGCTTTAAGTAACACAAAAACTAAATATAAGGTGACATGTAATTTTTCATAGGAAGCATAATAAATTAACTTTTATACAATAACAATGGTTGGTTTTTTATTTTGTGCTTCCAAATTTTTAATTTTACAAAGTGCCATACTAGTAGCATCACTCCCCAGTTAAAAACTTGTTAATATTTTTAATATCTCAGAATTTATTTTTAGAGGTGACAAAAACTTGCATGTTTTAGTTCTTCCCATGGAAAACAAAACTGCAAGATCTGCAAGGCAGTTGGAAATAATCCAGTTTATTGTTTCTCAGGCTTGTATAAACATAGTGTGGGGATGAACAGGAAAACAGAGCTGACTTAGGGAGCAGAATCAATAAATGCATCATGTCAAGTGCAAAACATCTTTTCTTCATAAATCCCACATGCAGTTGTTGCAGTGCATCTTTGCACAGTCCTGTAACAGCTTTGACTTCCCTCTCTTCCTAGGTGGATCAAGTGACCCATTTGGAGGATTTGCTGATTTTAGTTCGCCCGCTGCTTCAGCGAGTTTCCCATCATCACAAGGTAGGATTGGTTTAGGGACTGCAGTGCTGCTGAAGGGTGGAAGGAGGGCAAGAGATGCCATGTGGCATTATTGAAAGTCCCTTCCCTTTCCAGGGTAAAGTGTGTGTGTAACTGGACCACAAGTGCTCTGGGAGGAAGGAAGATGCAGCCTGGCTCAGTGCATGTGCAGACATTTTACCTGCAGACAGGACAAGCTTATCAGGAGACATGACCACCATCTGAAAAGGTTTCCCTTAAAATTGGACTGGAAATCAATAAAATATGTTTGGAAACCTCCTAAAGTGATCTATTTTCCTTTGGTGGAATTTTTGTGGGATCTACAGGGCTGCAGATAGCCCTGGAGTGGAGAGAGCTGGCTGGCTGTTCTTTGTGAAGTTAATTTGAGCAGGAGAGATGTTTGTGGTGAGGGGCTCTCAGCCAGGGTGCAGGATCAGGTACAAAGTGAGAAAAGATCAGCAAGGAGGCTGAGCAGCAAATCTGCCTGGGAGCCAGCTTTTAGTCAGCATGTTTCCATCTCCTCCTTTATTTTGCTGTGTTGGGAAGGCTCTGCTGGGCCTAGATTACTTAATAGACCTTCAGTTTACTTGGTGGGAAAGAACTGCTCTGGTTTTTTACAAGCTTTCACAGTCAAACCCAAGTTGTTTTGCAAACACAAAGCTGCCTACTATGCAAATAACTCCTGTGTTAATACAGTCTAAATTGATATAATCCTTTATCTGCATTAACATGATTAATCTATTCCAATCACCATTATGCAAGGGACAAGGAGTCCTGTGAAATTATTAATCATTCCTGAACAGTGTAAGCCCCTCTAGAAATCTTTTCCTTCTTGATTAATCATCTTTGAAGTCCTACTGAAGGGGCAAAACCATCTCCCTTTTACCCCCTCTTCCATTATTGGTGCTCAATGCACAGGTCTGAACACAGAAGAAGCACACTCAGCATTTACTTATCTATCAGGAATATTTAAAGTAGGTTTTAATTTTTAATATGTAATACTAATTGAAACATCCTAATATAGTGCCTCTTTGTGAGGAAGATCAAAGCAAATGTTCTAGTAAGGCCCTGAGCTAATGAATATTAGCCCACTTCATGCACTGAAGTTGTTGGCTATACTTGGAATTTGTGAACAAATTTACTCTTCTATTTTTCTTTAAATTGTAATGTGTTGGTAAAGAGAGATGACTAAAGGTTGAAGGTGTACACTGATAAATATTTACACAGTGTTAAAGACTGCTGCAGTTGCCCGTGAGTGGGTGGAATACATCATGGAAGCAGCCATTGCATAGGGCAGGAAATAGAAACTGGCACTGGTTTCATCTGCCCCAGCTCTGCGTGTTTGAGTCTTTGTTCAGTCAGCTAAAGAAATCAGGGAGATTATTTAAATGTTCACCAGCGCTCAGAGTTTATTTCCTATGGCAGCACTGTTGTTTGTGATGTAGCTGAAGTACCAAAAGTGAATCAGTGGGAGAATCAAAAAGCTCAGCTGGCCAGTGGCCCAAGCTCGGAGTGTGATTCACTGTGTAGCCTGTGAGATGTTCAAATGGTGTTGCTTTATATTCAGCATCTTCTGCAAATGCTGTTTTAAGCTTTTCTTCCCCCATCAGTGCTGTGAATCAAGTTTCCCTGTTAATAGGGAAACACGTGTTTTGAGGGAGGGAACAGCTCCTCCTGTTTGACTCCAAGGTTTGACACGCTCTCAGTTCACTGGTTTATGTCACAACATCTGTGATGCTGAAGAGGTGCCCTTGCAGGTGTCTACAAACAGCTCATGCCGTTGGCTCTGCCTTCACAGAGAAATACAGAGAGAGAGAGAGATCGGAGTTCTGTCTTCTGATTTAAACACTTGTCTCCAGAAACCCCATCTATTGAAATGGAACAGCATTTAAGGGATGAACTACAAGAGTTGAGCAAAGCTGCTGCTGAGAGAAATGATTGATTCAAATCAAGGCATTTAGTTCAGGAATCAAATTTAAAGAACCTAATGTGTTTTACATGAGCACTGCATGGATGGGAAGTGCTTATTCCTTATCACCTCAAATAAGCTTTTCCTGGCAACCTGCTCTCAGAGTTCTGGGTTTTATTCCCCTCAGCCTGGTTTTATACAAAAAGCTACAGTTGTATACAACCAAATTTGTATGTAGTTGTCTTTTTTATGATGGAATTTGCTTTATCCAGCTGTTTGTTCCCGACAACTGCTCTCTCTGCAAATATCAGAATGCCAAGATAAAAGGTTGATCAATATTATCCAAGTTCTCAGTGTTGTTCTGATTGTAGTCTCCAGTCTACCCCAAGTTATCTTCTAGTTGTACTTCAACTGAAACAAACCTGTCCCTGCATGCCTGGCATCCACAGGTGCCATCTTATCAAACATCTACTTTCTGTGTACGGGTGTTTCATGTTTCCTTCCGTACCTTGTTAAAATTGTTAGAATATTCATGAGAGGGAATGATGTCCAGATGGAGGTTCTACCTGCAGATGTTAATCTGGACGGACACAGATCAGCTCTCATTTGTTTCAGTTCATGGAATACAGCATTTGCTCAGTGCCTTCCTCTAAGTCCCATCTTTCTTCTCTGTCTTCCTTCCTCCCACACTGTTGCCTTTTCTTCAGGTACAGCAACAAGTGGAAATGGAGACTTTGGTGATTGGAGTGCCTTCAACCAAGCTTCTCCTTGTGCCAGTGCTTCATCTGGCGAGCTCTTCAGCAGCACAGCACAGCAGCCAGCTCTAGAGCTCTTCAGTGGCTCACAGCCATCTCCAGGCCAGCCTTCATCTGCTTCCAATTCTATGGATCTTTTTGATTTGATGGGACCCTCTCAGACAACCATGACCGCCTCACAAAGCATGAATTTCTCCATGATGAGTTCCAGTTCCATGGGCGTCAGTTTACCCATGTCCAGGTCACAGGTATGCTGCTATTGCTACAGTCTGCTAATGACCTTCTTCTCCTGAGCCACAGCTTTGAAAATGAATCCATTCCTCTCCTGGAATGCATTAGACCTGGTCACTCAGATGGGATCAGCATTTTGTCAAAATTTTTTCAATTGCATCCTAAACAGAAAAGTCTCTTTTTGAAGATGGGCTTCGTTGCTCTAGGAAGTGTAGCTGCTTTTTTGGAGCAGTAGAGTTTGGTAGTGTAAGGCCATTCTCCACACAATGTTACAGGTTTCCAGCCTCAGGTAGGTGGAGGTAAGGACTGGTCTGTTCTCCAAAAGACAGAAGTGCCTGCTGCAGTGGAGAGTGGTTTGGAAATTGTAATGGATCAACTTGGTATTAGGAGGAAAGAATCAGCATGTTTGAGATCAAAACTTGGCTGCTGCTGGTCACTCCACGTTGATGTGGGACTTGACCTCTGCTTACAAATACTCTTCTAATCTAACTGGAACAGCACTTGGCAGCCCTGCTTTGGAAGAGCTAAAGTTCAAGGCTTCATGGGGTTTTATTATCTCCTGTGGAAAACTAAGTACCTTTTGTTTAGTCCTGTTTCCTGCCAGTAAATAGTTTTAAGTGAATCCCAACAAACTTTTCTTTTTTAGCCTCTGCAAAGTGTGAACCCAATGATGCCGAAGCCTAACTCACTTTATAATGCAAGGACAGAGATGGTCCAGAAAAATGCAAGCAAAACTCTACCCTCAACTTGGTCAGATCCCAGTGTAAATATCAGTTTGGACAATTTAGTACCTGGGATGCAGCCTTCCAAACCCCAACAGCCATCGCTTAATACCATGATGCAGCAACAGAGTAAGTGATGGTTGCATTGTTACGCACACTGAGCCCTGTCTGTGTTCCATAGGCTGTGCCTGAGATCCAAGTCTTCTGTCCACTACTGTTTTCCTTCCTTTAGTCACACTTGTTTCGTAAACCACTGTGACATTGTGACACAAGTGTTCTTTAAATGGAGATTGGTGTGTCAGGAGGCTGTGCCTGTGCAGGTTCTGCTGTAGAGTTTGCACCATGGCTGTATCTTGACTTTGGGCTTCCTAATCTTTAGAACTTCTCTAGAATATTTATTGGTATAAAATGATATTCGTACCCTCTATAGAAATTTTTTGAGTCTTCACATATAAAATAGGGAAACAAATGCAACAGAATCACAGAATCATTAAGGTTGGAAAAGACTTCAGGGATTGCCGAGTCCAACCTGTGACCCATCCCCACCTTGTCACCCAGCCCAGAGCCCTGAGTGCCACCTCCAGTCCTTCCTTGGGCACCTCCAGGGATGGGGACTCCAGATGTCTCTGGGCCACCCCTTCCAGTGCCTCACCACCATTTCAGTAAAGAAATTCCTGCTGATGTCCAAATCAGGAAATAGCTGCAGGCCTGGCCATCATATCCATGTTCACAGCAGTGACCACACGAGTTCCTTAAAACACATGAGCTCCTTCAGTATGACCAGGTTCCACTTGGTGATTTTTTGTGCTCTTTCTCTTCGCTGCAGATATGCAACAACCGATGAATGTCATAACACAGAACTTTGCAGCTGTGAACCTCAGCCCCCAGCCCAACATGATGCCCGTGCGACCGCCGAGCAGCGCGCTGCTGGGAGGGCCCATGGGGCTGGCAGTGCCCGGGGTGATGTCAGGTACGATGGGCATGGCCTCCATGGCCCCCACGCCCATGATGAACCAGGGAATGATGGGCATGAACATGGGAGTGCCGGCCACAGGAATGGGCACAATAGGAATGGGGGTACCCAACGTGGCTATGACCTCTCTGACTCCTGGGACTGTACAACCCAAGCAAGATGCCTTCGCAAATTTTGCCAATTTTAGCAAATAAAGATTGTAAAATAAATAAATAAAATGAAATTAAAATAAAGTAAATGGGCAGACTGAATGAAGGATTTTTAGCTGCACAAATATAGCTGGGGAAGGGACGGGAAACACTGATCAATTTTTTTTTTTCTTTATCAGTTAAAGTGTCTACATAAAGAACCAAAAGCTATTTTCTAAGTGTTGAAATAACTAGTGTTCAAATTCTGGAGAGGTCAGAGATTCTTCTAAGGAATGTGTTGGATGATTTTACAAAATAATTTGTATTAAGACCATCAAAAACCTTTCCTATTTAGAAGAACCAATTTTAACTTTGAGACTTGATGGAATACTGGATTGGGGACTGGGTAAAAATGTTTGAATCTAATTTTATACTTTTCTTTTTTCTTGAAGAGCTTTGACTTTCTTTTCCCCCTCTCCCTGATCGCTTTGTCATAATTGGATCATTCCTTTTACTACCACTGAGTCCACAATTGTGAAGTCACTCAAGTACTATGATCAGTTTTTTATAAGAATATATATTTTTGTCCAAAAATGGCTTACATATGTGACTATGGCTAATTCAAAGGGACCTGGAATGTATATACACTTTTGCTAATGTTCCAGCCACACTGCTGTATTACCCAAATTTTTATTGTAAAAATCCTCTCTCAGCAATTTGGTGTTCAACAAATTTTTGGGGTCTTAACGTGCTTCTAATGTTACAACTGATATCCCGTGCACGTCTGGGAGAAGCTTTATCCAAGACTGCTGGAAGATTTCCTTTCAGAAAACTCCAGAAAATGCACTTTCTTGGAGTTCTTTTCCAGTGGCACTTGGCATCCTTTGTAGCACCAATGTCCCTAAGGAGCCACTGGTTTAGGGCAGCAGCAGCAGGTGAATCACACTTCGGTGATGTAAATCTAGAACCTAACTTAATCCAGTGGCATTGGATCCTGACTTTTATACAACACTTGGTGATTCTTTTGTGTAAATATGGCATTAACAGCTGTGGAATCCAATAGAGGAGTAAAAAATATATATATATATTAATAAAGGAGACCTGTAGCAGTCAAAGATTTTACTGATTTACTGAAAGCAAAAGAGTGAATTTAGGTTTTGGGGGGTTTTGTTTTTCCTTCTGTAATTCTGCATTTAAGTTCACATGAATCAAGATTTTAGAATCTGGAACACAAAGACATTGTTATATTCACAAGCTGGGAATATTGTTAAGAATAAGCACTATACTATAGGTATGAAATTTATTGCCTCCCTTTTCTTATGTTGGATTTCTTTTTTATTATTAAATTGATAAAACTTTGTTTCCATTGTATTCATAATGTTCTGTTATACATAACATTAAAACGTTCATTAAAATCAATGTTGGGCTGCTTTTCCTTTCATTCCATTTGACGTTTATGAGAGCATTTGGGAAAAAAATAATTATAATTTGGGCAAAGTAATTTTTATAAATAATTTAAAATTGTTTAATGACTTCTTATCTGAAGCCTTTCCTATCTGGCTCTACCGTTAGGAATTAAAAATGAAGCAGGCAAGATATCCTGACCCGCTCCAGCCTTGCTAATGCTCCATCTACAACATTTCTAATTAGGCAGAAATTCATGTACTTCAGCTAAGTGGTAATGAAAAGTGATTCATTTGCTGAATAAGAGATGAGAGTGAGTGTAATTAGCTGACTGCGGTTTTTAATCTTTCAACAATTCAATGTGTTTAAATTAGTTTCAAAGAATAGGAGCTTTCAAGTGTTGTTACATCAAAGTAATCAAGGCAGCCTTCAATGGCTGAGTAGGAGAGATGGCTCTGGTTCCTGTTCTGAAACCTTTACACTTATTTGGAATAATCATCTTCAAACCCTCTCGTTGGAACAGATGGGAAGGCTCAGACTGGTTCAATGTATGCAGAATTATGGTGGGAAGGAAGCTCCTTCCAGGGCTGGGAGATGGGGCTGAGGAAAGCTAAACCTGCAGTCAGTGTTGTTATCCTGTTGTGCTGGTGCAGTGCTTCTCAATCCTCCTTGGAAGGTTTTGGGATGAATAGGATGAGTCTGTTCCTCATGCTGTCCTTCTAAGGTGGGTTTGGCCAGTGAAATAGTCAGCTCTGAGTTGAAGGACCATGTCCCTGTTCAGGTTGTTCTCATCTCTTCAGAGGAACCCTTGGTTTCGGTTCTAATTGACATTGGTGATAACAAAGCAGATTTGTTAGGGGTTGGAGTAACTCCAGTGGAAAATGTGGTCCCTTCAGGTGGGTCTTTGTGGTTGTGCCAATTACACCTCAGTCAAGGGTGCCCTGGCTCAGGGAACAGCCACAGGAGTGACCTGATCTCTGTTCATCCCATGGGTCAATATCCTCCATACGAAGCAGGGAGTGTGTGGAGTGTGAGAAGCAGCTTTGTCAGCCAGCCAGGTTCTCTGCAGGTGGGTGAGAACAAAGTTCTTCAAACCAAAACAAACATCAGAAAAGAAACCCTGGAAAGATTGCTTTAGAAGGTGGGCCAGGTACATCCCTGTGCATCTTTTCTGCAGTGCTGAGAGCCTTCAAGTTTTCTCCCCAGCTCAAGCACATAGATCACGGGTAGCAGTGTTTAGCAGAATGTGGTTTACATCTTTATTTAAAGACTTAATATAAAATGGGTGCTTGCTTAAAACAATGTTGAACTTGTTTAAGATAAATACCATAAAATGTTTCCATCTCTGATATTTCAGGTCTGAATAAAATAATATCCTTAAGCTAGAAATTACCTTTCTGGTTGAAAATACAAATGAGCTACTGTGTGAATGGGGACAGATCTGCCAGTTATCAACTGCTGCATTACAGAATTAGAATATAACCAAAATCATGCTGCTATGTTAGTACAGCTGTACAGCTGCTTTCTTCATTTTTGAAGCCAGGTCCAGCTGTACCCGTATCTCTCCAGAAGAGTTTGGCTGGCTGGATATATCTGTATACAGAAACATAGAATTCAATATATAGAATTACATGATTCTGTAAATTAACTGTGTTTGGTCCTGAGAGTTAAACCTTTACCATCTCTGGATTCTGTAGCTTCTAAACTTCAAAAGAGTTCAGTTAAAATGAGTGCAATCCTATGTAAGGGTTGTCTCTACTTCAGAAGGGGAGAAAAGGGCAGCAGAACCCACCTCTGTTTGGGTTTTTTATAGAATCATTTGAAAAAATGCATCTTTATGTGTACAAAGGAGTAATAAATTCCAGCACAGGTGCAAGTTCAATGATAGCTAGAGCATCCACCGTGTTCTACAAAAGAAATTATATTCAAAACAGCTAAACAAGGGTATTTATAGCAGCATCTGTTTCAGCTCTGTCTGTCAGCTAAGAACAGTCTGACACAGCTTAGGGGAGGTGGGGGAGGGATTTATCAATGGAGTGTTTACATAATGCAGGCAGGCATTGTATACTCAAGGTGATACCAGCTATAACAGGATAACAAATATCTAAAGACACTTTTATTCTCAGAGGCCTTTGCTCCAGGAGTCACTCTACAAAATTGCCTCCATGTTCCTCTGTGCTCGGCTGTAAACACACTCATAGCAGATGACATTTTATACTGCCATCGCTGGCTTCTGATTAAGGCTTTTAACGCTGAAGGCATTTTTAGTTTTAATTTTTTTCCTTCCTCAGAACTTTAATTCCAAGGTGTCACTGACTAAAATTAAGAATTGTTTTAGGCTTTCAGTTGTTTCAGGGTTTCAACCACTTCTTCCTCTCCTGGTGATGGAAATGCAGCTCCTTCTTGGGACGGAGTGGGGTTGTTGCTGTGTGCAGTTAGCCAGAAACCACAATCCCCAGGAACCTTTTGTGCCCAGATCCCATGGACTTGGAACTGACTTCAATGTTTTAAACATTTCCGTGAGCAAAGGGCTTCCTGGGGGTGGCGGTGGTAGCCCTGCTTCTGGAAGCTGCTTTCAGAGCTTTGAGCAAAGAAGTTGCAAAGACTTCTTGGTGAGCTGGGTTAATGTTGTGAGACTCAAGAAGGATGGCTCCTGGAATTTGTAGGTCAATCTCTACAGCTTGTTCAATGATCTGGTCACAGTTTTATCTAGCTGGGATGCCGTGGAGTTATTTTTTCTCCAAGTAAAATGACCTTTAAAAACTGAGATGTGTCTCATTTTCATTTTTTATGTGTTTCTGCATCCACTATTCACCTAAGGAATGACAAGAGGTAAGAGAAAAATCTGCGGAATGGGGAAAATTAAGAAAGGTGCCTTTGCAGAACTCAGTGTATCCCTGGATTCTGCAGCTGGGGGTCCTTTACATGGAGTAATCCAGTCTCCACTTCTACGTAAGTCCTGTGTGTCTACAACAGCAAAGGCTCAGCTCATCTCTCTTTTTAAAAATGTCTACTCCTCACAAATTTCCAGACCTTTTTTTTTTAAATTGTGCCATAAGGTACCATCTCAGTAATTAACTGGTTCTTTAATCAAGCTACAATTACTTTGTTTCATGAGAAGGGAAAAAAAAGAATGTATACCAAGACAGAGCTACTTTCGACATCTGGGAACCTCCTAACAGCTGGCTATCTAATGAATATGCATCTGCTTAAGAGGCTGTAGGCCATTAATAAACCAATAGATATAAAACAGAAACAATCTTTGTCAGCTTCAAATGAGATTGGATGCAATGTGCTGTGAAGTGTCACTGTCACATTGAATCGAGCCGGGGAGGTTAACGGCGGCTCCGCGGCGGAGAAGGCGGAAAAGCGGCTCCCGCACCGGGGCAGGGACAGGGCTGGGCCCGCCGAGCTCTGCGGGTGGCTGCTGCTGCCTTTTGCCTCCTCATTTCTCCTGGTACCAGTTGGGTTGGAGGCACCGGTGGCCTTTGGTTTGCTACTGCAGCAGTTGTGTCTATTTGGGTCTGACACAGGAGGATGTGGGGTTTCCCACAGAAATGATTGCAGCGACGCAGGAATCGCTCACGTGAATAAATGACTGGGGAGAAGTTACAGGAATGTGATAAAAACACACTATTTGACTGAGACCTGGGGCTTTGTAAGGAAGCTCAGAAAAGCCCCTGAGCCGTGTTGTACAAAAGGATTGTTGTAGGGTGAAATAAATCCCCTCGAAACAGTGACAGTGACCTCGTGTGACTGTACAGGTATCTCTGACCCCTCAAGAGTTGTATCTGTGCTTGTTCCAAGGCACAGATATGTTGTCTCAAGCTGTACCAGCATTTGGTACCTTACAGTTGTTCTGTGCCTTTGTTTCCTGTGGCAGCTCCCATAAAATGTGGAATGGATTTATTTTTGAGCTCTCCATCCTTTCTGCACAGCCTGTGTTAGTCCAGTGTGTCCCTCCTTTCAAGAGATCGTCACCCCATGCAGTGGCCGCTCGCAGCAGTGGAGGAATGGTACCTAGGTGGCATTTTCCTAAGGGAGATCCATTATTTCAGCTCAAGCCCCACTACTGGAACAGGGCACTGCTAGCTGCAGTAGAGCTGGGCTGCAGGTGCCCCTAGGATAGAGGCAGCATTTATTTCATTTATTTTTGGGTTTGGGGACCTGGAGTAACAGTCTGGTACCTCCCTGGACTCTGCTTTGGAGCCAGACTTACACCGTGTATGTTTCAGTTCCCAGGAAACTCTCTAAATTGAGATTTGGAGTAGTTTTCTGTGCAGCTCAAGTGTAAAGAGCAGTCTTCAGTTTAGCAGAAATTGTAACACAAAGTTTTTTGCCCCTGGATTTACAGGTTTTTGTTACAAGAAAATGGAAGCAAGAGAAGTTAAAATGGGAAGATGAGTGCTCTGTAATTACTGCAGATCTTACTAGCAGCTTCTCAAGAGAGAAAATTTGCACTCTGTATCATCACATCAATATAATTTAAACTAAAATCTGTTAATAAGATTGACTTAATTCCTAGAAGAGTGTTTGTCTCACCCTTAGTTTTAAGACAGTAGATTACTCAAAGTCTCTTTCAGAGTTGCAGCTGCCCTGGTGACAAGTCTAACTTCTGAGACTTGAAATTTTACTTCAAGGCTTGGTGTAGAGGGGAGGTGTAAACCTCTGCACTACAGCCGGGCTGGAATTTTCTCTCCTTGGTTCACTGCTGTGCTGCCACAGCCCCTGGGCAGCAGCAAGGGCTGCACACGGTGAGGGCAGCAGGTTGGTCAGTAAGAGCTGCCCAGTGCCCTCCCTGGAGCTCTCCCTTTCAGCCCAGCATCAGCAGCACTCTCAGATTGCCATGGGTTTATCTTTTTTGAGGCAGACAAAAGAGCACGAGGCAAAGGAGGGCTGTCCTTTTAAGTGCTTTCACTTTTCAAGGTCATTTGTGGAGCTTTTATCAATCAGAAAGCTAAATCCATACAGAAAGCATCTATAATGAACCAAGCATATCTCAAACCTTATCCCTTCAGCTGAATACGAATTATCCAGGAAGGTGCTTCAGTGGCCATGTTCACCAAGTTCAGCATCTCTGTGAACATTTATAAAGTAAGCAGAGAAGCCACTACCATTGTGATTTGGCATCTATCAATTTCTTGCCTTTTTTTCTGTAATTGATTAATTACGGCATCTTAATGATCTATTTAAAATAAATAAACCATTTACACCATTTCAAAGGTATTTTGTGATGTTCAGCTGATATTAAAATAGCACCAGCCTTATGTGCTTTTTCAGCAAGTGACCTAATTAGTTAATAAAGTAATTGAATATTAAAAAGGATGTTGCAAGTGATTAAAATTTAAGAGCCTTCAGAACATTATTAAAGCTATAAATCATACATCACTGTTTTAATTTGCATAGCTACAGAATTACTAATGGTCCCACATGCATAAGCTACTTGGCAATTAGTCTTTTAACAAACTGTTGGTGATACTATAAGGTTACCAAAATCTTTCCCCATTTTTGATTTGCAAACAAAATCCAGGATTGGAGAGCACTAAGGGTTAAATTCCTAAAAGCCAGGAAATTTGGTTCGTTCAGTTTTCTCCCTACCTGCCTCTGTTTGCCCCTTCTCCCTCCACCTTCCAGGCAGGAGAACACATGCTCCCAAGTCCCCCTGAGGTGTGTAAAGGAGATGAGGAAGTGTCTGCTTCCACCTTGAGCTTCCTGAACTGGCCTCCAAGTGGTTTTCCAGCCCAGTACGAGGTGCATAAATTTCCCTACCTGGTGCTGGGCCATTTTCCATCATTCTCTCATACACACACACAACAGTCACAAAGCCACTTTCCTTCCCAGGAAAGTGGCACTGGGCAGACAAAGGGAGTTGCTGACTGCTGGCAGTCATACCTGAGCTTTGTCCCATGGACATTGCCTTTGGGATGTGGGAGAACCACACCAGGTGCTCGTCACCTTCCATTCCCTGTGCTGGGGCTTGCAGCTCATGGGAAATCTCAAATACCTGCAAACAAAAAAGAGTTGGAAAAATGATGGGAGCTTCTTGCCCGGCACCACGGGGCAACCGTGGCAATGAGGGTCAGCTGCCCACGGCCCCTGGCCGAGACCTCGGGCTGGCTGCAGGCGGGAGGAGAGACAGGATGACAGTTTTCAACTTAATTAGACACAAAGTGCACTGGCCGGATGAGCTGCCCCGGTCTCCCCTCTCCCCCAGCATCTCCGCAGCGGCGGCTCCCGGCCCTGGGAATGACGGCCAGCAGAGCACGGTCCAGCGCACAGCCAGAGCGCGGGTCTGCCTCTGCCTTCAGCACTCGCAGCCTGACAAGAGGCAAATGGTGCTGGGGCAAAGGCAACGACCTGGTGTGCGACGGAGCACAGCCCGGCTCCGGCAGCACCGAGAGCTGCGGAGGGAACGGCCGGAGCTCCAGCACAGGTGCTGTGTCAGTTCCGCAGCCTCTCCCCGGAGCAGGCCTCTGGGTCGGATCGCACTGTCACCTCCTACCCGGGCCCCACTGAGGCCCCTGGAACGGTTTCCCTGCTCCTCTTCCAGGGCCAGACTCACAGCAGATGTGGCTCCCTGAGCAGTTGCTGATTTCCCCACCGTTTTCTTTGAGGCAAGGTCTACATAGGATCACAGAATCATGGAATGGTTTGAGTTGGAAGGGACCTTAAATATCATCTAATTCCAACCCTCCTGCCACTCAATCAACTTTCCACTAGACCAGATTGTTCAGAATCCCATCCAGCCTGGCCTTGAACCCTTCCAGGGATGGGGCAGCCACAACTTCTCTGGGCAACTTGTGCCAAGGCTTCAACACCCTCACAGCCAAGAATTTCTCTCGAATATCGAACCTCAACTTTTTCAGCATGGAGCCATTCCCCTCTTGTCCTTTCACTACATGCTCTTGTCCTCTCTCTCTTTGGGAGCTGGGATTTCAGCATCCAGCCCATCACAGGGACTGGTGCCTGTGTGGATCTTGCTCCCTGCTCCTGCCCTCACACCCTGCCCAGCTGGGTCATTGCAGGTGGCTGCCTGGGTAAGCTGTACCTTCATCTTGCAAGCCTCGAGTCTTTTTTTTTTTTTTTTCTTTTCTTTTTTTTTTCTTTTTTTTTTTTTTTTTTTTTTTTTTTTTTTTTTTTTTTAATAAATGGAGCAAAAAAAGACTTTACAGAACAGCATTCACATGCGAAACAAAGACTGTTTTGCCGAGTCAGCAGAAGCCTTGGTGTAGTTTTGGCTATTAAAGTGCTACACTACCAGAAGAATTTCCTTTTTGGGCAGCAAAAACTTTTCAGGAGTTTCCTTTGAAGCCCTTATTGAGGTCAGGGGCTGCGGCCTTTTGTAATCTCTCTGTGTCAGCCTACAGCAGTTTTGGGAAGCCCTTACACTGGATGTTGTGACCACCAGCAGCTCTTTGCTCATTAGCTTACTCTTGCTAATAGATGTGAGGCCAGGGTGGAGGATGCTCTCGGCAGTGATGCACACTGCTGCACTAACACTTGCCGTGACTGCAACAGAGGGAGACAGAACCGCCCTCTTTTAAGAGTCTTTTTAATTAAAACACTAAGCTGAGGAATGGGTGACTTCAGAGCATTTTGACCCAACAAGGAATGACAAGCACGTGGCTGCTCTTAAAATAAACTAATTAATAGCCACTATCTTATCAGTATAAAACTGTCAGCACATGAGGAGGGTGGGCAAACCCAGATGCAAAGCATTTGTAAATGAGGCTGTGCACACACATAAATGTTACTGCAGTACCAGCAACACACCAAGGAACACACTTTGAAATACCCAGCTCCAAAGGCAAACAGGAGGGGTTAGGAGCTGATTACAATTCACACCCCTGGGCTGATTTTAGGGAAAGTTACATCAACAATCTGTTTCAGTGCACCTTGACTCCACCACCCAGTATCACTTCAATGTTGCCAACATCACCTGCCAGCCCTCACGACGTAGGAAGGGGACCAGAGCCCACCCAGGGTGACACATCTGCCTTTGGACCAGCATACTCTGCCCAGCTGAGATACGAACCTTTTAAACACCTGGTTTTCAAAACACTACAAACACAGGCAATTTCAGAAGCAAACACAGCTGGTGCCCCTCACCCAAATACCCTTTCCTGACGCACAGTCAGTAACTGTCCCATGTACCCTAACTGCTCCTTATTCCATAGGGATCCATATGGGATCCCTTCCCTGTGAGACAC
Source organism: Anomalospiza imberbis (assembly GCF_031753505.1). Classification (NCBI taxonomy): domain Eukaryota; kingdom Metazoa; phylum Chordata; class Aves; order Passeriformes; family Viduidae; genus Anomalospiza; species Anomalospiza imberbis. Next base: position 14,274,034 of record NC_089695.1, on the reverse strand, counting down.
TCTTCCAAAAGAAGACAACTAAAAGGCATTTCCCTGCTCTCACATTTACACTCTGGATGCAAGGAGGTCCTGCCAAGAGTATCCCCACCCCTTTTTTCAGCTTCCCACTGCTCTCATTTCCAAGCCTCCAAGGCAACTGTAAGTTTTTCTCCAGCTGTTTTTTCCACCAGCTTTGGGATGTTGCCTAACAGTTGCTCACTTTTCCCCAAAAGAATCAGCAAGGAGCCCTTGCTCCCAGCAGAGGAGTGCAAGATCAGGAATGTTCTGCTTTCTGGTCCAGCTTGTCCCATCTTACAGAACAGACAGGGTCCTCATGCAGCCACAGAATCACTGAGGTTGGAAAAGACCATGAGGATAATCGAGCCCAACCTGTGACTGATCCCCACCTTATCAGCTAGACCAGAGCATGGAGTGCCATATCCATCATTCCTTGAACACCTCCAGGGGCAGTGACACCTCCCTGGGCAGCCCTCACCTCCAGGTAAGGGCTGACAACAGGGGGTGATGGCATGCACTGGTCAAAACTTAGTCCCTGTGTGTTGCCTTAGGTGCTTCTCTGCAAGTTGACTTCTGGTTTGCACCAGAGCCTACAAACAGGACTCCAGGATAGGCAAAACATCTCTGGATTTGTCACAGGGAATGTGCAGACATGAATCTGAAGACCTTGCAGGGAGGCAGCACTTGATGGAGGAAACCAAAACCACAGCCAGGCCAGGCAGGCGTGACAGCACAGGTCTGCCAGGGAACTCATGTGGGTGCTTTGGGTGTAGGAGCAGAGGAGTCCTGTAGCTGTCCAGCAGGGATGAGGACATGGCTGGAGGAAACACTGCCTGTGGGAGCAGTGCAGGAGCTGCTGTTGGGTCTGCTGGAACACATCGGGAAACAGCGACTGCCAGCTCTGCTGCAGAACAGGACTCCGTGGGTATCCTCACCTTGTCACATATTTACAGGCAGAAATCACAAATCATTTATACACAATGACACAGTGAAGTAAATCCTATAAAATGCTGTTGTTTGAGAATGTGGGTGCTGTGGTAGAGTTATGTGTAAATGCACCAGAGCAGGCTGGAAGAAGGAGACCAGCCCCTTGCTGTCCTGCCCTGTGGGGGACGAGGCCCAGGCTCCGTACGTTTTTTCCATCAGAGCATGGTCAACGGAACAATTGTACAACGTGTTGATCAGGAAAAGGATGTGGGAGCTTAAGTGGAAAACCTGATGCTGTCATGCTAATGGCAGAGAGCAGCAGGAAGGATGGCAAACAGGATACTCACCATGCCCAGAGGAAAGAGCTCGGAGCGGTGCTGGGGCTGCGTGAGGGCCCTGTCCCAGCGGCTCCAGCCATGGCAGCACCCCAGGACAGCTGGGCTTGGGCAGAAACTTCGGCCGGCAGCGAAGGGAGATGGGTGATGCTGGGCAAACACTGCTCACAAGGCAGGCAGAGGCAGCAGCCGGCGCCGGCCTGGGCTGTGTGAAGCACGGACACAGAGAGACACACCTGGGCACACCCGGGGACACTTGGGCACCCCCAGACACACTCAGACACACTCGGGCACACTCAGGCACACCTGGGCACACCCGGGCACACACAGACACACCCGAGCACACCCAGGCACACCCCGGCACACCCAGGCACACCCGGGCACACCCAGGCACACCCAGAAACACCCGGGCACGCCCGGGCACACCCAGGCACACCCGGGCACACCCGGGCACACACAGGCACACCCAGGCACACCCGGGCACACCCGGGCACACCCGGGCACACTCAGGCACACCCGGGCACACCCGGGCACACACAGGCACACCCAGGCACACCCAGACACACCCGGGCACACCCGGGCACACCCAGACACACCCAGGCACACCCGGGCACACTCAGGCACACCCAGGCACACCCGGGTACACCCAGGCACACCCGGGCACACTCAGGCACACCCAGACACACCCGGGCACACCCAGACACACCCAGACACACTCAGATACACCCAGACACACCCAGGCACACCCGGGCACACCCAGAAACACTCAGATACACCCAGGCACACCCGGGCACACCCAAGCACACCCGGACACACCCAGGCACACCCAGACACACCCAGACACACCCAGGCACACCCGGGCACACCCAGGCACGCCCGGGCACACCCGGGCACACCCAGACACACCCAGACACACCCAGGCACACCTGGGCACACCCGGGCAAACCCGGGCACACTCAGGCACACCCGGGCACACCCAGGCACACCCGGGCACACCCGGGCACACCCAGACACACCCAGGCACACCCGGGCACACCCGGGCACACTCAGGCACACCCGGGCACACCCAGACACACACAGGCACACCCAGACACACCCGGGCACACCCGGGCGCACTCAGGCACACCCGGACACACCCGGACACACTCGGGCACACCCGCGCACACCCAGGCACACCCGGGCACACTCAGATACACCCAGACACACCCAGGCACACCCGGGCACACCCAGACACACCCAGGCACACCCATACACACCCAGGCACACCCGGGCACACTCAGGCACACCCGGACACACCCGGGCACACCCAGGCACACCCGGGCACACCCAGACACACCCAGGCACACCCGGGCACACTCAGGCACACCCGGACACACCCGGACACACTCGGGCACACCCGCGCACACCCAGGCACACCCGGGCACACTCAGATACACCCAGACACACCCAGGCACACCCAGACACACCCAGACACACCCGGGCACACACAGGCACACCCGGTCACACCCGGGCACACTCAGACACACCCAGGCACACCCGGGCACACCCGGGCACACCCAAGCACACCCAGGCACACCCAGACACACCCGGGCACACCCGGGCACACCCAGGCACACTCAGACACACCCAGGCACACCCGGGCACACCCAAGCACACCCGGGCACGCCCAGGCACACCCGGACACACCCGGGCACACACAGACACACCCGGGCACACCCGGGCACACCCAAGCACACCCGGGCACACCCAGACACACCCGGGCACACCCGGGCACACCCAGGCACACTCAGACACACCCAGGCTCACCCGGGCACACCCAGACACACCCGGGCACACACAGGCACACCCGGGCACACCCGGGCACACTCAGGCACACCCAGGCACACCCAGACACACCCAGGCACACTCAGATACACCCAGACACACCCGGGCACACCCGGGCACACCCGGGCACACTCAGGCACACCCAGACACACTCAGATACACCCGGGCACACCCACGCACACCCGGGCACACCCAGACACACTCAGATACACCCAGGCACACCCGGGCACACCCAAGCACACCCAGACACACCCAGGCACACCCGGGCACACCCGGACACACCCAGACACACCCGGGCACACTCAGGCACACCCGGGCACACCCGGGCACACCCAGGCACACCCAGACACACCCAGGCACACCCAAGCACACCCGCGCACACCCAGGCACACCCGGGCACACTCAGATACACCCAGACACACCCAGGCACACCCGGGCACACCCAGACACACCCGGGCACACCCGGGCACACCCAGACACACCCAGGCACACCCGGGCACACTCAGGCACACCCGGGCACACCCAGGCACACCCGGGCACACCCGGGCACACTCAGGCACACCCGGGCACACCCAGGCACACCTGGGCACACCCGGGCAAACCCGGGCACACTCAGATACACCCAGACACACCCAGGCACACCCAGGCACACCCGGGCACACCCGGGCACACCCGGGCACACTCAGGCACACCCAGACACACCCGGGCACACCCGGGCACACCCGGGCACACTCAGACACACCCGGACACAACCAAGCACACCCAGGCACACCCAGACACACCCAGGCACACCCGGGCACACCCGGGCACACCCAGGCACACCCGGGCACACCCGGGCACACACAGGCACACCCAGACACGCCCAGGCACACCCGGGCACACCCAGGCACACCCGGGCACACCCGGGCACACACAGACACACCCGGGCACACCCAGACACACCCGGGCACACCCGGGCACACTCAGGCACACCCAGGCACACCCGGGCACATACAGGCACACCCAGACACGCCCAGGCACACCCGGGCACACTCGGGCACACCCGGGCACACCCGGGCACACCCGGACACACCCAGGCACACCCGGGCGTACCGGGGCACACCCAGGCACACCCAGACACACACAGGCACACCCAGACACACCCGGGCACACCCAGGCACACCCAGGCACACCCGGGCACACCCGGGCACACCCAGACACACCCGGGCACACTCAGGCACACCCGGGCACACCCAAGCACACCCGGACACACCCAGGCACACCCGGGCGCACTCAGATACACCCAGACACACCCAGACACACCCAGGCACACCCGGGCACACCCGGGCACACCCAGACACACCCGGGCACACACAGGCACACCCAGATACACTCAGATACACCCGGACACACCCGGGCACACCCAGGCACACCCGGGCACACTCAGGCACACCCGGGCACACCCGGGCACACCCGGGCACACCCAGACACACCCAGGCACACCCGGGCACACTCAGGCACACCCGGGCACACCGGGGCACACCGGGGCACACTCAGATACACCCGGACACACCCGGGCACACTCAGACACACCCAGGCACACCCAGACACACCCAAGCACACCCGGACACACCCAAGCACACCCAGGCACACTCAGATACACCCGGGCACACCCGGGCACACCCAGGCACACCCAGACACACTCAGATACACCCAGGCACACCCGGGCACACCCAGACACACTCAGGCACACCCGGGCACACTCAGGCACACCCGGGCACACACAGGCACACTCAGATACACCCAGGCACACCCGGGCACACCCGGGCACACTCAGACACACCCAGGCACACCCGGGCACACCCAGACACACCCGGGCACACACAGGCACACCCAGACACACTCAGATATACCCAGACACACCCAGGCACACCCGGGCACACCCAGACACACCCAGGCACACACAGGCACACCCGGGCACACACAGGCACACTCAGACACACTCAGATACACCCAGACACACCCAGGCACACCCGGGCACACCCAGGCACACTCAGATACACCCAGACACAGCCGGGCACACCCAGGTACACCTGGGCACACACAGGCACACCCAGATACACCCAAACTCAGTTAGGCACACTCGGGCACACCCAGGCACACCCGGGCACACTCAGGCACAGCCGGGCACACTCAGATACACCCCGACACACCCGGGCACACCCGGGCACAGCCGGGCATACTCAGATACACCCAGACACACTCAGATACACCCAGGCACACTCAGGCACACCCAGACACACCCGGGCACACCCGGGCACACACAGGAACACCCAGACACACTCAGGCACAGCCGGGCACACTCAGATACACCCCGACACACCCGGGCACACCCGGGCACACCCGGGCACAGTCAGATACACCCAGACACACTCAGATACACCCAGGCACACCCGGGCACACCCGGGCACACCCGGGCACAGTCAGATACACCCAGACACACTCAGGCACACCCGGGCACACCCAGGCACACCCAGGCACACCCGGGCACAGCCGGCTCCCAGGAGCGGCGCCAGGCCGCTGTTCGCGGCGCCGCTGCCCCAGCTCTCCCTGCAGTCCCCTCACGGCTGCCGCGCTTTCCCTGCCCGCTGCTGCCCCCTGGCGGGGCGCGGGCCCGGCGGCGCCGCGGCGGTTCCAGGCCCGGAGCGGGAGCGGGAGCGGGAGCGGGAGCGGGAGCGGGAGCGGGAGCGGGAGCGGAGGGCCCGGCCCGTCCCCGCTGCCCCACACCGCACGGCCGGGCTGCCTCCGGTGAGCCCGAATGTCCCTGCACAGAAAGGGAGCGCCTGTTGATCCCACAGTTCCCAGGCTGCAATGGGAATTACTCCTTCTGGCCAAGGGCAGGGACACCTTCCACTATCCCAGCTTGTTCCAAGCCCTGTCCAACATGGCCTTGGACACTCGCAGGGATGGGGCAGCCACAGCTTCTCTGGACAACCTGTGACAGGGCCTTAGCACCCTCAGAAGAAAGAATTTCTCCCTAAAAAGACATTTCTGATCCAAATGTATCAGCATCACTTCCCATGGGATTAGAAAGGGTCCTGGAAGTCACTGGCTATGCACACTGGAGCAGATGCTTGGATGCTGGCTCTGGACCTCCCCAGTTCCTGAAAAACCATCTCCTGATGGCATTGTGGAAGACCACACACTAAGGTAACAGACCTTTGAGTGATCAGGCTGTTACATTTATCAACATGAAGCTCACGTCCCTTCTGCATCTCTAAAAAACAAGTATCATGGTATTGTTACTTTGTAGATTAATACCCTTTCCCAAACAAAATGACTGGTTTGTCCCTAGTTATGTGACTAGATAGCAGTGCTTTATTCACATCTGGGAGTCTCCACCTCCAGCATCTGTCCTAACCATGGCAGTCCCAGCTCCTTCACTGACACAATACACATCAGTGTATTGGTAGAGCACAAAAAAAAAAAAAAAATCATGCTTTGAGGCAAACTGTTACATGGATATATTTATTGCATTGCAGTCTTAGCAATTTTAAATATAAACATTTATATCTGGAAAGCAGAATATTGCAAATTCAGTATTATCCAATATGTTCATAGCAGCATCAGCTTCCTAAGAAATAAAATGTTTAGGAAGACAGAGAAGGAATTACAAACAAGTTACACTCTCATTTATCACCATCTGACCCAAACATGGAACTGCAGCTGTGAAACAGATATTGAAGTCACCAAATGTGACCTTGAAGACATCAGTGATTTCAAGACTGAAGAGTGTTTTTGTACCTGATTCCCCACATGGTTTTCGTGTGCCAAGGTGAGGTTAACTAACAGTCACGAGCCTGGAGAGGGCAGAGGGTTGATGTATCTGCATTACCTGACAGAGAGAGTTTTGATAACAACACTTGGCACTTGTATAGCATTTACCACTTCCCCAGCTCCTGCAAGACAGGCAAGGAGTGCTCGTGGATGTGCTACAGCTGTGGAGCATCAGGGAGAGGGATGGAAGCGAGTTGCCAAGGCCATTCAATGAGCAAGAGGCAGTGAAGAGAGTGGAATTTGTCAGCCCCTGACTTCCAATTCCCCGTCAGTCTGGTGGCTGGCTCATGCTGCTCCTCTGCGGCTCCCTAAGAAAGTTTTACAGGTGACTGGTTAACAAGTCCCAGCCTGTGCAACTACAGTGGGTGTATGCACCATTGAAAAGAGGTCAACCCATCTGCTTCCCTTGTAATGCCTATTTTAGTTTTAGAGAAACCAAACATTTCTCTCATCTCATCCTCTCCGAATAATGTGCCAGCTGAAGACACCTTGGCACAGCTGCACTTTGCTCTGAAGCAGTGGAAATCAGAAACAATCGCTATAGGAGCAGCTTTCATTTCTTTCCTGAGGGAGAGCACTGATCTTTTGAGAGGAAAAAAGGATGGATATGTTTTCACACAAACTGATCAAACTACTTTTCATTATAAACGAATACAAGACTGACTGAAAGTCTCAGGTGTACTAATTTTTTTTCAACAAAGTCATCTAGGTGTACACCAGAAAGCTAGAAGCTAATAAGATAGTTTTCCAGGAACATCAGGAGGCATTTTCCTCCCCTGACAGGCCTTCACTTCCACCAGCTAAGAGCAAGAGCACTTACAGTGACACCTGAAAGGGCTCATAAACATCATGAGACAAGCATCTCTGCTATTTCCCCATTAAAACAGTCCTTTCTCCTGCACCCCAGGAAGCCAAGGAAAACCAAGCCTTCTCCATCCCCACCTCAAAATGACAAATTTGCTTACTTCTTCTCCCATTGGGTTTCCTCTGCAAAATGTTGAGGCAGGATCAAACACGTCAGTCATTAGGGGTGGAGCCTGGCAGAGATTCCAGGGGCAGTTCAGGTGCTGTGAAAGGCTCACAGCATAAGGGAGGCTGCACTCAAGAGCTGGCTCAGCATCCTCCCCTTCGTCTACAGAGCTCAGCTGCCCAGTGTGACAGGATCGTGCCCAAGGCACAGGCTAGAAAGCCCCTTCCCATGTCGAGGAGCTAGCACCACCTGAGTAATTCCTGTCCCCTCCTTTGTCTTGGCCTAATCTGATGCTACTCTTGCCATCTAACACTACTCTCTGTCAGTGTGAAGCCATTCCCCCTTGTCCTGGCACTCCAGGCCATTGTCAGTAGTCTCCATCTTTCTTGTAAGCTCTCTTCAGGTACTTGAAGGCTGCAATTAGGTCATCCCAAAGCTTCTCTTCTCCAGGCTGAACAATCCCAACTCTCTCAGCCTTTCCTGGTCTGCAATACTTTATTTACAATCAGAATTTCACAGATTCTGTAAAAACTTTCTTTTCCAATACTATTTCTAGTCAGCAGCAGCCTTTCCTAATGTTCTAACAGACTGTCTTAGGATTGCTATTAGTACAAACTTGAATTTTTTAAGCCAATATCAAGAAGCAAAAGCATGAACTGAAGTAGTGCTGGGCTGCAGATGCTGCAGACCTCAGCATTCATATTTGACATTTGGCAGTGCAGGCAGGAGAGAAAACATCCTCATATTAATTGGCAGTATTTGCAGTTATGGTCTGAGGCAGACACTGGCATATACCTGAGCAGCTTCTCAGGCAAGAGCTGTCCTGGCTGAGGGAATCACTGCATCACCACTGAAAAGGTGCAGGACTGTGCCTTCCAGTTTTATCCAGTGGTAGAGCTTGCAGTGTATGTTGGTGCTTATAAATCTGATCTGTTTAATCAAAGACAGGAAGTTTACCTGGAGATAAACATCTTCATATACTCAGTGTTTTCAGTCTGCTGTCCCTGCTCCACTTTCCTTCAAGATTCTGGATCAAATCATTTACACCTGTCTCACTTAGGTCAGTGCCAGTAAGAAAAAGAAAGGCTGAGTATGGGCAGAATGTCAAATTCAATAAAAATTACCCACCTTTTTTCTCTGCCTCTTTTTATCCTGCACACCTATTCACCCAGTGATTCACAAGTGCAAGTAGGTGACTGCAACAACAAACTAGGAAAACCTAGAACTTTGTGAAGGAAAATAAATAACAAAATTATTTTTCAAAAGTTAAAAAACATCACTTTACTCCAAAAAGTAATATTATCCAAGACAACTAATTGTTCTGACCAAATAATTCCAAAACTCTAAAGAGAACAGTCTGAAAATCAAGACTAGCCAAAGGCTCTCTGGAGTCAAAACTGGATGGGGTAACATTCCTTAGGGAAGGGTAAAAACCAGTGGGCACTCAGGCCTGCTCCTGCTGAGACATTGCCCTGCTGAGGGAATGCTGCAAAAGAAACAATGAATCCAAACACTGAAGGAGAAGAAGCAGATGGAAAACAGCACTGACTGATTAATTCAGTAATCACCTGCAGAGGACATGGTAAGAACTTCACTCTAGGTCAGAAAAAACCCTTCCAGGCAATTAACAAGCTGGACAAGTCAGTTGAGAGAAGGAACCGAACCCACACTTTTTTATAAGCTTTTTTCCCCCTTTGGCCTTACCTTTTCTACAACCACAGCCCAAGGACTGTTTGATAAAACCAAAGCACCTCTGCAAAAACATTTCCTAAGAAATAATCCCAGAAACGAGAAATGATTTTAAAACTTCCTCAAATTATCCCAACGCTTCTTTGAAGTTATTGCAGAACACCGCTCCATGCAGTAACTGTGTACCTCACCCCAAACACACTTTAAGAACCACTCCTGAACACCAGGCTGAGCAAAGTCCTAGAAATACAGGACAGGTGGCAACCTGTGGATCCTTTCTAGGGAGGCTTTCATGTTTGCCCAAAGCTTTTTCACTCTCACGTTGCTCTCTGTTTCTTACTCTTCATTCCTTAGCACAAAGTCTTTGGTGTGTTCGTGCTCACAGCATCACTGCAGCAAGAGAGGAAAGGCCAGGAGCAAAAAACTTTTTGAACAAAAAATTTTATGTTGAGTTTGGAAAAGGAAAATCATAGAAAGAAACAACCAGAAACAATGAAAAAAAATCACTGAAAACCAAAGCTCATTTGGTTCCAAAGGTTGTTTTCTTTTTCTTTTTTAAAACAGATTTAGGAGAATATTTCAGTGAGGTAGAAGAACCCATTTCAGAACATGACATTCAATTTTATTTAAAGAGCAATGTTATCTGAAGTATTGAACAAGCAAGTGACAACACACCTATAGGATCACTTCCTTCATCACAATCACGATGCTTGAAAGAGACAAAATCCATAAGACAGCATTTTAATAATGCATAAAAAAATACAGAATGCCAGAAAAAGTGGGAAAATGAAGACATTTTGGAAGATCTGAAGTTGTAGAAGAGGAAACAGCAGTATTTAGGAAGCAGCTTGGAAATAATGAGAAAGGTGGACAGGAAAGCAGGATACAAATGAAGAACCAACAAATAATTCATTAAATCTAAACTGGAAGAGAGCAGTTTAACCAACTTCATAGATGAGAGGAAGAACATTTTAACTATGAGGTAGTGCAAAAAAAGTAGATAAACTATAATCCTTAACTAGGTTTGCTCACCAAGGTGATGATTCTGGAAGAACAGGCCAGGGATGATATAAAAATCAAGGCACAAACTTAAGTCTAAGCACCAGCATTTTTCATAAAATGTAAACAAAGAAACTCACAGATGTGAAGCAACAAATATCTGTAAGGTTTCATGGAAAAACCCATTATGAAAGGAAACACTGGGACTTCCAGAAGCAACTGAGAACTTGGGGAAGTGTCAATTCACAGGAAGGGCAGCACAGCCACAAAAACATTCATAGTAGCTGTATCTTACTTAATGCACAAGGCATAGACTAGGCAGACTAACAGAATTGAGACTATGAGGTGAAGAAAAGCAAGAATTCAATGAGATGTCACTGTATATCAGCCTGAGGGTGATCTGACACCCTTTGGTCAAATATGAAAGAAAGAGGAGAGGTCAGAACCAGAGGCCTTTGGTACTAAGAGAAAAGGCAGAGAGGAGTCATCCCAAGCAGCTGAAATAAGAACAAAGCTGCCAGAAAAAAAGAGAGGAAAATCCCCACAACCGTAAGGAAAAAAATATTCACTTGCAATAAAAGCTGCTGGGAAGTCAGGAGCAGAGATAAGCACCTTGTTTCTAGCTTCACATGTTTCTAGTAATTTGTGAGGGTTCTGGTTAGTACATAGAAAGCCAACCAGGAAAGGGTGCAGAAAGCCAGGACAACAAGAGCAGTCTTTGTAAACCAGAGTTTATAAAGTCCTGAGGAGACAAAGTACTGACAAGAGAAAGGAAAAAAAAAAAAGAGGAAAAAAAAAAAAAAAAGAAAAACTGCAGAGCACATGAACACAGAAGGAGGGAGGGGAAACAAGAAACTCGATGAGAAGAATCTTTTCAGTGCCTAGTCTCAGTTCACAGAGGGATGGGATTACAGCAGTAAAGCAACATTTCAGAAGAAGTTGTAAAAAGTATTTAATTTTTTTCTTTTCTGTTTTTTCCCTTGATGAAACTATTTTGCTTTAACAGTACTTTTTATTCTGTTCCAGGCTGAACTTGGCTTTGAGCTCAGTGGCTGAGCTCATCAAGCCCCATGTCATATGAAATGTTGACATAAGTTTCAAGCTCCCCCAGAGGCAAACAGCTGCTTTGTGTGTCCAGAATGCCTGCTAAATGATTTCTGTGATTCACCCAAACACCAGACATATCCCTAACAACCAAGCAAGCAGAATGCTGCATCTGCAGCAACAGAAATCCATATCACCCACAGTACAGCCACTCAATTTGAGAACTCAGGGCATCTATATGCAATATAAGTCCTGCTACAAAGCAATTTCCCAACTTCAGCTTAAACACACAGAGCTGTTGCAAAGCACAAGGCAGTTGAGATGAATACAGAATAGCAGCATGAAATCTCCTTTGACAACAAAGGGAACAGGCTACATAATGGAAGAGCTTCATTTACCCTCAAACTTCTGCAGGTAGGTTTTTTGGAAAGCAGTTTATACCTGCAGAACCCTGGCCTGACCTGCAATAATTCAACAGCCTTGCTAAAATGAAACACTGATGAGTTGAGTTTGACTTCTACACTTCAAAACCTTTTCAGGCACATCTCCAAAGCTCAGCTGGAATTAGATGATGCATCCCTCACATGGACAGGAAAGACCCATGAAGATTCCTGCTCCATGAGAACTGCTGGAGACACAGCAGCTCTGGTTTCAACAGAGGGAGCCTGAAAGGTGTTTAAATACAGGACAGGTGTGCTCAGCAAACACACCTGAAAAAAACCCAATCTTTGCCAGCTTCACTCTTACACTAAGTAGCAAGTGGGTGAAATATAAAAGGATAGTTTTCCATCTTCACCCACAGATAAACTCCAAACAGGGAGGTCTCTGAGTCAGCTACATCATCTGCTTGCTGGTGACACGGGCCAAAGCACAGCATTACAAAGAGAGCCTAAGCTTGACACTGGAAAAAGGTTACAGTCCTGCCATCACCCACATTAAAAGAATAGCTTGCAGTTAAGAGGTTTTCTATCACACAGAGCATTACAGAGCTAACTGTGGCAAAGAGGCCAGTAGCCATCAGCAGGATGTGATTCCAATGTTTTATAAACTATTTCAAGATGACTGTCAGAATTATGTCTGGAAAAGAGGACATCCATGTAACAGCAGCAGATAAACTGTTGGTTTCATTAGCAATTAATTTCCTCTTGATATTACTCAGAATGTGCAAAAGAGCATTTCTGATTTATTGCAGGTCCAGATCTTATCCTTAAATGTGTGCCACAAATAACTCCTGTAACATAGTACACCAAAATTATTTTACAACCCCCTCCATTTAGCTTCTTTTTTAAGAAACAGTGGGATCTGTGCTTAACTCCCTCATATCACAGAAACCACTGTGTTGCTGACCTTCTCCTGAGACCCTCAACAGGGATCTAAGGAGGCTGCTTTGGCATCAAGCCCATGATGCTCAAGTTACAATTCTTTCCCCTACCTTGAGGTGGCAATGGGAAACCACCCACGGTACCGTCCTACTCAATGACAACTCTAAATAGCAATGGGAGCTGCAGCAGCAATTCATGCTATCAAATAAATACGCTGACAAAGGCTCAGCCAAGTCAATGTGCTAAATGGACAAGCAAGACATTCTCTCCTCGAATAAAGATCTGGTTTATGTGGCGTCTGAACACCTGCTGATAATCCACCTTGGGCCGCCTCCTCCTCTGGGACTGGCTCCTCGCTCGGGACCCACCAGCACTGGCCCCCTCTGTGTGGGCAGTCCTGCTGCCCACATCAGCTTCACTTCTGTCACCTGGGGTCTTCTTCTCTCCAGCTCTGCCCAAGTGTTTCTGCCTCTCACGCTCCTCTTCTGCTCTTCCTCGTCCAGATCCAGCCTTCAAACTCAGCATCTGAGAGTCATTTGTCAGGGCAAGCTCCTCTGAGACAGTCTTTGAGTCAGCTCCCTTTTTCCCCGAGGATTCCTGCAGCTTGAGTCTGTCAAACAGCTGCAAAAGGACAGTTGTATCTATGACCACACTCGTAAAACAAGAGAGGCCACTTGTTCCACACTTCTACATTGTATTTTCATGTACAATCCCAAATCAGCTCACAAGACACAGTGACAAATCTCCACCAGCAATAAAGACCATGTTTGCTTACCTAAGTCAGTGACAGAAGGTGAAGGAGTCTCTTGCATGGTCATGACTGTCTTAATGTGAGCACCAAGGAATTTAATTTCAGGAGCAACACTGCTGTGTGGTAGCCTTTAACTTTCGTCAGGAGAAACAGAGATACCAAGTTGCTCCTACAGCTCACTTTCCCCCATGTTCTTTTAATGTTGTCAGAGAGTTTTAGAGATATTTCCATCCTTGTATCATGAATCTCTAAGATAAGGGGCCTCCATTAGCAGACTCTGTACACTGAAAAACTGAGGATCTTTTGTGTTCCCCAAAACAAACTAAAAGATGACATGTGGGTATTCTGGGAGGGGAGCAGACCACAAACAACAGAAAAATAATAAAAATTACAGCAGCAGACCCAAAGCAGTGTATGAACTCATTAATCTAAGAACACATGGTGCTGAAACTGGAAAAGAAATTGCTTTTACTCTGGCAGCAGACAAGCTTTTATGAAATAATGACAAATAAGATTTTTGGTTAGCCTGTCTCTTCCCAGCAACAGGCTGGAAAGCCAATGCCTGTGAGAGTGAGCTAAAGGAACAATGACAACTTGATTATTTTTAACTAATCCTTAAAAGAAGGAAGGGTGGGATCTATCAGAAAACAGATTTACATGGCAGGAATTTGAAAGCAAACTCCTCACAATGAAACAGTTTAAAATGCTTTTGTGATGCTTCTCTGATGTTCAAAAGGCCCGGAGCTGTTACGGGCACTGCCCTGTCACATTTTTTTCCCTTCATTGTTCAGAAGTTCATCTATCATCTCTTCACTTGTCAACATGGTAAACAACTCTATTTGCAGCTGGATCCTAGAGAGTGGAGAGCTTTGGAGATCTTGGGCTTCACAGTACCCAGACTGGAAGCTCAAGTGACCAAAGAGCTGTGTTGTTTCTCTGGCTGCAGACACAGACTGTGCCACGAGGAAATGCAGTACCAGAGGGATATGCTCTGCCACATTCCCTGGCAAGACAAACATGGACCTGATCAGTCACAGGTGCAAAAAACACACAGAACACATCTCACATCACAACCCACACAGTGAGCTTCTAGAAGTTCAGCACGTCACATTAAGCAGAGGCTACAACTCTGATCTGATTCTAAAGTGGAGCTTTAGTAACGCTGAACTACTAAAGTGCTTTCAGAAAGATCAGAAAACATTTTGGGTATTTTTTTGCTCAGTTCAAGTTATTTTAGAGTCATCTGTAATAAAAGGAGGTAAAATATTTCAAATGTAAGCATGGGTTCCAAATCAATGCTCCCCTTTTATTACTTTGAAAAAGGAGATCCTAATAAGAAAGAAAACAGCAGATGTCACCTACTCGGGTCAGTGAGAGCTGAGGTTCTGCATAGAAGGCTTTGCCCATTACTGGTTTCCTGTAAGTCTCATCCACATCTGTCAGGGCCTAAAAAAAGATAAAAGAAACTGAAAGATTGAAATTAAAATAAAACATGAAGCAGCTTTGGATCAGCTTTGTGTCAAAGCATTATGAAATTATGTTCTGAGAGAAAATCCATCCCAGGAACAAGCTGTGCTTTGGAGCTGGTTTGTTAATCATCTAAATTGTACTGAGGTATAAAAGCAGCAGCAAAGTTCATTCTGCATTACTTGCAAAATCTCTGTGATCCTTGTCTGCAAAATCCTTCCCTCCTCCCCACTTCCAAACTTTCCACACCTCCAGGCTCACGAATATTTAATAGCTGCTTTTCCATCCACTGTCTTTAAGATCTTCACAGGGTAAAAAACAGGGAAAAGCTTTTGTCACTGGCAGCTCAGTGATGTTAGTGAGAGAAAACACACCAGCACCCACCACTATAGAAAGATTGGGTTTTGCAGAGAAAGCAAGCTCTGGAAGCTTCTGATATTCCTCATACTCCCCCTCCTGTGTTCTTATACAGAACCTTTGAAGATGCTGGAAACTCTTCAAAGCTTCTCTCTCACCTAAAACCTCTTTAAGATGGTTGGGCACCTCCCAGATGTACCAGTCCAACACCAAGTACCACTCTAGTCTGAAACCCAGCACTTGGTACCAGAGCAAAATAGTTTGTGAACCACAAAACCACATTAACCTTCCCCATATGTCATTTGCTTAAACCTGTTGCAAATTTCAAGTTTTCAATATAACAGTTACAAATCAAGGGCTGAAACAATAATTACCATATTCCAGAATTTGTCAAATGCAACCAAAAACCCTGTGCAGACTCCACGAAGCCCTTTGAAAGTGCGGATGTGGACATTAATTCTGACACCATCTCGGACACAGCGATGAAGCTCCCCCAGTGGGCTGCCTTCATGGACTAGAACAGAAAGAAAACATCACAAAAGATACAGAATTATAGAACAGAATCGTAGAATGGCCTAAGTTGGAAAGATCGATTAAAGATCATCTTCTTTCCATTCCCTCCCACAGGCAGGGACAGCTTCCACTAGACCAAGGTTGCTCAGAGCCCCATCCAGCCTGGCCTTGAACACTTCCAGGGCTGGGGCAGCCACAGCTTCTCGGGACAATCTGTGCCAAGGCCTCACCACTCTCACAGCCAAGAATTTCTCTCTAATACCTAATCTAAACCTACTTTTTTTTCCAGTTTGAAGCCATTCCCCCTTTTCCTGTCACTACACATACTTGTAAAAATTCTCTCTTCAGTATCTGTCCATCTAAAAACCATGTAGAACTCCACTCTATGTACAAGTATGGCAGAGCTTGGCACAACACTTGCGTTCACAACAATAGCAATGAAGAAGCCCCAAGCACTGTAGCACGCTGTGGTTCCCATTACCAGACCACCAAAACTCTTCTTACAATGGGAAGAGCCAAAACTTTAGAAAATATGAAGGTTTTGCTTTACATAGCCTGCAGCCAAATCAGCCTTAGCTGAAAATCTTTTTGCTACTTTTCAAAAACATGCCAAGTAATCTGAACTGAAAATAAAAGTGGTTGAGAGGGAACAGAAAGCTCACAGGGGCAGAGTTAGTTCCACAGAAAAGACAAATGCCTGGTTAAGGCTACCTCAGATTAGTTATGAGCTGTGAATAAAGAATTGCAGCAGATTTGTTCCTTTTCTTTACAAGGGGATTTCTGAAACAATGAGTGACTCAAAATCCTTCAACTTACTAAACTGGACCAGTTTAAACTGATGAAAATGCATTGTTTCAGTTAAGATTTCAGCAGCCAGCTGAACATCCTTCAAAGTCCTACAAGTCTTTGGCAAGGAAATAAAATTAAGGAGCAGCCAGCTATTAAACCATGCTAAAGCCCAGGGCAACAATGCTTTAACCAGGGCAAAAGTGAAGGAATTCAGTAAAGCATACAGCTTGCCTGGCTCACACAAGCCTTGTCTTCACACCAGAAATCTTTGCAAGTGTAACTTAACAAGAGGGGTAGATATTATTTACAACTTCCACCATGCCTTGGTACCCACTTGCTTGTGCAAACACAGCCCCAGGATTGCTGCACAATTCCTACTAAGAGTCAGGGAAAAGACTTGGTCTAAAATCTCACATGGCTCTCCACATTAATAAAATATGTGAGCCAGAGATGACCTCTCACCTTGTGCTTTAGGGACTGTACATTCAAGATTTGATTTGCACACCAGAAAATGCTTCCTGTGAGTGTAAAGTGACTGTGCAAAACAGCTGATCTGCAGGGTAATTCATGGCCACAGCAGGGAAATCTAAATCAGTTTCCTCTGAATTAACCTAATCACATTTATTTTTTGAGATCTATTGTCTTCTTGCCAGCCCTCTCCAGCTGGATAACTGCAGGAAATTGGTTTCACACAGAGCATAAGCTGTCTCAGCACCTCCCAGCCTTGCTTAGGGGGTCTTTCTATGAGCCTCTGTGTCTCCTTCAGCTGAACTGATAACAAACATGTTCTCGATTGACAGATCCATCACAGGAACCACAGATGACACCATCACGAGATCAAATTGATGCTTCCAATCAGAAAACAATATTTTTTCTAACCAACCCTGAGAACTTACATAATAATTTAAAATCCAGACTTATTTTTAGATTTTAAGTTCAAATATTTCCTTTAAGTAGGAGCTCTATCTACAACTTTTTACAGAATTCTACATCTAACCCTTATTTTCAATTATGCCTCTGTCTCTCAGCACCCAGGAAAACACTACACAGCTCTATCAAATCTACACTCTGCCCACTTTTCCTTGTTGTGTAAGGTTCTGGCTCCTCCACGGCAAACTTCCAGCTTCATCTGAGCAAAAGGGCAGAACACATCATCCAAAAACCCCTCAACAACCTGACATTGTCAGAAAAAATAAAACCAGCAACGCAAGGCATTTATTTTTGGAACACACCTCCTCTGCAAGCACCAAGGGCTGTAATGAGCAGGCTCTGCACACAACTAAATCTGCCTGTGCCTCCTGCACTGGTAGGGACCAGCATGAACAAAGTTTCAGTAGACAGGGAAATAAGTTACCTCGTTGGTACTCAAAATCCAGCCCTTACCTGGATAAAATTAGCACATGCTTAACACCAGGACTCTGAAAAATGACTCAAAAACTACTGTAAGCAGTGGGCAAGCACCCCAAAAGGGTGAAAATAAAGATCTAAACTCGGGTTAAGTTCAAGTCCTTGTCCTCAGGGCAGACTCCATTAAGAGGCAAGATTAGAAAAACCTCAAGAGAAAAGTTGAAATAATTCAGAACACTGTCAAACACCTTTCCACCTGCCCTGCACATGAATTCTCTGCCCCTTGGTTAATGCAAAGTAATGAGAAATAGCTCCTCCTGAACTGATCCACACAGTCCAAGTTCCAAACACCTGTGGGGCAGACATCCCCCCAGTGACAGGGAAAGCACACAATTTTGGCTATAAATCGCTCTTAAAACACCCCAGGCTGCTGAATAGCACTTTCTGTATCAGTTGTGCCAGTCTTCTTTGAAGTCCAAACATGCATGTGAGGATATTAAGGAGGTGCTCTTAATTGTTCCTAATTTTTACAGGGTTTCTTTTTTCTCAATTTTCATCACCAGTGCAAATTCAGATATTTTTTTATTAAGATCTGAAACAACATTTAAGGTCAGTTTTCTGGAAATCCCGGGCCAACAGAACCATTGCATTTGTGCAGAATACTAAGTGTGATACATAAGATCATGCAGCATCTATAATAATGAACACATTGTGTTTTAGTGCCTAAGCAAGAAAAAGGTTTTGCCTTGGGCATTCAGAATTGAACATTTTGGGTTTTGCCTTTTCATTAAAAAAAAAAATAAGGTGATGGTGCAAAGATAATTTGATTCCAAAATGAACCCCTGTATTTTTTAATTAAGAGCACTAAAGTTACATCTCACCTGACAGCAATGCCATTTGATTCTTGGTGTGGGGACACAAATAGCACCTCTTCATGTTTAGGGGATGTTTACCCTGACTGCACACAAAACATTTTTACAAGAAATATGTATCATCATCACAGCTGATGAATTTAAATTTACATCACAGCTTCTTTTCACCTCAATCCACTGCTCTGTCATCCTATTATCAGAAATGCCAGTATTTCTGCCTGCAGGATGTTTAGTTAGCAACCAAGTAACAGCAGTGTGTTACAGACTTACCCTGTGGTTACGGTTTAACTACACCCTGGACTGACCCAAATATCCGTCATAGTTTAAAATAGTCCTTTTGAGAATATAGCAGTGTCTCATCCTTTTTCTCCTTAAAACCAAGAGGATGTATGTAATTCACCAATTAACAGAGCAGAACATCACCACAACGAAGTCAGTGTCACCTCTGCGTGAGCAGCTCTGTGAAATGCTGTTCCTCATTCCCGCACACCATTTCAGAGAATCACGGAATGCTCTCAGTTGGGAGGAACCTAAAAGCCCATCTTATTCCAATCCCCCTGCCATGTGCAGGGGAACCTTCCAGCATCCCAGGTTGCTCCAAGCCTCATCCAGCCTGGCCTTGGACACTTCCAGGGATGGGGCAGCCACAGCTTCTCTGAGCAACCCGTGCCGGTGCCTCTGCACCCAAGTGTCATTTCCCATCAAACTAAATCATTCCCCCCACACCACCCACACCCCACTATCGCCCAACCGCTTCCGCCAGCCATCGCTCTCTCCTCACCCCCAAACTCCCCCAAACTCCACCGCAACTCCACGCCGGCCCAGCCGCAACCCTCGACCCAGCTCAGCACGGCCCCGGCCCTCTCACCCTCCGCCTCCCCTCAGCCCCGGCTCCCTGTGTCCGCCCAGCCCGGGGCCGCGCTGCCCGCGCCCTTACGGGGCATCCTGGTGAGGACATTGCGCGGTGCCCGCCGCCGCCGCGTCGCCGTTCCGCCTTCAGCCGCCTCCTGCTCGGGGCCCGCGTTGACCATGAGGCTGCGGAGGCGCTGGATGCGCTCGGGGTCGGCGGCGGGCGGGCCCCGGCGGGACGCGCGGGCGGCGGGGGCACCGCGGCGGGCGGGGGCGGCGCGGCGGCCGTGCGGGCGGCGCAGGCCGCGCTGGAAGCTCTCGTACTCGGCGAGGTTGTTGAAGCAGGGCGCGGCGGGGAAGGGCAGCGGCGTGCGCGGCGAGTAGAGCGCCAGCAGCGGGTCGAAGCGGCTGGAGCTCACATCCAGGCGGCCAGGGCTGGGCGAGCGGCGGGAGCCCCGCGGCTCCGCGCTCGCCGCGCCCGCCTCGTCCTCCTCCATGCCGGGCTGCGGCCGGCCGCACCGCCCAGCGCCGCCGCCAGGGGGCGCTGCCCCGCAACGCCGTGGGCCTGAGGGCGGAGCGGCCGCCATGGGCGGGAGGGACCCGGGGGAGACCCGGGGGAGACCCGGGGGAGACCCGGGGGAGACCCGAGGGGGACCCTGGGGGGACCCGGGGGAGACCCGAGGGGGACCCGGGGGGGACCCGGGGGGGACCCGGGGGAGACCCGGGGGGGACCCGGGGGGGATCCGGGGGGGACCCGGGGGGAACCCGGGGGGGACCCGGGGGGGACCCGGGGGAGACCCGGGGGAGACCCGGGGGGGACCCGGGGGAGATCCGGGGGGGACCCGGGGGAGACCCGGGGGAGACCCGGGGGAGACCCGGGGGAGACCCGGACACCTCCCTGCTGCATCCGGCACCGGAGAACGTCTAGCTAAGGCCGCAATGATGGTGAAGGGTCTGGAGCATCTCTGTTTTAGAAGAGACACTGCGGGAGCTGGGCCTGCTTAGCCGAAAAGACTCAAAGGGGGGGTATCAAAAGGATGGTGCCAAACTCTTCGCGGTGACAGGACGAGGAGCAGTGCACACAAACTAAAACACAAGAAATTTCACCTCAAAATGAGGAAGAACTTCTTTACGTTGAGGGTGGCAAAGCACTGGAACAGCTGCCTGGGCGTGGAGTTTCCCTCTCTGGAGACATCCCAGAGCCACCTGAACACGTTCCTGGATAACCTGCTCCTGTCCCCACCTTGGCAGGGCGGTTGGGCTGGACGATCTCCAGAAGTCCCTTCCAGCCCTAACAAATCTGTGAATATTTTCAGTTACCCCCCACTGGTGCAATCCTCTCCCTGCAGCCCACTCTGGGGATCATCGCTGGATCGGGGACCAAACCGCCCTGCCCCAGGCCATGAACTCCACCTGGGCAACTGGCGGTTGCAATGTAATTTGCACTTATTGCATAAAAGGATACACAGGGCAGAGTAATTTCACTGAGGAACAGCAAGGAAACGTTTTTTATAGGTTTTACTATAATGATTCACCATCTCCATTAATGTTTCATAATGAGTTCCCGTATCTTTAATGCTTCTTGTTACAGCAATTCATCAGCCATAGGTTGATCACCAACCTCAGAGGAAACACTTCTTTCTTCACTGGGTCCCGGAACAGGACTCCTGCAGCTACAGAAATACCCGTGTGTTATGTGTGCCACCAACACCAGGCTGCTGCTCGAGCCTTGGGAAGAGTTATTTTCCCCTACAGCTGCAGCAGAGTCATATAAATGCACATCTTACGCATGAGGACACCACAGGGAGTTTCTTTCTCTAGCATTTATCTTAATACAAATTAAAGGCCATGGTTGTACAGACAATCCTGATCTCGGTTCCAAAGACTGCATCCATATGTGAACAGCTATTCTGACTTATTACCTATCATTGTAAGCATGAGTCAATTAGAAAACACTATGACCTAATACAGACCTGCTTTTTATATACACACACAATGTACATACATAAAGATACTGTAGAATGTATCAGTCATAATATATAAAATAAAAAACCTATATAATACTTTCCAAACATAAATCATGGCTGCCAAATTATTTTTTTTATCTTTCATCTGTTACCAGGCTGAGTAAATCCAGCTGTTACCAGTTCTGGAACAGTTGCTTCGTATGTAATGTCCAAAGTCAGGCACCAAGCAGTAACATGGAATTTCAAAGTCAAGTAAATTGCATTAATGTTAGAAGATAAAAAACCAACAGATAAAGTTCTTAAGAGTAAATTACTGGTGTAATGATTCATTCTGAATCATTATCTTACCATCAAGCCACGTCCTCTTCCTAGGAATCATGCAGCCCATTCTACAAACTAAAAACTAAATACATTCTCTCATTGCATGTACTTAACCAGTACAGAGAAGTAGGGGGGAAGTCCTGTGCTACTATAAACTCACAATCTCATTGCCTAATCTCAGGAACAACTCACAAGTTGAAGTTTACCTCGTCAGAGTTCTTTTTGGGAAAAAAACCACCAAAACCACATTGCCTTAAATGTGTACATTCTTCTTCAGGAAGGGGAAACAGAGAAGGCTGATAAGAGAATTCACAGGAGTCTAACTCAGTACTGTGGCCAGTACACACTTGATCCTTTCTTCCTATTTCTTATGGCCAGTCCCAACTGCTGACCATATCTTTGTTAGCAACAACTGGCCCGTGTTTTTGGATGGTTTTGCAACCAGCTTGGTTAGAAACAGTAATAGCCATATAAGCACCTATCATTATAGCTGTATTTCTACACTGAAATAGGTTATTTCCCTCAAATTCCTGTTACACTGGGACAAACCCCCATCCATTAGCAGAAATATTTCTGCTCTGAGAGGTCAATTTTGACAAAGTGACAGTTAAACCAGAACAGAACTGATCACAGAGCAGGCAACACACACTCTTCCCTCCCCTCTAACAAATATGGATTAGCAGCAATGCTCTGTCTGTGTCATTCCCAGGGAGATCAGAAAGCAGAGGCACAAATTGGTGTTGGCTCCCTCTTTGCAGGCACCTGGAACGTTCTGCTACGTTGTGCTGTATTTTTTTTTTTCATATATGCTGTGTTGTGTACAATAGGAGACAGGTGAATTCCCAGGCCATGGAATATGAGGAAAGATATCTATCCATGTCCTAACAGAATTCCAGCCTGTACAGTACCTTTATTATTAACTTCACTGCTTGGAACTGTCACCACTTACTAGTTCAAATCCCAGGAATGAGAAAGGCCACAGAATAAAACACAGAGGGAAGGTACTATTATTTATATTTTTTAAAAGTATAAAAATCCTGTACATTTGAAAAATACTTTTAAAATCAAGCACAGAAAACTGCTGGGCTTCTCCACTGTATTTCAGTAAGAATCAGACATCAGGCAGCTGAACAGTGTCACTCATCTGACTAAACACACCAGCCTTGAAAATTAATACTAAAACCCAAATGAAGTATTCTGGTCCATCTCAGTTAAAACAAAAATCGAACTAAGAATTTTCTGTTCAAATATTCAGGCTTTTTTATAGCTCATCAGTACAATAAGATACCTCATTGTTTAAATGCTATAGAAATACAGGAAATTTCTACATACTTTTTTTTACAAATACACATGTACAAGGCAGGAACAGTCTTAATTCATGATGAGGTCTTAATATTCAAAATATAGTATGATTTTAGCTTTCCATATGGGCATATCCTTGTATATCAGACAGCACCAGTGTCTTCTTTTTAGGCAGCAACAGTGCTAAACCCAATGTAGCTGCTGAAGAGGGTTCCAGGTCAAACTCTGCCATTCACCATTTGTATTCCTCACTTGCCAACAACCCAAGGTAAACTACCAGTTATGCTCATCAGAGATATCAACTATCCTCAGCCAGAATCTCAGGATATTCCTCCCAGAACTGGTCCCCAATGATGTCACAGTGCAGGGGAACAACTTTAGTCTTAGTCCGGGTCACTTCCACTTCTTTTTCTTCTTCTTCCTTTGGCAGTTTTATTTTCTTAGTGATGACTTCATTAACCTGAAAATACAGTTGACACATAAGCAGACATAAAATGCTCTAGAATGGATTCAAAAATTCTGATAAAAAAAAAATAAAAAAACACAGGGCAGGAATTTCTCCCACTAAATCAATGATGCAATCGTAGAATAATGAACATTTCCAAGTTACCTTAAAGCAGAAAAGGACTAAGCCAACTATGAGCTGAGCTACCTTATTGAACAGAAGTTTGTAATTCTTTTGCCATGGATATACTTGGGACCTAAGCCTGGGAAGGGCCTTGCCCAACTGATACAAACATGGTCATCTGCTGATACATGTTTCATCTCAATGGTCATAATTTGTATCTAAACCAGACTGCAGAGAGTGGCTTTTATATTATGCTCATAGAAACAGCTCTCAAAAACATCTCCAAAACAATGAGTCATCTTACACACATATGGCAAATATGGTTAATTTTAAGATATATTTATTCCCAGACATACACTGGAGATACAGGGGGTGCTCTTACAGTGCAGTCTGTCTGCCACAGTGTAACTACTTAAAATATCAGCCCAAAGCAAGTGGCAATAGGGTTTTTTACCTTCTGCCATATTAGGACAGTTCCTTTTCTATACATCAAAGGCTCATTGTTGTAGTTGATGTTGAATTCAGAAAATAAGATTTCATTCTTATCTCCAGCCAAAGTTCCCTGAGAGGAAAGGACAAGAAAAATACTCAGAGAAAACAAACAAATTGTATCTCTAGGATAGAGGAGGAATGAATACTGGAAGGAAGACAGACATTTGTAAAAGTTTTTCACCTTTATGTCACAAGGCTTAATTATTTCTCTCAATAGAGGAATTAATTCCAAGAGGGTTTTTATTACATTTTCAAGACAAATGGAAGACAGTCAACAGATTCCAGGAGAAAACAGGAATAATCTGCTGAAGTCTGCACAAGGAGACAAAACACAACAGAAGGGACTGGCAAACAACAGGACCTGAATTTTGCAACTGTTCCTCATGGGTTTGGATGCTGAACATTTTATGACTTTTCTAAGATTTCTGAAATTGCCAACTAAGAACTTAAACCCTGCTAATACTTGCTAATAATGTAAAATCACATTATTTGCTAGTGGTATTAATATTTGCACAATTGAAGAAGTTGTTGACTACACCCACAAAATTATTACAGTAAGAACAGACAAGCCAGGGCTTCTGGGCAGGCAAGACAATTTGCAAATCTTATTATTTAATTTTTAGCTGTAAAAAAACATAACTTCAGCAGACTCTTACCCGGAGCCTCTCCTGTGCTTGCACTGGTGTCAAACCACCTCGCTGCACAAGCATCCAGAACACTGTATTATAAAGGTTATTAATATGGCCTAGAGAAAACACAGAAATGAGTGTGAGGATAGTTATTTACCAAATCTGAGTGACTACTTAGGGAAAAACAGCTTTATTTCCAGAGCTGTATCCAAGAAACAGCCAAGAGTAAAGGGGAATTAATATAATCAGTTTCTAAAGAAGATACAATGTTTATAATAAATTGTTATGGTATTGCATATCATGACTAGAAGATAGATTTCATAAATGAAAAGGGCACAGCAGAGGCTGAAGGGTGTTTATGTGTAATGTAAATTACTTTCATTTGACAATAGGGACTAGGTACTGACAAAGGTCTAGAGACAAATCCAGTGGTCTGTTCTAACATGGAATATTCAGCACTTTTGATTACTACCTGTTGTGAACTTGAATATTTGCATCAATAAAGATTACCTTGGCTAAGCCAACTCTGAACACCAAAATTAATTGATTAATTCTATTAGCAATTCTAATATTTCTTGTGCTGAATTCACTCTCAGGATGAAATAAATTTAGTTGTAGCCTGAGCACTCCAAATTTCAGCCAGTACCCATACAAAGCCCAGAACAAGTGTAATATTATTGAAAACCACCACTCTACCTGCTGTTCTTTCAATGACAACTGTATATGTAAATACACTGGCAGAAAAGACATTTCTGTTCAGAGAAATGAACTCAACTGCACAAATCTCTCTTTTCTAGGAACACTTACAATCTGCTTGCCTCCAGCTGAGGTAGTCCTTCAAATTCTGGTTGCTGGGATATAACACAATTCGTCCATCAAATCCTGGTGGGTACAGAAGCTGCTGGTCCTTAAAGTAATCCTTCCAATAGAACACGTAACTTGAGGAAAACTGGGAGACCACATGAGTCATGAACTTACTTGCAAACACAGAACAAGAGAAAAAAATAAAGAAATACATGGGTGTGATTATATATCTGTGCTTATCTGAGGTATCAGTAGTGACAGCTCTTAGTGGAGGGCAACATTTCTTAAATAATGGCCAAACAGATGAGGAATGGCACAGAGACTTTTGAACAACAGAGGTACTGAGAATTGTCACATTCTCATAAAAAACTGTCTGTTTATAATGTTTTGATTGTTTATATAATAAGTTGTTTATGTAACTTTTTTACAAGCTCTGTATTATTGAACATATTTTCCTGAAACATCACATGTAAAGAATCCACATAAAAAACTTGAACTAACTGCAGTGTAAACACCAGCCCTCCTCCTAACTTCAGTGTGTAGGTAAAGACAAACCTGAAGAAGAATTATAAAGAGATGTTAAAAACAAATTCACTTCAGTATCAAAGCAGCTGTTACCTTGCTCTTCTTTTAAACCACCTGCTCTTCTTTTTGAAAACAAAACTATATTCATCACTCTGTCCATAAGCAACAGCAATATCCTCCAGTTCTTGCATCACTGTCTGGGCACACTTGGTCATCAGGTGCAGAGCACGGTCATCATTTGGCTTTTTGAATTCATGCTGCTCAGAAAACCTTCAAAGCAAAAATAGCTGCATAAGAGTCCCTTAAAAAGCTACTAAAATGCTAACCCATTCATTTTCACCATATTTGCTTTATATGAATATTGATTTCCAGTATCCCGTCAATACTGACAAAAGAATTCCCTCCAGGTATGAAAAGCAGGAACAAAAATCCTCGTTATCCACTCTGGATAATCCATTCTCTTTCTCACCAGTATCTGACCCTAACCAGTCTTTTAAAGAAGCCGGTTTGTGTATTTTAATTGGAAATGGATAACAAATACGACTTTCTGTAAAGTCCCTTTCTCACAGGGTTTCTTTAATATTCAGTCCAATAAGGGCAACATTATCAATAAACTTGTCAAAACTCAAGAGCTTTACCAAAACCAGAGATAATATCCCAGCAAGAACTTGTGTTATCTACCAAGCGAGAGAACTGTGCCCCATTTATGCCGAGGGAAGGCAAATGCCACACAGACACCGACTCCAAACACCAGTACACATCCCTGTATAGCAGCTGCTCTCCCTCCCCAGCACATCCAAGGCAGGGAATCATTTCCCTACTCGGACCATTCCCTACCATCCTGCTCTGAAGCCGCCCGTGAAAACAAAATCCCGGTGGAATTCCGTGTCTTGGAGAGGCCGAGTGGGGGACACGAGGATCTCCATCCCCGCACCGGCAGGACTCACACAGGCCGGACAGGAACAGCCCAGCGCAACCCGGGCAGCACCAGGACGCCGCTGTCGGCACGGCGCTCTCAGCCCGCACCCGGGGGCCCCGCAGCGCCCGCCCGGCCCTGCCCGCACCTGTGGAAGTTGCGGCCGTCCAGCCGCACCACGATCCAGCAGTTGGGCAGGACCGTGTCGTCCGCCTCGAAGTCCCGCACGTACTCGAACTTGCTCTTGGCCATGGCGAGGCCGCGGCGGCCGCGCGGGGAGCCCGGAGCGCAGCCGGCAGCGATGGCCGCGGCCGCCCGGCAGCAGCGCAGCATGACCGGCGCGGAAGCGGAAAGAGCGGCGCCCAGCCCTTCTGGGCGGCCCGGAGCAGCGCTCGGTGGTGCCGGCGGACGGCGGGCGGAGCCGGCGGGCGGAGCGCGGGGCGGCTCCGGCAACGGCGCCCATGGCGGCTGCGGGGCGCGGAGCCGGGGCCGGAGACCCGAGCGCCCCGGTCCCAGCGCGCCGAGCAACGAGCGCGGGATGGGCGGTCGGGGCGGCCCCACCGGTGGGCGCGGGACGGGGGGACAGCACGACCGAGCCGGCGGGGCTGGGGCTCGGTGCGCGCCCCGCGGTTGGTGCGGGATGCGGGCTCGGTGCGCGCCGGCGGCGCGGGGCCGCGGGGAGCGTTGGCGCAACGGTGGCGGCGGCCGAGGAGCGGCGGCGGAGCGATGGAGCGCAGGGTCAGGCACTGCCGCTTCCGCGCCCGGGCGAGCCCCGCCTCGCCCCCCGGGCACAGGGAGGTCGTGGGCCCCCTCGGAGGGCTGCGCGTCCAAGTGCAGGAACACTCGAGCCGGCCCGGGCACAGCGGAGGAGCGGCGAAGGAGAGCAGCTGCATCTCAACTCCGGCGGCGGTTGAGAAAGAGGCCCGGAATGCTATCAGGAGAGAAAGGGACCATGAGAGGGGCAGCGGTGACCGCCAGAACGAGGAGCAGGTCCTGGAGCAAGCTGGGAATAAGCCCTGGAGAAGAGCTGCCGTCCAAACGGAGCGACCCAACGTGGCCTATGAGGCCCGCCCAGTGAGGGTGGAGAAGATCGATGCCCCGGCTGGATCCCTGTGCGAGCTTGGGAACGCTCCTCAAGATCAGAATATCCCGGTCTTGTTTCAGTCCTTATCTCCCGTGTCCCACGTACAGCTCCAAAGCCCTCTGCCCTCGCAGCTGATGCATGCGGCTCCAGTGCCGGTAAAACAAGTGCCAGTTCAATTGCAGCCTCTACTGCAGCGGCCAAAGATTGAAACAAAAAACGTTCCCCTCACAGTCCTGCCCTCGGATTCAGGTATCATGGTCACAGAGCTTGCAGGGTGGCACGCAGGTGACTGCTTATCAGGCAGGAGAACACGAGTGGAAAGGTCATGTTAGAAAACCATCCCTTTGCAAAGGCTAGGTTTAGCACAACTCTTGCACGGTGTAAGACACGAAAGCACCGGAGCACGGAGTTCTGTAGTGCTTTGTTACAATCAAGGCAGTTTTGTCATGTTGCTCCCTGTCTGCATGAAACCCCTTGGGACAGGGTTCAGAATTACACTGAGTTGTGATTGCAGTTTTAAGGTCAGGAATCTGCTTGATTTTAAAAGGTATAAAATAGTCATATACCTCTCTGAAAAAATCTGGACATGTTAAATGAAGAGCATTTTGAAACATCTACATGAGAAGCTTTTTTTTAATATCTAGGCATTCAAAATTAATTACTTAAGTAAGGTCTTAAAGACTTTTTCCCTTTATCAATGATGTGAAAGAGTTAATTTCTAAACCTTTTCCAGGAGGAAATTGCTTGCTCAGGGATCAGTTTTAAGGGGCCTGTGGATTCGTCATGTTGCCAGCTCAATTTAAATGCAGCCTGTGTTTACAAAGAGCCAAAGCCAGGTATCATGTAACAATTATTTGGGAACACAGGTTCCTCCAACAAAACAAGTGTCCAAATCCAAAAAAACAGAAAAAAAATATATTTATGTCTCAAAAAAACCAACTCAACAAAACCCAAGCAGAAACCCAAAATAGCAACACCCGCAGCTGAGCAGGCAGGGACTGCACAGATGTGGGACTAAGCAGCCTCCCCATCCTTAATCCTAGTCCCTGCATCCTTAGGGTTTTGGTTCCATAGTTCTGGTGGTGATAATAAATTTGCAGTGGTGTGGTGCTATATAATGATTAGG
Organism: Anomalospiza imberbis; assembly: GCF_031753505.1. Lineage (NCBI taxonomy): Eukaryota > Metazoa > Chordata > Aves > Passeriformes > Viduidae > Anomalospiza > Anomalospiza imberbis. The sequence goes on along the minus strand of NC_089695.1, from coordinate 14,244,432 downwards.
TTATAAATTCATAAGAAAACAAGCCAACTGAAACCCAAACTAGTGTGTTAGCAGTCCCTGTTAATTTCCTTTTTTTTTTGTTTTTGTAATTATACGTAACAAAAGCCAGGTAACTGATTCCTTGTGCAGTGACCCAGCAAAGGGCTGTGGAGGATTTTGTAGGAAGTGCTCTCCAAATGTGCACTGAGTTTGGTCTGTCCAAAGCTCCGGTGATGCTGTTGCCAAATATCCTGTGGGTGTGGTATTGAGTGTGACCTGCTGTATTCCCTGGAAGGTGATGATCTTTCCTTGCCTTGTTGCACAGGCATGCCAGACACTCCGTTCAGCAAGACCAAAAGTGGCCGTGTGAAGCGTCCCATGAACGCATTCATGGTGTGGGCCCGCATCCACAGGGCTGCTGTGGCCAAAGCCAACCCAGGTGCCAACAATGCAGAGATCAGCGTTCAGCTGGGCCTGGAGTGGAGCAAACTCACTGAAGAGCAGAAGCAGCCGTATTACGAGGAAGCTAACAAAATAAAACTGAGGCACAGGGAACAATTTCCTGGTAAACATCTTAGTTATTTACCAGAATGCTTTAGAAGTGCAGGGCTTTTTGGAAAATTGATCTCTGGCATTATGGCATTTAATAGAGCTAGAAAAAAAGTACAGCTTTTTCAAGCACACAATCCTTCTGTGTGCTTGAAACCATGAACTTTTTAAAGCATCCAAAATGCTGGTGCTTAGAACCTTGCAGCTACAGCAGCTTTTTTGAATGCTTTAGTAGTCGAATGGCCAGAGAGTGGGTTTGTGTGGCCTGCTACATCAGTTTCCTTGCTCCAGAAACAGCTGCCCAGGTGGCCTGTGGTGACACATGTGTCCATTTCTTAAAAGCAGGAAAGGGAAATGTCACGGGAAGCACAAACAGCATTGTATTCTGTGGGATTCTTCAACATGTAGACTTGAGGTTCCCACATAATGCTGTGGAAAATGTTTCACGGCCTTTTGTCAAGCGTTAAAATTTGTACCTTTAACAATTTCATTTATCCAGAAAATAACAGAATGTAAAACACTTTTAAAAAGCTGTTGAGATACCAGGTGTTGTGATCCTTTCTCTCTCTGTTGTCATAATGCTACTTGTTCATGATCCTGCCTAATCTGTCATAAAGAAAAGAGCATCACTCTCCCTCTCTCCTCACATCTTTCAAAAAAAGAAAAAAAAAAGGCATTTCTTTAAAGTTGCATTAAGAGTTAACCTGCGTAAGTAACCAAACAGCTCAGTGTAAATTCATGATATATTCTTATGTCTATTAGAGTTTGGTTAATGTTGTCAGGCAAAGGCAAACCTGCTCTTCCACAATCTATCCAGGGTTCCCAGTGGATCATATTTTGTGTTATATCTTGTAACCTGCAGATATACCTGAGATTTTAGGGGTTAAGGGAACCAAGAGGAAAGACCACATTTTGAGTTTTCCTCCACACTGAATGCCCAAGGTACAGTGAGTGTCATGTTCTCCTTAATGTGGTTTCCTCAGCTGGGCCACATCACTCCCCAGTGTTTGGTATTTTTTTGTCTCACAAGCAGCTCCTACTTGGTAACTTCTAAACAATACCCAAATATTTCTATTTCATTTCCATCTCCAGTAAAATTCCCCATTTCTAGCTCAACAAAACAACTGGAGCATTGCCATTGCCTAAAGGAGCAGGTTTTGGACTTGTCTTATCAGATCCTTCAGAATTACAGATAACATAGCTTTAGATAAATAATGAAACCATCCAAAATATTGAATGTCTGCATCTTTTTTTCATCTCTGACAGGTTGGGTTTATCAGCCAAACAGAAAGAAGTGTTCTCCACCACCTGGCTCTGCTGCATTTTCGGGCACTTCCCAGAGTACCATCACTACAAATCCAGCTGGCATCCTTCCCTTCTCATCACCTACTTACTCGTTTGTCAACTCCAGTGTTAAGAACAGTATTGGATGTCCAGTCTGTGAGTTTTCAGTCATGGAATATTTTAAAAATTCAGAATTTACCTGTTCCAGTAGTGACAAGGCAAGGGGGAATGGCTTCAAACTGAAAGAGGGTAGGTTTAGATTAGATATTGGGAAGGAGCTTTGCTGTGAGCATGGTGAGGCCCTGGCACAGGTTGCCCAGAGAAGGTGTGATTATTTACCAACATTTCTTTTCTACTTAAGATATTAAGCTCATTTGGTCTCCATCTCACAGATACCCTGGAATGATCCTTCCTTTTTACAAAAGGTCCACACTGGCAGTGAAATAGTGTGAGAGCCCCCAGATCAGTGTAAGAGCTGATCTGCATATTCCTTAGAGAAAGAGCTCTGGCTCTGTCAAGGCATGGATAGTGGATTTCAAGAGCAAATAGCTCAGATCCAGGCAATGGCATTTTCCTCTAAGTGTCCTGGAAAAGGCTGCTTTCTTTGCAATGAGACAAGAAAATTAAATGCCAGCTTATGCTGTGTGGTAATACTTGGAGATATTAAAGCAAAAGAATACTCGGCTTTGTTCTGGTGTAGTTCTGAGTTAGTGATGTTTGAAAATTCCTATGCAATGTGTTTTGAAATCTTTCCCTAGAAAGGCAGCCCTGTTGATGAGGTGTGATTTGAGAGTGTACATTGAAGTTTGTGCTCTGTAAAATAGTTCAAAGTAAAATTGTCTAGTGGGTACATTCATTGATGAAATAAGGAAACATACTGGGGATTAGGGTGTTTCAGGCTCCTCAGCACACAGTTTTGTTATAAATTTGGCTTACTTCACATCAGTAGACTTGTGAGGTCTTCTGAGCTGAAGGCATAGTCCAACCCATTGTGGGGCCTTATTAGGACAAGACATAGCCTCACCAGAGCAATGTATCCTCTTTAGCCACTTCCTTCCACCCGTGGGTTTCTGTGCAAGGAAGCTTTAATGTGTGGGCTCCAAACCCATCTCTCAGAATGGTGTCACTTTAGGTGTATGACATGAGTTGCTGGGAAATTTCAGGGGGGGTTATTCTGTCTGTACCCAGAAATGCTGTGGTTTGCTATGATGCTGTTTATCAGAACTCTCTGTTCATGTCTGATAACTGTTTTGTTTCCTGAAGGTGAGTCTCCCGCCATCCGTCTGACGGCTCCTTCAATCCAGCACGCTGTGCCCATGACCCTTTTCCAGACCACGGCTGCAAGCACCACATCAGTGGCTGTTGCAGTTCCAACCCTGCCTCTGCACCCTGTAGTTTCATCACAGCACTTTGCTGAGCCTGCTCAGACAGAAGCTTTTGTATCACCTGGGCTCAATTTCTCCCTGAAGAGACCTGCACCCATTTTCGCTGACAGCTTCAGCAACAGAAACCCAAGTAACATCAGCAGCACTAGTGGCAGGTTTTCTGTCTCTAACAGTGAGATCACAGGGTTTTCTGTTTTTCCTGGAGGGATAGCTCTTCCCCAGGCTACCCCTTTTATTGCCTCACCTGCCTATGTGTCTGCTCCCATCGGACAACCAGCCAGTTTGTTTGGAGGAACTCCTCAGTTTCCATTTTGCCACCCTTCCTTTATACCTGGACCTCGCTGCTTCCCCTCAAGGTAATGAAACCATTTCAGTACCAGTAAGAAAAAATGCTGAAAGGCAGAGAATCTTTTGACTTGCAGACAGCAGGTGGAGCATTCAGAGGGAAAGGAGCTCTTACCTTCATGTGCTGGGACCCCCTGGCCTCAGCCTGTTCGTAATACGTGCCCAGTTACTGAAGGCTCCATAGAACTGTTGCAGTAATTGGCACTCCCAAGGCCATGACAAACAGAAATATCTTCTTTCCACTCTATGGGTATAAGTGCAGTTGATTTTGGCAGAAGAGCATTAGGTAGAGATAATGTAAACATACTTTGAAAATGATCAGATAGAATTAGAGTGGGTGTGTCCTGGAGGTGTCTCCTGGGTACACTGTGGTTGCCATAAGTGCTCATATTTCTGAAACCCAGCCTGGTGGGAAGTGTCTGCTGAATTCTTGTGTAAGTAGTAATTCCTAGTTCTTCCTTTTCAGTCAATCAGAGGTCCCCTAATCCAAGAATTTCCAGGCTAACACATGTAGTGTCCCGTGGGTGTTTGTGGGCTGAGCATGCACAGAAAGCACCAGTGCCCTGGTGCAGGTGGGCAGCACAAACACCAGACATCTGATGCTTATTCTTTACAGGGCATCATTTTGTTTTCATGACTCTGCAGTAGCAAACCTAACAAATTATTACGATTGTTAGACTTCAATTTTGCCTGTTTATTCACTGCTTCTATTGCTACTATTCTCACTAGTAGCAGTAACCCATGTGTTCCTGTGGCAATTAGACCACCTGGTCTTTAATTAGGGCTAATGATGACCCATCAAACTTAGAAGAACTTCATAAGCTGACAAGTGCAATACAAGACATTTTTTTATTTTTGAGGTACTTTAAGGAAACACAGAACACATATTCCCAAAATTGCTGAAAATCATCTTTGCTCAGCCCTTGGTGTCTGAAATTAGATGGTTTTGTGAGGCCTCTGAGAAGGGTGAGTTCTTCTAGCATAAAAGACTGTTCTGATTTCACACATTAATGGACTTCTGAAGTCCATTAATGCCAGCTGAATGCCAGCTTTGCTAATGCCAGGGTCTTTCTAATACAGTGATTTATCAGTTCTCTGTCCTATAAACTCATTTTTTTTTTGCATACAAGAGTCATGATTTCTGAACTGAAAGTGCAGATGTATGCACTAAAAATTTAAATATTAGATTGGAATGATGATTAGTCCCCTTGAAACCTTAATAGATATTGTATCAATGTCTTTACAATGCCTGCACTGTGGAGCTCTATTACTTCTTTACATATTTTTGTTTTCTTCACAATGTAGTGAATTTCTCTAAAACACTGTAAATTACAATCCCTTTGTCTTTCTGCATCAGAATAAAAATTCAGGCATCTGCCACTGGAAGAATACAGTTCCATTTGACATAATAACTTCCTGCAATTTACTATGTGGTTACTTTTTAAAAATTTATCACTGTGCATTCTCTAAATATTAACATTGATAACCACATATTGGGCACAAGGACTCCTTGTCCTGTTTGATAGCAGTGTAACAGATGCAAGATCTCACTAAAAATTACAAATAAGAGTGTTTTACCCCGGGTCTGTCACAAGATTTGGCATACAGAAATTACACAAACTGACTTTTGATGCTTTGTTTTATTAATCTGAGTATGTTGGTTAACTCACTGCATGCTGGTTTATTTATGGTATTATTTGATTGATAAATACAGTGGGGTTTATGTTTGTTCTCAGAGCAACCTCGTGTGTGCATGTGGTTGAAGAGGTGCTTATGCATAGAAATGGAATCTGAACTACTCTTGTTATGGCCCTAGTGCTGAAATTAGGCATGGTTTTACATTTGTATGTTTTAAAAAACGAGATGAGCAGAGTAGCACAGAACATCAGTGTCATTGTGCAGCCCTGCATTTCTGAAAGCCAACCTTGAATCTCTTCCCTTGCAGCACATTCCCACTCAGAGCTCCGTTTGGCTACGGGAATTTCTCCAGCTCAGTGCCTCAGTGCTTTGGCTTTTATGAGGAGAGGAACCAGAGGCAGGAGGTGATATTTTCCACTCTGGATGAAGACTATCGTTTCAGGGCATACTCAGAAGAGAGGCTACGTGAGAGCCAGCGTGTCTGTGGGAGCCCTGAAATCGTGTCCTGTCCGAGCACCTGCAGTGAGGAGCGAGTTCTGAGCCCCCTGCCACAGCTGGACGTGGAAGTGGTGGAGGAGGTTTTGCCATCCCCCCCATCTACTCCCTCCAGCACTTACATTGTCAATGTAACTGACAGTGATGAGGAAGAGGAAGTAAAGTTTTTTCAAGTATTGTAATTTTTAAAACTTATTATAATCCAGAGCAATATTATAGAATGGGAAATAAATGTTTTCCTCAACACCACCTTTTCAGTCAGTGTGTTCAATGGGAAACCCTGGTGGCTTCAGTAAGTTGCACAGGTCATTTTGAAGAGCTGTTTATATAAGAGGAAAGTCTTACAAATAGCAGAAAATGCCTGTTCATTTCTGAAAGCTGATCTGGCCTGCAGGAATGCATGTACAAATCCCTCCACAAGTATGTTTTGGGGTATAAAACTGATGTTTGTGAGATTATTCTCTAGATCTAACTTCCCTCTTCTCCCAACTTTCTTTTTATACCCTGTGGAGTAGGATATCAGACATATTTCGATGCACCAGAATCTAGAATGGTACACAACTGTTGTGATTTATTCTACCAAGCCCAGGGAAAGGGAAGACTGGTTTAACATATCCTGGATATACTAATGGGAAACTACATGTGAGGGTGATCTCTTCTTCCCTCCCAGCTAGAGCTGATGTCCTGGAGTGGTTGTTGGGGATCTGTGTCTGCAGGTCTGTGTCACTGCAGCCAGACCTCAGCTGAGCTCTCTTGAAGGCTCTCCTGTCTTGTCTACAACAGAAGTGAAAGTTACACAAACAACCCACTCAAACCTGGCTTCCTCTGCTTCATCCCTCAGCATGTCTGGCAGCCCTACAGCCAGTAAAGTGTGATAGAAGAGGTTTTTAGTTCCCATTTCTAGGTGATTTTCAGCTCACCCACAAACTTTCCCATAATGCAGATTCCTGAAGTGCCAAGTATTTGTGCCAAGTGCTGTTACTTCTCCTGAAATGTGTGAAGTGGCCAGTGTTGGCAGGGCCAGTGCCTTGTGTGCTCTCCTGCAAGCCTTCATGGCAGTGCAGAGGGTAATTGGGGCATAAGAGGGACATGTTCTACTCTCTTATAATTATTTTCTTCTTTACTGTTTACCTTAATCTAAACTAAAAGCCACCTTGTGTCCTTCTCAGCTTGAAAAACACAGGAAGATTTTTCTGTGCAAAGTTTGTTTTCCTCCTGCTACTGTAAAAGTCTAAAGACACTTGATGCTTCCCAGTACATCACTGCTATCCATTTACAGAGACAACTTTCTTCTCCAAAATTACTGGACAGTTTTATGGACTGGATATAACTAAAAGCCCTGGTGCTGTTATACCTGCTTCCCTTTTCCTATTAGAATTAGCTATTATAGAATTAACTAGTATAGTCACTGTTGTGTTGGAGAAGGTTGCAGGCAGCACAGAGAGGATTATAAGTGTTTCACGTGTGGAAATAGAGTTAAAAGATGTGTCTGCTGATATAATCATCTTCAAGTTCACTTGCCTGTGGGAATGAAGCAAAAGTCATAGCAGAAAGTGGTAGCAGTGACCCACCCTTTAAAAGAAGCACAGAGAGTGCTTTGATACCCTTTTGCTATCAGCACATCAGGACAAGCCCTTGTCTAGCTCCTGATCATCTTACAGCACTTCTCCCTCTTTGGCATGACAGCTGCTCCAGGGCCCTTCCAAATATTCCTGCTGTCTTACATGGGTGGTGGAAAAGCAGAGCTGACCAGAATATTCTGGGTCAGCTGAAGGTGCTCTCAACTGTTAAGACACTGGATAAAGGAGGTAATTTTTGAATCTCCAGTTTCCTTCACGGATTCACAGCCTCCTTCCTTTGATATTTTCAAATGATCTGAACCAGAAGAATGTTCTGTAAAATGGGAGATTTCACATTCCACTCAAGTCAGCCAAAGTTGTAACATTTCTCTCATCAGTGAGAGTGTAATGCAGAGGTTAGGCAGGACAGTCCTCTCCCTTCTCCGGCTAAGACTTTGATTCTGGGTAAAGTTTCCTTCAGTGTCAGCAGGGGTCTTCTCAGAGCACTTTGTTCCACAGGCTTTCCTGAGAGAGTGTTCACATGAAATATTACTGAGCTGTGGTACACGTCTCAGTCATTCTCTGCTCAAGTCTGGTTCTTGAGCAGGCATTTTCCTCTCCCTGGGTCCGTTTCTTTCTATGTGCCTAATTCCTGATTTACTATGAACATAAAAGGAGAATCCTCATCTTTTGCACTCCAGCTGACAACAACAGCATTAAATCATCTTGAAAATTGTCAAGCAAGTGCAGAACCCCCTCTGCAAAAGCTCTGTCATCAGCTTTGCCCTGGGGAGGCTGAAACACCTCACCCTTGCTCCGGGTGCTGCATGGAGGCTGCTGCTCCATGCCTTGGCCACGGGGGATGTAACAGATGAGGGAGCACAGCAGACTTTAAATTCCCAGCTGATACTCTTAATCAGTTTGGATCCTGGAGGAAATGAGTCTGAGCCTGTGTAATTCTTAAATAACCAGAAGTCTGACCTTGTTCTGTGAAATCCCGCAAATGTCCCACTGACTCTGGGGAAGAGATTTTGAAGAGGTGGGCACAGGCAGGATCTGACTCACCCTGTGCCAGAAACAGCATCACAGCACCTGAGCACTGCTATTAAGGCTAAAATACCCTGAATTTTTCCATGCAACAATGCCTCAGTAATACAAATGATATACCATATATATGGATAGATTAACCTATATATAACCACTGCACAGCCTGTCGTTATATTTTTATACAGGGAGTTTCTGGTGGTTTTAAACGGAGATATCTGATCTCATATTACCAAGATCCAAAGGTAAAAATATCACTATATAACAAATGCAAATATCACACATTTTTTATTTTTATGATACTTGAATGCTGAAAACAATCACAAGCAGATAGTTGTTGGCCTAAATATTTTAATAATCTTAACATAAGGGTCATTTTATTCCATTTTGTGCTTTTTTGAGCTGACCTTCTTTTAGAGAAATACACGGAGCAGTGCCTGTGAAGATTTGTTGTACTGAGAAGATTTGTGACAATCTTTTAGTACAAGCCTACGTGCTTCTCATCAAAGTGTTTTTTTTTCCTTTGGATAGACAGAAATTTTACGCAGGGATGAAAGCAGGGTAGCTAAATTTGTGTCTAAACTTGGCTTGCATTTTTACTTATTTATAATATAAACATGCACAATAATGTCATTGTTTTCTTCTATATTACAGGCAGCTATAAATAAGTAGGGGAATTCACAGGAAAAAAAAAAAAACAGATTTCCCTTCAGGATATTCCATATGATTAGAAAAGTGCTGAAATTTTGCCCCTGTATTTTTTGCTCTTTGAAACAAGAAGATTTAGTTGTGCCATGAAAAGTCATGACCTCTCTATGGGTCAGCTAAAATGTGACTTTAGCCCTCTCACCCTGATTATTCCCTCTAGGTGTCCCTACAGTGCCTGACTTTCCTCTGCCAGGGTGATACCAGGAATAAACTGACCTTCACAAGATCAGAGAGGTTCAGTTTGTGACGTGCTGGGGGACAAAGGGGACATATGTGAGATATAAACCAAAATGGTATCTGCAAAATGGAACAGTCACCTTTCCTTTGGGCAGCCCTGGCAGGAGCCCTTCAGAACAAAAGATATTAGAGTTTGCAATAGCGTAAATAATCCTCTGGACAAGAGACAAAATCATTACTGTTATCTGGCAAACCTTTATTTTGAAGGGAGTATTCACTTCCTACCACCTGATTTTCTGATACACTCGGAAAACCTGTCCACGAGCAAATTCTCCCCATTTCTCATTTATTTCCCTGGTGGTTCACCTACACAGACACTTGAATTATAGAGATGAATGGAAAGGGTTGAGTGGAAAATGCAGATCAATGCCTGTCTGAAGAGTGTGGCTAAGAGGTAATGGCTCTTCCTGCCACTCGGAGCTGACCCCATAAAAATCCGTGTCAGCCAACCCTGGCAGCCTTGAGTGGGGCTGCAGCTGAGCTGGCTGGGAGTCACGCACTGACACGGGGAAGGCGGTTGCTGCCTGTGGGCTCAGCGTGTGCAAGGAGCTCCGACAGCACCGTGGAGTCCCCCAGTGTTTGCAGCTGGCAACCTCAGCGTGGCCCCACTAACCTGAACTGTCCTGTCCCGGTGTGACCCCGACCCCACGGGCTAATTCAGCAGTGAGACACACTCGTGCAGTCCCCCAGGTGCTCAGCTCCCTGAAGGGCAGAGATGCAGCCAAGAGATGATGTATGGACTTCAAGCCTTGGCTCAGCCCTGAAGGATGCAGGAGAAGACAGGGATGCTCCTTCGGGAGTCTCGTGGCAGTGGCTGGATATCCCTGAAGGGCAGCACCGGGAATACGAGCTGTGGATGCTCCCAAGTCCTTCCTCAAGCCCGGCCCTCCCATCGACCGTAAGGGGAGAGAGGCTGAGAACATCCTTTTGCTTCTGCCCTTTTATACAGGCATATAAAAATCTATCCTGTATCCCTTCAACTGTCCAGGAGTAATGTATTTCCCAGAAATGGAGAAATTTAGGGTGTCTCTGGAAACATGGGATCAGCTATGATAAGATTGCACATAAATATAGCGAACAAATAAACAAACAGCTCTCGAGCTCCTTCCTTCCCCCAGCTCTCCCCTTTTCCCTAGCTTTGGAGGCACAATGGATTTCCGTGCTGGCGAAGGCGCTGGAGGGGAGGTTTTGCAGAGGGAGCCCCAGGGAGGTGCTCAGGTTTTCCCCTGCCCCGGAGCGGGGACAGAGCCCAGCGCAGCGGGGCAGAGCCGCTGGACCACCGGGAGTGTCCCGGGCTGTGCGGAGGGAGAGCAAGAGAGGAGGGGGCTGCGGGGCGGACGCGGAGCCGCGGTGCGGTGGGAGGGGACAAGCGGCGCCGGGCGGGTTTATAGGGCGGCGGCGGCGGAGAGCGGTCCCTGCCCGGAGCCATGCGGGGCCGGGGGCTGCTCTGCGGCATCGCCCTCTCGCTGCTGCTGCGGCCGCCGCCCCGTGAGTGCGGGGTGCCCGGTCTGAGTGCGGGGTGCCCGGGCCGGAGCTGCGCGACAGCCCCGCGCCAGAGCTCCGGCTGCGGAGCGCCCGGGGAGGGAGGGTGGGAGGATGCATGGGTGAGTGGGTGGGTCGGGGGATCCTCCTGCTTTTCCTACAACCGGCGCAGAGCTCCCTCTCCTCTCCCGCCCCGGCTTCGTGCTGCCTGACCCCGCGGTGCGGAGCGGCCGGGATGCTGAGCCGCTCCTCTTGTCTCCGCAGCCGCGGCCGCTGAGGCGCGGCCCCAGCCCGAGGTGGTGGTGCCGCGCTGGGCAGCCCCGGGTGGCCCCGGCAGCCCCAAGGTAGGTCGCGCCCAGCGCTCGGTCTCTGTTTTGTTTGCAGACGCACCTGGCGATGCGCGTTTTGGGTTTGTTAAGCTGTGGGGATGAGCAAGGAGCTGCCATAGCTCCTGCAGATCGCAGGAAAGGCTGTGTGAGCTGGCTGGTGCATCTGGGAACTGCATTCACCCTGCACTCTGCCATGCCTTAAAGCCTCCATCTGTATCTACCTGATCTGTGTCTGTGCGAGGGAAGCGGGGCCACACAGTCGGTGGCATTTAGGGAACAGCTGGATAGAAGAATCTGCTGTATCAAAATAAGTGTGGGTCCTGGACTGCATCAAAATAAGTGTGACCAGCAGGTCAAGGGAGAGGATTCTGGCCCTATACTTTGGTCAGGTGAGACTCCACCTGCTGTGCTGTGTCTGGGATCCCCAGCACAGGAACGATATCGACCTGCTGGAGCCAGGCCAGGGCTGGGCAGTGAAGATGCTCCAAGGGCTGTATCACCTCTCCTATGAAGACAGACTGAGACAATTGGGGTTGTTCATCCTGGAGAACTCTATGGAAAGATCTTGTAGCATCTTTCAGTACCTAAAAGAGCTACAAGAGAGTTGGAGAGGGACTTTTTACAAGGGTGTGGAGTGACAGAACAAGGGAGAATGGCTTTAAGCTGAAACAGGGCAGGTTTAGATTAACTATTTGGCAGAAATTTTTGACTGTGAGGTGACGAGGCACTGGGACAGTTGCCCAGAGAAGCTGTGGATGCACCATGCCTGGATGTGTGCAAGGCCAGGCTGGAGGGGCTTGGAGCCATGTTTCCTAGTGGAAGGTGTTCCAGCCCATAGCACGGGGATGGAACAAGATGATCTTTAAGGTCCCTTCCAGCCCAAACCATTCTCTGGTTCTGTGAAGCCCAGCTGTGAGGGTGCTTCACTAGGTAAGAAAAGCCAACCAGCGGCTCAGGTGGGCTTGGCTGTGTCTCAGACACTGCATGTTAATACAGATCTCACCCCTGCTGCTGTTCCATGGGTGGATGAAGGGATGTCTCAACAGCCTCCAGACTCTGACAATCACTGAGGTCCAGATAACTTCAAACACAAAACACGGTTCCCCTTCCCAGGCTTGGTGTTGTTGCAATCAAGAAGTAATTGCAGTTGTGTGATCAAGAGAAAGAGGAAAGTCTACAGGGTGTTTTTTACATTGTGAACCAGAAAAAAAGGGAAGCTCAGCATTATGGAGACTTGCCATTTTTCTCGAATACAGTGGTGTCATTTGGGAATTTATTAATGGATCTTTTCCATACTATGAGACTTTCTAAAACTTGCCATTGTGTCCTATTACACACAAAAAGCCCTACAATGACTCTGTCATTATTTTAGTTCTTTTTAAAATGCTCTTGTGATACTGCCTGCAGGTTTTTGTTCTGTTATTGATAGAGATGCAAATACATCTGGAGAGCATTTCCCCTCATACAAATTTGCTGGGTCTCAGGGGTCGCACTTGGTTTGTTTCAGGCAAGTTCCCATTGGCTCTGAAATGAGTGTTAGCAAAGCTTATATACAGCTGGGATATTTCATTTACACAGCAATTGATGGACTGAAGCAGTGGGATTACTGAAGGAGGAGGGAGGGTGATGTTAGTAATAATGATGTTAGCACAACCTTTGTGAAGAGATTTTATGGCGATGGAGACCCTCAGCTATGGGCAAGGCAACCTTACACTGCTTTCATGTTAGTGAGTGAAGCACAGACCTACCCTCAGATGAATTGAGCACCTGTGATTTAGTAAAAGAAGCTCTGCCTCTTGCAATTATCCCTTTTTGTATATCCTAAATGTATGAACTTGTTTTGCATCATCTCTGTGGGCCTGATGCCATGTCCTGGAAACTGAAGGAAGGATGAGCAAAACCCAGAATATGAGCAGGGAGCTGACGAAAAGAGATATTTGTATTTACTGAAATGGCAAGTGAGCATATCTCTGGGCTGACAGAACATCCCATTCAGGCAGCCTTGCTTTCTTTCACTTTCAATGTTCTGTTCCTCAAAGTCTCCTCCAACACTGATTTAGAAAATACTCTGGGTTAATGATTTCTTTTTTCTTCCAGCTGAATAAAGTGTGTTTTTATATTAATATGAGCTATTTCTCATCTGGGGAATTTGTTCATCCATTTCCTCTATGAGAAAGCATTCAGACTTTACGTAATGGTTTTGCTTTGAGGGAGGTAAAAATCTCATTCTGTGCTTTAAGTCTCTGGAATTATTCTTTTTTTTTTTTTTTTTTTTTAATGTTGGGATTAGTGTATGCATTTGCCATTGCACTAAGAAATTAGGGTGCATTCTGTTCAAACCAGCAGGCCCTGGGGAGGCCTGAAATTCTGTCTGTGCAATGGCTGGAGTATGAAGGCATCCAAGGGTCCCTGTTCCCTGCCTTTCAGTGGCATTTTCTGTGAGAAAAGGAACAATGTGAGAATCTCTGGAAGAGGCGTGATTCCTCTCGTCCTGAAATAGGCTCCTAAAAATGTCTTTCTGCTGTGACAACAAAGGAAGCTTTGGTTAACTAGCTCGGATATTTGACTCTTCAACCTCTGGGGCAAGCTGGGATGTCCTGTGATGTTGTGCTGAGCACAATCTGTGCAGGGAGCTCTTCCCATCCAACTGCACCTCCAAGCACTCCACCACCAGGACCTGTTGCCTTGCCTGAGCACTTTATTCCTCCTGAGACACCAGGTGGTGTTTCTAGCTCAGGCACAGCATCCCAGCAGATTCCAGCACTACTTCTTGGCTCTGCATGACTGTGCTGTGGGATGCAGCAGCGTGCCTGGAGCTGGGAGGCACCGTGGTCCTTCCCTTCCCTTCCCTTCCCTTCCCTTCCCTTCCCTTCCCTTCCCTTCCCTTCCCTTCCCTTCCCTTCCCTTCCCTTCCCTTCCCTTCCCTTCCCTTCCCTTCCCTTCCCTTCCCTTCCCTTCCCTTCCCTTCCCTTCCCTTCCCTTCCATCACTCCAGGTCTGAAGCAGGAGGAAGGCAAGGGGTGGTTAAAGGTCAGCTGCAATTTCCAGTTTGTATTTGTGGATGTGTACAAGTATGATGGATGAGTAACAGGCTCCCTCTCCCCTGCACGCAGCATCCACTCCGAGCTGAAGTGACAGTAGAAGCAGAAGGCCAGGAGCTCATCTTGGAACTGGAGAAAAATAGGTAAGTGTGCCTGTGCCCTGCATTGTGATCCCACTGAAATAATGAATAAGGATTACAGTGAGATCAACAGGAAAACCTCCACTGACTTCAACAGGGTTTTGATAAAGGCAGGATGTGGAAGTCCTTCACTGGATTTCAAGGTTATTCTGAGTCCCCTCAGATGTTAATCAGCCAAGGAGTACATTATAGCAGAGCTTTGTCAGCAAAAAAACAGATGGTGACCTGGCCCTCAGTGTGTAAACTTATTTTTACATCATAATTCTTCCTCCATTAGCTGGAAAATGTTGCTGATATGAAGCTCCCTATTTACCAAATGGCTCAGTGCTTTAGAGTCAGTGTGACTCTAGTGAAGATTTCCTTTGCTGTGATCCAAAGAGGTCCTTCTCTGCTTCCTAGGAGAAGTGATCTGACAGTTTCAATTCCATTAGTGCCCTTCATGCCAAAGCAGACTGAAAAATTGGTTTTGCATTAACTGAAATGTGGCCTCCTCTCAGGCATGTGAGAGCAATGCTGTGTGCTATCATAGGGCGTGATGCATATTGAATTCAGCTGAAGCTGCAGGAGATTAAGGTAGGGAGGAGGATTCTGGTCTGGAGGCCACCCCAGAGCCCCTGTGCCCTGTGAGTACATGAGTTTCCAGCAGTGCAATAGCAGCTGGGAATTTAGCTGCAAGAAGCTTGTCTTTGCTCAGCAGTCCACTTGCACTGTTGGTGTTTTACTTATTTTTAAATGGGTTTGAAGATTTATCTATGGAAATACAACCAAATGTTTGTCTGCTAGAATCAGTAGGAATAATAGCCTCAGAATAATGACCCTGTTTATATTTTAAATGTATTTTACGGACATCCCAACCACAGAGATTGAGGGCTCAGCTTTCCTCCTAAAAAAGTAAAGTGTCAGAAGGTCTTACTAGTTCTGATGGCAGTGCATAAACTTAAATGATATTCAGGGTGTTTTGAAGGAAAAGCAGGTTTTTTTGTCACTTTCTGCAGTAAAGCCTGAAATGTGATGGCTGATGGAAGATGAGTATGTGGTGTTTTCTGTAAAAAGTCACAAAACCTACTGAGAGTTCCAGTGCTGCAAAAACGGGATGCTTTTCGCAGGCAGTCATGCACCTGTGTAGAACTAAACAGCTATAAATTCTGTGTATTTTAGCATGTTTCAGCTGGGAAAATAAGGCCAGGCACCATGAGTACTGCTAAGCCAGAATTGTCTGGAGGAATAGCTGCTGCTGATGACAGTGGCATGGTGCCAGGTCTGAACGGAGCCTGGAAGCAGCACAACCTCTGATGCTGCTGGGGGTCTCCTTCCAGGACTGACAGGCCTTGCTGATTCTGCAGTTGCTATGCAAAGGTGAATATTTCTGGCACAGCAGGAGCTGGCCAGAGAAAGGATCCTTGCTGAGTTGATGTTTGAGCTCCAAGCAGTGATGTAAGCTCCAGGTGCTCGCGGGAGCGGTGCTGTGCTATTTCCAGCCCAGAAAAGCCCTTTGCTGGTGTTAGTAAACAGAGTTATAATAATAGAAGGTTCCTATTGTGTTTATTTCCTGAAGTGCATTTTCATTCATTGATATGTATACACACAGGCTTGGAAGTGTGTGCACACTCTTCCACTGCAGGATGGATCTCCTTTACAAGTGCTGATGAAATAGCACTTGGTTGAAAACCAACTGGTTTGGGGCTTTTAATTTTTATTTTCAGTGGAAAATGCAGGTGATTCATAGATTGCAGTGCTTCATGTGGGAGTCTTGCTAGGCCTCAAGTCCTTGCTCAAGAGAGGTGACGGTACAATCACAAAATGCAATTAGTGGAAAGGCTCCACTTCTCAGAGACTTGTGAAAGTGCTGAAGTAGTTGAGAGACTTAAATTAAAAGAGGAATGGTGAAGCCCTGTGTATTTATCAGCATCCATAGAGCACTTTTAGAGTGGAGACAAACCTCTTGTTGTTGAAGAGTGTGGCAAGGCAGAGCCCAGCCTGGCCCCTCACATTCCCAGCCTGGGGTTGCTCCACCGCACCCAGGAGCTCATCACTGCTCTTGCTTGTCCTGCAGGGGAAGCTGAGGTTCTGGGTGAGGTTTGGGCTGCTGAGTAGCTGCAGTATCCAGGACTTCTTCTGGGAAGAGTTTGTTGCCCAGGCAGCAGGAGAGAAAGTGAAATCCCCCAAGTGGGAAGTGTCCCTTCAAAGCTGTATTAAACCTGCAAGCTCCAGGTTGCAAATTCACATGAAAAGGGGCATAAGAGAACTGCAAAGGGGCATAAGAGAAGGGATTTGAGGTTTTTTAAACTAAAATAAAAAGAGAAATGGCCCTCAGAGAAATGAGCCATTTAACTGCTCCAGTTTAGAGGAGCCTTTGGAAACCAGCTTTGCTGCTGAGGTTGGTGCTGTGCTCCCCCTCTGCCCCTGGGCTCAGCACAGGCATGTGAATGCACCCACCTGGGCCACATTTTACTCCTTTACCCACATCCCAGACTCCCATCATTCAAGGAAAGCATGAAATTGGCATAATTTGGGTTTGGCTGGGATATGATTTACCCAATGGTTCCCAAAACTAGAAAGGAGATATGCCAGTCAACTGAAACTGCTTCAGGTGATGTTCTTGATGGATTAGGCAGCCTTATTGCACATTCCCCACTCTCCTTCTGGAGAGACAACTGTTAAAATTGCTTTGAAAAGTGAGGGAAGTGTCATAATCTGAACTTTGGTAGGGATGCTAGCTTTGGAAGAAACATTCTAGTTTCAATATGTGGAAGAAATGTTCACACCATCCAATTTCATATTCCATATGAAAAGGACATCATGTTCATCCACAGAGGTAAAACACAAATTATTGCATATCTTGCTTCAGAGCTGTCCCCAACCCAGTGTTTTGTAATAAGCTCATCACACATCTGCATTTGGGCTTCATATATCTGTGAATACAATTATTGCATTAGCAGTTAACATAATATTGCATTATTTCCTGTCCAGGAATTTGATAAGAAGTCAGAAGCACTGGAGTTTCAAGCAGAGTTCATGACACACTAACATTACAGGATAATGACAAAATATATAATTCAAAGGACTCTGGCTTGTTTTAAATGACTCAAATCCATGTCCTGCAGCTGTGGGATTGGAAAGCTCAAAGCTGCACAAACAACAAATATATGGAGAGTTGCCTATAAAGCAACTTTAAATTTGGCTGGGGCTTAGGAGCGGAAGACTCTGAGTTGCAAACCTTGGATGAAAAGTGACTTTTTAAAAAAGGCATTTGCATTTGTTAATAAAAAGCAGCTTTGAGCCAAGCAGGGACTGGCTGAGAGCCTCTCAATGTGTGTGGCAGCACTGCCTGGGGTAAGCCTTTTCTTAGTGAGGAGGAGAGCTCCCATTTGCACAGCAGAAATCTGCATGGAATTTGCCTTCTCACCTCAGTGAAGGAAAGGGAGCAAAAAGACCTCTTCTCTCTTTTCCCTCTCTCTCTCTCTTTTCCCTCTCTCTCTCTCTTTTCCCTCTCTCTCTCTCTTTTCCCTCTCTCTCTCTCTTTTCCCTCTCTCTCTCTCTTTTCCCTCTCTCTCTCTCTTTTCCCTCTCTCTCTCTCTTTTCCCTCTCTCTCTCTCTTTTCCCTCTCTCTCTCTCTTTTCCCTCTCTCTCTCTCTTTTCCCTCTCTCTCTCTCTTTTCCCTCTCTCTCTTTCCCCTCTCTCTCTTTCCCCTCTCTCTCTTTCCCCTCTCTCTCTTTCCCCTCTCTCTCTTTCCCCTCTCTCTCTTTCCCCTCTCTCTCTTTCCCCTCTCTCTCTTTCCCCTCTCTCTCTTTCCCCTCTCTCTCTTTCCCCTCTCTCTCTTTCCCCTCTCTCTCTTTCCCCTCTCTCTCTTTCCCCTCTCTCTCTTTCCCCTCTCTCTCTTTCCCCTCTCTCTCTTTCCCCTCTCTCTCTTTCCCCTCTCTCTCTTTCCCCTCTCTCTCTTTCCCCTCTCTCTCTTTCCCCTCTCTCTCTTTCCCCTCTCTCTCTTTCCCCTCTCTCTCTTTCCCCTCTCTCTCTTTCCCCTCTCTCTCTTTTCCGTGTCTCTCTTTTCCGTGTCTCTCTTTTCCGTGTCTCTCTTTTCCGTGTCTCTCTTTTCCGTGTCTCTCTTTTCCGTGTCTCTCTTTTCCGTGTCTCTCTTTTCCGTGTCTCTCTTTTCCGTGTCTCTCTTTTCCGTGTCTCTCTTTTCCGTGTCTCTCTTCTCGTGTCTCTTCTCGTGTCTCTCATGGGAAGAACAGACTTGGGAAAGGCCCTCTCGGCTGCCAAGGGTATTGGAGGCTTCTCCAGGAGGTGCCTGTGGGTGAATCCCTGGGACAGCTTGGGCTTGTTTGTTTCAGCTCCTTATTCTGGCCACTGCACTGGGTGGCAAAGCCCAAGTGGAGATGTGCAGGAACTGCCTGAGGACACAGCAAAGGAGGTCCAGAGCTCATCTGGTCTGACCTCAGGAGCCAACAGAAAGTTGGTTTTAGGCCACTCTGATAGGGAGCAGCATCATTTCCAAGCTCTGCTGGCCTCACCTGGGTAGGTGACAAGTGCTCCCACACAGCCTGGTGCTCTCAGGGGTGCAGTAAAAGATCTCTGTGTCACTTGTATTCCAGTGTTTCCTGCTTTTGCACATTTCCAGGGCCTCTCCTACCAACTGAGTGAGGAAGTTGCTGCCCATTTCTGAGCAGGAAGGATATATGAGATTATTCCACTGATGGGCTACACATCATCAGTGTCTAATGGGCTTCCTTCATGGGCAGGGGTTAAGGGTCATGCAAAGGGGAAATCGAGTTTATCCTGCTCTACTGTCTCTTGGATTCATCAGAAAAACAGGGGTGGGATCTAGAAAGCCACAGCTGCTTTTCAGCTTCCTGATTCCCTCAGGATATTCAGTGATTCCTCTGTGTGGGGCAGAGAGGAAGAGACTGGGAAATGAAGCCGTTTAAACCTTTTGTGCACTGACTCATTACCAGCCAGTTTTCCATTTATTTCATTTCCTTTTTCCTCTCTGTGTAACCTTTATGGTTCCTATTGGTAAGTCAAGGGTCTGTGTGATAAATCTTGCTTAGGTGCTGTAACATAATTTACAGTGAATGTCACAGATGATGTGGGTGGGAGAAGGGGATGGAGAGTCTTTAGTCTGTGATGCTTTCCCAGGCCTTAAAAATGGCTTGTTTAGTCCCACCTCAGTAGTTGGAAAGCCGCTTTTTCCTTCCAAACTGCTGTGTTTACACAATAAATATGTTCTTAGCAAAAGCTCTAGAGGAAGGGAGCTTAAGAGCTCCAGGATTCATCTGGATGGAACTCACCAAGAAAAAAAAAAATTGGATTTCATTGGTTTTATGAAGTGCCAGGTTTTGATTGCAATATTCCAGAGGCTTGAAATCTCCCATTTCCCACTAGTGGTGGATATGGAAAGCAGGCCTGCCTGCTTGTGTTTTCATGAGTCATGTGTTGGTGGTGTTCGAGATGGGGCCACTTCAGGTTTTGATAATAAATTCTGGCTTTAGGGAACATTTATGTGACTGAGAGGCAAGAGTTCACATTCCCCTTCTTACCCTACTTGGATCCTGTTGAGAGGCAATGGAGTGGGACCACAAATTGTAGATGGAAATCTCATGTCTAAAGTTTCTTGGGAAAATCAATTCCCTCCACCCCCAGATGCAGTCAGCCTGGCTGGACAGATTTATTGTGATTTGAGAAAAGGGACAGGGAAAGAGATGTAAGAGACTGCAGGCTCCATTTTTCTTGGTCCCATGACTGAAAAATCAATGTCAATGTTTCTCATGAGAGCTTCATGGACCATTTGGCTTTTGTTTTTTGGGAGGAAATAAAAACCATGTCCATCTCCTAGATACTGCTGGGTGTTTCTAAACTGGCAGCTGTCCATGCAGACTAGCCCCTCTGTAAAATGAACACAAACAAGGCTGCTGATGGGACCAAATTATTAAAAGTTCTTCTTGCTCTAATTAGGAAGAACATCAGAGTGCTGCTGGGCACTCTGGGTGCCTGTGGGTGATCTCAGGCTGGTGCAACTGAGTGTGTTCATGGCAGCCCTGAGCTCCTCTTAGGCTTGTGCTGACAAGTGATGTTTTATAGGCAAAACTGCTCCCATTTATCAGGAAAATAGGGGTGAGGTTCTCTAGAGCAGCTGGGAAATGTGCACTCCCTCAAGAGGACATGGTCATGCAAGCAGGGCCCCAGCTTTCCTTCTGCTGTTTTTGGGAGTGTTTGGGTGTGCCGTGCAGCCCCTCTTCCTCCAGCTGCTTCTCTGCTCCTCAGCAGCGGCCAGATGAGCTGAAAGCCACGTCCTCTCCCTGTCCCCAAGTGCCACAGGGACAGCTGCCTGCCAAGAGAGCTGGGTTTGCCCCGCGCCCTCAGCCCACCTCTCCTGCTGAGAACCATCTCAGTTCATGAGCGAAGTTTGTGACCCCCTGTCCCAGCAGAGCCAAGCTGCCCTGTGCTGCCAGCTCTGCACGCGGGGAGCGGCACAGGGAGGAGGGCTTTGTGTCAAACAATGATATCATTGACAGGCTGGAGCGGGACCAGGACGGCTCCAGGACGGCCATCAGCAGGAACTGCTCGGGCCATCTGTACATGATGGCACCGAGCCACTCTCCCTTCGTTTGGCTTCCTCACTTGCATTCAACCTGGCTCCCAGGGCTTCCCGGGGAGCAAACCCTGCCAAGAGCAGGCGATTCCACCCTGAGCTTGGAGGCTGAGCTGGATCCTGGGGATTGACTGATCCTGCTGAAATCTGGTCCCTGTTGGAAAGGTGTGAGGCTCCTCCAGAACATCCCAAGTGCTCGGTGCAGCTTTCCCTGGCCCCGGACGGGCTGCAGCTGCTGTCAGCTTTAGCAAAGGAGGGTGCTCCCATCCCAAACCAGCTTTTCACTGACTTCATCAATTCTTCATGCTGATAACTCCTCTAATGAGAGACTCAGTGCTGCCTTTTAGGAAGATGATGTGTGCTAGCGATCTGCCAGCTGCCTGACTGGATCTCAGAAGCCTTTAAGTGATGTTATTTCACATCCAGACTTTTGCAGCTTCAGCGTGAGCTGCTGGAGAAGTGGTCACTACAGAGGCATGTAATGTAACTGAGAAGAAAGAACCACATTGTGCCGTTTTTTTTGCAGACTTTCCCTCTCCAGCAAGGAGGTGAACTCTGTGTTCTTTTGGAAACTTCCATCAGTGCTTTGCAGGGCTGAGCTCTCCTGGAATCAGCTGGTCAGGGATGTTGTCCTGAAATGATGGCAGAAAAGGTTTTGGGGTATGAGTGTTTCTCTGCTGTTTATCCAGAAACTGGTACACATGGAAAAGAGAGTCAAGACTGGCTGATAACTCTGCTGCACTCTTGGTGACAGGAAGGTTTGTTTGCTGTTTATTTACAGTTTGGTGGAAAGCTTGGTGCTTGCTAAAGAAGTGAGTTGGGCTGGGAATGAAATTTTACAGGCTCAAAATAAGACACCAAGGGTGTTGCAAGATGTTCTGTTGTTTTTCCTCTTTCCTCACTGCCCTCCCCACCACACCTTGTGCAATCCCCTGTGATAGCCCTTTCTGGCAGTGCTGCAAGAGCTCCAGGGGCCCCTGCATCAAGGCTGGGAACTGTCTTCGAAATAGGACTGTTTCAAGCGCAGAATAAGAAACTGGACTTTTCTTAGGGACCCTGTGGTGTAGAGTAGGAGTCAACTGGTGCAGAGAGGCTTGCAAGTTGCAACATGGAGATGACACAGGCTTTCAGCTGGGCAGCTGCCCAAGTGTCCCTAAAAAATCAGGCAAAGCTCCTTAATCCACTCTAGGAGGGGCTGGAGCCTGAGTGTCCGAGTGGGAAGGGATGTGCACACGCCTTGTGCTGAGTGGCCTCATCCTGTGCCCTCCCTGGGCAGGAGTCACAGCTCTGAGGAGCCTCCCGGGGATGCTGAAGGGGAGATCAAGTGGCTATTCACGGCTAATGCTTTCCAAGAATAAAGGAGCAGGAGCAAAACACAAGCGTGCTTGTTTGGGAATGAAACAAGCAGGCTGTACAAAGCCTCAGCTACTGGAAATCCACGGGCTGGTGTCTGGCTGGAATAGCACAGGGCAGATCACACTGCTTTACTGTCTGCCCCTGACACAGACCAGATACCTGCCAGAGCATTGCTCAAGGCAATTTCCTGCGAGTTAATGCAATCTGGTGATTAAATATTTGTTTCTTGCACCCTTGCTGAGCAAGCTGCTGCAGTCAGGGAGATGAAGGGAGTTATGTTCTTTGGGATGTTGCTTATCTTGGGTTTACAGACCTGGGAGAGCTGAACGGCAGCCTTGCCTTCTGATCACTGACAGAATCTGGTGATAAGAATTAACACATCAGAAAGACACAAAATGAGCTTTTCTGGGCTATGCTGAACTTTCAAAGTGGAGATAAAAGCTGCTGTTTTCCTGACATCAGATGCTATCAGACACAACAGTGGCACAGTTGTCTGTTGTTAAGCTGTGGGTACTTGTTCAGCTGTCTGAGCCCCTGGATGCCAGGTGGGTGAAGCACTTTCAAGCACTGATAAAAGGTTTTGTTTCCTGTTGTTCTGGTGTAATTTAATTAGATATCGCATGCACCCAGTCCCTTTTTTAAACAGAGATGCTTTCACGGTTGATAAGATCTGACTGACAGGTGCCAAAAGCCAAGATGGAAAAATCTTTGTGATACAGCTTTCTTCATCCAGCTTAAAGAAATCAGGCAAAGAAAAGAAGACAACTTTTTTTGCTCCTTTTAGTAGTTTAGTTCTAAAATCTGGCACATGACATGCTTTAAACAGGGATGCAAAGGGATTGAGCTGCAGCTGCATCTGACAACACATTGCCCAGGGTGCATGTGGCATCCTCATGGGTGGCAAATGTGGCACTTTGGTGGCCTGACAGCACCGTGGGGTTGCTGCAGGAGTGTTTCATCAACAGGGCATGTTCTCTGATCCTTCTCCAGATTTTTGCAAGACAAACTATTGTTTTTAAAAATGGCTTTAAACCTACATTTTATGGCTGCTGAGATGGACACAGGATATGACCTTCTTGGTTTGGCCCAGATCTTGACTTGCTGTTCTTTTTACATCACTGTTTAGCAAATGCAGATGTTTAAAAAGAAGGAGAAGGCTGTTTCCTCTGGAACAAAATCAAAATGCTTTCTATTCAGTGCACAGGAGCTCCTTTTATAGACTTTTGGTCTGATCCTGGGTTGAAGACAGGAAGAATATTGTGTACATGGGGATGACATGAACAAATTCAAATTGGGGCATCAGCATTTTCCTGTAACAAAGATGTGAACCAGCTTGTGGGCAGCAGCTGAAAAGCAGATACAGATTGATTTATGATTGTTCTCAGATTTGGGCAGTGGAGACAGTCTGGGTTTGAGCTGAGGACTCACACCAGCACTCAGATATGGCCTGTATTATGTTTGCTATGTAGGACTTGGTGCTTTTATAGTATTAATTTATTTATATTATGTATTAATTATATTTTTATTATTATTAATTAATGTATATTTGTAGTATTTATTTTATTATTAATTTGTTATGCCCCAGTATATCTGGGGCATAATTTGGCAATAGAAAGGAAACTGCACAGAGACTTGTACCCATTAAGGGTCAGTGATTAGGTTGGGATGCTGGGTCTTTAAAAATCCTCATGTAAAAATTGAATTGTTTACTTGCAGCTGTTGGAATTGGATCCTGGTGCCTAATTGAACTCAGGGGCAGGCTCTCTGTTATTGTTTTAATTTAATAAATGGCTTGGAAAAGGACTTAGATGGCTTGTGGGGCCCTTCCAGGAGCGGATGTGCTCCGTGAGAGGTGCTCATCTCCTGCCAGGGCAGTGGAGAGATGGAAGTGGCCAGGTCAGCTGTGCTCCCACCTTCTGACCCTCTGCCACCACACCGTGCTCTGCACAGGTCACACAGCCCTTGGGGATGGTCCTGCCATGGATCCCGTGGCTCCTGGGCCACCAGGAGCTGCTCCCTGAACAAGTCCTGGCAGGAGGGACATGCTGAGAGCAGAGAGCAGAGCACAGCTGCTGTCCTGTGAATCCCTGTCTCTCACCTGCCCTGTCAGGGTGTTGCAGGTGGTTTCACACCATGGGTAGAAAACACAGACTGCCCCAAATCCACAGCGGTGGTTCACAGCAGCAGGAATATTTACAGTGGCTTCAGAAAAAGCTGGATCTAGCTGATTTTCCAGCACCCTGAAGAAGCAGAAATCCAGGTCAAAAGGAAGGTCTTACCATCTTGATTTTTAAATTTACCTTTCTTTCACCCCCTCCACTGTGTCTGCAGAAACCTCTTTGCACCAGGCTACACTGAGACCCACTACAGCCAGACTGGCCAAGCCCAGAGCACCCCCCTGAGCCACACGGTGAGTGCAGAGATGCTTCCCTCCTCTGCCTGCTTGGGACCCCAGGCTGGGGCTTGGAGAAGCAGGTGAACCTCTTCCTCCTGAGCCTTCTTTTTAAGGGCACAGATCCCCACAGCTTAAAGCTAAAGGGGAGGGCAGTCCAGCTTTCTGATCTGGAAGGTTCCAGTGGGAAAGCTGCTCCATCCCCCAAAAATGGTAAAAACATCTTTCTGTTTTGCCTGAGCTCTGTTATAAGAGCCAAGGTCAGCAGCCAGCATTGCTCCCCTCTCTCTGGGTGTTGGGAATTGTTTATTCCTCACCCTGCTCACCCTCTTGCTTTTAGTCTTGCTACCATGTTCCCCACGCTGGGGACCTTCCCAGCCTTTGGGGAAAACAGCCCCTCTGAGCCAGCTCCCGTTCAGTAAAAACCCCATAAATTACTGATCTCACACAGGCTTGGCTGCCTCTGCTGCAGCAGCACAAAGATGTGCATTGGTCACAAAGCAAAAATAAGAGATAAAATCCCCATGAGATCATCTTTCCTACTGCTGCCTCGGGGTGAGGGGAAGGGATATAATGAATATGTTGGCGTTTCTGCCCCAAAGCCTCCTTGTCCCTGCCAGAGGCTGCCTTTGTCCCACCAGCAGCCCCCACTGCCCACGGTGTCACCCTCTCTGGGGCTGCAGCCACATCCCCGGGGGCCTGACCCAGGGCAGCTGCCATCCATGGGCAGCTCCTGTTGCAGGCAGAAATCTTTGGGTCTGCCCCAACGCTGCAGCCACCCGAGTCCTTCCCGCGGGGATTCCATTTTTGCTGGCAACAAGGAGCTGTTTGATGCTGTTTGACGCTCTGGCGCTTGGCAGCCGAGAGGCCAAACTTCGCAGCGGAGTCCCGGAGATTTAGTGGTAATAATCAGCTGCCAAATGCAGCGGAAAGGGAACAGCAACCGGAGTGTCGGCAGCGCTCACACGGGACTCGGTGACGCCTGAATGTGCCATGTGCCATGTGCCATGTGCCATGTGCCATGTGCCGTGTCCACCCCAGCTGTGCACCGCCAACCCTGCCTCCTCTGCCTTGCAGGAGCACTGCTTTTACCACGGGGCCGTGCGTGGCTGGGAGCGCTCCAGCGTCTCGCTCAGCACCTGCCGAGGGCTGCGGTGAGTGCCCGGGGATGCTGGAATCTGCCCGTGCCCCTGGCCATGCCCCTGGGAATGCCCCGGCAATGCACGGGGAATGCCCCTGGCAATGCCCCTGGGAATGCCCCCAGGAATGCCCCTGGCCATGCCCCTGGCCATGCCCCTGGGAATGCCTCGGCAATGCACGGGGAATGGCCTCGGGAATGTCCCCAGGAATGGCCCTGGGAATGGCCCCAGGAATGGCCCTGGGAATGGCCCCAGGAATGGCCCGGCAATGCCCCTGGGAATGCCCTTGGAATGCCCCAGGAATGCCCCTGGGAATGCCCCAGGAATGCTCCTGGGAATGGCCCAGGAATGCCCCTGGGAATGCCCCAGGAATGCTCCTGGGAATGGCCCCAGGAATGGCCCGGCAATGCACGGGGAATGGCCCTGGGAATGCCCCCAGGAATGCCCCTGGCCATGCCCCTGGGAATGCCCTTGGAATGCCCCAGCAATGCCCCTGGGAATGCCTCAGGAATGCCCCAGGAATGCCCCTGGGAATGCCCCAGGAATGCCCCTGGCCATGCCCCTGGCAATGCCCCTGGCAATGCCCTGGGAATGACCCCGGAATGCTCCTAGCAATGCCCCTGGGAATGGTCCGGGAATGCCCCTGGCAATGCCCTGGGAATGCCCCCAGGAATGCTCCTAGCAATGCCACTGGGAATGCCCCGGGAATGCCCCTGGCAATGCCCCTGGGAATGCCCCGGGAGTGCCCCTGACAATGCCCTGGGAATGGTCTGGGAATGCCCCTGGCAATGCCCTGGGAATGCCCCCAGGAATGCTCCTAGCAATGCCACTGGGAATGCCCCAGGAATGGCCCTGGCAATGCCCCTGCTCAGGTGCTGCCTCCCGAGCTCTTCTCCCAGCAGCCTCATTCTCTCTGAGTGGATGGACCAGCTCTCAAAGGTTGCCCTACCTGGGCATAAAAAGGGGCATGTTGGGGAAAATGCAGAAATTGGGGTGCCATTAGTAGCCATGGCCTCCTAAGCAGCTCCAGGACCGTTCTCCCTGTGTGCTGCCAGTGTGGACTGGTGCAATGACTGAGTCTGGGTCCACTGCAGAAAAGACTCTTGTTGGTGGCTCAGGGCTGCATCTGTCACAGGCAGGGACAGGACTCACCACGTCCCAGCCCAGTGCTCTACACTTGTGCAGAAACTTTCTCCCACTCTCTCACAGCTGGCAATTTTCTGTGTGTTTTGGGGCAAAGTCTTCAAGGCTGAGCTCCCTCCGGGGTTGTGAGCCCTGCTTTCTTGCTTCTCCCCAGCTGATGCCAGAGGTATGTGTGTGAAACCTTTGTTTTGGGAGTAATGGAGTCTTTGGCTGGAAAAGGGGGTCTGTATCCTCAGCCAGGAGTAAATGAAGCAGTTTGTTGTGACCAAGGAGCTGCATTCATTTACACCAGCTCAGAGTTTGTTTCCAAAACATCACACGGGCTTTATTGACATTAGTGGTCATCTGCTCTGGAGCCCTGCTGGAAGCTGTGCTGATGGGACTGGCTCCAGCCAGGAAACAGCCCCTGCCAAAGCAAACCTGAGACATCTTAGTGAGTGTAGCACAGGCCACAGGGCCCAGTGAGATAAACAGGACAGTGCAGCCACCTGTGGCTTGCAATAAAGACTCCAAAAGCAAAAGCAGTCACAGGTGTGCCGTGCTTCTGCCAGCCTGTGTTTCCCTAGGCTCTGCTTTCCAGAGGGACAGAGATGTTCAGTGTGCCTGTGAGAGGCTTCCTGCACCCCTGAGCTGTCAGTGTCTGCTGGCAGCTCCTTGACATCTTTTTCTCACTGCTGGGGAGGCACAGGAGCTGAGCACATGTGGCTGTTCTCACTCTGAGCCGTGGGTGGTGCTCATTAAGCCACACATCTAGAGGGCATCACACACACATCCAGCTCTCCTGGCTGTAAGATGCTCATTGGGAAATCTAGAACCATCTGGGTATGTATATGGCCCAGAGAGAACTCTGCTTTTCCTGTTGACAAACAAAGTCTTCACATTTTCAGGTCAGGTCTGTTAAAGGCAAATTTCTTCTGTTAGTAAAGCTTCCACTGCCCCTAAAGTAAAAGCTGTAAGTTAAACTTCTCAGGTTGCAGCACGTGCTCCAATAGCCCCTCAATGTCTGAGGCCCACCGAATGGATTTTAATATATGGAAGCTCAGGGATTTCCCTCTCTGAACTCAAAATCTTCCCACCCTTTTAATGAATGAGCTGCCTGGCCTGGTAAGGATAAATGTCTTGCCAGAGTCAGATGGGAGCTCAGCAGCAGCAGAAGGATTTGTCTCCAGTTGTGTGATAGTAATCAACTTTCCCTTTTATTGCTTCCCGTTTCAACAGAGGACTTATCGTATTGAGCAGCAATTCCAGCTATATCTTGGAGCCAGCTCCTGACAGCCCAAACCAGCACTTGATTTACAGGGTGGACAACCTGAGGCTGCAGGGAGGAGCTTGTGGCTACCAGGACACTGGGGATGCGGCCGAAGATTGGCTCAGGAACTTCACAACTGGGATGAAATCACCAGGCCAGAGGGTGAGCAGGGCTCAGCCTGAGTCCATGCATGATGCTCCAAATATCCCACCTGTTCCCAGCCCTGCTGTCCCCTAGGAGCATAGCTGAGAAAGTGAAATGAAGAACATTTAGGAGAGTTTCCCAA
Organism: Anomalospiza imberbis; assembly: GCF_031753505.1. NCBI lineage: Eukaryota > Metazoa > Chordata > Aves > Passeriformes > Viduidae > Anomalospiza > Anomalospiza imberbis. The sequence continues at coordinate 14,216,064 of NC_089695.1, read as the reverse complement.
GGTGGTTGTGAAATAGTGGCTCTAACAGGGAAGGAAATGAGTGTTGGGGACTGTGGTGGGCTGTAGCTGTTCTTAAATCCCATACAGGAACAAAAGGTGGGCTGAGGACGGGCTTGTGGGCACTTGCTGTAGCTATACTGACCTTGGTTGCCCTAAATCAATCACATTTGGAGGTCTCTGTGCATGATGGGGTGGGGTGAATGGCCAGTGAGAAACAAACTGGGAAAAATGACCTCTACATATATTTTGTCAAGAGTTTCTTGGGGAATATTGTGGGGGTAACCCAATAACCCAGTGTTGCTGCTGCTGCAGGTGAAACGGGACGCTCTGCAGGCTACAAAGTATGTGGAGCTCCTGCTCGTGGCTGATTATGCAGAGGTAAGAAATGGGATTTTTATACCCAAGGAGTGCTGGGCACAGAGCATCCCACCTGCAGCATCTCCTGGGACAGGGAGGGCTGCTGAGGCTCAGCAAGTTTTCTCTTGCAACCCCAATGGTTCTCAGTGGACAAGGGAGAGCTGTGTCTTGGTCACTTTTGTCCTGGCAGCCACCATTGGCCCAGGGAGAGATGCAGATTTGGATGAGGGCTGAGGGTCAGTTCTGGTCTCCCAGGGTAGCAGTGGTCAGTCCTAGGTATGGCTGGGAGAGTCTGCCTACAGAATAGGGAAATTTGGGGGTTTCCAGGAGTGATGTGCTTCTAACTGCAGTACACTTAATCTCTAGAGAAGAGAACCATGATTATGCTCTGCTCTGAGCTGCTAGCAGATATATAAATAGACATTTTTAAGGCTCCAGATCACAGAATAGGTCTGGGAGAAGCAGAGTGAAGTCAGCAATCCCTCCCCCATCCCCAGCCTGGACATCAGGCCAGACACACTGACAGTGCAAACCACACAGTGTTTTACTGATTGTTTAATCTCCAGCACAGACGGGAGCCAGGCTGGTCCTATCCATAATTTACAACTTGAAACTCCAGTAGGGAAAACCACACAGTGCTCTGGGCTATAATTTATTCTGAACAAAGCTAAAGAGGCAGAACCTATTTTGGTTTCTCTGTTAGGCAGCAGGACACCAGGGAAACTGAGAAAACACACAATACCCAGGAACTGCCATATGTTGTTCACCATTTGATCAGAGAAACTGGGCCAGAGTCTCATGGTGTTGTTTTTAACTGCCCTTTCTTTGCTGTGTCCCTCACTAAAAGAAAAGTTGGGTTTTGTCATCTGTTAAACAAAAATCTGAACATTTTGCCACATTAACTCCTTGAGCCAAACAGTTTGCTAAAATTAACTCATTCATTGCCAGGTGTTTTAAGTAGGCAAATTGGTTGGATGAGTGAGATGTGATGAGAGGTCCAGCTGCCTTGACCTCAGACATGAAGTCCTGTTATCACACATTTCACCTGGCACATTTGCCAGCTCTTTGTCAGCCTCCAGCTCTGGGGACACTGATAAGTTTGGGTGTGCCACCACTCGAGTAGCACCACTGCCATGGTGTGCCAGGGATAAATTCTGAATATACCTGTACAGGTGGGCTTAAAGTCAGATATGCAGTGCAGGGAGAATTCACTTCATAGTTACCGTCTTATTTCCAGAAGAATGTGGCTCATTTTAACACAATTCAGCTCTTTGTAGTTGCCTTTGTGCTGCCTGACATGTTCATTTTGTTCAGTTTCAGAAACACCACTTCAGCATCGAAGCAACAAGGAATAAATTAGTGGAGGCTGCTAATTACGTAGATAAGGTGAGACTGTGTGTGTGAAAGGAGGAAAGCAAGCCCCAGATCATAAAATATGAGAATTAATTGGGCCAGGGGAAGGCTGGCTTTCTGGGAGACAGAATAATGTTTTGGCAGGTCTCCCCAGTGACTTGGGGAGAGCATCTGCCAAACAATTGTGTTGCTGCAAATCCAGAACAGGGTGGGGCAATCTCCATTCCTTGGAGCCAGCATGAGCACCTTGTGTTTTACTACAACTCTGTAAAAACTGTTACCTAAGTCATACTTTTGAAAAGGGACTGAGGTATTCACTTGAAATGGTAGAAAACCTGGGAAGTAGAGCTGGAATGAGCTTTCAGAAGTCGTTCCTGCAGTGGTATCTAGTGCTGTTGAAGTAAAACTTCCTTACTTTTCAGATCTACTCCCCTCCTGCCCCCCTTAAACTCCTTCCACCACTCCCTTCACCCCACTACTCATGAATGCTTCTCCTGTCTGTGCTTGACATGGCAGAAGATTATTTCCTTACTCTTTTCAGGAATCCTGACTATTGGAAGATGAAACATGATGTCAGTCTTCAGTGTTTGTTTCTTCAGATTATGTCTCTGCCAATCATTTGGAAATGAAAGCTCAATGTCTCTGTTTCAGTTTGAGTTTAGGTGGTTGCACACTTCTGTCTGCAGAGCTCAGCACTAAGCAGAAATGCATTTCCAGAGGAAACATCTTCTCTGGACATGTGGCTCTCTAGTAGCAATTAGCAGTACATATTTGAGATTTAAAGCACAGTAAAATAACTTCGTGGTCCTCATTTTATCATCTCTTTTCTCTTCTGTGTCTTAGTTTTACAGAGCCTTGAATATCCGGATTGCCTTGGTGGGGCTGGAGATCTGGAATTATGGGGATAAATGTGATGTAACAGAGAATCCCTACTCCACCCTCAAGTCCTTTCTGGCCTGGAGTAGCAAAGACAGGCTGCACAGAAAACATGATAATGCCCAACTAATCACGTGAGCTCATTTCTCCTGTTTCTGACAAGTGGGTTGGGTGGGTGGGAAATCAGTTTGTACCATGATAACCTTCCAGGATTCAAAGTGGCTTTGTGGAAAGCATTAATTCCTAACCCATCCCACTGACACACAGAGCCCTGGTGCTGGGAGCCAGCTGATGATGGCCTGTGACTGATGGGCCACTGATCCCATCAGGGCCAGCCTGGCCAGCAATGCAGATGGCATTGGAAGAAAAATTTGCAGCAGCTCTCAGATCTGCTTACCTCTTCCATGGAAATTCATCCACCAGGTTGAGTCAGAGGACCTGTAGGGTTGAAATGCAGAGATACAAAGCCTTTTTCCTTGTTTTCTTTGGTTGTGGGGTGTTTTTTTGTTTTGTTGGGGTTTTTTTTGGGTTTGTTTTTTTTTTTTTTTTTTCCCTTTAACATTACTGTATTTCCTCTCCATATGGTCATGTCCTGAGCACAATTTCCAGGGCTCCCATTACAAAGATGCTCTCAGGGTGCTGCAGAATTCCAGCTCAGAGGCAGGAGCAGAGCGTGGCTGCACCTCAGAGGTGTTACCTACTACTCCCTCATGTCCCCAAATCCCAGGCTGGCAAATATCAGGCTTATGATAAATTAAGTATTCACAAACAGTATTCAGCTAAGGATCCAGAAACAGTCTTTTCTGTGTTTGTTGCAAAGCTCAGCAGGAGCATTTTTTGGAACCAAACCATTATAAAAAAAAATAGGATTGTCTGGCTGGCCCATAAAACAGAGTAGCAGTCCAAGATAAACAGACCTAAAGGCTTTGTAGCTCTGCTCTGATGTCCTGCACTGGAAGACACTATAAAGACAATGTGTCCCCCTGACACTGTGTAAGGAGCTGTGCACTGCAGGGTGCATTTCTCTGCCTGCCTCCTCGGGTGCCTCAGTGCCAATTCATGCTCTTTCTGGGTTGATTTTAGGGGTGTGCCCTTCAAAGGTACCACAGTAGGCCTGGCTCCCGTGATGGCCATGTGCTCTGATTTCCAGTCAGGAGGAGTAAACATGGTAAGTAATTGCCAATCCCCCATATAAAGCTTCTTGCCAGCAGTGAATGCATAGGAGAGATGCCTCCTAAAGCCCAGGGAGAAATTATTCCCTGTGAAGTTCTCCACTCACCTGCTTATAGGCAGGAATACCTTCAGTAGATATTTTCTACATGTACAAATGAGAAGTTCCCCTCACCCCACTGACCCAGAGGTGCACAGGACAGGCACAGGTAAATGCTGACGTGCCTCTTTGACCTTGCACAGGACCACTCTGATAATGCCATTGGTGTTGCTGCTACCATTGCCCACGAGATGGGACACAATTTTGGCATGAACCACGATTCTGCTGGCTGCTGTAGCACCCCTGCAGCAGATGGGGGCTGCATCATGGCTTCTGCAACTGGGTGAGTTCATCCTCATGGGCTCAGGGAGGAATGTAAAGAGCTTTGTTACAAGAACCTTGGTGGAGTAAGAATTAGAAATGTAGTGTAGTGTTGCTGCCTGCTGGAGTCAGTGTTTATAGACAAAAAGTTGCTGGACAAACCCTGGTAATGGAGCAGCAGCAATTTGCTAATTCCCAAGGAACTGATTCCTGCCTGAGACTGGCCTTGGGTAATGGCAGCATTTGAAACCAGAGCTCTGAATTGTCAGGCAAAAGGAAAATTTTCCTGTTCCCTTTTCTTAAGAATACTCCTTGGTTTTCTGGTAATACAGAGCCTGTATTTAACAGGGAAGAAGTCTTTGACAGAAAAGGGAAGCAAGAGTAGCTCTAGAAGCCCATAGGAATTCAGAATTTGATTTTGGATGAGGCAACATAAAAAAAATCTACAATGCAGTCACGAAACATGCCAGATGGACCCATACACTTAAAGCCACATTCACCATTTTATCAAGCCTTCCTCTGTTTAAACAGATTTTTGTTTTTTCATAGGCATCTTCCTTTATGTGCATCATTTCCTCCAAAACCATTTGGGTGAGAAGTGAAAGCACAGTGGCACGCAAGTAGAGCACACAACATTCACACACATGCACAGCCACACATGGAGTGCACAGGCGTTGTAGCCACAGAGATTAATAAATCGTGTCACAAACAATATTCACGTTCTTCAAAATGAGGCGGTAGATGGGAAAAATTAAATATTATTTTTAGCAGTTAGGCTCACAGGCCGAGTGCTGGATTCTCAGGCTTGTTCAAGCAGTTGGGAATAAACCACAGCTCCAGTACTGAGGAGGAGAGGACAGCCATGCTTGTCAGCAATCACAGTCAAATATAACTCAATATATTTTGGTTCTATAAAGTTCATTTTGTAAGGCCATCATATTATTAAAGAGTCTTGCAGTGCAGTCTCACTTGTGTAGTGCAGGCACAGGAAATCACAACCTGCTTTAGCACAACTCCAAGAATTTCAGGGAGACACCTGTGTCCTTTGGCACTTGTCGAGATTTGCATGTGCTTCTTTTTGCTTCTCTAAACCATTGCCCAGACCTGTCTTCATGTTTTTCTACCCTGTCTGTGTTCAGGCACCCATTCCCCAAGGTGTTCAACCAGTGCAACAGACAAGAGCTGGAGAAGTATCTGCAGTCTGGTGGAGGGATGTGTCTCTCCAACATGCCAGACACCAAAAGAATGTATGGTGGAGGGAAATGTGGAAATGGCTACTTGGAAGAGGGGGAGGAGTGTGACTGTGGAGAGGTGGAGGTAACAATTGTTCAGATCCAACCATTTGGGGTTTAGTGGGATGCAATTTTTTTTTTATTATGCAATTTGCAAATACAGTTTTGTGATTTGTAATCAGCTTTTCAGTGTGCAGGAGACAAAAATATCTTCCCTGTATGTAAATGTAAATCAAGGTTCTAAAATATTACATCTGACTTCACAGTGTGTGGTACAATCCACCCAGAACTCAGGGATGGTGTGGTCTAGGGCTGAACAGAGGTGATTAAAACTTCATTTAAAAAGGAGATGAAAAAGTGATTTTAGGTGACAGAATCACAGATTCATTTAGGTTGGAAAAGACCTCCAAGATCATAAAATCCAACCTGTGACCCATCACCACTTTGCCTACAGAACCACAGGACTGAATGCCACATCCAGCCATTTCTTGAACACCTCCAGGGACAGAGACTCCACCACCTCCCTGGGCAGCCCATCCCAATGCTGAACAACCCTTTCAGTGAAAACATCCTTCCAGATGTTGCAGTTTCATATATTAAATCACTTTACCTATGGCTCCACTCCTGTTGAGGATGGGGCTTCTCTCAGCACTGCATCTCACTTCTGCACATCCATCCTTTGCCTCATAAGAGAAAAGGGAGCTGGAAGCAGCAGCCCAGACTCTCCAGATGTGATAAGGACAAGCAGTTGTGTCCCATCAGCCCATCAGAGGGAGGCTGGGCAGTGCTGGCATTCAGCTCATGCTGGGTACCCTGAGGTAACCTGGAAGGGAGGGTTTTACTTTGTGTGTGATCCACTGTGTGTGAGAACACCTCAGTGCCAGCTCAGATCTGCCCCGTGAGCTCTGCTGCATCTCACTGTCTTCCAGGACTGCAGGAACCCCTGCTGTGACCCCAGGACCTGCTCCCTGAAACCTGGTGCTGAATGTGCCCATGGCAGCTGCTGCCACCAGTGCAAGGTGGGATCTCTGGGTTTTCCTGAGAGGAAAGGGAATAACACGGGGGCAAGTGTGAGGCTGGAAACTGGAGGGGGAAGGGGAGAAAACACAGCCAAATGTGGAGTTTAACTCCTCACCTGGTTTGACTTTTCTTTAGGTGCAACAGCCATGAGTGTAATCAAACTAGTGTGGTCCTTTCTTCTGGCTGATTAAATTGACTCCTGTGATAACTTAAGATGAGCTGTGAGTGCTGCTGGTGTGAAGTTACACTGCCTCTCTTAAACATTGAGGGATGAATGAGAGATGATATTTCTCTCCTTTGGCTCTAGAAGAAATCTAGACAGAGCTGTTGGAGCAAACACTTCCTCCAGGGATTAGGCTGGATGCCGTTTTTGTTCTGAACCCTCTTTTCTGGAGTGTAGCTGAATCCCTTTAGCTCTGGTGTTTACTGAAGAACTGCTGGCAAAGAGTATAATTTGAAATCTCAGCTTCCCTTATAGTGACTGGTTAAAGTGTGTTTCTGGTTTTGGAGCCAAAGATCTCAAATTTAACAACAAATTAACTCAAAAACGAACATGGGCAAACATTTCGCTTAAGCTCATTTTTATGTTTGCACGTTGACTGTATGCTCTTACTGACCTATCCTGAGCATGGGGAAAACGATTTCCAGAAATCCACCTGGACTCACTTGGAACAACCTCCCAGATGTAACTGTGAGTGCCCTTTGTTCTCCATGTGTGTGGTGGACAAGAGAAGAATGAACTGAGTAAACTTGTAAGCAAGGGAGACATAAGTTACGCATCAGGAAGATGTCTCCTGCAGAAATGACAGGCAAACACAGAAACAAACTTCCCAACCAGGGAGGGTTTGGAGAACAGATTACACAAACATCTGTCAGGAATGGTTCAGGTAAATCGGATCCTACCCTAGGGTAGAGTGAGATGGATCAGTGTCCCCATGGGGACTGGCAGCCCTACGTTCTGTGCATGATCTCATTGCTCCCTGGGGAAGGAATGCAGTCATTAATTGCATTCTACACAGCTCACCCAGCTAATGAAGTCCCAGAGGCACAAATCACTGCTGACCTCAAAAAGCCTTAGACAAGGAGGACAAAATGACACAAGCAAGGTTCTGCCTTATCTACAGACATGAAACCACAGAGGAGCCAAGCAATAATTCTGGGCTTTTCCCACTGTCTCTTTTTAGCTGATGTCTCCAGGAACTCCCTGCAGGAAGAGGTCAGGACTCTGTGACCTCCCAGAATATTGCACTGGCGAGTCCCCATTCTGCCCCCTCAACTCGTACCAGATCGATGGGGCTCCCTGTGATGGAGGAAAGGCCTATTGCTACAGTGGCATGTGCCTCACCTACAGGGACCAGTGTGTGCAGCTCTGGGGGCCTGGTAAGGACACTGCCTGCAGCACAACCTGCTGGCCTTTGAACCAGCAAATGCTCTGCTCCTGCTACTCCTCACCCTGAGCGAGGCAGGAGTACCTTCCATACCTGCTGTCAGCAGCAGAGTCTGAGGAGCCTTTTCTCCTGCCTTACTCACGTGGAGGAGACAGCAAAAAATTTCTCATGCTCCAGCCATTCCAGAAAAAGGACAAATGAGTGGTTGGCATGGGGTGAGATGAGGCAGCCACTTGATTCTCTTCCGTGCAGGAGCACAGCCAGCACCAGATGCCTGCTTTGAGAAGGTCAATGCTGCTGGAGACATCTACGGGAACTGTGGGAAAGACATCTACGGGAATTACAGGAAGTGTGACGTGAGGTACAAAGCAGAGTGGCAGCCCAGGGTTGCTCACTGGAGAAGATGTTTTTATATGTTACAGAGTTATGGGCCAGGAGATAAAACTGATCCATGCATTGATTCACTCCCTCCCTCTGCCTCCTGGGAAGCCAGCTGCATTCTTGTGGGACTTGGAGCCCTTACAGCTGAAGCTTTTGGTTCACCATTTTCAAACATCTAGTTGATGTTCATCCAAAGCAACAGAAAAGGAGGGATTTTTTTTAATCCATAAGATAAATGTAGCTTTCTGACTGAGTCAAAAATTTCTTAGTCTTACTTCTGATTTTGTTGAGGTTGGCCATCCAGGGGGACTGTGGGGTGGTACCAGCAGTATCCATCAGATAATTCTTGGGGAGGTGCCTGCTCATTTCACAGTGACTCAGCACTGCTGCTTTAATTTACATTTAGAGCTCATGTCTGCAAAACATTCAGCAAGCCAGGAATAATCACTTTAGCCTTTCCTTTGAAATCAGAGATGCTAAATGCGGGAAGATCCAGTGCCAGAGCTCGGCTTTCAAACCCCTGCAGCCCAATGCAGTGCCCATAGACACCACTGTGAACACCCAGCGCTGCCGAGGCACCCACGTGTACACATCCGACAGCGAGGAGAAGGACATGCTGGACCCTGGCTTGGTGTTGACTGGAACAAAGTGTGGGAGCCATCATGTAGGTACAGTTCTGCCTGGAGTGGCTGGGAGGAGGTTCAGAGTATCACTTTTCCACCCAGAACGTGCTTTGTGGTTGTCAAGCTATTAATTTTTTATGTCTAATGCTCTTCTAGGAGATTTTTGTATTTGTTAGAAAAATAATTCCTTGGCGGTTTCAGAGAAGGACACACACCAAAGGCTTTATGTCTCTGCCAGATGAAGTTCAGGGCCAGTGCTAAATCTGGGATTTGCTAGTTGGTTGAAGTTGTCTCGCTTAAAGATGAGACACAGATGGAAACCAAGACATGTGAAAGCTCCCTCAGGGAGTTGCCACATGGGCATGGCCAAGCTGTGCCCACTTCTGAGCTCCCACTTCTCTCTGATTCGCATGGACTGGGATTTGGGGTAGTGATTAACTGTTTGCTTGGGAACCAGGTTAACTTCATTTCCTGTTACTCTGCCCAGAGAGTTAATTAGTTCTATTTCCAAGTCACAAGTCACAAAAATAGCACAAGGCAGTGACATGGTAGATAACTCAGAGAGGTAACACTGAGTTTTTGGATGCTTTCTGTGCAGGTTTGCTTTGAGGGGCGCTGCCAGAACATGTCCATCATCTTTGATTCTGAGAGCTGTAGCAAGAAGTGCCATGGGCGTGGAGTAAGTGTCTTCTTTTTCATCTCCATTCCAGGCTGAAGCAGGATGGGCTTCTGTTCTTCTGTGGCTGCTTGTTCAGCTCAATTCTTCCTTAGGTTTGCTCTGGACTTTGGCTTCTTGGCTATCAATTTGAATATTTCTTTCCTGTTTGATGCATTATCTTGTCCATGAATGTCCCTTTGACATAGGATTTGAGGAGGTCTGTTGGAGGGATATGAATTGCAATAAATTAAAAACAAGGAGTAATCTTAAAGAAAAATATCCTGAACCCAGTTTAGATTGAATAAAAAGGATCAGACTTACTAAAGAAAAAAACAAAGCAAAAGGTAATATTTAGGGCAGTTTAACCCAAATTGCTTCCACTCCCTGAAGAGTTTCCAGGCACTCAGCTCCCATTGGAGTCTCTACTGAAGTATTTAATTCAGCAAGGGCTTAGTTTGTTTTCACTTGCAGGTTTCTTAGCAGCTTCCACTTGAATCTCTGAGTCTTCCCACTCCAGGTGTGCAACAACAACAAGAACTGCCACTGCAACCAGGGCTGGGCCCCGCCGTTCTGCAACAAGGAGGGGACAGGAGGCAGCTTGGACAGTGGTCCCCCCCTGCCTGAAGGTGAGAGGGACCAGCTCTGCTACAAGGCTACTTCAGAAGGACTTGAGTTGGTTGGGAGCAGAGAGTTTTCCATTTAACAAACTCTCCTTTCTTGCCCTCAGGCTCTTCAGCGGTTGTGATAGCTCTGGCAATCCTGGCTCCCATTCTCCTTCTCAAAGGAATCTTGTTTTTATTCTATTATCTGAAATGCTGGAGTAAATTTGCCATCTGTTCTCTAAAGAAGACACCTCAGTTCAGGTAAGTTGTCAGTGTTGTGCCTTGTCTCCTTGTCCCCCCTCCTGCCAGGACAGAAGAGACATTGCAAATGCTGTGAGGAATGTCATAAATTGATTTGTTGGTATAGGCACTACTGGCTTCTCATTTTTTTTCACTCCAGTGAAGATAAAATAGCAAATACAGGAAAATAAAGGAGAAAACATATCAACACTTTAACACCCTTTTCTTTCTTTCATTGTCAGTGACACCTCTGGAGCTGGGCATGCAAACCCTGCCTTCAAGCTGAGAACCCCCCAGCAGCAGAGGAAGGTAGGGGCAGGGTCCTTCCACCTGCAGGGCAGAGATGCAGCTGCCCCAAGGTGTGGGATGGGGTTTCCCTCACACTGGAGTCAGGGAGTGGTTTTATTAAAGAATGGGAAAAGGAGACAGACATCACCCCTGGCTGAAAGTCAGTGTTAGCTGAGTGTAGCACCTGCTTCTAGTGATTTCCTCAAAGGCAGGAGCTGGGATTTGACCAAGCTTGTGTGGCTGCTTGTCTCTCCTGCTGAATCCTCTGTTGTCACACTCCCCATCTCAAAACTGGAGAAATGGCAAACCCTGGGTTTTTTTTTTGCAAGATCCTCTGTTATCACATTGATGCCTGGATTACTCTGTTCTCTTGATTGCCATTTCTGCCTCATGATCCCAAGTTGTCCCAGCCCATCTAATCAACACCTACCAGACATACACAACACATACTGGTGTTGCAGGCAATATTTTCTACTCTGTGGCTCAGAGTCCTCACGTAGATCCTCAGAAGCGTTGAAGTGAGTATGAAGAGTGGTTTGAAGTGGAAACACATGAAGATTTGTGGTTTTTCTGCACAGGTGATGGGCTTCCCTGAAATCCCACCCAAACCTCCTTCTCATCAAGCTCCAGGGCTCCAGATGAGCAGGCAGCAGCCACCCACCTTCCCTGGCAGCCACAGCTGCAGCAGAGGGCAGCCCGTGGGGCCGGCGCAGCCCAAGGACATTCCCCGGAGGACACCCCCGAGCAGGCCAGCACCTCCTGCTCCCAAACCTCCAACCTCTCAGGTACGGAGCTGTGCTGCCGTCCTGTAGATGCTGTTTGATGGCAGGTTTGTTCTGGTGAGGCCTCTCAGCCTGGGGGAACTGTTTGTCTTGACCCAAACTGACCCCATCTTATGTAAGCTTCCTCTCCATGGGGTTATTTTGAGGGTTAAAAGGAAAGATTTATTTCTTTTGCTGGCAGCTCTGTTCTAAACTTACTATGGACCCCACATTCTTATTGGAAAGATGGTAAATCTCTCAGACTGACTTCAACCCATTTTGCAAAATAATATTATTATACTGGGGCCCTCAAAGAAGCAAAGGGCCCGGTTACAGCAGGTAGCAGGAGGCTAGTTCCCAGGCAGTCTCTCTCTGAAGGACATAGAGGAAAACAAACCCTACAGAGCAAAATCTTAGCAAATGGGGTTTGTTTCTAGCTCCATTGTTCCTGTGAACAGCCGGCACTTCAGCAGGAAAGAAAACTAAAACAAAAGCAGGAAGCTGAGTGCTGTCAATAAGGAATAGTTATCCTTCCCAGCTGCTTGTTGACAAGTTCCCCATGATCTCCTTTGTGTTCCCTCCCCAACACATCCAGTCTCTTTATCTCAGTCAGCCTTAGGAGATGGAACACTTTTCATAGGATTGCCACAAGAAACCTGGCTGTTTCTGGGTTAGTGGAGAGCCACGAGCTGGGGAAGACAAAGGGGAAATAATTAATGTCACTTTTTGCTAGTTGCATTGGCCTTCCTGGATGTTTGCAGCATCTGCCAGATTTGCTCTCTTGCTATTCCTATAGGAGCTCTTCAGTCCTGGCAGTCAGTGGAATTTACTCTGCCTTGTCCTTCCTGGAGTCACAGGGAAAGATCCTTGGAGAGCAATAGATCCCCAAGCCATCAAGCATTGCATTTATGCATAGTCTGAGGAGACTGCAGAGGTTTTGGGTGCCCTCCAAGTTGTGAGTGCAGCTGTGTTTGTTAAATCAACACCTGTAAGGCAGCAGCTTAGCACAGAGCCTGAGCAACAACAGGCAATTGGCTCTTATGGGGGTAACTTCTTCCCCTGGGACATGCTTTCCACTGAAATTCATTAGATGAATGGAAAATATAATGCTCTGAGCATCCTATTAAGGACAGCTGTGTGCACAAACAAATAATAACCGCTTGTGGGTCGGTGTGTGTTTGTATGGGCACAAGAACATGCACCTATGTCGTGTTTACAGCACTGTATAGGCAAACAAACAGTGAGTGTATGTGTGTGGAACTTGCTTCCAGCCATGAAGTGCATCAGTTAACATGGCTAATTCAAAAGGCTCTGGAACACAGGTTACCTATTACTTCCAAAACTTAAGGCTTAAATTCAAAACTCTTTCTTTCTTCTGTAGGATATTTCAAGGCCCCGGCCACCCCAGAGAGCTCTGCCAGCAAATCCCATCCCATCCAGATCCAGAGGCTGGCAGGGGAGCAGCCCTGCTGTCCCACTGCCTCCTGGACACAGCAGAGCCCCTGGACGCCTCCAGCCTGTGCCAGAGGTAGGCACTGAGAGGGGTGCTGGGAAGCACGACTCACCCCTGGGGAATAAAAACACTCTGAAGGGAATTTCAGCCTGCACAACACCTTTGTGCACAGCCCAGGTGGGTGGACATGGACACAGAGGGGCTGTGGGTTGGTCACCTTTATTGCAGGGATCTCTGTTTTCACCTCTTTCATGTTAAGAATTTATGGAGTTGAGCAAATCAGTGAATTCAGCCCTCCACAGCCCTGAACACTTCCTCAGGCAAGGCATTTGTGTGAGTGGGGCAGAGCAACGAGGTCAAGGGCTGTGGGACCCAGAAGTGTTAGTGAAGAGCAGCAAAACATGAAGATTCACACAAAACTTGAAGATCCCAGTAAAGAACAAAAATTGTTTCCAGCCTCTCTCTAGCCATGGCTAAGGAGATGCTTTCTCTGCAGTGAGTGTTTCACAAAAATCATCCTTACAGGCACTTACTAAGGGACTTCTAGGCACTGAGTTCAGTGCTCTGCACACCGGGCCCTTTAACACAAAACCTCTCCACTCCACACAGCACAGTTATGTGCCTCCAGACTGCAATATACTGGAGGCCAGCTGTGGAAAATGGAGAAAACTGCAGGAACTTCTTTGTGGGAGAGTTCCTATGCGATGCACTGGGTTGTGAATGCAGACAGGCTAACATCAGCTCCTAGAGAGGGTAAGGAGGGTGCTTGTTCTTCCATCAGTGCTCACTTCTCTTCTGTTCCCCTTTTTCCATCTCACCCAGGGTGGTGGTGCCTGGACAGCTGGAGCAGTGAACAGCTTGAACGTGGGACAGCCAGGCTCCCGTGGGCATTCCTGATGCAGCCTGTTCCTGGCTGGCTCTGGCCTTCACAGGGCACTGGATGGCCTTCATCACCCAAAACCACTCTCACACCTTCACTGCCATGGACAGTGTCTCAGTTCCTCCCCTCCTGCCCCAGCCATGCTCCCTCTGTGACTCCCCAGGCTGCAGTCAGGCATGGCAGGGGTGCCCCAGGTACACACCAGGCTCAGCTGGACCCTCTCTGCCTTTTCCACATAAGGATGACTTGTTTGTACGGTATTTAAATATTGTTGTGCAATATCCAGTGCAGGGATGGGGTGATGGGTGTTTCACGTGTTTTTAATCAGTTATTTAAGTATTACCAGGGAGAACAAGCTGTGAGTGCAGGTGCTGGCCTTGATGGGCTTTCATGTGAGCCCTGTTGGCTTCCTCAGCCCCCCCACGCAGCTGCAGGAGCATATTGGTGCTATACAGAACCCACTGCCTCTGGGGAGAGCAGCTGGTGATAACATTCTTCAGTTTATTCTCTGTTTACAGGGGGTGGCAAATGGGGCCCCAACAGGGAGCCAACCATGGAAATATAATTTGTGGGGCCACTGTGGATTTTGGTCAGCTTTAGCAGAGGGGATTATTTTTTATTTCATTATTTTCCCCATATTACCCTCTTCAGCAGGAACATTGCAACCCTTCTGTCCTCCAGCACTCGCTTGTCTTGCCTTGGTGCTGTAAATCCCAAAAGCAGCCCCAGCATGGCCCACGACCTCCAATCCATGTCATCAGGACACACTCAAGGTACGACAGGGCAGCTCTGGCCCAGATCCAGAGCAGAAGGCCAGCAGGAAGCTCAGCAGAAGGCAGTGCTGAGACCTCTCTGCAGCGTGCGGTACCGTCAGCAGGAGATGTTTTTGCACGTGTCTGTGCTGAGCTGCAACTCAGCATGGGCTGTCTGCTTCCCAAACCACTGAGAAACCTACCTGAAAAATGCCCAGGTGGTGAAACAGCTGAACTATTAACACAACACATGGTGCTTTTGTAGGGCAGCTCTCTTACTCCAGGTTTTTTCTCCAGGCCATGGATGGAGAGAGCTGTCTGTGTGCACTTTAAGCAGCTGATGGTTCTGACCCTGAGGACCCTCCCTTATGAATTTAGTTTTTTCTTCTCCTAATAGTTTGGCTTTTGTATGTGGTTTTCTTTTTCTTTCCCTCAGGATTTTAAAATAAGACCTTCTGTTATGCCAGATTTTTTTTTTCCTTGAAATTATTTCCTAGGAGAACACAGGGAAATCTGGAGCTGTAGTTACAACAGTCCTCTTGTGTCTGATTTACTATGGACAAATCCTCAAAGAGTATGACTGCTGCTCCACATGTGAGAAACTGTATTATCGGCATAAAGAAAATGAGTCTTGTTTGCTGGTTCTCTTTTCCTAAGATCTACTCGTTAAAGAAATCCCAGATAAACCCCAAGAACTCATTAAATTTGTAGTTATATGTAGTAGTGTATCTGTAGGATGACTTAAGTCACATTAGTTTTCACAACTTTACTACCTCTTTCTCCACAAGGAAACAGCTCACATGGTGTGTCTTGAAATTCCCACAGATTATTCCTCATCTTACTAATTTTAGACCTTTTCTTACCTTCTATGTGCCTGGAAAACAAACCAATTTTAAAAACTTCCTTCTAACAAAAGGGAGGGCAAGTAAAAGACAACAGCTTTCTAATCTTTGTCTTTTTTGATAGTTGGGGTATATTACATATAAAAATGTGTATTTAAACAACCCCCAAACTTGTTGTTTCTTGGTATGTAATGGCAGGTTTGGCTGCTCACAGTGCAGCAGGACTGTACATACACTGTAATTGTTGGTTCAACCACAGAACTTGATCTCATATCTGAGCCCTCACTGAGGGCAGCAGCACTTCTGCTCCAACCCCTGATCTTCAGCAAATGGCCACTAGAAGTCACTAAAATTATTTTCACTGCATTTCATGTGAGCATAGGATCAAGGTTTCAAAAAATGCCCCTGGACACGCAATGCTCAGAGAACAACTGGACATGCCCAAACTCTAATAGAAAACTTTATTGCTGGAATATCACTTTAAAAAGTGATCCACTTATCAAAAATCCACTTATCAAAAATCTCCAAAAGGAGATTTAAGTAGTTTTAAGTAAGTCCTTTTACATTTTCACATGTACAAGTTGAGTGAATGAGACATGGGGAACTGCAGGAGGAGTAAAAGATGTTAAACCTGATACTTTGAAAGATAATATTACTTGGGAGAACTTATAACAAATACATCTCACTTTCTTCTATGTCCACATGTTAATGGTTTACAATAATGCTCTCTATGCATCTATGCAAATACTTGAAGAATGCAATTCATTGTGCCTTTTGCCTAGTTTTAATAAAATTTGTTGGGTGTCATTAACAAATACTCTTTCACCGTCTATTATTTCATTATCTCAGTTCAGATCTTCATTTTCTACATGGCATTTCTCCAGGGATGGCAGGATTGCTTTAATGAAATGCATGTCTAGAGTGAAGACAGATGAGTCCTATTTACAGCCATTTTCTAAAATAAAATGCACCAAGCATCACACTGATTAGGATGCCAAAACCAAAGCTGGAGTGAGTGACTTGGATTATTTTCTGCCACCAAAGGAGGTCGCTGCAGTTTTACTCTGCTCCAGATGCTCTTTCTGTTGTTTTCAGCTGTCCCTCAGCCTCTTTATCCTTTAGGGCTACACTAGTAAGATAAAATAGTGAAAAACTTTCAGATCCACCTGCAACTTTTTTTTTTTTTTGAAAAAACCCTTTATTTCCCTTTCCACAATCCAAAAAAGATAGCACTGAAATGTTATTAAAATAGGAAATTGGATCATCCTCCCTCCCAAAGCCCCACATTGTATTTGCTCAGTGATGCTCACACCCAGGTATAATCACGTGAGCATCTCAGAGGACAGCAGGACACCTCATGGGGCTCAAAGAATTTGGGGAGTTTTCCAAGGTCAAGATATTTCCTGAGGAAAAAAAAACATACTTTATATTTACAGCCACTTGGTCTTTCAGAAACTGAAAAAATCATCATAAGAAGTCTTGGAGACAGTGGTAGAGTTTCTCTTGACATGGGGTTTACCCTGCCAGAGCTTCCCAGCCTGAGCAAGGACTGCCCTTCCTCAGGTGGGGACTGGGTCAGGCCCAGAAAAATTCACCAAGGCCTGGGCACCACAGCTGCTCAGGGGAAAAAAAAAACCAAACAAAAAAACCCCAAACAAACGAAACTCCCATAAAAATAATTAACACTGCTTCACACATAAAAAAAGCTGAAAAAGATGTCTCTGTAAAAACACTTCAAGGCTTGAGTCCTGCCACTGAGCCCGAGTGAGCAGCTATTGCAAAATTCACCATGTTTTGCCCATATTCACCAATATTCTTGTCCCCTTATTTGCAGAGCAAGTGTTTAAACACGGATGAGCAGAGTCTGAATAGCAGCGTTCAGTCCTTGTCTCTCACCTCCTCTTGAGACGCTGGTGTGTATTTTAGAGTTCATGCAAGTGTCTAGAAAGGAAACAAAAAGAGACAAGAACCACTAATCAATGATCCATCAAGGCCTGGAAACAAAGACATCAATGGCCACCCGGGGGAAGGAGTGAAGGGTAAACATCAGCCCTGCCAAGAATAAGAGAGGGAAGGGGCCTCAGAGAGGAGCTTTGTTCCAGCACTATCATATTTCTAGAGGATTTTTGTTTCCAGTGGCTGCATGTATTAGGGCCCAGAGAGGATTAAACACACCCCTTGCTCCCATACCATGACAGAGATCCTGTCCAAAAGCCTGGAGAAAGATTTGACTTTGGAAAAGACACCATTCGTTTTATTTTCTGCTTTTCCTTTTTAAAATTTTCCCCTGGCACTTAGAATATTGACATCACCCACCCAATCTCCAGTCCCCTGCATGTAACACCCTAAGTGTAGAGCATGAATACTTTGGGTTTATCCTCTGGGGCAATGCTGGAGTTGTCCACCTCTATCAGGATGTTTTTGTCATCTCTGGTGACCGGTGCTGGTTGTTCGTTCTGAAGGACTTGAGGTAAATTCCCTAAACTGACGTCCATGTCTTTGAAAGCATGGAGTAAAAACACCCCCAAAATGATGGTGAGGAAGCCACAGACTGTCCCAATGATGTCAACCACAGTCATGGCGACCCACTCCTTAAAGAGGATGATGGAAGTGGTGATGACGATGGTGGTGAACAGCACGTAGTAGATAGGGAACACCAAAGAGGTGTTGAAAATGTCTAGAGACTTGTTGAGGTAGTTGATCTGTGTGGTGATGGATGCCACCAGCGTGATGACCAGGATCCAGGTCAGTGGGTGCTGCAGCACAGGCTGGTCAGCAAAGAAGCCCTTGATGGCAATTCCCAAGCCCTTGACTGAGGACACGGAGAAGGCGCCGATGACGGAGCAGATGGTGAGGTAGATGAGGATGTTGCTCTGCCCGTAACGAGGGGCGAGGTAGAAGATCAGGAGGAAGCAGAGAGCCAGGAGGATTGCAGCATATGCCAGGAAACCTGCAGCAGGGAGAGAAGAACTCAAAACTCCAGCGGTGGGCATGGGGAGAGGTTTGCACTGCCTGGCCCCGAGAGGGAAAGCGCGGCTGGCTGCGTACCCGGCTCCTTCAGCTTGGAAGTCATTTCCTCCAGAGTGGTGACCTCCTCGTCCTCCGGGGCGTGTATGACCATCACAGTGCTGCCCACCAGGCTCAGCAGGCAGCCCAGCTTTCCCAGCAGGTTGAGCCGTTCTCCAAGCAAATATGAGGACAGAATGGCACTGCACGGGACAGAAAAACATCAGCTGGTGCTCTGCACTCCTTTGAAGAAGGAACAGCAGCTCTAGGAAAGTTAAGAATACTTCCATGGGATACAATGAGACAATTTTGGTGCAAATTAGTTGGATTCCAGTGGGTTAATACACAAGCACAGCTGAACCTGCAGGGGTGCAGGTGTGACCTGTAGATCACAGCTCTTTTGTCAGCAAGGTGCAAAAATGCTGAATGTTTTAGCACATCCTCAGAAATATTTTTTTCAGGGTCAGCAGAATCATTCAGGAGCTGCTGAGCATTATGAAGCTTTTAGTGCTCAAGAAAATTACTTCAAGGGCCGGCGTAACAGAGAAAAAGCCTGAACCTAACAACAAAAAAGCTATGTTTATTTTAACTAAATCATCAGGACCATTAGAAAGAGAAACTCTAAAAGTACTGGAGCTACAGATGTATTTGCAAAAATACCTAGTTGTTATCCAAAAAAATCTGGGGCAAGACACCAGAGCAGTCCTAACTCTCAGTTTGCTTATGCATTTCATAATACAGTCTTTCTAGAAAACCTTAAGTAGCCAGAGCCATGTATTTTGGTAGAAATCTCCTATTTAAAAATAAAGAAATGAAATAGGGTTTCAGCCCTTTTGGGAACAGCCAGAGGAATAAAACCCAACAACATGAGAGGACCCTAAAAGCTTATAAAATAAAAGGCAGGTGAAAGGCAGCTTGAAAACAAGCCTGGTATTTTTGACCCTTTTAAATTTTTAGTACTCTTGGTTACAAAAACAAAACGAAACAAAACAAACAAACACTAAAACCCCACCAATCCTGAGTGGCTAAAGAGCTGGAATAAGGAATGAAGTAATGCAGATATTTGCAATAATTTAATCTGCAGTGTATGTGGTTGCTCTACATATCCAGCATTTCCAGAAGGGCAAGTTCCTTAATTCAATAGCTCCCAAGTGATCCCTCAAAAAGGACAACAACTGTTAAAGGGTTTTTTAGAAAACACAGAGACTTTTTTTTTTGCTTTGGGCAGAATAAATAATATTAGTATCGCTTCAAGTCTATTTTTACAAGTCAAACAGGCAAACAAGAAAAAAAAAGGCAAATTTCAATTTATAGACACAAAAATCACCTTATGAGCACGCTCAGAGCCCCCAGAGGTGTGACAATAGTTGCAGGAGCAAAGGCATAGGCAGCAAAGTTGGCAGCTTCCCCTCCACCCACTAAACAAACACAAGAAAAATAAATACCAGTCAGTTACAGAGCACTTTCTGTGTTTTCTCCTGGGGGTTTGCAAACCAGCAAGATATCACTTGGAGAATGGGTTTTATGCTGGGGGTTTCATCCTGCTGCTAAACAGGGGCAGACAGTGAGTGACAATCTATTTCAAATTAAAAGAGGCACCCCTGGAGAAGGGAACCCCTCCATGGAAAGGGCTGGGGGTGCCAGGGCTTGGCCAGGTCAGGGCTCAGGAACCCCCCAGCCCAGCCAGGCTGTGTGGGGCTAATGAGGGAGGGGGTGGCTGTGGGAGCCCCAGTGCTGGAAGGCTGCTTGTCCCCTCCACACCGTGTCCTTGGGGCTGTGGTGCCCCCTGTGTCCCTGAGCAGAGAGGGCAGAGCCAGGTGGGGACACCTTGAGCTGCAGCTGCCACGGTGAGAGCCAGAAAAGAGGGCTCTGAAACAGCCTGTTGTAAAATCTGCTGCTCTCCATGCAGCTTTGAGTCCAATTTTAGGAGATGCTGTAAAGCTTTGAGTCCAATTTTAGGAGATACAAGCAGGAAATAAAGATTTTAAGTCGTGTTTTAAGGGAAAGCAAGTTTCTTCAAGGAAGGACGTGCTACCAACACCTCTTTATCTCCCTGTGCTGCAGCATGAAACCTTCCCAGAGCCCCCAGGCACTCAGGGGAGGCTGTTTGCCCTGTGCCTGGTGCACAGGCAGACCTGCCAGCTGCCCTATCAAAACCTGCCTTTTCATGCTTTTGATCAGGTAAAACTGAGCTAGCAGGTCCTGCCAGTCCTGCAGGAGGATGGACAGGGAGATCCTGCGTGGATCACTGCCTCTCCTCTCCCTGAGGAACCTCTGCTGAGGGTGGGGGAACTCGACAGAAAACAGGCTTTAAGCACCATACTCAGTTTGTTCCACACACAGAGACAGACCCTGGAAAAGCTGCAAACCCAGGGAAACAGCTCCTACTTACTGGTTAACAAGCCAGCCCACCAGAGCCAGTCCTTCAGGTAGCCATGGCCTCCATCTCCTGGGGAAGAAAAGCACATGCAGGAGTTAACAACCATATTCTTCAGAGCAAGAGATGAGAATGACCCTTTGGAGAGGGATAAATTCCAAGGGGAGGAGCGTGACAAAGAACAGGGAAGAATGGACTGTTTGGAGCTAATCCATTTCTGGTCCTAACCCACAGGCTGTTGGACATAAGGAGTTTGAGCCTGCTGACATGGTGAACCCTGATTTTGCTGGGAGAGCCCATGTTTTTGATAAATATGACCTGATGGAGCTGTCAGTACCAGCAGTGTTTGACTTGCCTTGGAGAAAAGTGATGTGCTCACATAGCAGGGGTGACACACTAGGACTGAGAGAGTACAGGGCAAGATAGGACAAGGGGCAATGAAGAGTTGATCAGGAAGACTTCAGGACACAGGGAAAAATTTTTGCTACAGTTCAGCTTCTTCTGGTTCCTCAACAACTCCATAAATGCTGAAGTTCAAATGTTATGCTCTGGTATTCCTCGGAAATTTCTGGTTTATTTGTTTTAGGGTCTTTCTGCTTGGTCAGGGCTCTTCCCAAGAACTCTTTCTGTCAGCTGCAATTTTCTGTCATTAATCTCTAATTCCTTTCAGAGTGTTAAACATTCTGAAAAATAGGGAGGGCTTTGCTCTTGTTTTACTTGCTTGGCTCTGCTGTGGGAGGGGTTCATGGAAGGAAGGAGTAGAGAGACATCTACAGTTGAAGCAATACTGATATTTCATTGTGCAAGTATAATGTCAAAAAGCAAACTCATCCATGTTCAGCAGCTGTGTGTGGCCAGCCCAGTGACAGAGGATGGAGATGGACCTGAGACTGCCCAGTGGCTCAGCTGCTGTTGGTAGCTTTGCTGGCTGTCTCTGGACAGTCACTTCATCATTCCATGCCTCTGTGTCCCCATATGGGCACAGAGTACAATGGGGATGATGATATTTACTTCCCCTGAAAGATTATTTAAGAACTGTTCTTAACCAGAACGGAGAAGCAGCAGTATTTTAATTATCATTGCTCTGTTTTGCAGTTATGCAAGTAGGTCAGCTGCCAGGTAGGACTTACCCTGCTGCTGGAGGATGTTTGCAATGCTGATGGGATGTGTCCAATTTTACAGTGCAATTCTGCTCTAGGCAGTGCTGCTCCACCACTGCCCATCCATATATATATACATATGCGTGTGTGTGTGTGTGTGTGTGTACACATAAACACACGCCTCACCCTGAGAGCCTGGTGCTAGAGGAAAGTTATCTGCAGGTTGTTGTGCAACACAGCTCCAAAGGATCCCTTCTGAAACCACAGAGTTCCCACAGAGCCGGCCTGTCCGGCATTCAAACACACTTGCTAACGCAATCCAAGCACACGGAGCTGTGTCCTCCTCTTGGTGAGCTGGTGGCAAAGCTGCCTGGTGCTTCACTTAGAGCAAGAGTGGGGTCAGGGCTGTGCTGCTCTGCTCACAGCCGTGAGCTGCAGCTTTGTGCAAAGGGACCCATTTCAAAGAGCTTTTAGCACTCTGCTTGCTCCTGGCCTCCCTCTGAGTGATGGGCACGCACTGCTCCACTGTGGGGACACGTCTGATCTCACAGGCCCTTCCCTTGCTATTTGTGGTGCCAGGCAGGGGAACGCTGCTTTTAGCTGAGCTCCTCCAGTGCAGGGCTCTGTGAATTAGCTCCTTTCCAACAGAAACTGTAAATTAAGTCCTTTCCAATGCCAGGCCTGTGAATTAGCTCCTCAGCTCCCACAAAGCACTGCTGTCTGGCTCTCACACACAAAGATGCATCTACAAAAGCTCTTATTTACATTGCTGATGGAAGACTGACTGTACCCAGAGGTGTTCCCTTGCCTCAGGAGTGCTGAAATTTGGACTGTGTGTGTAGTCCTAGGAACAGGTGGTCCCTGCCCCTCCTGCCCCCATGGAAGTCTTACCTGCCCTGGTGCCTCCCTTCTCCACCAGCCGTAGCAGTCCCTTTTTCTTGAGGATAACACTGCTCCCAATGAGGAAGCTGGAGAAGACAGCCAAGCCCAGACCAATGTAGAATCCGTAATTGTTTTCCAGCCGAGTTATCCAGGAACTATCTGAAGTCCCATTCTCCTGGATAGAGTCAGCTGGGACAGCACTGCTGATCACTTGGCACACGACCCGGTGGGAAAGGCACAAAAGGGTGATCAGAGACCCTTGGAAATAAAACACCAAATTACTGACATGACTAACAACAGTCTCCCTACTCCCTTGGGCTCATTCAGGTGTCCCCCTGCACAGCCACCCATGCTGTCATCCTAACAACACCCAAAGCTCAGGACACCTCTTTACTCACACGTGGAAATGGCAGGGTGTTGTCTGACAGATTTATGTCCCCAAGTTAAAGCATCTCTTTGACACTGAATGAGTCTACATACCGAGCTGGCAGGCCACAAGGACCTGTAAAAATAATTTGAATTTCCAAATATATAAGCCAGAGTCTCGCCACCAAATTCCAATGTTATGGAGTTGAACTAGGCCTTATCAACACTTAACCTTGTTGATCCAAAGGCTTTGGTGCTTTCCAGCCAACTAATCCTCACACCTGCCAGCTCATCTGCAATTGTAACTTTGGGTTTAACGTGGAGTGATGCCAACACTGTAACTGTGCATCTGTTCCTACTCTGTGTGCTGAGCTGTGTCATAAGACAACATCAGATTCATCTCGGACAATTCATTTCCTCTACTGTTTAATCGTTTTATTCTACCTATTTGCAGAATGCCTGAGAGCTCCTAAAGCAAACCCAGTCCTGCCAGTGTGGAAGGACTGAGAGCAGGCACAGCGTCCTGCTGTTAACACCAAAAGCACTGCAGCCCTGTGGCTCGGGCCAAGGTGTGTCCTGTGTGGGGGTGGGAAATTGCTGAGTTTCTCCCTCCCCTGACACTCCTACCACACCCAGCACATCTTTCTATCGCAATCTTTACTCCAGGTGTAGTAAAGATGGTGTGACTGTGACCATGAGGAACAGAGCAGCCAGGTGGAGTACAAAAGTCTCTTTGTAGTAAAAGACTTCAAATTTTTTTTTAACCTGAACTCACACAGGAATTATAGAGCAAGTACTTGTGTCTCTGCAGGCAGAAGTGTGGAATGGCTAAACTGCTCCCAGCAGGGTCAGGAGCCTGGGCATGGGCCCCACATTTTTCCTGAACCAGGAGCCTGGCTTACATCTTAAGCAGCTGCAATCCCTGGCCCCGGCACACACAGCTGAGGTTTGGATCTGAACTGGCTATAAACGTTTTTCTAAAGGAAAAAATAGCAGTGACTTTCTAGATGAGTTTCCAAGAGTTCCCTAATAATATTTTTTTTTCCTACTAGGAAAAACATTTTTGATCGTGGAAATATTTCCTGGGGAATAAGGGGGGAACTTGCCTCCTCGGCTGGGTGAAAATCTTCACAAGGTACGCCGGGCACAAGCACAAAGCAGCGGGACGAGGTGATTACCGACCGCATTAAGTAATCCTTAAATGAAAAAACCCAGCTCCTGCGTTCTCTGTGCACTCTAGGGCTGGCAGAGCGCGGTGCCGGCTGCTCGAGTTTCCCCATTCCTATACAGAGCTCAAAAAAATAAAAAAGAGAAGAGCCCCCGAAGCCAGGAGAAAGCCCAAAGCAGAGCAGCGACAGAGGACAGCCCCAAAGCCGGCGGGATGAGGCCGAGGGGTGCGGCGGGCTCGGCCCCGTGGTCGGAGCCGGAGCGGCCGCGCTGGCCCGGACCTGGCCCGGACCCGGACCCGGACCTGGACCTGACCCGGACCTGTCCTGTCCTGTCCGGACCCGGCCCGGACCTGTCCTGTCCGGTCCGGTCCCGGCCCGGTCCCGGCGCTCCGCGGGGCCGAGCCGAGCCGGTCGCGCTGCCCCGGGGCTGCACCCACCGTTGCTGCAGCTGCTGTTCGTCTCCAGCGGCTCCATTGCCTTCGTTCTGCGGCCGCTCAGCGCATCCCGGGCCGAGGGCAGGGCCGGGCACACCTGAGCCCGCCCCGCTCCTCCCCCGGCCCGGCCCAGCCCGGCCCGGCCCCTCGCTGCGCTGCGAGCGCTGGCAATGCCCTGGGGAGCCTTGCACGGTCCCTGGGCCAGCCCCGCATCGCCAGCCCCTGTCCCCATCCCTAGCCCTCGTCCCCATCCTCCCAGTCCTTGTCCCCCTCCTCCCAGTCCTTGTCCCCATCCTCCCAGCCCCTGTCCCCATCCTCCCAGCCCTTGTCCCCATCCCTAGCCATTGTCCCCATCCCTAGCCATTGTCCCCATCCCTAGCCCTTGTCCCCATCCTCCCAGCCCTTGTCCCCGTCCTCCCAGCCCTTGTCCCCATCCCTAGCCCTTGTCCCCATCCTCCTAGCCCTTATCCCCATCCCTAGCCCTTGTCCCCATCCTCCCAGCCCTTGTCGCCATCCCTAGCCCTTGTCCCCATCCTCCCAGTCCTTGTCCCCATCCCTAGCCCTTGTCCCCATCCTCCCAGTCCTTGTACCCATCCCTAGCCCTTGTCCCCATCCTCCCAGTCCTTGTCCCCATCCCTAGCCCTTGTCCCCATCCTCCCAGTCCTTGTCCCCATCCCCGTCCCCGCCTGCCCGGTCGGTGCGGTGGCATCTCCGGGGGGTTCTGCCCCTTCGCAGAGAGCCGGGACGAGGCTCTGCCCTGGATTTCGAGGCTCCTGCCCTGGGTTTCGAGGCTCCTGCCCTGGGTTTCGAGGCTCCTGCCGCTGGGTTTCTCCTCTCGAGGTTGTTTTCCTCGTTGCAGAGATTGGAGAAGGCGCTGGGGCAGCAGGAGGGTGGCTCGGAGGTTTGTGAGCCCGGGTGCGGGGTTAGTGTGCGCTGAGGGGTTGTGCAAAGCCGGGGGCTAAACACAGGTGTGGTGGAAATAGAAATTAAAGGTAAACGACAGAAGTGTTAGTGGCAATGTCAGGTTAATGGGTGGACTCGAGTTTAGAGGTATTTTTCAGCCTTTTGTGCTGAACAATAGATGAAGTTGTTTAAAGTCGTTAGGGAACATCCAAAGAAGGGCCACGAAGGTTGTGAAGGGTCTGGAGGAGAAGCCACGTGAAGAATAACTGAGGTCACTTGGCTTGTTCAGACTGGAGAAGAGGAATCTCCATCAACTCCCCCTCCCAGGGCAGCCGAAGCCTCCCTTGCTGATTCTGGTGTGTGAATGTTTCAGAGTGTGTGGAACACCAATTTTGCCTTCATCCCCAGCCTCTCTGTCGACCTCCCTTGTTTTGCCTTCATCCCCATCCTCCTCTGCCGACTTTCCTTCCTGCATTCGTGCTCAGTAGCTGTGTGTACACAGAAACCTATTGCTGATAGAAAAGTCCTTTCGTTGCCAGGTTCTGCTGTAAGTCAACAGAGGTAAGTAAAACCAATAGTGAAACAAGAGATTTGCTTCAGCAAGCTCACATTTATAGGTAGAAATGGTCCCTGTCATAAGGCAATATAAAGATGTAAGATTTGCAGGACCTGAACATGTCTGAAAAATTGCTTTTTTGTTTTTTTTTTCCCATAAAATAAATTGCCTGTTGCTACAGGAATCGCCCTTAAAACATCAGACTGCAGCATTGCTAACACCTCGTGACGACTTCATTCAGTGCCTGATCCTATCTCTGAACAACTGTTTTCTCCAGCAAATGTAATGCTCAAGTGCTTTGTGACTCATTTGATTTTAATCAAGTCTGTTCATCCATCACAGTCCTGTGGGTCACTGGCTGGGAGAGACGGTGCCAGCCAAATCCCACGTCCTCCCCTTTATGACGGGGCACTTGGTAATCAATCCAAATCATATGGCAGCAGGTTTTGAAGTAGGAAATGAAACTTGTGCTAATTTATTAATGTTCTGGGAGCAACTTCTGCTGCTGTTATTTATTATGCAACCAAAAGGGACAAGACCCCGGGCAAGACAATGATGGTGGGATTTGGCCTCTGTTGTGTAAATTTACTGGCTGATGCTGGTTAGGAGCTATTCGTGCAATTGTGAATACAGGGCTGGTTGTAGAAAACCATTGTGATGGTGAAGTGGGACAAGTATTTGCTGTGTTTGCAGTGCTGGCTGCCTGTGCTGGCTGGGGGAATTCGTGTCCCCTGTCCCCTCGCAGGCTGCTCTTGCTCTGCCTGTTCACTCTGGTGCTTGGGGGTCTCCCCTTTGCTGGACCTTTCTCAACACCCTGAGGTCTTGCTCGTAGCCAGGGAGGCCTAATTGTGGTGTGGTTATTGGTGGTTAAACTGTGTCCAAAATAATTTCCAAGCTTTTTCAGATGAGTGTTGTTGACATCTATGCTCACTGTGCACAGAGGT
Source organism: Anomalospiza imberbis (assembly GCF_031753505.1). NCBI lineage: Eukaryota > Metazoa > Chordata > Aves > Passeriformes > Viduidae > Anomalospiza > Anomalospiza imberbis. The sequence continues at coordinate 14,189,090 of NC_089695.1, read as the reverse complement.
GTGAAGGAGGCAGCAATTTTTTATGGAAGGGATCTGGGGTTAAAATAATCTTTTTGGTCATGGTGCAGCTTCATGCATTACTGCCACAGCATGGTGCAGGCAAAAGAAAAAGGCACTTTGGGCCACTTCTTTACCTTCCCCTGTCAGCTTGATTTCTAAAGGAAAAGGCTGATGTGACCACATACACATGTGTTTATGTATTCCTTTACATCCTCAAAGATAAATTTCAGTCTGTGGGACACTTCTGCCAGATTTGACAAGGGCGAGACCTCCAAGGGAAGTAATTCTAAGTCCTGGGAAGAGAGACATGATGAGCAACAAAAGGTCCCCAAAAGGAGGGGACTGCAGTGTGAGCTGGCTGTCAGATACTGTGGAGGGAGCATGCCTGGCTGACACCACTGAGGGAGAAGCTTCAGTCAGATTTTGAAATCAACTATGGATACAAGTGTGTCACGTATTTCCTTCTTTCGGGCACAGGGACTGTGGGGGGTGCAGTCTATAAAATCACGAAGTCACAGGAGTTGTGTTTGATGGATTTAGCAAGGCTGTGTACAGCAATATGGGTGTAAAGAGCCAGGTAGGGCTGGCATGGAGCCTTCTTTGCTTAGTCAAGGGCAAGTTGAGACTGATAACAATAAAGCAGGGATGCAGCCAATGCCTCTTTTATTGCTTCATATCCTAATTTTAATGGGAAGGCTGTAATTAAGGGAATTTAGCTCCAAGCTATGACCTCACGGGTTGATACATCAGATGCTGCCTTAAAAATAACTCATCAGAAATCAGGGAGTCTTCCTTAGGAGCTCATCTTTTACCAATGCAGTTCCTCCTGAAATACTGGTTTCCAGGCCAAAACCTTGACTGGAATCCAGGGGGCAGAACGAGGCAGCTTTGCATGCAAATAACCTCTCCAGCAACATCAAAAGGCTGTTCTTTCCTCTGCTCTTGTCTGCTCCTCTCTTCTGTTCTGGAAAAAGTGATGGAAAACTACTGAGTACCAACTGTCCTCTGTTAAAAATAATGGTGGAAGTATCCTGCTAACAGGTGATGGAAACTTTTGCCCTTGGATGTCTGCTAGGCATGGCTTCTGTGGAGAGGTTCTGAGCAGCTTTGCAATATTCTGCTCTGGCTTTGTATCTTTTTAGAGCTCCAAGGAGCTGTTTGCTGCTTCAAAGAGAGGCTGAACCCTTTTTTTGGCAATGATTTGATAAGGTAGGGGTTAAGGGAATTTCCTGGTGTTGGATGATTGCAGCACTACAGGAAAGGATGCCCAAAGCTTGAAAGATTGAACTTGGATGAGCAGACAACTTTTAATTCAGCCTGTCTCAAGGTAACCATGTCTGCAGTGACTGAGGCTGTCATTTGGTGCCACCAGAGTTTAGACAGCACCCACAGAGACAGTTCCCAAGCCTGCCACAGCCGTGGTGGGTTCTAACCCTCGCAGTTCTGCCCTCCCCATGCCAGTGCACACACCTGTGGGTCTGTGCTGAGCTGCTGAACAATCCAGGGTCACTGGGCCATAAAATACATCCCAGCTCTTTTCTCCCAGGGTTGTTAAATACTTTATGCAGGTCACTGTGGCCCCACAAAGCCACATGTTGGCAGAGCAGGAGTGGTGGGCTGGTGATGGACAGCAGTGGGTGAAGTGACACGTAATCAGCAGATCGTTTGTTTGCAGACTTCTTATCTGGAGGCGTTTGCATCAGAACTCTAAATCAAGCAAAGCTGCATGTGAAAGGCACTCCTGACTTGCAGAGGGGGTCACAGAAAGGGTAATTTTGTTAAGCTATTGAAAGAATAAAACAAAATAAAACAATCATTAATGAGCTGTTCTCTGCATTAGTGAAGTAACTTTTATCTGGAGATGTAAACATATTTAGGAGCATTAGGAAGAAGAAAGATGGGGTCCTGTATCTTTGATACTGCTCCCTTAGGGCTGGTTGTTCAAAATTCAGAGCCTTGGACCCTGACACTCAAAGCAAGGACTGATTCTGGCTTCAGGTGAGACCATGTGAGCTCTCAGCACTTCATAGGGCTGGTGTGAGAACTGGGGTGTCCATGACGCAGCAGCTAAAATCAGTTTAAAAAATTGAAGGAAGAAAAAAATAAAAAAGAGAAATCTTGATCGGAGAAAGGATAAAAGCCAAAAAACCTGCCCAGTATCAGTGGCTGATGCAGGAGGAAAGTCCTGCTCTCCTCTCTGCCATTCCCTATGGCAGAACCATGTTGAAATTAGTAAATATTGGGCAACTTTGAACAATCAAACAGTCCTGCACAGCAGGGTATCACCCAGAGAGCTGCAACACAGCCTCAGAGCACATTGGAAAGATCAACAGAGCAGCCTGGTCATGGTGTAAAGTTCACTTCCAATTCTATGTGAAGAATCACTGAATTTCTGTTCCTCTCAAGCTAGGAAGCTGTTCCCATGAGGAAACCTTGGGAAGAAGCTGTGGAAGGGAACACCAGTTAGTGTTTGGGCTGGAGCTGATGAGCACAGGAGTCCAACTCCCATAGACCCATGTCAGCTGTTTCTCCCTAATTCCTCAGCTCCCAGATCTTTTCCCCTTGGTTCCCACTTCTCTTCAGTCAACAACCACTGCTGCTTCTTGGGTGCTTTCCACACAAAACTAAGAATGGTTTCAAATGGAAATTTGGGAAAATAATAGCAAAGAGAATCTCCTGGAATAAAAAAGGCCCCCGTGGAGTTGACAAGGCTGCAGTAATGAGAGGAAATTAGCACCTCAGTTTAGCTTTGGGTAGAGCCTGTCAAAATCTGTTAAAAATGATTATATGATTTTCCCTTCCCTGACCGTCTTATACTAGAACAAGTTTTTAAATGAAAAATGTGTTGTGCATGAAAGTTCTTCTCAAAAATCATTAACTTTTTGATAGGAAAATATGTTTGTTTTGGTGTTGGACACAAAGCCTCATATTTTTTCCTATGGTTTTTACAAAAGCTTGACATTTTTATCAAATTAGCTGTTCTTTTGTGCACGGTACAATTGAAACCTCTCCCCAGATAACAGTTATCACAATGATGATGACACCACAAGGTAAATTCTGCCCATTTCATGAATGAGCCCAATTTTTATTTCTCTTCATCACAAAAGTCATCCCACATTTGTTGTACACATTGTTGGTTGCTGTGTTAAGGGACATATCACCAGGTATCAGATGCTTTACTCTTGCAGAAGCACTTCTAATGGAGATGGAAGCTTCTGTTGGCTGAATTTTAGAACAACAGCAAAAATAATAATACAAAACAAAAATATCATCTTCAGCTGCATAGCAAATATGGATCAAAAATTTAACACTGTATCAGATCACAAGCGTAAATATACCTCACCATAAATAAAATTCATTGTACAAAATAACTCAAGCAGCTCTTCATACAAATATGGTACATTTGACAACAGTTTTTGAGAATATTTTCTTGGTTTTTTACACCTTTGATTCTTTTCTCTTTTGTTCTCCAATAAACATGAACCTACTGGACTGGAGTAATGCAGGAGGAAAGGACTAATGTTGTTCAGTGCTACTAAGTGCTGTCAGAATTTAAAAGGAAAACCACTGAAGTGCTGAATTTGATCTAGTTTCTTCCCCTTTCTATTGTAGCATTGCAAGTCAAGCGTAGCATCATCCCAGAAAAGCATGTGCACTGCCAACAGTCACATTTTATAATGGCAAAGCCAGAGGGAACATTAAAATAACCCAGTCTGACTTCATTCATGACACAGGCCATCCCTTCTCCCTGTAATTTCTGTACGGAGCCAACAACTTGTCTCTGGAGTAGACATTCCAAGTGGTGGCTGGTGAGTGCTGGGCAGTTTGCAGACTACTTTAGCATAAGCAGGAAAATATAGGTAATAAAAAGCAAGTCCATTGTCAGTGGACTTGGGAGGATTCAGATAGGGGTCAACATTTCCCTAAGAAAACAACATTAGAAGTCTGCAGATTATAAAAGACTTAAAAATATAGGACTGAAGCACAACTGCAAGGAAGACTCCCAGACTTGGCAGAAAATCTGCAAGTATCCCTGATCCCCTGGCAATCCATTATTATTTAGCCCTACTCTTATAAATTTGCTCCCTATTTCCATTAACAATTATGACATTTAAAAAAGCACGGGAGGAAAAAAAAAAACATTTTCAATGGAGTTGTTTAAAGACCTAAGCCTGAACCTTTCTCATATACAGACAAAGAGGGTGAGAAAACTGAAGCTAAGGAGTATCTTAATCCTTGAGATAATCAAAGGACAGTAACATCAAATCTCAGAAATTAAGACTGTGATTATTACTAGGTGATATCTCCTACTACTTGAGCAACAAGGCAAAAGATCTGCATACTCTCTACGGTCAAAACACTTTACATTTTGTTCATGCACTTTGACATTTTGCTCAAAACATTTAATCCCTTGGAATCTGGAGGGATTTTACATTTTTGCTAGCAAATCCGAGGGCAACAAATAGATTTCAACTACCTGTTCTTTCAAGTACAGCCTGTACAACAACTTTCCAGTGCAACTGTTTTGCAGGGTTGTAGGGAATTATGACAAAACTACAGGAAATGAATGCAAACAGATTTACAGATTATTAGGTGAAATATCTCATGACTCACTCCAGACCTAAACTGATGAAAAGAGGGATTTAAATTCACCTTACTATATCCCATTTTTTCTAGGTAGTTGAGACTGGGCCATTTGGTACGATTCATCCTTTTGTAGCAACTTCTTGTTCATGCTGGTTTCCAAGAAGATTCCAGCATTCTACAGCTTGTCAGATGTAATAGGACACTTAATTTGTGCTGTGCCTAGAGGTGGCTCTGAAAGCCAGACAGGGACTTGTGCCAACTTTTCAGCAAGACTTTCATACCAAAATAACAAGCACTTGCTATTTAGGTCAGGAAAAATAGGATCTTGGTTGGATCTATCTTCCTTGCATCTTGTTTTCCACAAAAAATAAAGTGCTTGATTCTTCTCTTCCTTTTAAAAATATATATCTCTAGATACCCTCACTCCAGTAGTGTGGAAGTGTTGGATCATGATGGAATGCCAGAACTGACATCCTTAGTGGAAGAGTAAGTAGAGAGCAAGCCCCAGATGCTCTTCTGCTGCTCTTCCTCATGGCACGGTGGAAAGAACTCGCCTTGCTGGGCTGGGTCCTTCCCTGCCACTCCAAGATTTCAGCCAGACTTCCTGAGATTTCATTTTACTTTCAGATTACTGTGCTGCACAATTTCCTCCCTGCAGCTGAAAAGGTCTGTCTCAGTAATAAAAGGAAACTCAAGGTGTGAAAATGTCCAGCACTTGTCACATGTGGGATATTGATTATTAATTACCAAGGGAGTAGGTGATTAGAGTCTGGGAGCACAAACTCATGCCACACACCAAGATCTCCTCTTGCCAGCAGTAATTTGCTGGCTGCTCCTGAAGACAAAAAACTCCAGCTCAGATATTTCTACTAATTGATTATATGCTCCCTCTGAGAGAATAAATGCCCAGGCTCTGCCTTTTTAACATCTGTAACAGCATGCAGTTTACAAGGCATGATGAAATGCATGGAACAAATATATATTATTCCATCTGGACACAGCAATTTTTGCTGTGGCCAGGCTAGAGCTGAGGAAACACTGCCAGTGGTGAGGCTGGCATCATTTTCTCTTGGAGCACATGGTATGATCTCCTTTCACATCAAGCATAAGCTTTTGTATCACTCCAATGACACTGCTGAGGGTTAGAAGCAGGTTAGACCAGGAGTTTTGAAATCCTCCTTGAAGTTCCACTTGAATTTGTTCTCAATATCCAGGGATCTTAGATAAGCTGAGTGGTAAAAGGCAACAGACTCCAGTGTTCTCTCTGAACATCTCTGAACTTGGAAAATCCTGGGTATTTTTTAAAGCTTATCCAATATTTTATCTTTTCTAAACAATCACATAATTTCTGAGTGATGGGAAGTTTCCTTTGCCCTGCTGGTAGTCACCATTCTCTGGAGAAAGGTATTTGTTTGCTGTGCCACTAGGAATTTGTCTAAACCAAGGGAAAAAATAGCATCCCAGAACACACACAGGTGACACACCCTGGCTCTCACCCTTGGCTGAAGAACAAAGATCCTGTATGTTCAAGGTAACTACACCTGCATCCTGTCAGCACCAGTGATTATTTCCCCCCAAACTAATACATTTCAGAGCACATTCACATGAATGCACCCTCTTCTGTAGTCCACAGGAAATCTGGTTTAGTCCATAGATGTGTCTTCAGGGGAGAACCTCTGCATTTAAAATAAGTGGATGTCCCATAGCACGGAAAAAGCCAGGCCGTTTTCACTTTCCCCAGCTCTCTGAAGTGCTGAGGAGTTATCTGGTGACTGCATCATTGCTATCCTCAAGGCCACATGCCAAAGCTCATGGAAACAACTGCTGGAAAGGCCAAGGACACAGCAGAGAGCACAAAGCTCACCCCTGCCTGGGTCAGGCATCCATCCACGACCAGCCTGGCAGGGCTCCTCTGCACCCAGCACTCGATCCTCAGGGCAGTGCCATGGGTGAGGTCCTGCCTTCATCCCTTCTTCCCCTCGAAGAGTGGATCAGGGGCTTGTCTTCAGCCCCTCCTGCTCCTTGGCTGGTGGCACATGTCACGGGGGTGTTGATTTGTTCTGCTGCTTCTGCGGTGGGAGCGGGTTCCCGGCACCGTGGGAGCGCGGAGATGTCCCACCTGAGGCTGCAGTATGGCTTCAGAGAGATGTGTGGACTGGGTGAATCACAGGGAAAACCGGACCACTTCATGGAAGAAAAGCACATTTTGCCCACCCACCCCCACCCCCCTCAAGTCCGAAAGCTACGAGTAAAACCGATCACAGGGATGGTACAGAGGAACATGCACTCAAACGGGGCGAGGGGAAGGTGTGTCCTCGTGTGGAGAGGCAGACCCAGCCTCACTCCCTTCTCGGGCCTCACACCATCAAGTTTACCCCTCCCAGCTGGTTTGGGTTCAGTCCCTGCTCCCTTCCCAACCCGTGCAGGGTCCGTGTCCACACTAGCAGGTGGTGGCCAGCGACTGGTGGATGGGGGGCTGGAAGCAGCGCACGTGCTCCACCGTGGAACTGTCTGTTTCCACCGACTTCATGTACTTGTTCAGGATGGCAAAGATCTCGTTGTTCAGGATCTGATACTTCCTGATCCTGTCGGCCATCTTCTTCAAGGGCTGGAGGGATGGTGAGGGAGAGAAACAGAACATGAAGGGTCTTATGTCATCTGACCAGCTAGGAAGTAGCAGCACCTGTGCCCTGCTGCTGGAAAGCTCTGCTAAGGCAAAGCAGCTCTAACACATGTTCCTGTTCCACTTAGCACCTCGCAGGGACCGGTGACTCGCTTCATTACTGGGTTTGATGACTCAAGACAGAGCATTAACAGGATCACTGAGTGGTCCTCAGTTAACCACTCCAAAGTCTAGGCTCCCAGCTGCTTATTGATAAAGCCAGTGAGATCACAGGATGGTTGCTGGAAATACCAGCTCCTCAAGTCCAGCTTCCCAACCCCAGGAAGAAGGGAAAAGCTTTGGGAGAAAAAAGATTTGATTTTCAAGCCAATTAAAACCTTGGCCTCTCTGCTGAGACTGCAGATGGAAACCTTACAGCAAGGACAGCCAATAGGAATAAGATTAACACCAGGCTTTGCTGTAATTGATGAGTTTGGACAAAGCAGGATAGAAAACAGAAAGAAGTGTGCTGGTTTGGGTCCTTTGGGACCTCACCCTTTAACTTACCACGTTTTTTATGATTTCATCTTTCCCATCCTGCCTCTGCACCTTCAGCAGGTGGTAGCAGAAGTCAAAGAGATCAAAGCGCCGTTGCTGTCCAAGGAGAACAATGATAGAGCAACCTGCCCAGTTCAGACCATCTCCAAAGCACTGCCTGGGGGGAGGAACCAGGTGATGGGTGGGGAGAGATAACAGGATAGAGTTAGGCAAGAGAAGTACCATGGAACCAGGAACTTTCTTTGGTGAATTCCTAGGGAAATTGGGTTCAGTCCTGCTCCTAGAGAAAATGAACCCAGAAGGAGATAATACAGAATTCACCCAGGCCACGCTGCGTAGGATGAACCACAGGGTAAGATGGGTGAGGACCAAGTATTGGGCTGTTGATCTACCCATCTCCTGCCTGTCACCTCGGGCACGTCCCTTTACCTTGCTCTTTCCTCCAGCTGTTCCAGTACAAAGCTGAGCACAACCAAGCCCTTTCACCAAGGACCCACGTTCCCCCTCTATCTCCACAGAGGCTCTCACTGCAGCTGAGGGCACCCCGGGGGCTGGCCGGCCCCGTCGGCCCGTGAGCAGCCGTGGCAGGAGCTGGCTGGGGACACTCACTCTGCCGTGAACTCGTTGGTGCCCACGGGGATGCAGTACACGAACTGCATGGCGCTCCAGAGCCGGTGGAACTCCACGCACTCGTCCACGTGCATGACCCCGTTGGTGGGGGGCGGCCCGCGCCAGATGGGGTCCTGCAGGTAGCTCCGGATGCGCGTCAGGATCACCTCGAACATGGAGAGCCCGCAGCACAGCCGCTCCTTGGTCAGCAGGTCCCCCTCCCGGGCGATGGCTATTTGCTGAGGACAGGGACAGCCAGAGGGACACCAGTGAGGATGTGACCCACACCCACCGGATTTAACGCTGCCTGGTCTCTCCCCGGCTCTGTCGCCTCGTGGGAGGTCCAACCTTACCTCTGATGGCTGCTCCCATGGCACTTCCCACCAGACAATGCTCGTCCCTCAAACAGGAGGCTTAATGTGGTGCTCTGCTCTATTTCACCCACCTCAGGATCTTTTGCAGTAACTATGTACGTCAGAACAGCAGAGCTGAAGGCAAAGCTCTGACCAGAAATACTGATCCTTAATTCTACTAGCATGCTGCTCTGCCCTCTTAGTGCTACTCAGCGTTTCGTTTCAAGATTTTAATTTCATGACTCATTTAATGGGTTTCATCTCATGATTTCTGCAGATTATGAAGATAAAACAGGAGAGAAAAGGGACATTTTGCTTCCCAGGACATTGCCATCATCTCTTCAAAATGCAGATAGCCTATGGCTTTCTTGATTTCTTTTGTAGTTAGGGTTAAAAAGCTCTGAGGAAGATGAGAAGCCACTGCAAACTTGATACTGAAAAACTTGTGGTTTATAAGGAAGCCAAATCATTTTTTTCCAGATGTGGATGCTTTACACGTGTGGATAATTTCTGTGACATCCCCACTCAGATTTAGATATACAAATTTGGAATAGCTCCACTGGATGAAGTTATTTTGGCTTTTGCACTAGAGGCAAATTAAAAAAGAATTAACTTCATTTCAGCCCCACTGCTCCCCAAGAAGACAAAAAAAAAAAAAAAAGGGATTTAAAACAAGCAAGCAGTGCCTTCCCCCAGGCTCATTGAGTCGTGCAAGCATGAGGGTCTCTCTCTGCCCTGGTATCCTCTCAGCTGCCCCATTTCCTGCTGTTCCAGTGGCAAGACTGACTCCTCTTTGCAGTGCTGCCAAAAATAATTCATGAAATGGGAGCTGGGTGCTGTCAGAGCTGTGCCTGTGGCTGTGGGAGGCTCTGGCTCTGTTGTGCTCACCTTAGCAGAGGAGTGGCTGCACAGGCAGAGCCTTTCACCCCTCCCACCACTCTGGAACAGGCACACAAGAACAAGTGTGACATTGACTGAGACCCTGCCTATTCCAGAGGACTTCCTGGAGCTTTAAGCAGTATTTAAGCATTTGCTCCATTCCCAGCTGTCCCTGCAATGCCTATAAAAATGTTATTCCAATCAGTCACCACGGGGACTCGCAGCAGCTGGGACAAAGAGCAGGCACATGTCCTGGCCAGACATTAAGAACATGAATTATGCTTGGTTTACTTGGGTCATCTTCATTCCACTCTGAAAAATGCATGAATGTGCTTGCACATCCCCATTCCTGATTATCAATTTATGCTGGCAGTAACCTCAAGCATTTTTAGTTTGGTTGCTCTTGAAATTAGAAGCTTTGCAATTCCTGCTTGTGCCACAGTTTCAAGGATGTTCTGGCGACCTCAGCTTAATTAGTGTTCAACTAATAGCAAATACCAAGGGAAAGCTGTAATCATGTGCAAAGGCCATATTTGGTCTGGGATCCCTTGATCTGTTAAAAGCAGGAACGGCATCACTGGTTCCATGGCACACACCTGCATGTGTTTGCTTGGCAAGTAAAGGTTTATTTCATCCAGCTTTTTAGCTAAAGGCTGTACACTGTCCCTCTCCTCACCTGCTCCAAGCTCTTATGGGCACAGATCTGCACACACTGGTCTATCATGGCAAAATGAGGGCACAGTAGAACCAGAGCCATTTCAAATATAAATTAGGTGTTAGCATTACTGTTTGCTAAAACGTAGTGATAAAAGGGACATTTCTGAGAACAAACTTCTCTAGTGATCCTAGTACACGATTTCTGAAGAAATCTTAATTTAGAAAGGGATGTATCTGGCTTTCAGTGTAGGTAGTGCCACTCACAGACAGAATTTGGTTCTAAGATTCATCACAGTAAGGCCAGCCTTTGATACAGGACTACCATCCTAGGGTAGATATCTTAACATGGGCAAAGCAGCTGGAGAGCTGTTGGTCCCGTGTTCAGAGCTGCCTCACAGTCTGGGGTCCCACTGATTTCTAAGATCAGGAGAGGAAGGATGCTCTCAAGGTAAATTGCTACAGGATGCCACTGTGCTGCCTCAATTATTCCTTCTGTCTTCAGAAGCAAATGCTCTGGTTATTTTCAGGGAAGAAACCAGACTGACCAAGCACTTTTGAAAACCACTTAATAAATACCTTTATGGTCAGCATTAAAGGGGAGAGGATTCCTTTAGTGAACCACTTTGACCCCCCCTGCTTCTTTATAAATGGTCCATCAAACAGCTGCTTCTGGATTTCCAATGCAAAGTAATTATTTACAACAATCATTGGCAGTTTTCCTGCCATTGCACAAATCCAGCTTTGATTTTCCAGTTTTTGAACCTCTTTTACAGCCTGTATACTGGTGAACTTGACAGAACCCTACCCAAAACCTGCAAAAACCCATAGATCCCCACTATAACATGCATGGGGCCACCTTTTGGGAGAGGCTTCGGGCAGGCAACTTCAGCTTAGATTCTGGACAATTGTTACAAGGCATTTATGCATTCTGTAGGAAAAAAATCCTGTATGGCCTGTGTCCAAAACTGCATTTCCAAAATGCATGTCCAAAACTGCATAAAAGGAGCAAGCTTAGAAGCTATGGAGGCATCTATAGAAAGCAACTCTTGTGTTCATTTACATTTGAGCTCAAAAAAAAAATAAAAATCTGGTACCCAACTGTACCTGTGTGATGAATATGGGAACAGTTTACAGAAAAATAACTTTTTAGTGGGACATGAAATATCTTTTGTTTTCATCACCATTATAACTACAGCAGAGATAAGCAACGAGTGGACTCTAATAGCAGAATTCAATGATGATTTTGCATGGAAAGAAGGAGAGATAGAAAGACCAACACAAAGACACGAAAACACAGAGGTGAATTCTTTTTCTCGAGTGTCTCCTTTAAAAGGAAGTGTCTACAGAGTAAGATAAAGTCCTCAGTTATCCAGCCAATTTCTGTTTCAGATGATTTCCAATGATGCAAAGTTCAAAATGTCCTTGATCCATGAGAAAAAAAATACAGGAACAAATATCAACCACTTTCTGCCTGCCATAGATCTGTCACCTCCTACACCAGCTGAGTGTTCGTTCCATTCCCTCATCAGTACATTACAGGAAAAGGGTGTTGATTCATTTGATACTTGAAAGATTTTTATCCCATCAACCCCAAGTAAATGGGCACTTGAAGTTTGATTATTACTATCAATGGACCTCAAATTTTGCCCATTACACTGATCAGTCTAGGGAGATATTTGAAACAGTACTGAGTTTCTGCACAAGAGATCTTTCCCAAGCTGAGACCCACGTCAAGAAGACACTTAAATGGAGCCATAATTTTAAGCATGTGCTGAAGCTCTAAGCATGTGCTGGAGGGAAACCATTCTCAGATGTATTCCTTGACAGGGATGAGCTTAAATGGACCCCACTGCAGTCCTAAAATGGGATCCCCAAAAGTGATGGCAATTGATTTTTAGGATGGCCCTGCAAAGATTCTCCTCAAACCACTCCAGCAATTCTCCATCTTTGAAGTGGAGATGAAGAGGTTTTTGGAGTTGTTCTGATTCAGAACTAGCTTCTAGCACACTTGCCTTACAGCTCCCTGCCAGCTCTCCTGACTGGAGGCAGCAACAGACAAACTGTGTGTGGTCCCTGGACCCACTCACAAATTTCCCTTCAGAGCGTTTGCTCGGGCAAGGATTCGGATTTGCTCGTCCAATTGATGTTTTGGGGGAAAAATCAACCAATCAATTAAAAAAAAAAAAAAAAAGGATCACTTTTCCCAAGGCCATGCAGGCCATGTGGGGACTGCTACGAGTTTCCAACAGCCATCCCTTCCAATGCAATCCTTACCTGCGGAGTGCCCAGCCTCTCTATTAGGGGAACCAGGTGAAGTGGGGCATACTTGGCTTCGAGACGCTTCATGCGCACCTCCAAGCGTTCTCCTTCTGTCAAGCGAGCAGCAAACAGTGAAATGAGAGGAGGAAGTGGAGACCCGCGACTTTCCGCAGAGTTTGCTCAGAGCTGCCCCCCAGCAACCATCCGAGGAGACTGTGGGACCAGGGAGCCAAACCGACAGCAATGAGGGGCCGGTGATGCAGAGGAGGGAGGGATGGGCGAGTGCAGTCTCAGCAGCAGCTTTATCACACATGTCCAAAGCACGTCCCTGTTACCGAGCACTCCTGCTGAGATGGACATTTCATGCTGCCATTCTCCAAAGAGGCTGTGAAATGCCTTCCAAACCTTAAGGGAACCCCCGAACTGACTGAGGTTTCAGGTTGTAACTGTGCTACAGGAAATGCACCCCTGGCTTTTGTTTGCGCCTGATGTTTGGCTGTATCCACTGATCTGTTTGGAGGGGGAAGCAGGGTCAGAGCTAATCCTCAGCAGAGATGGGAGAGAAAACAGCCTCTGGGCAGAGACCTCTGAGTCTGCCCACTGCTTCCCTCTCAGCTTCTTACCTTTGATGTAGACCCTGGGCAAAATATTTTGGAAGGGAGCAGCATGCAGCAAATCACAAACTTCTTCCTGGGACTGAGGCAGGAAGAAAGAAAGATAAAGTAAGTTAAAAAATACCTGTGGGGTGACTGAATGGCTCAGGGGCCTGGGCAACACTACAGCAGTTCACACCTACAGCACCTATTCAGATCCAACCCAGCTCAGTAGTAACTCCAGTGGTTTGAACTGAAATGATCTAAAACTGGAAGTAACACTTCAGCTTCAATCAGGAAGTTTCCCTAACTCAAATATACTTCCTGCCTGTATAAGGCCAGAACTTTATACTGATTTTCTGTCCTACTTACTAGTCCTGAAAGTAAGAGGGGGGATAAAGAATATGGAGGTTTCTATTTCATCTTACCCTGAATGAATTCCTGCAGCCTGTTCTTTAAGAGAGTGCCCAGGTGGAAATTACCCTTCGGCTTAGTTATTTTAGGAAGTGAAATATATACTGACATGTGGCTCTTCTGCAAATAGGCACGTCATAACTGGTCTGAAATTATTTGGTTGTTGGTATGGTGTACTCAGCCAGGGCTATCAGAATCCCAGTGGTGCAGGCACCAGGAAGAAGAAAACAGAAGTCCAGAGAGGAATAACACCATGAGATGCCACCTTAGGGGATGCATGCCAATGCACTTGAGAAAAAAATAATCCCAAACACAGATGCACAAGGAGGAGAAACCTAGAAATAGGCAGGTGGTGACTGAGGAGCGATGGCCGACAGTACATTGTACACGAGTCTGCAATGGGAAACAGCAGCGAGGAAACCAAAGCTGTTCAACACAGAGGCATCGTGTCACGACAAGGCATCAGCCTGCTCCTGCAGAAGCCTACTCCTAGGACATGCTTTCAGTTCTGAGCTCACTGGAGAGATGTAGACACACTCGGAAGCAGATCATGACAGCGCAGCAGGAGGAACCCGGGGCCCGGATGGAATGACTCGGCTGGGCCTGTTTGGGATGCAGGGGTGGACACCACCCTTCCAGCCAGCAGGACAGTGGAGCATGGAGCTGCAGGAGGCTGCACCGGCGCATGGATGCTGGGATGAGAGCAAGTTTGTGGGAGTGCAGTTTGTGACACAGTGCTGGAGGGACAGGAACAGTCTGGGGCCCCTCCACGGGCACAGAGGTGCTGATGCTAACAGAGTGGGCCTGCCACCTTGGTCATTTTGTTTGCAAAACACTTCATTCCTAGGTGAATGTTCTTCCACTGCTGTTTTCCTCTAATGAACATTTTCAGCCATTTGCAGCCTGCATTCACCTCATATCTGTCCCAAAATTAGTCATGTTATTAACACACCTCTTCCCCAAGGCCCATTAACCGAGAGCACAAACTCTGCTTAGAAATTTCATCCCAAGCAATCCCTCATTCCTCAAACTTAAACAATAAAAAGGGGGTAAAATGCAGCAGACTGGACATCTGCATCAGAGCCATTTTTGCCAGCAAATACCACCAGCCTTAGATCACTCAGACAGCTCTGAAGGTAATTGCAGTATAAAAGCAATTCCTCCTGCTGCACAACAGCTCCATTAGAGGGAAAATCTTGTTCTGTGATGGCTCTGTGCATCTGACATCCTCCAGCAAGTGGGAACCAGTGCCCACTGCATGCAAAATGGCTTTGTATTTTGAGCCTATTACTGCCAGGAAGAACAGAGGATCCAAGAGGGAGAGACTCTGTCTGGCATAGAAAGTAGGCAGATGTGGACTTTGATGGGCAGCCTTTCTTAAAGGATCCCCAAATTCCCATCATCTTTATCTTCTGCTATTCTAAAATGCCAGTACGCTGCTGATGTACAGTTCCTGGGACTGAAGGAACATTTCTGCATTGAAATGAAGGATTTCTAAAGAAACCACCATGTCCCATGAGTGTCCCATTAAAGATGTGATAGGAAAGGCAAATGCAGTACATCCAGCAGAAAACCCAACACTGAGAACAGCAGAAAGCACTGACAAAGCCACAAAAAGAACAGAAACTGCCAGAATAAAGTTGGCAACTCTGGTCATTCTATAAAATTCTATAACAGCCAAGCTGCTGGATGACACATCTCTTGTCTTCTTCATCATATGCAACCAGTGCTCACTGAATATGTTTGATACACTATACCAGGAATTAAAAGTCTCTAGATCTGGAATTAAAATGCAAAGGCAAGGGCAGAAATCTCCATTTTGAGGACATGCAGAGACTTTTACTTTTCTCTTTGCTCTATGGCCAGGTAAAACTTAGAATCTTTGAACTTTCTTATGGCTTTGCTCTGAACAAAACTCCTGGTTTTGCTTGGAAATTCTGTCTTATGCTAGGGAAGTAATTTTGAAATATTTCTGGAAAAACTGAAACAACCCTGCCCAAACCAGTAAGACACAGTATGCACATTTAATGTACAGTTGTGTTGTTGAGCACTCCTCAGTTGGCTCTGGGCTGAATTATGAGATAAATTAACTGCTTGGTAAATTTGTTATGTGAAAAACTAGGAGCTAAAAAGATGAGTGACACTCAGCCACAGCCTTTGCCCCACACTAGTAAGGGCATCACATGAGCTGAGACTTGTGCACGTGTAAAACTCCTGTGCAGGGGGCAATACCAAATTGTTACTCCAGCCAAATTTTCAGTGAAGATGTCCTAGGACATATATCATCAGCAGATTTCCCTCCTGTTGGATTGCTTTATCCATTTAACCATTACAATCAACCAGGTTGTTTCCATTGTACTGGCACCCTAAAAGAGCAGAGGGATCAAATCTACTTCTCACTGTACAAATATGTATATAAAAAAGTATTGATCCCTGCCCCAGAGAGCTTACAATCTAGAAATTAACTCCAGTTGGTTTTATTTCTAAGTAGGACAAACAAGGGGCAGCTTTGGGTCCAAGAATGAAATCTGGATCTTCCAGCATTCAGATTCAGCCATCCCAGAGGCCTGACCAAGCACCAACGCACACCATCCCCATGGACATGCCCAAAGACTCCATAAATACAGCCCCAGAGAGACCCTGAGAAGATGAGAAGCTGGAAAGTAACACTTCCCAAACTCTTCTGCTGGAGAACCCACTTGCACTTCTACTCTTGAGCTGGAAATTTTGGGTACGATGTTGGTGTGGGGGTTTTGCCTTACCAAAGCCTGCTCGATAAGGAGGCAGAAGAGAATGGCATTGCCCACTTCTCTGAGGCTCTGGAACACATCAGTCTTCAGCTCTGCATACTCAATGATGTCCTTCAGCTGATGGTGGAAGAACTCCAGGATTCCTTAACAGAGAAGGAAGGACAGTCAGAAAGAGATTAGAATCAGTTCCTGGTAATTTGAATGAAGAGATGATCACTGTGATTAAGGAAATAGTGTCTGGTATTTCCTTAATCTCAAATTGCAGCTGCTAAATGGATACACAGAGACTGGCATTGGGAAGAACTAACATGTAGTGTCTTATCCTGCTTTCAGTAAGCCTTGGGAAATAAGGAGTAAGTCATATAAACTTGCTGAATTCCTTCATCAGAGAAGGAAAGAGGTTCCAGACTGTGATGGATGGCTTGGTGCTGGCTCATGTACAGCAGCCACAGTTTCTGACTGCAGGCATGCTGCAAAAAAATCTCTTCACCATTTAAACAGAGCATTTAAAAAATACCAGTGAACTCACAAAAGCTTACAGAATCCTGAAAACATAAGAGAGGCTACCAGAAGACATTCCCTTATCAGCCATCTATGTGTTCAAAAGGAAATTTCCAGCAGGAGATTTCCTGGAAGGTTTCCTATACATGTTCCAGTGTCAACAGCAGAGCAGCTTGAAAGTGTCCCAGCAAACCTGGCTGCAAGTGGCACTGGCAGGACAGGTGCCCACCCTGGATTAACCATGAGTGTGGGCCTGAGTAAATGCTGGAGCAACATGTGGCTGAGCTCCTGCTCAAGGATCCTACCAGCAGCACCCACCTGGAGAACCATATTCATGTCTTGGCAAGCGGCAGATCTTGGGCATTACTTCAATCAGAGTCTTCACGTACTGCAGGATGGTGCCTTGGAGCTGTTGGAGACAAAGGGAGGTTAAACTGGAATGCCAGGTCTCCTGGCACTGGTTTTGAAAGAGGCTTGTTGTGGATGGGTCCACATTTGACAGCACAGGATGAAACTTCAGCTGGAGTCTGAGAAGAAGTTGCTTAATTTGGATTTCACTCAAAGATGATATTCAGCCCAAGTGTATGGAGTCAGAGTGCATTTACAGCTTCCTCCCAAAGAATAAATCCCAGCTGCATGGATTTCCAACTTCAAAATACAGCTTGCTGTGTTTGCATTGTTTGCAGCTGAAATCCAAAACAAGGCTCAGTCTTAGATGCAGCTGGACTTGTGCTTCTAACCCAAAAAGCATTTCACCAGAGCTGCCAAAAGATTCACTCCCTAGCACAGGAAATGCTCCTTCCACCTGAGGAATGATCACTGGATACTCAAGAGTTTAATAAAGAATTTACATTTGTGTACAGCAAGTTTCTGCAGATCAGATGTTTTGGACATACATGGATTAGAGCAGAGCACACTGCCTAGTTTAAAGCCCTTGCTGTCATTTGGAGTTACACACCTGCACCCTGTGGATACATTATGAGATAATGCACTGAATTCCACTTAGCCAACCATAAAATCTTTGTGCTGAATGCTGTCTGATCCTGCTGAAACACTCCACCATCCCACAGGAATCACTGGGGTTGCTCATCAGTGAAAATGAGCCCACGGCTCCAAGTGTTCCGGCGTGGATCAGGAGACAGGACGGCGCCCCGATGCCAACACCCCGATCCCAACGCCCACACTGCCTGCCTGCCTGCACCCATCCAGGCTTTGGGGTGTCTCCATCACCAGGGCCAGGCTCAGAATTACCAGGCTCTTGACGATCTTCAGCAGCTCCTCCATGACCACAGCGATGCCCTGGTAGCCCAGGAGCCGACAGATGGTCTTGAAATGAGGTGGCCCCACGAAGTTGCGGTAGGAGCTGTAGATGTGGCTGTAGGCGATGTTGAGAGGCTGGAAATTGGAAGCACAGTGACAGTTAGACAGGACCTGTAATTCCTGACCAGACCTGTAATTCTCTTATCACAGTAATTATGTTTCATCACTACAAATTTTAAGGAGGCGGAGGAGAAATAATAACACCAATGGCCATTCCCACTTCTGCTTCTTGTAGGAGAAAAGATTGTTTTTCTTACTCTGTGCTCAGATACACTCTAACCTCAACACTGTCATGACACAAGGTTTTATTATCCTCCTATGTAGCAACACCACTTTCATTTCCAAGGTAATTTACTTTCCCATACACTCCCAATCAAATATTTCAGTTCAGTGGCCCTTTTCCTCTTCAAAATCAAATTGTTCTCTACTAAAATGAAAAGTTTTACACACATTTAAGCAGAAAGATATTTTTTTCCTCTATGCGCACTTGCTTTAAATGAGGCTTATTAAGAAAAGCAGGAACTGAAGCAACTGAGTTTAAGGGCAGATGGAGAAGACACAGAAAAGATCCTTTTTGCATCCTGCAAAGCTTTACATCAGCCTATACTTAACAGACATCCCATGGGTCTGTGACAAGGGTAAGCATCTGACACTGGTTTAGGGAGAATGGTACCTAGGACATTGCCCCCAAAAATTCTTAGCAGAGAACAGAAAGTGATTTCCAGGAATGTACTCTATCAGTGTCATCTTGGAAACATGGAAATTGCTGCAACATTTCATCACTGGAACATTTACAGGATCCATTTGGTGTGAGGCAAAGAGAAGTAGGGGGAATTAATTCTCTTGTGTGTTCTGCAGAGAAGTACTGAGAGTCAGATTTAGCTGAGACACCACATGCTCAGAGAGGGCTCTGCAATGGAAGTGTTGGCATCATGACTCAGCCCAGCAGAGGGGCTGCACTCTCCCCCCATAACATCTCCACTTCAGCCTCAGGGAACAGCAAAAAAGCCGTCCTGGAAAAGATCCTGGCACGTAGTGCCCCTTCCAGCAAAACACAGATTAACCCCGGGCTCATGCTTACCTAAAGGTGAAACAAAGGTAAGGAAACTAATCAGACTGAATCCCAAATGCCTCCCTGTGGATATTGCAGACATATTCTGCAATATAGGATCCCCTTTCCTGACAGTAATGGGAGCCAAGGGAGTGATGGGATGAAGGCACTGAGGAGGTTTGGGTGAAAGGGAGCAAGGGCTGGAGTAGCAGAACAGGGCAAAATGTTGTCTTTGCTCCACCACTGCTGCAATACCCCCAGCTGGAGGCTCCCGTCACCCTCCACTTCTGACTCCCTCCACAAGGTTTACTTTTAACACTTCATCTGAGCTAATGGCGTACAAAGTCATTGGCTAAAAATTGGAAAAGTATTTTCTTTAGCTCTCAGCTATAGAATTTCACCAGTGTACTGACCACACTTTCACAGACTTGTCAGTTACTTTAATCAATTAATTCTCCCTCATTTTGTCACAGCCCTACAGATCTGGTCCAGCAGGTTCTTACCTGCTGTAATTCCTAAGTGCTCTTTGAACCAGCAGAAATAAGGCACAGCTAGAAAGTCTCCTATTTTCTGTGAAATGTAATTTCACCTCTTGTTCCTGGTAGGTGCAAATAGCCCTGAAACACAATATTAAGTGCAGAAAGACTGCCTTGGAGGCTCATTCACAAAAAGCAAGACCTTTCTCTCCCATTAAAACTTAAAAAAAAAAAAAAACAAACTGGCCCTAAGTATATATGTGTCAGAGTTAAGAATTATTTAGGCAGACAGAAGTCTACTTTCAAAGCTCCTTGGATACCAGCTCTTAAGAGAACTGAGCACCTCAATTAGGCTTCTGTCTGCATCCTCAGATAACCAAATCTTTAAAAATCTGGTCGAGACAGACCCAAAGCCACTGGTTATGCACCTTGATACATTGGAAAAACTGCAATTTTTTTTTTAAGTGTTTCTGTTTAAACACTAAGTAATGCCCAACCTGGAACATCTGCCCAACGGCCAGCATGACCATCCCAGAGGGAAGTCAGTGCTCCAGGACCCCAGGCCAGCCATACTCCCACAGCTTTTGTTGCTTTGACTTTTGCAAGGCACTGTCCCAGCCCCAGGTGTCCCCAGAACGCAAGTGCTGCAGGGGTGATCCAAGTGGCCCAGAGATGTCCCCTTGCCCCTACCTTCCACACCTCCCTGTAGGCTCCTTTACCCTTTTATTTCCCCAGACTTAGCACACTAGCTCATCCTAGCTTGGGGGAATAAAAAAAATCCTTATTTCAGTGGGCTCATGAATCCACATTCATTTCTGGAGGCCTCTTTGCTATTCCATGGCCATGCGACTTCTGTCTGCGCATGTGCCTTGCTCCCCTGAGATGGGCTACCACCCACCACAGCTGGTACCAGCTGTGGTGCACCTGGTCAGGTTTTTCCCACAACAGGGCTGATATTTGGCTGTACAGGCAGCCAGCAGCTGGTGCTGCTGCACAGCCCCCACCTGGCAGCACTCCCTCTCCAGCCCCTTTATCCCTTTATCACTCCTCAGTGGGATAAAGGGGCTGGAGAGCAGCTCCCAGACAGCTTCTCCCTAGAGTGGGGGTCTCAGCAATTAGCCTGACTGGGAGAAGACACATTTTAGGATGTGCACTGGCTGCAGATGAGCAGGATGATTCACGCCTGCCTGTCTGCAGGATGAGGTGGGCTCATGGAGCTCTCTGCAGAGCCACACAGTGCACTAACAGCAGGCTTGTGTCTAATAATAATGCTCTGCCAGCAATTAAAAATATAACTCCATTTAAGGGTGAGATACACAGCTTGGGGTAGAGACTGTAGGATGTAAAAAATGACACCAGTGGGTATTTTAAGACAAAGCAGCTGAAGGCACAAGCTGGCTGCAGAGCACAGCACAGCACAGCTCACGCCCCCGTGTCAGTGGCCGCTTCTGACCCCTCAAAGGACCAAAGCAAAAGCCTGACCCTGACACTTCCTGTGAGCAGCAGCTGCTGGAGACACTGGTGAGGTTTGCCCCATCCTTGGTTTGGGGCCAAATGGGCAGGTTTTGGGGATGGGAAGCTGGGATTTGCAGCATGGGGCAGAGCTCCCAGTGTCCCACAGAGTCCACCCTGCACCCAGGTCTCAGGGACAGCCATCTGTAATTGTGAACATGTGGGCAAGGCCCCAGGGTTACTTTAGGAGCTCAGGAGGTTACCAGCAATGCTCTGGAGAAGCTTTAGCAACAAATGGAGCAAATCAAACCCCAGTTCTATTTCCATGTCTTTGACCTTGTCGTTGGCCATCACTGAGACCTGTCTGAGCTCACCTGAGGAAAGGCAGGGAGAGTTTTATCTGGTAAAATTGAACAGAGAGGGATAATAAATAGTACTGACTGTTACAGAATTCCCTTGGAAAAATGAAGAGCTAATGAAAGAGCAATATACTCAGAGTCAAAAAAAAGAACTTGCACACAGCCCAAGACAAATCAGGGCTCCCAGCCAGCCTAGTTTCAGTGCAACAGCTGAGAGTGTCTTAGAAAGTGGAATGAGTAACTCCAGACTCGGCATCAACATTTCTGGGAAAGTTCCTCTCAAGCACATTTTGGCTTTGGAGAGGAGCAAGTCACTTGTTCAGAGCCTCTCCCTACCAGGTCCATCTGTCCCCTCCTGGCCACAGGCTCGACCTGCTCCCCTGAACACCACAGGCACTGGCTTTGCCTCTCCCTCCTGCCTTCTCACCAGACTGACAGGGGACATCCCCAAGCTGTCTGTACGTCAGAGGCATTCAAAGAGCAGATCTTAATCCCATGCAGTTCAGCAGGAGGGCAAAGTCTTTCAAAACCCAATTTCTACTCCCATCACACAGTTTAGAAAATATTAAAAGGCTACTGGAAATTGCTGCACCATCAGAGATCAAAATGTACTGCTTATGGCTCTCACTTAAATCAGCAGTTTAAGTGTGCAAGCAGTCTCAGAATTAAAGAGAGAGTCTCTGAGTCAACAGGTACCACAGGTCAGGATCCCCGAGTTCACACCATGTGCCAACATGTCTGTAACCCCAGAGCCTGCTGGGGCTCCGTGATGGTCTTGCTGGGGGACTGTGGATACAGGAGAAAAATAAAACCCAAATAAACCAGCAAAAAAACCTACCTGGCTTGTTTTTTCCTGCCTTGGAGACACACACTTCTCCCAGGCAGAAGCTTTTAGGGATAACATTCCCAAATCACTCGAAGATGCCTGCCCATCCTTTCCTATTGGTTGCCATGGTGAGAGATGACGGAGCCGAGCTGGGTATAAAGGAGGGAGTTCAGGGAAGGGATTTAGCAGAGGCAGGAGGGAGGTGAGTGCTGGCAGGCTCTGCCTGAGGCCACTCTGTCACCAGACCTGTCACCTCTGTCACCACCAAGGACCTGGCTGGAGGTAAGTGCTGGCTCTGGGAGGGCTCAGCATGGGCACGTGCAGCCTCATGGAAGGACAGATTAGCAGTCATTAGGATGAGCTTATTCTTGAGTGTATGAAAGGAAAGTTAGTTATTGTTGGAGAGAGAGGAAAAAGGAAAGAGTAAACCAGCTCAACTGAACGGAGGTGCTGCTCTGAGCACTCTCTGGCCAAGAGAGAGAACCCTGCAGTAAGGCTTAGAGAACACTTTGGGGATCTAAAGGAGTGATGTGCTCAAGTAATTTGTGGCTGTTGCTAAACAGCCACACAGCTCAGAGAGTATTAAAAAAACTACAGGACATTGCACCATCAGGGATCATCATCTACTACTCACTAGCTCTGGCTCAAATCAGTTTAAACGTTTAAATTTGTTAGGTGGCAGTGTCTTTTTTCTGTCTTTGTTCTTATTATTCATATATTTGTGTTTCCCTAAAGGCACTGCTTTTATATTTCACCAACCTACAGATTTCACAATTAAGACCCTGATATTGCACTGTGAGATGCTGCAGGAACAGAAAGAGTTTATACTTTATTAAGCAAGGAAGGTACAGAAAATGCAGTGGCAATTTAAAACAGTGAATTAACCATTATGGAGCTTTCTAAATGACATTTAGGTGTAAAATCAAAATATCTGATGATTGGCAGCTTCACATGGCAAGCTGGAGCTAGTTTAATCAGCACTTTATGCTAATCATACTTGCAGTATCCTTTTTATTTTGTGGGAAACAAAAAGCTAAGAAAGCTTCTGATACAGACAAGCTGTCACTGAGATTTTTTAAAAAATATAACTGGAGCAAAAAGTATACCCTGTGCTCCAACTGGATGTTTTTGTTACGAAGCAGTGATACAGTAGTCTGGGCAACAGCAGGATTTGTCTTTTGTAATTTTAGCATGTAACCTAAGTGAGCCAGGATAGTCTCAAGTCCAATCTAAGGGAGCGTAAAAGTCAGTGCAAAGATTTCATCAAAGGTCCTTTAAGCCTTGACACGAATCGGCAACCTGAGCCTCTCCCTGCATCTGGTTTCAGGGGCACGATGAACATCGAGGTGCACAACATCACCTACACCAGTGCCACCGTGTCCTGGGCCATGAGCAGCCCCTGCCCAGAGAACTACTACCACGTCATGTACCGCCCCAACTGGAACAGCGTCTTTGCCGGCTACCTGCGGCAGAACTTCCACCGCGAGGAGCGCGTGCCGCACCCCCTCAGCTCCCTGGTGCTGCACCGCCTCACACCCTCCACCATCTACGTCCTCTGCATCACCTGCAAGAACTCCTACCCCTCCAGCAACCACTGCACCACCTTCCACACGCTGGACAAAATCCCCCTGGTTTTCGGCGGCTCCAAGCACGAGCCCACCACGTCCATGTGGATGGTGAGCAGCCTCCTGCTCCTCTGTTTCCTCGCCCTCCTGGCCTACGGCTGCCTGCAGTTCTGGTCTGCACGGTGCCACTGGGCTGCCGGGCTGAAGCACCCCGACAGCAGCCCCGAAGAAGTGGGGGAAGGAAGTGGCTCACCAGAGGAGACACTGAGTGATGGACTGAGAGAGGAGCTCCTGGAAGTGCCCATGACCACTGTGCTAATGAGGAGCTCCAGTTTCGTGAAGGAGAGCCCCTATAACTCCCCTCACTGCTTTTTTTCCTATAAAAACAGCGATGATAAAAGGGCCATCTTGCCACAGCATGGCCTTCACTGAAAGCAAAAGAAAAAATCTTGTTTAGAGGTTTGGTTTGTCCTGCTCTTTCCCAGCTCTTGCCAAGAGGACTGTCTGTGTGTCCATGGCAGCTGTCTGTCCCAGGGTAGAACATCAGATGTAGACATTGGTCACAGGGAGAAAGATTTTTTTGTCAAGTGACAAAAATACTCTCATTTGCTGAAATTTTTTAAAAAAGAAACCAAGTCAGCTCTCTGGGAATAGCCAGGCTTGGCAGACTGCAGTGTCATTAGCTCATGTGCATCAGTGCTACAGGTTCACTTCAGAGTCATCAATGTGCATAAGAAATAAACTCCACTCAAGTAGTTTCACACTTGAGTGCCCCTCCACTAGCATCACAGCCCAAGCCCTTGTAACGCCTGCATAAACAGTCATTGCAGCCTGAGAAAACAGCTTTTTGTCAGTATTAAGTAGTGCACACACAAGTATTTTAGTAATTCCCATTTTGAACAGAAAATGGGATTCCTGAAGTGGTACCTTCCTTGGGGAGCATCAATACATCAGAGCACCACTTGCTCACCTGCCTGTGCATTTAGATGGATTTGACTCAGTGTCAGTGCCAACACCAAGCAAGAGCCGTGCTGACATGGGCCCTTAACATGGGCATTTTATGAAGAAGAATATGGAAAAGCAACAGCAACAGCACACTGAATCTGCTTCTTGCATGTCTGTTAGGTTGCACACAGCAATGTGACCCTGCTCATTCACACCCACCACTCTGTAAATGAACCAGTCCTTGCATTTCTTTGTCTTCCTAAATAAATATTTCCAACATCCACTCCTCTGGCTGTTGTGGCTCATTTACTGACCTTGGACCCGTAGAGGTAATAGGGCTGGACGTTGGCTGGCTTGTCCCGCTGGGGCTCCTGTGTGAAGGGGATCGCTGTCCTCACAAACCTGCGGCAGGCACGGGAGATGGGGAGGGAAGTGGTCAGAGCCTGGTTAACTATCACACACAGGGCATGGACTGGGGTGACCTGCAGTTGCAGGCTATTTAGAATTCATCACTCGAGCTACACCAACAGGAATGCAAAATCCTGCCACAATCTGTTGGTGGTGTAAAATCTACCAAAAGAGAGATTTCTTCTCATTTTTGGCAGGCAAGAAAACAATATCTGAGCAGCTACCAGAGCTCTCCTGCTGAGCAAACCAACCCTCAGCCACTTCAATTACTGTCCAACTGCTGCTTGAATTTGTTACTAACATTTCAAGACCAAAGGAAGATGGTGAGTTTCAAATTCATTTTCAGAGTAACTATTGCATCCCACAGGGAGCACAAACCTCACTACAATGCATCTCAATTTTATGAGCCAGGTTTGACGTTCTGGAAAGAAAAGCAGGGTCTCCAGGTGGCCTTGCTTTCCCTCCTCACCTGTTGGTGGATCCGTTGTAGCAGTAGTTGGGCAGGAAGTCGAAGTTGAGCTCCCAGAAGACGTGCAGGGTGATGCGCCCATAGGGCGCGGACACGTTGTGGTTGGCCTCGCGGAACATGGCATCGAAGCTGTCCAGAGTCATGTGCTTGCACAGCAGCCTGTGAGTCAGGCGATTGATTTCCAAGAGCCACTCCAGCTCCTGCAGCACATAAAGCAGCAGAAAATGCAACGTATTACAACAGAAATAGCTGATTTAATTGCCAGGGGAATGGTTTTTTATCCACATGCACGTAGAACTAAAGATATCAGTTCAACTCAGCGGCCAAGGCCAATTGCACTTCCACTCAAGGGGGTCCCGGTCCAGTATTTTGTGAACCTGCATGAAGCAAAATTAATTTGTTCCCCACTGAGCACTGGCTGGCTTTCACATCAGAATCCTCCGAAGGTGGAAACTGGTAATTTTACACTGCTTGACTCTGATGCTCCTGTAACATATCAAAGACAGCAAATCCTGTACATACATGAACAATGTCACAGCCACCTTCATCCATCTGGGAATTAAAGCCAAGATTTCCTTCTCCCAATTTACAGGACTCTCTTATATGAGCTCTGCAAAGTCTAACTGCTGACTGTCACCTTATGATTTACACAGATACTTAATGGTCTGATAATAATGCAATTAAAGCTGCATAAAGAGCTTTAAACTAAAGACTCAGCAGCATAAAGGAAGATACATGACTGATTGGAACCTACTGCAGGAGAACTCTAAACAGAAGACAGTTGACTGTGCATCCACAGCAGTGTATTAGTCTCCCTGCTCATACTCAGAGTCAATAGAAGTTCTTACCACGATGGATGTCAGGTCCTCGCTCTCGAAGCGGCTGATGGCCTGGTCTAATGATTTGTACATGGCTGCAGAGATGCGCTGGGTAATGAGCCTGTTCAGGTCGATTGATCTGCCCAGCAACTGGCAAAAGAAAAGATTTGCATGTTATATACTGATGGGGAAAAGGTATTTTATTTTTTACTCAACACACAAATTAAAACAAAACCTCTAAATCTGCTTAAAGGTGAAAGTGGTGGTGCAAGTGCCTTGGTTGAGTGTAGATTACTTAAGAAGCAATGAGGAAAATGTGAAGCATAACTCATTTTTGTGTTACAAACAGATTCAACCATTCTCAGCCCAGAGCTGATCTCAGCTAGGATGCCCTCCACCACCAAAAGGAAAACAGACCAAGGAGTGATGAGTACTGGAGTCTGCTGCTTGCACTGTACCTGGACGTGCCTCTGCTTGAGCAGCGTTTCGTAGCGGTTGGATGGTGGGTATGGAATGATCACCCCATAATTCTTGCACTCAGCCCGGAAACGTTTGTCCAGTAAAACACTGAAAAAGGGAAGCAGTGTCAGGAAAATAGAAACGTACACTATCAGCTTCTCTACGAGTCTTTACAGAGTTGTTTTAGCCCTTCTTTTAATCTTGGCTCTGAATTCCAAGAAATCTCTGCACATGAAATCACAGAGCAGTAGTTGTTATCTGGGGGCTGCCCTGCTTGTCTTTTGTGGCCAAAACATTCAAAAAGATAAAAAAATGTGCTGAAAGATATCAGTGCCAGGTACTGGGTGGTTCCCCTGGTGTGCCCCCTCCTTGAAGATCTGCTGTGGGAACATTTGGTTGGTGATAGTGATTGTCCTCTAAGGCCAAATGTGACCTAGAGACAGAACTTGCAGTCACGTGGAAGACTGGTTCATCTTTGAGGCCATGAGAAGACTCTCACTAGGTTTCATCCATGCCCTTTAAATTGGTAAGGAGGATATGCCACAAAGGTTCTATCTCCACAAAGGGAGAACAAGTCCTGCTGCTTTACTAGGGTGAGGACAAGCGCATATTCCTGTTTTGTAGAGATGGGAGGCTTCCAGTCCTCTGCCTGGTACAGAACAGAAGTCAAGCAAGGACATGCCTGTAATAAGCTCAGTTTGCTTTTCTGCTGCTCTCACAAACTGTACTCTGACTGCTACTCCGGATGCCAATTATTATTTTTTCACTTTTAACTGTGTCTCCTTAATTAATTTTCCCCATCTACATCAGTCTGACGTGGACAGCCAGATCTGGGGGACAGGGATGATCTATGTTTTGTCTTCTTGCAGTGGCTGCTCCCTGAGGGGAATCTTTTGGTTAACAGCAGTTTGGATGCAGCGATATCATCAGTCACCATCAGCAGTCAGGTTGTCCTACCTGCCAGCCATTGCTTTGTAATAGGCAAAGATCTGATCTGCCAGCTTGTACACAAATTGATCAAAGCACAGATTCACCTGGGGGAGAAAAAACAGGACTTGGTGAGGGTGTCACCAGCACAGAACAGCTCCTTCCTACGCACGCAAGATCAGTACAACCCAACACAGATCCTTCATTTAATACAAACATGTATTAAAGGTCACACTATCTTAAAACCACACTGCACTTCTCACAATGCTGAAAGTATGCAGAAAATTGCAGTTACGTTTCTCTCTTTATAGTTTCTGCATGTTCTTACAGGTCCTGGTCCCCCACCCTCAATCACCCTTCCCTCTCAGGGAATTTCTCATTTTCCTCTGATGTCTCAAACCCTCTGCTCATCAGACTCTGCCATGTCCCCAGTGTTTGACAGCTTTTGGCTTCCATGGTTCCCTACAGGTACAGCTGGGCTGAAGCCCTTAATCAGGAGAGTCTGTTGGGTCTCTGGAAATGCTGATCTTTTTGAAAACTTCTCAGTCTGATAGGATATTTCTTTCAGGAGAAAGGTGCCTATAATGATCTGCTGGGTCAAATAGGGCAGTGTGATCCCAGTGAGCTTTTTCTGTACAATAAAGATGAAGAGGACTTACTTCAGCTTCAATTTCATCATACAGGAACTGCTTTTTGAACTTGGTCAAAGCATAGTATGCACTGTCATTGTAGAGGTCCAGGGGGTACAGCACATACCTGAGGGCAAGAACACAGACCACATCTAAAATTAACTTTGGAGCTTATCAGCAGAAACTGCAGCCAGTGCATGTTGTGCCCTGCCTGATGCAAAAAAATTAGCTTTTCCCTGACTTCATGCCTATCACTGCCACCTCCTGCAGCCCCTCAAATAATCCCTCTTTATCCCTGGGTTCTGCAGGAAGCACCTACTACAACCGACCTGGAAGTGAGCTCATTGTGAGTTCTTCAATCACTACTTGCTTCTTCTCTGCCCTTAAAAAAGCCTTCACCTGCCCTCACTCCAGAGAGTGCTCTGACAATGCCCATACAACAGAAAACCAAGTTTTCCTAATGAGGAAGACATTATGAAGATGATTACACTTGCAGAACAGCAATTCCTCATATCATTTATCCCACATATAAAAAAAAAGTTGAGGTGGCTTAGCTTGGGCCCACCCCCTTTGGTGACACATCTGTCTCAGTGCTGTGTGCAGGTGGCAGTGCCACCATGTCCTGCCCACATCCCAACAGTTGCCAGCTGCTGTTTATGACACATGAAGAAGTGCCAGTGCCAGGAAGTCGCCCCTGTGTCTGCTAATGAGGTGTTCACACAGCACCATTCATGTGACAGCAGATCAAGGAACATCTATTTACCTCCCACGTCAAAATGACTGCTCATCACCGGCCTACCCTTCTTCCTGAACAAAATCCCAAACCCCAGCACGTGCACGGTCCCAACAGAGCCCATCAGCTCTTACTCCATCATGGAGGGTTCTTTGGTTTCCAAAATATGGTCCGTGAGGATCCAGGGCATGGACATCTCGATGGGGAACTGGATGCGGCGGCCCATGGTCAGCTCCAAGAAGAACTCCCGGAACCAGAGCTGGGACAGGTCACAGCACTGCTGCAGAGCTTCTGGAATGCACAGGGGATCCATGTTACCACCACGTTACGCCCCTGGGGATGGCAGTGAGGGCATGACACAGGAGGCAGCTGCTGCAGCCTTGCTTTTGGGTATGGAACACTTTTCTAGGATGTCTCTGGTTTTAAACCCAGACCGAGTCCACGCTGCCTGAGCACTTGGTAATGCAGGAAGAAGGAAGGGATCACCCCTTTTGCTCTAGAGGGCCAGCACTGGAGAACACTGGAATGGCTCAGAGTTATTATGGAAGACTTCTTCTGTGTCCAGTGGCTCAATTTGTCTGGGACAGAAGGAAAGTCCAGTCCTAGAAAATAAACTACCACCTGCAGCTATTTGCTCTTGCTGACAGCCCTGTTCACATAATGACTACTACACCGAAGCATGCCCGAAGCAGGCAGGACTAAGACATTTGGGAAAAATCAAGGAAAATCTTCCGCACATGTCAATGAGGAGCAAAGCTGGTCTGCTTTTGCCTTTCTGGAGGCATGTGAGGGTTGGGTTCAAACCTCCCCCTGCCATAATCTTACCGCTGATGTTGAGAAGGTGGGTGAAGAAGAAGGACTGCTTGTGGAACTCCTCAATGGCCAGGACTATTGGCCCATCCAAGCTGCTCCTCAGAGTCTTCTTCGAGCCACTCTTGTCTGCTATGAGGGACTCCAGCATGGTCCGCACCATGTAAAGCTTTGGAAAAAAGGTGACATGCAGTTACCACTCTCCAGACACCATCACACATGGCCTTGGTGTTCTGGGAACAAAAAAGTAACACTTCTCCAAGGTGGTGACCACCCTCTGCACACATAAACCACTATCCTTCAGAGTTAGAGATAATTAATCCCCTAAAATAAGAGGCTTTGGGAATTATACAACAAATTAGGCAGCAAAGCAATATTTAACACAACAGCATGAAGACTTTGTGGAACAGAGCACGGAAACCGGGTAGGAGATTCCTACATGGCTCTAAGATCATTAATTCCCCACACAGGAGACAGACATTCACATACCTGCGTGCTTGATGGTCCTACGGCTCGTCGTGGGACTTTAATATCAAATCCACCTTTGGGATCCTTCTCACCTCTCAGGCAAGGATCATTTGGAGGCTCTCGACCTCCCTCCCAGTCACAGATCGTCTTCCGAATAGCCTGAAGGACACTGGAGTGGTGGGGGAGAGGGAAAGCAGTGCTTAAGCTTGATTTTACTTCAAGATGAAAATACCTATGGCTGTGCCCATATGAGAGGAAAGGTGCCTGAGGTGGGATCATGCCCAAAAGTTACCTCTGGAGGAGCTGCTGGCCAAGGACTGTTGGCTGCTTGTGTACTGGAACATACACAGGGCCACGTGCTTGTGTATTACAAAGTGTAACACTAATAAATATATGGGGTTTGCACTGCATTCAGGGACAGACTGACCTGATCAGAACATTCTTCTTCTTCCTGACAGCCTGTCGGAGAGGCTCCCTCAGGGTCACCTGGGCGAAGTCCTGCAGGGCGGCGTAGATGGTGTTGCGGATGGCCTGGTTGAAGACACTCTCCATCCTCCCCATCAGCACTTGCAGGCCTTTGATCATGGCAATCACCTAAAGAAAAAGTTAAACCCAGATGTATCTGCTGTTTTTCCATTGTGTGAAGAGGGCTATAAATCCAGCACTGAGAGAATTCGGGACCGAATTAATTCTATTCAGCTAACCGGTGATCAGGCAGCTAATTTTTGGGTGTTAGCTGCTTTGCAGGTCACAAGAAACTGAGGAAAGCATTTATACCATCAGTTTCTTGCAAATGGCCCCTGTCCCTTGTTCCTACTCCTGATCTCTTGGTATCTTTAATACCACACAGTCCCAGGAAACTGCACATGCTCCACGTGTGGGTGCAGCTTGCAAAGAGCTGCAGCTGCACAGGGCACAGCTTTCCCTGCCCAACAGCACAGTAGAGGAAGCCATAAGGCAACATCCAAACCAGCCTGGATTGTGTAAGGCAGGAGGAAGGTGAGGGCCTCCCAGAGCCTGGCTCAGAGGACGGTTCCCACTCATCCCAGGCTGAGAGCTGATGTGTCCTGGGAACTGGCTGAGCATCTCTTGTGTTTGCACAGCTCCTGAATGCAGCTGCTGCTCTTGCTCCAGATCACACTGCTCTGCAAGCCCCCTGTTCTGGGTTTGTGTGGCAACATCTTGGGAGTAGGAATCTGCAGGGGTGACTTCTATGAGAAGCTGCTGGAAGCAGCAGCTCACGTTCCCCCCACGTCCGATAAAACCAACGTCAGCTGGCTCCATGACAGAGCCAGTGCTGGCCAGGGGCAATTTAAAGTCCAGATTAAGGGATGTAGAAACCCTTAATCCCTTAACATGGGTCACATGGCAGAGTATGGTGAGAACACCCTTCCATTCTCTTTCCCTGGCCTAAGGAACATGGACAGGAAACCAGCCTGGACTGGCTCTGACTCTTGTGCAAGTGGCACCTACTTCCACAAAGGCAAACTTCTCCTCGCTGGTGTAGTTGTACCGGGTGGCTCTCTCATACTCTTCAGCTGTTCCTGGGCAATCCTTGTTACAGAATTTATCTGTGGGATGAACCAGCTTCCAAGAGTACTAGAAGATGGAAAGAGACCATGTCAACATTGCAATGAGGAATAAGATAGGCTAGAAAGACCAAATTAGGCCATATGCCAAAAAGCCATTCTCTAGACATCACTACAGTTTGACATTCTTGGCTTTATTATCACTTAGTTAATTGGTTTTCTTTATCTGGGAGGCTGCCAGTCATACCAGGCATTTGACATCTATGGACTTGTGTTAAGATGTGGTCAAAACTTTGCAAATTAAGGATTTCCATCATTGTTTGATTTAGTTTTAGTTGCTCCCAGACTGCTTTCAGCGATGCAGAGATGCACTCACCACTTCCATGACGTGGGCACTCCATTTGGACAGCAGCTGCAGCCCCCGTAAAGCCAAGTCAAAGAGCTCCCTGTACTCCTCATCTGACTTCTGGCTGTCCAGGCCTGAGCCAGTGACCACCTGGAAGAAATCACATCATGCTACAATCAGCAACTTGCTGCAGGGGCTTCAGTCAGTGAACAGATCTCTCTCCCAAATCCTACTTGAAATTAATTCCTGACCTTATGACCAAGCTAAAATTGAGTAAAGCATAAACTGTCCCTCAGGAAAAAGGACCTTGGCAAGGCTCTTTTTACACAGGCAGTCAAATTATTCCCTGCAAAAAAAATGAGTCTGACATGTCATCTCAGAGCAAATAACTGGCTGTTTTTATTCCACTTTCCCATTCCTTTTCAATGGTCTAATACTACTGAAATCCTTGAAAATCCTTTACTGATTAAAGTTCAAATAAGCTCTTACAAATGCCAAAAAAAAAGTGCCTGAGAATGCTATGATTTGTTAAACTGACACTGATGAATGAGGATCACATGTGCAAAAAACAGTCCCAATGGCATCAGAGAGGGCACTGGTATTCAGTAATGAAAAGAACAGAGGTGCCTTCATGAACTTTCTTCAAAGCCCTGACTGATAGGCCTGTGTAATTGAAAAACCCTATTTGCAAGTCATTGGTGTTCTTTTACCTGATTATAAACATTTAGTTGGCAGGTTTTTTTCTGTTTATTTTAACAAAGTTCTGGTCAAGGAGCAGAAGCTGTTGCTGTAGATCTCCTGGTGCATGTGATTTTGTACCTTTCATAACTTGCTTCTTTATTGCTGCATCAAGAGCGGTGTGTTCCACCCACGTCCTTCACCCCTCCTCGCTGTACATCTGTGACAGACCATGGTCCTGCCACATTGCTCTGTCCCAGACTTGCCCACTAATGGATTCTTTGCTTCTTTTTGCCAAGGTCAGGATTAAATGTGTGAAATGGTATTTCTTGTTAGGACTCAGATGTTTATTAGCTCTTATCTATGTTACAGTCTCACAAACTGTGAGTTCTACAACACTTAACTCTAACAAGCTAAAAATGGAGACATATCTCTCTTTCTACAAGGCCTTTTATAGATGAACTGTCCAATTAAGAAATGACACCTAAATTATTTTTACTTTTAACCCAATAGCCAACCACCCGTGCCCCGCAATGGGGACTTTTTTATCCAATTACACAAAACCACCCAAACCCATGGAGAAGAAGGTGAAGAAGAAGGTAAAGAAGAAGGACCAGCCTCTGCCCTAAAACCTCCATCTTGCTTTATATATATTAGTATATTCTAAAGCCTTAAACTCTAAGTTTTCCACCATGTGATAGCACACACTTCTATTCAAACTCCACCCCCACAATCCCAGTTCTATCATTCCATTTTGGAAGCCGTCTCCACGGCCTCAGGTCAATGCCGTGTTCTCTTGGGGGTCAGAGACTGTCATCACAGAAAGTCTAAAATTCCCCACAGCCAGGGTTCCAGCAGTCCACCTCAGAGGCGGGCTGCAGGGGTGCAGCTGTACCCACCTCGCTGTTGCTGTAGCGCGCCAGCTCCGAGATGAAGCGGATGTGGTCGTCTCGGATCTGCACCATCTGTTCACAGATGTTGTACTGGGGGCTGATGCTGCTCTGAGTGCACGTCCACCTGGGCAGAAGAGCAACGGTGTCAAGGACAGGACACAGCTTCCACTCAGACACCCCAGGGACAGCTGATCTCTCCGCTTCGAGGTGCTCCAGGCATGGCACCCTCATGGCAAATGTCAGCCCGTGTCATGTCTCTGGTGTGTGGGGGCTTCCAGAGGTGGTCTCACACAGCAGGATGGGGACACTTGCCTCACCTCTCAGCCTGAATGTGTCTGCTCCATCCACCCTGAAGGCTGCTCTCCATGTGGGCTCACCTACCCCAAGGGCAGAGATGGCAATCTCCCAGGCCATCATGGGACAAGCTTTCAGGGAAGGATGAACTTCAAAGACCTGCATCGTTTGCATCCTTTCTGCTAAACCTAAGGATAAACATCCTCTTAGAGATCCTCCCTCCAGGTCTGGGTTGTGCTGCCTTCTGCAAAGAAAAGCTCTGCAAAGAGCTAGCCCTTCCATTGGTTTTGGTTCTGGCTTATGCTACCAGCTCAGTGAACAGCCCTGAGTACCAACAATTAGCAGAATATGATTACCTGAACTAGATTTTCATTTGCACTGAGCCCTATGTACAATGTAACAGTGTAATGTCGTCCTAAAAAAGGGCAGCACTCCCCTTCCAAAGGCATGAAGGTATGAAGGAATGGGACAAACCAGGTCTATTTAATTTAGTATCTCCTTTCTCCCTGTAATGTATTAGCCCCAGATATAGAACCAGTATGGCTCCACCAAAATGTTTTTTGCAACCAATTGTCTATCAGTGAGATTCTCATGTCTTACTCTGTCATCACAATGTAGGAGCTCAGATTATACGTTCCCCCCCCAAATGATTGTCCACCTTATGATAGTCCTGTTCTCCAATTTAGACTGCCCATACAAAAGGAAGGTGAGAAACCTGCCCCTGATATGGACATACACACATCCCTACACTTAACTGCACTTGTCGCCAGTATTTGTGGTGGTAGAAGGTCCTGGAAATGCAGGCCACGTCATCGCTTGTGAAATCCATCCTCCCCCAGTCCCGTGTTTGGCTCTTACCCGTTTCCACGTGCTGCCCACTGGACAATGGGCAGGTTAGCAGGACTGGCCAGGGCTGCCCCAGCCCTCCCTGCCACACACAACCTACTCCATAGTGCAGAAACAAAGCGCCATGCGGGAAAAACACCAATTAATTCCACTTGCACGGAGACAAGGAGGGAGAGAAAGTGACAAAAACAGTATTAGTAAGAAATGGGGATTACATGGAAGCACCTTGGC
Organism: Anomalospiza imberbis; assembly: GCF_031753505.1. Lineage (NCBI taxonomy): Eukaryota > Metazoa > Chordata > Aves > Passeriformes > Viduidae > Anomalospiza > Anomalospiza imberbis. The sequence continues at coordinate 14,153,796 of NC_089695.1, read as the reverse complement.
AGAGTTAGAGTTGGGAGTCCCATGCAATTTGCTGGGAAGGCAAGTGAGTGAGGAAGAAACACTGGTTAGTACGGTACGGCACACAGACCTGGTGAGACAGATTTCAAAGACAGACATTAAAATTGTGCACAGGTAAAACAGCCCATGAGCTACCTTGGTTTTGAAATGAGAAAATGAGAAACATTTCATGTTTTGTTGAAATGTGCTTTCTGAATGATTTGGGATAAAAATGAGCAAATCTTCAGACAATTTTTCCTCATTTTTAAAAAGAGTTTTCAAAAATATTCTCTAAATTCACATTATACAGAATATTTTTTTTTCTCTTTTTTTTTCTCTCCCAATTTTAATTGAGAACCTTCTGCTCAGGAGTTTTGCCACATTGTTTTCAAATGTCTTCTGAACAATTAATGGGCACTTTTCAACCAGTTTTTGGGAGGAGGGCTGCTCCTGGCAGGCAGGGAAGCCAGACCCTCCGGGGTGGAAGGGGACGAGCAAACAGAAGCGATGCCACTGCAGGTTAGTTCCTGTCCTGCTGAAGAGACAGCCCAGCCTGGCTGCTCCTCACAGACACCAGAGACACCTGATTTCCACCCAATACAGTCCCCCAGGTGGAAGGCCACTGCCTGCTGAAAGCCTGGTGCCACCCACCACTACAGCCAGACACAGCTCAGACAGGCTGTGCTCACGGGGGGTTGCAAACCTTATTCCAAGGATATCCAAATCTAACAACGATTCTCCTGGCAATCACTGAGCAGGATGCAAAGCTACAAACACAAGTGGGGCCTCTCATGAGCCTGAAACAACGTCTGTGGATTCATCTGATGGCAGCAGCAAATTGCCCGTGAGCCCAGGCCACTCCTGAACTCTCCACTCCTACTATTCTCCCACAATATTCAGAATCATTAAGGTTGGAAAAGACCCCTAAGATCATCAAGTCCAACCTTTGACTGATCATCACGCTGTCAACTAAACCAGAGCACTGAGTGCCATATCCAGTCGTTAGTGCCACATTCAGTCTTTTCCAGTTCATTAATTTCCAGAGCGTCTGAGCCTCTGCTTCAATCCTCATGGCTGCTGTCCTTCATGAACCCTGCCTGAGCTAGAGGAGACACCCTGGCTACTGCAGAGATCCACTGCTGTGTTCACGCTCTGGAGGATTTTGTCCTCGGGGTGCAAACTGCGGATTAAAATCTCCCCAGAGCAGGGACACACTGCTCACACTCACACAGCTCGCACGCACTCGGCGCCGCCCCAGTCCGTGCACCAGCCACCCTTCCTTCCTCCTGCCTCGCTGCCAGCCCCCTCCCAGCCCTGCCTGCTCCCAGGGGATGCTTACACGGAGCTTGGGAGCTGGCTGCACCCCCAGGGCCGCTGAGGCCATCTCCCCATGCAGGGACAGGCAGGGAGACGCGGGCACACACAGCTGGCACGCCGGACTCACACCTCACAGGGACACACACGCGGGCACAGGGCTGGCACACCCGCGGGGCCACAGCCCCCACGGCCCTCAGGACACACACAGAAGCCAAGAGACATTATGGCAGGCACTCACTTGGATTTGTTCTCCTCATAGTGAGCACTGGTCTTAATGTATCTGGCCAGTTCTATCTGCATATCGCCGAATAAAGGAACCACCTGCAGCTGCTGGAAAAGAAAACAAAAGACGGTTGAAACATGGCAGAGAGAGAGAGAGAGAGAGAGAGAGAGAGAGAGAGTGAGAGCCTGGCCCCAGCACAACGCAAGGGACTCCCAAAAAGACCTGCTGCACCTCTGAAGCTTTGCAAAGTGTCAGGATGTGTGAAGCAAAGTGCAAACCTGGACCCAGGGTCATTTCACACCTAGGAGATGACTAGGAATGGTCACGGGGCTTTCTGTGGGAGGGAATCACTCCCTGTGCATGCTCTGGAGCCCTGGGCTCACTGCTACCAGCACTGAACCATGCTGGCTATAACCAGCCAGAGGAAAGGCTCTTTTTACAACAAAAAGAGAGAAGGGTGGTCCTGAGCAGGACTTAGTGTCTCCCAGCCTAATCCTCCAAGAGAACAGAGGGATGAAAAGCCAGCATGTTGCTATTTTGGACACCCAGGAAGGTGCCAGCTTTCCCCAGGGAGTCAGCACTGTGGTTGCTTGTGATGTGTCTTAAAACTTCTTCATGAAGAGACAGACACAGGCAATGTAACATGGCTCTGCTTGCCCTTTATATCTCAGAAGGTTTTGGATGGGAAATAAATTCCAAGTGCTCTGAAGATATCTCAAGCTCAGACAGGTCCCTCCTTCACTGAATTTCCACCTGCAAACAAAATCCAACCAAGGGCTACTGACAGCTCATCAATAAAATATGAACCTTCAACGTGACCCAGATACCAAAGCCTTGCCCCAAAATTCAGGGAAGATGGGGGCAAATTCCCTGTCCTATTATCACACACTTCTCAGGCTGAGTTGTGCACAGGATGTGTAATGCTGTCATCAGGGATTCCCACTGGCACTTCCATAAAAGGTTTAAATGAAGGGGTAGTTCATTTTCACTACTCAAATTCCTGGGCAATCCACTAGAAATTTAATCAGAAGCCAATAAGCAGATGTAGTGAAGGAGTAGTTGGTCTGTCCTTATTGAGATCTGATAGTTTGGAGTGGCACTTTACTGATTAGGTGAGACCATGGTAGATGCTGGAGAAGTGCAAAAGGAAACTAAGCTGGAAAAGAGAAAGTTACTCCATGCAATGGAAGGTATTTTACCTCATTCTCTGATGGCCCACAGCATTTTTCAGTGACCAGCAAACCTGTCTGAATGCACCAAGATGACCAAACTCTACAGATTACACTGAAAGCTTGATTAAGAGATTTAGTTGAATTAGCAAAGCTGAATCAGGGAAAACCCAGAAGACTCTAAAGAATGATGTGATCAATCACTTTTGCAGAGCAGTCTCCCCAGTGACGGGAGGTTTTTTAAAGACTTCATCATTGCTCTGTCCATAAGGTTATGGTCTGTGGCCCCCTGCTCTCGGGGTTGTCCCCAGGAAATGGTGCAAACTGGGGTAAACAGGTCCCCACTCACTCAGGGGAGGACGCACACCAACCTTCCATCAAGCCTGGGCTCACCTCTTCCCTCCTCTGCACACACCCAGCACATCACCCATAAACCTCAGGGCAATAAGCAGGGAGACATCCTCTATCCAACACCACCACCACTCTCTTCACCCAGGCTCCTCACCCCACCTCTGGGTGAAGTACCAGGGAGAATCCACTGTGCTGGAAGAGTGAGGGGAAGGAGCCCTCTGTGCCCTTCCACAAATCATCACCTTCTTATTTTCCCTGATCTGGAGCAAGTGCTGGTAACAGAAACTAATCTTTCCATCTCAGGGGAAAGATTAGTAAAGGACTCAGGAAGGAGTCCATCTGCTCCATCTGGGAAATTCTTGAGCTGTCCTCCTGCTCTTTGCCACCAACTCATTTGTCTTTTGCTAGATCCCACCATGCCTCCTACAGCTGACCTGCTCCAAACCCAAAATGCCTCCCAGCCCCAGCCTGTGCCCAGAAGCAGTGGAAAGGAGGCACCACCTTCCCTGAGGTGCTGTGTGGACTCTCAGCCCTCCTCTCCACCAACAGGGCTATGCCAAACCTTTCCTGTGCTGAGTGGACCCTCCAGCTGTGGATCAGACCATGTCCAGATGTGCTTCAGCAGAGAGAGGTTGTGTGGCTGCTTCCCACCCTGCCACTGGGAATACCCATATTTCATGGGCCTTTCCCCAAAATCCACATCAGACCAGACAAAAAAAGGTTCATCAAACCACAGAGTGAGCCTCTGAAGATCTCAGTGAGCACCTCCAAGTCCCAGTTGACATAAACTCCCCCAAAAGCTTTTCCTGTGCTACAGGGAGCACAGTTTATACATGAAATAAAACTGCCAGCTGTGTCCTCTGTCCCTCATCTCAGCAGCTTGCAGAGGGAAAGAGAAGCAGAACCATCACCCACACAGACCTCAGCAAACCAGCCAGGTTTGCTGGTGGCCTGAAACCACAGAGACTGCAAAGCTGCCTCAGGAATGTGCAAAGCCACAGAAGCCATGTCAGTTGGGCACATCCTCCCCTCACCCATGAAACAGCCTCTCCATCCTCTAGCCCTTGGCAGAAGCAGCCAGGGCTGCAGCTCCCACTGGCTGCCCAGGGCAGCAAAGCCAGCCCCAGCACTGCTCTGCATCCCCAGCCCTGCAGGCACTGAGGGTCAGCACTGCTCACCTCACCCCTGCTGCAGCCCTGTGCCCAGGCCTGCTCACAGCAATTCCATTCCTCAGCCTTTGGCCTAGATAGCTTCTCAACCCTTGGGTCTTTTGGACCTGTAAATGATCCCTGTGGTTTGTTTTTTGCTGGCAGCATGTGCAGTGGTCAGGCCATTAATCCACTGGTCTGCAATAAACACCAGCCTCACACAGACAGCTCACTGACCTTGAAGAATTTGTCTATTTTGCTGAGGTTGATTCTCTTCTTGGCATCCAACTTGTAAATGTTGCTGACATTCCCATCCATGAGATACAGGCCAAACCCCATCACCTGCAGAAGATGGAAAGGCAAGGTTTCATCAGCATGAAGTCAGCAGCACAAGTCAAATACAGTTCTCCATCACTCAGCATGAGGAAAGGCCATTTCAGGTTCCTGTTAGCACTGGATCCTCATGAGGAAATGTTTAAAATGTGCCTGTATCTGCCAGGATTCACATGGTAGGCAGAGGACACACGATGGATTGCTTCTGTTGTCTGTGCAAAAACACAGGATGCTTTCCTTAGTTATTTGTTCCTCCTCTCCCCACATAACAACAACCCAAAAGTTTTCTCAACCTGAAGGCAAAAGTTTACTTCTGGAGAAGAATTTAAAATATTTTCCTGGATTGATTTCCCCCCCTCCCCCATTAATCCAGTACAAATCATTACAGAGAGTCAAACTCCCCACACTTCAGAGAACCTGAGCTGACTCACACCATTGTAATGAAGCTTTTATGGTAATAGTGACTGCAATCATTGCCAATAACTGACTGACAGCAAGGATGAATACACCAAAGAAAGAGATATTTTGGCATGTTTGTCTTGAGAACTCTTTACAGCCAGATAAACAAACTGGCGAGCATCTGCCTTCTGCAGGGAATTGTTGCTGGGAATGGACATCGAGAAGAAAATTCTGGGTTACAAAGTTGGTGGTGATTTTACAATGTCCTCTGCAGTTACACAGGTCAAGCCCATGATCCTGCACCTCCATGCACAACAGAAAAACCCCTTCCAGCCTTGGAGGATGTAGGGCACCCACCAGTGCTCTCACCCCCCATGTGCTCAGTACCAGGCAGGCAGAGCTGCTGGCAGCATTGGGAAGGACTGTGGGGAAAACAGAGAGATGGAGATGTGGAAGAGAAGGGGAAAGGAAGATTTTTACATGGGGATAAGGGAGAAGGCCGTAAAGGACAGCAGAGGATTGATGGGAGAAGGTCCAAGTGAGGGCAGGAACAGAGGCAGCTCATGGCACTGCCCAGCAGAGCTGTCACTTGAGAGCACTGGGGTGGGACATCTCCAACTCATGTCCAGCCTGTTCAGCTACAAAAAGAGGTGAGTGGGAGGACTGAGGCACCACAGCAGAGGACACAAAGCAACAGGGATCAGAAAGGGAACGGGAAGAGGAGGAAGCAAAGCAGCGTTGCAGCTGCAGTGCCTGCAGAGCACTCACAGCAACTTGTGTGAGCAGAGGGCACTGTCTCTGCAGAAAAGGGATGCATGTCAGCCCAAAGGAGCAAAAAATCAAGAAATTGAAGAGAGATGTTGTCCTAGGAGTGAATTTCATTTTACTAAAACAACAGAAACTATGCAAGCACCCAGCCCCAGAAGCATGGCCCAACCTTACCTTTAAGAGCATGTGCTTCTCACTGGGGGTGAGATACATCTTGTTTTCATAGTAATCCACACAGATGTTGACAATATCAGCCAGCAACTCCTCATAGCCAGGGATAACCTCTAGTTGTTGGTGCAGACACTGAAACACAACAGAAGCCACATTATCCACACGGGCAGAGGAACAGCAGAAACCAGGCAGGAAACATTTTAAGGATTAAGAGTAGAACAATAAGAGTTTCCTTCAAACCTCATTTGTGTGCTTTTCTTAAGTTTACCAGCAGAAGACTGAGCTTATGGTACCACCTGGAAAAAACAACCTTCCTCTGCAGGACAACTTTCCTTCAGACTGATCACAACACCCAAACATCAGACAATGAGATGTAAAGGGAGGTGCCTCTGAGCAAACTGTCTGACTCCTGTCTCTGTGCAATATTTTAACTAGTTAGCAGAACCAATGGAGCCTGTGAAGTGTGGAGGTCCATGGGGGCTGAGCTGCAGTCCCCATGCAGCCACAGAGGAGGGAGTTCTGGCAGAACCTTCACCTCCCAGAGCTCTTCTTACATCTTTTAGACCTTCATTTTTGTCTTAACATAGAGACCTTCAAAGCCACCCATGATGACACATGAGGAGACATTGCTAGAATTATACAGCCTGACCAAAAGACCACAGAGTCAGTGGCAAAGACCCAACAGCTGCTGCCCCAGCCTGGTCTGAGGTGCTGTCAGCCTCAACAAGATCACTGCTCCTCTCCACTCATGAAAGGTTCAGTGGCTCAGAGAAAAGGGACCTGCCTGAGTGATGCGGTTGTGGTTTGCCAGGAACATGGAGAGGTTCTGGGACTCCTGGATGGACTGGGGGTCTGCCATCTTCCTCAGGAACTGGGCAGCTCTGGAAGGGACAAATCCAACATCACCAAGGGTCACTCAGCCAATGTGAGACTGTCACCACCCACCTTCCCTGCCTGACCTGCAGCAATGCTGCAGCTTCAGACCTCCCAGCATCACAGCTCTACTCACCAAGAGGGAATTGAGACACAACAGGGTTCAGAGATTTGCCTAAATTCACAAAGAAAGCCTGGGACAGCACAGAAACCCCATCTCCAGCCCTGATGTCCTCCTGCCCTCACTGCTGCTCAGACCAGGCGCTCCCTTGCAGACCAGGCACAGTCATGTCTCCATTCCCGTCACTTTGTCCCCTCTCACCTTTTGTAAGCAGAATGATCATTTTTCACGCTGCACTTCATGTTCTTCAGCTCATCCAGGACAGCAAACATGTTGATGAACTTGCCCAGAGTGAGGAGATAGGCCTCGGACACGAAGTCCTTCCTCCTCTCAGCGTGGCACAGGCGCTTCACCTCGCTGCAGAACCGCTCGATGGCCTTGCGCTGCAGGGCAGTGGCACAGGGTCATGCACCACCAGGGGAACCCCCTCCACCCCCACCAGCTCCTTTAAAAAGCCTTTTTTGGCTGGGGATGGAGGGTCTGAGGTTCTTCTCTGCAGTTCCCATGCAATGAAGCATTGTTACAAATCACTGCTGACAAACGTGCTCAGTGCTTGAGTGGAGAAAGGGACTCGAGCTCTTCAACTGCACCTGCCCCACGTGTGGGGTGTTCTGTAAAATCAGGCTGCATTTTTTAGGTGGGACATAAAGGACTTTACAGGCTATAAAACCTAAAAATGACTGTGAAACTCAGCTGCAGCAAGTTATAACGCAGGTGGTGATGGGGAGCCCACAGCAGCCGTGACTGCCACATGGCAAAGGACAATCAGCTCTTCACATCAGACAACATCCCCGAAAAACAGGAGCCTGACACCCTTAGCTGCAAACAGTGGGGACTCTGGGTATCCATGAACTTGAAGGGGTGTGCTCTTTCCCAGCCTGTATAGAAGATTTTGGGGCTGAGCAAGGGACACACAGATTTTCCTTCACACAGGTCTCAGGTGTTTGCTCAGGTGGCTGCAAGGGAGAGACCTACTGGGGGCTGTCCTGGCAGGCAAGGATAGCACAGCCCTGCTTGGGATGTTAACACCAAAGTAAAACGATTATTTTTGCCTCTCTCCTTGACCACTTACCTGAAAATACATGAACTTCATAAGCTTGGTGACTTCTGGCTCCAGGACTTCCACTGTTTTCTCATAAATCTCCACTCGGTTTGGCTGTTCATTACATTTCACCTGCATTGCAAAGAAAATAATCTGTGTCAGCATCAGCTTCTAAGCCAGCTGTGGGTCACTGTGGCACCACCTTCTCCTTGCTTCACCTGGAGTCCTGTCCCCACCCAAGGACAACAGAGGGACCTGAGAAGGAGCTGGTTCTCAATACAACAGGTGAAAGCAAAAAGGGCTATTTCAGATTTGAAATTCTCTCCGTGCATTCTAAAAAGGCACAATCCTGATTCTGAGGGATAAAAGTCTCCTAATGCATTTGTCTGGCATGGAACACAAGCAATATGGAGTCTGGACTTGCTGTACAATGTGGAAATGTTGTAGCATGAAGTTATCTGAGATTTGTGTTGCAAGACACACAAGGCACCAGGTTACAGCTCTGCCAGAGCCTCACTGGGATTATTCTGGTTCTGTTGAGGATCCATTAAAAATCACTGGGCTTGTCTGTGGCTCACAACAATGAACTGAGTCACTGTCACTGGGCTCCTGGGAAGCTAAATTTAAGGACTTACTCAGTTGTCATCCATCTCACTTCCAAAACAGTTACTCGGAGTCATTATCAACCTTATAGGGAAAACACCAGCTGCCCAGGGCATCCTGCTGCCCTCCTCTGGCTTTGTCTGCAGCTGTTGCTCCCAGAAGGCTGTGATGGGGCTGACAGCTCTGGTGCACGTTCAGTAACCCAGCAGCTGATTCTCAGGGCATGGGGGGACACGGCAGCCAGCCCGATGCCAAAGGAGCCTTGCCCTCCCTGCAGTGGGCAATCTAATGTCCCTGCCCTGGTGCTCCACACTGCAGCTAGGCAGTACAACAGAATCACAGAATATTCTGAGCTGGAAGGGACTCACACAGATCACCAAAGCCCAGCTCCTGGCCTTGCCCAGGACAGCCCTGAGAATGCATCAATGGCCATGAGGATGCAGTCGGGGTAGGGAGGAGTGGTGCACACTCAGGAGCAGCCTCTGCTCTTCACCTGTGAAGCCACAGTCTCTGATGCAGCAGGGAGCTGCACCTGACCAAGCAGGGAGACTGGGGGGCCAACACAGGTCCCCCCTGGCCACATCCATGTGCCCCATGGCAAAGCACAGGGGTCACTGCAAGATCAAACCTGATCAAGGTGTAACTGAACCCTCTGCTGTGGCACTCTGCTCCTCCATCACACACAGCACTGACAGCAGCCTGAGGGGAGCACAGGGGGAAGGGCAGGGACCCCACAAGCTGCTCAGAGAGGCACAGATGTCACAGGGAGGACACCACACCAAATGATTTGTAGTGCTGTCTTGCCATCAGCTTAGCCACAGCCTTCTGCTGGAGTAGCCAGGGGAGGCAACAGCAGCACATAAAAAGTACCCTATCAACAGCAGACATCTCCTCATGGCTGGGTCTCAGCATCGTCTGCTTTAGTTTGCTTTGCTTTTCCTGTTCTTCTGTCTCCACTCCAAACTAACCCACACTCAAGACAAAACCAAAGAGGTGCTCTGGGAGCACCCCTGCCTGGGAAGGGCTTGACTACCTGAGGGATGGCTCGTGAGCAGCTCCTCCACGTGTAGAGCATCACGGCGTACTCGTGGCCTTCTTCCAGCATCTCATTCTGAAAGACAGAGGGGTGTTGGTGGGACAGGGCAGGCACTGGGGGCTCAGCAGCCTGGGGACAGTGCTGGGGGACTCACCATGCTGGAGTGCACTGTGGCCTGCTCGATGTACCTGGCAATGCCTGTCACAAAGGCGTTCCTGTCTTCAAAGTTTGTGTCAAAATTAGCCTGTGGGCAAAATGGAGAGATGGGGATTAAACACAGCTGGTTGTTTGCTCACCTGGTACAGCCTAACATGGGATATGTTGGCAAAAAGCAGAATTAGTAGGGCTCCTGGGGCACAGGAGGAGCTTGTGAACTATTTGAGGTGCTGCACCATTAGGTCTGAAGTAGTTTCATACACACACACATCCTGAGATGCTCTGGAATCATACGTGGTTGTCCTGCAGGGAATATGTGTGGAAATATGGCAGTCAAAACTGACATTTACAATCCTTGTAGAATTAAGCCAAACTTTACTGCAGCCACACCAGAGAGAAAAGCTAGAGCAATTATTCTAGAGATTTTAGCTTGGTAACTCAAAGACAGATGCAGCCTTATTAATTTCTGTTTGTGCCCTGGCTGCTAGGGGAAGACCACATCCTGTCAGCAGGAAGACCAAGGGATAAACACAGAGAAAGGGCAGGGAATGAGCTGTCTGGAAAACATAAATATGAAAGTCAGCCCTCATCCAGGTGCTATTATCAGTGCAAGCACAAACAGCTGTTGGGACAAACATTTGTTCTGGAAGTTGTGATACAGTTTTGGGTTGGGACAGGGGAGCAAGAAACTGCAGAGGCAGGTTGGGGATGGAAAATCAGCTCCCCTGGCTCTCTGGAGTGCCCTTCACATGCCCTGTGCTGGGTGCTTTCCTCTGCCAAGGCTGGCTGATGGTACCTGCTGCAGGGCAGGGCAGACAGAGGTCCTAAGCACCCAGAGCTGCTCCTTGTGATGACAGCAGCACTGCAGCAACCACACTCACCTCAATAACTGATTTCCTGAGTAGGAAAGCTGGAAGCACAGACCTGTGGCCATAGGGCTACTCTTCTTAGTGCCTCCAGGACATCACATGTGACCAATGTGACAACAAAAGCTGAGACTGCATGAGCATTTCTGGCTAGCAGGGGGAGGGTTGCACACAAAGTGAGTATAATGAGGAAACAGGCTTGGCCAACATCTCCAGATCCAGCTTAGAGGAGGTTTTTAGGCCCAGCTGTGTGCACAAACTCATGGCCCTGAAAGGAGACTGTGCCATAAGGCTGGACCCTGAGCCCCTCATGAGACACAAGCCAGCAAAGGCTAGAAATTTATTGAAAGAAGAGATAAGCAAATAATTACATCAAGATTTTTAAGGGAGAGCTGAAATTTGAGCAGCCCAGAATGACCTTTGTGTCTGATAACCCACAGAGATACCAAAGCTGCGGAATGAGCCCGGGGTCTGACCTGCTGAAGGAGATCCTGTAATTCCAAAGCCCTGTGTACAAGGCACAGCAATCACAGTGCTGGTGTGTTTATACACTGCCACGGGTGAGCCAGCAACTCAGGAGTGGCAGGATGGAGAAAGGAACCCCCTATTATATTTATATTTAACCCTGGGTGTGTGCTATGGGGCAGGGTGTGGTGGCCAAGCAGCAGAGGCATCCCACTGTGGGAGCAAAAGCAGGAGCCAAGCCGTGCCCTGGGCCCCGGCCAAGCTTTGCCTGGTGAGTGCAGCTGCAGCTAAATCTGAGTTGTTCAGGGCAGAGAAGTGGCTCTAGCAGCTGCCCTCCCTTGCATGCCAGCAGCTCCAGCTGTGCTAGAGGCACAGGCCAGCCAAAGTCAGGCAGGACTTTGAGCCTGCCCTGCTCAGTTCGATGCACGCACGATCGTGGAAAGGAAACACAGAAATATGTGCACAAATAAACATCGCTGAGAACTTTCTGCTGTTATCACAAATCTCCTGCTTCCCACCCATTCATGCACTCTGGTCCTCATTTTCGCTCGGCTTTAAAAGTCCCTTTCACCGAACTCTGGCGCCTTCCTTTTAAAGTCCTTGGGAACACATTTGTGGCTAGATCTGTTCTGAACACTTCCTTCAACATGCTGAACCCCGGATGTTTTCAGCTGGTTCTCACAGCACTGTGTGGCCCTGTGCTGTGCATGAGCCACTGGAACAACCCTCCCTACCCCGTGCCTCGGGGAGCTGAAGTACCTGGTACATGATGGAGGAGGGAGGAGGCTCGATGCATGGCTGCTGGTCTGGCAGGGGCAGCTCCTCCAGCAAGTCCACGTTGGACAAGGCATCCTCGAGCGTGACGTGAGTCGTCATGGCTGCGGATGTTCAGTTCCCCTGCTAAATCCAAAGCAAAAGACAGGGTGATAGGCAGACAAGAAAACCAGCCAGCCAGCAGGACACTGAGTGGGAAAGGACAAAATCAGAGCACAACTGGCTGGCATTGCAGGGGACAAAATCCCAACGTGTGTTTTCCTGTTTCTTGTGCATTATACCACATCTCTATGTCATCTCTCTCCTGCGATTCAACAGCAGAGCAGGAATCCAGAATAAGAGAAACACAACTACCCACCCAAGCACTTCTCTCTCAACTCTATACAGAACTCTCTCAGACAGAACAGCTGGGTGCTGCAGTGCAGCTTTAGCTGCCCCGGGTGAAAGTGTGTGCTCCGAAATGCAAAGCGGTGCTATCAAGAATATCTCCTGAAGCAGCTTGATTAGAGAAGTATGACGGATGCTGACACTCACATGCTCTCCTCACACACATGAACAGCCCTGGAAACTGTAAACAACCAACTGCATTAAATCCCAGAGGTGAACTGGAAAGGCTCGAGTGCTGTGCAGGCAAAGCTGTGGCACTGCAAGCAGCAAAAAAAGAAGTTACTGTTAAATTTCCCTACTTTTACCACTGACGTGGCATCCCCTGCCCAGTCACAGCCTGCCCTGGAGCTGCCAAGAGCTCCAGTTGCAAAAATGAAAATAAATACACAAAATAAAATCAAAGGGAAACATTTCTGGAAGTTCCCTGGTGCTTACCCCAGACAGGTGCCCAGTGGGAACCACAGAACAAACCTGTGTGTCCCCATCTCCCCTGCCACTCACCTTGGCTGTGAGTGCTCAGGCATGGGGGGATGGTGCTGTCACCCAGGCTGAGCCCTTGTGTAATCACAGCCACAGGGCTTCCCCAGTTAATGCCTAATCCTCTGCAATAGCTGTGGCCGACCTAGAGCCTGTGTCTCCCAGAAAAACAGCCTGCTGCACTTAGACATTTGGAGAGAGAGAATTCTTTAAATATTGATACCCGATTCCATTTAAAAAATCACCCCCCCACCCAGTGCTTCTTGCCTCACTCAGAGCCTGTCTAGTTGAAATGTGAGCCTTTGAGTTTCATTGCTCTGATCTGCAGGACAGTAGAGCTCCCTAAATCAAAGTTCCCATCAAGATACTCACACATTTCAATATAACACCCTGCAAGCCAGCTAAGCTCTTTGCCTGCCTCATTACAGTGCATGTTTTCAAATCCTTTAATCATCTTTTTGGCTTTTCTGTAAGCTTTTACAACTTTTTTTTGCCAGACATGGTAGCAGGCAGGGCACAAGGCTCCAGCAGCGTCTGCACAAGCACCAAATACAGCAGCAGCAGAACATCCCTTGAGTACACCCACAGCAGCTCCTCTGGTCACAACAGCATCTCCCACTGCTTCCAAGAAAATAAGTTTGCTTTTTATTTCCAGCACTGGGAACACGAAGGATAATGGCTTTGGGACATCCATGGATAGGCAAACAAGCATCCAGCAAGGGCCACAGCTAAGGGGGTGACACAGGGTGCACTCCTGGGGTGGCTTCAGCAGAGGGAAGGAGTCTGTAGCTGTGCCTCACCATCGTGGGCTGCAGGAATACCTATGAGCCTGGCAGAACTCATTCCTGCTCCACAAATGCCTCCCCAAGGCACCAGGCAGCTGAGAAACAGGTTTGGTTGTACCTGCAGCTGAAGAATCATTAAATGAGTGCCTGGAAAATACCCAAAATCTCAAGTAGCTTTTCCCCTCCACACTCAAATTTCTGTTTCCTTCTTCGCCCATCTGGTAAAATGGTTTCCTGTTACAAATTGTAGCAACTGTCAAACCCAGACATTACATTTCTGCAGCTTCCTCCCTGCCTGCCTGCGGGCTCCCTGGGCTGCTCTGCACGGGGGAAGGCTCAGCTTGCCCAGCCCCAGATGGACACAGATCTGCCCACTACGCTCCTCCACCATCCTCCAGCACCTCAGCGCTCACCACTGGGATCCCAGAACAACACTCCTGGCTAGTCACTCATGCTTCATTACATACTTCAGGCTTGAGAAGGCAAAACTTTCCATTTCATAGCTTTGAGGGCTTTGTGGCTGTTTATTTGGGCTCATTCTCCATTTTTCTCCAAGTCCAATTCTTAGGCCATTTGTGCAAGGTGTTGTCCGTTTGCTGTAATCAAAGGCACTCCCACAACAACCCTGTGACACCCAAAGAGCTCAGCAACACAGGGGACAAAATTATTGCTGCTGTTTGGGCCACCCCAGGAGAAAGAGTACCAAATCCAGCACCAGGGTCCTGCTGTGCCAGGCAGTGCACACACCTGGGAGGCTAAGCCAGTCCCTACCCTAAAAATCTTGCACACAAACAGGCAGAGAGGAAGGCTGCAGAAATACATGAACAGAAAAGAACGCATCAAGTCATTGCAAGGGAGAGGTGCAATCAGCCACCAGCCCACCCCATGCTTTGCCATGGCTGAGCAGTGAAAGGATCCAGATGCAGCTGGAGAGACAGACTTCGAGGGTTTAACACATGAGGTTTTATGGGGACTTCCAGTTTCCACTCCACCCTTTCCTAACACCAACCAGAACCCAACAGCAGCTCCAGGGAACAGAGTGGTCAGCCAGGATTTTCCCTGGGCCTGATATCCATAGCCCATTGTTACAGACAGCAGCCTCACAGACAGAGTGTGTGACAGAGGGGCCACTGGTCCAGGGCCAGCAGACCTGGATCATCATCCCCAGAGAGGATGGCAGACGGAGCCCTGCTCCCCCAGACCTGTGCTGCCCTCCCTCACCCTCCTGCAAAGAAGGTTCTAACCCAGACATGCTGGGGCTGTGCTGTAAATCCAGCTCCATCCCCTCTGTCCAGAGACAAGGGAGCCAGCTGGGAGGTCATCTGGCAGTGGCCAAGTGGCTCCAGCTCAGGGAATTCAGGGACCCCTGGGGAGCTCATCAAAAAGCCTTAACTGCCATCCACCACCTGGGCTTTGGGATGGGGTGGCTGTGCTGGGAAGAGGACACTCAGCTCGTGGTGGTGGTGGTCTGGTGACAGTGCTTGGGCACATGGGCCAGGAGCAGGGCTCCACCCAAGCAGGGAGCAGCACAGCAGCGTGCCCAGGAAGGGGCTTTTCTCTGTCCCCTGAAAGCACACCTGAAGCACATCCTGCCTCTCTGGCCTCACAGGCTGCCAGGAGCCACCTCCATATCCCACCCCTGGTCAGAGAAACCAAAGCTCCTCTGGTCCTACTAGTTTTGGCCAAACTGAAGGTGAGCCTGGCAGAAACCAACCCCACCCCAGTGAAACCCGAGGCAGGGATGCTGCACTGGGCTGTTTATCCCTTCTGCTCGTGAGCATCCGTGCTAATGGGTGCAGTGCTGCCCACACTTTCTGCTCATTTGCTTCTGTCCCCTTCCCACACCTCAGCTGCAAACCCTCTGGCCATCTCACACACCTTCTAAAGCCAAATGATCTCACAGAGGACCTGGGGGAGCTGCAGGGAGCCAGCCAGGCAGGAAGCATGGCTGCACCAGCCCGAGATGGAAAGGAGGAGTTCCTGACACAGGGGCTGTTGTGGCAGCAGCCTGGGGACCAGATTTCACCGCACAGGAAAGTCTGATCGGACATCTGATCCCAGATGTCTGAACTTACGGGGCATGTCCTGCCTTCCCCACCAAAATGCTTGCCCAGAAGTATTGGTGCAGTATCATCCTTTTTGCAGGGAGAAGCACAAAGGTGACTTTACTGTTCAAACAGCTTGGGGAAATAAAGACTTTTAAAAGCAGGGCCATAATGAATATGTTGCATGCACTTGTGCTCAGCTCCCAAGCTGCACAGCTCAGAGCTCTGGCCAAGTGGCAAGGGCTGTTTAGGATTTTCAGCTTGCCTGCTCCTACAGCAGACACTCATACTGGTGCTGTAGTAGGCACCAAGAGCAGGAAAGGAGGCAAGAAAAAATGGGAATTGCCCAAACAGAGTCCGAACCCTGTGAGCCTGGGGTGAGGTGAGCAGCAAAAAGACTTTTGCTGGGGAGGTGGCAATGTAGAGAAGGAGGACAAACCTGGTCACTCTCTGAGGATCTGAGAATCTTCTCCAGCTCTCATTCCCTGCCCCTGGGTAACCTGGGAAAGTGACTGAATTTAGTTTTACCCCTGTGAAAATGCTTCCCTCTCTTTCTCCAAATACAGCACCAAACAAGTCGGCAGGCCCTCTCCTGGCCCAACAAATACCCAGCAGAACGAAGTCTCAGTTGCATAAAAGCCAAGTTTCTGGTACCCACTGCCTGACAGCAACAGGAGCATAAAGGATCCTGGCCACAAACATATATTTAGTAAAAAATAACTTCACAGTGTAAAACTTTAGTTTGACTCCTGCCTAAAATGCACAGGACTTGTAATGGCGGTCAGGAGGCTCTTTGCAGAGTGAGTGAAGCTGGCAGAGCTGGGCCTCTGCTCTACAAAGACACAGACGTTAATACCCATAAAATTACCCTTCCCTCTACAAAAAGGAAGCCAAACTGCATGACTCCTGAAGTTGTTTTTCTCTATATCCACTCTATGTTTTCTGCCATCCCATTAGGGCTGAGTTCCAAGCATTTGTAGCATCCTCGTCTCTCAGCAACACAATTACCCTGGAATTAATTTCTTTTAGAATAACTAAATAGTATTTTTTTTTTTTTTGGTGCCAAAGAAAGCGGGTCAAGGAAGGAGACAGGTATATAAAACTACATTTCCAATAGAGTTGAGAAATTTAGAGCAAGTTTATAAGCAAGCCACTGCTGACAGTTAAAGAAAGCACTTCTTGGGAAACCAAATCACACAGGCCAGCATTGTTAATAGTTGACCAATTATTGATCTTCCAAAACCGATCCTCCCCTTTCGCATGCAAAGACGCTAACTGTTTGTTAACAAAACTGAATTCAGTGAAAATGAATTCAGCATACTCTGCTTTACTCCAGAGACCATGGTCAGAAAATTGAAGATTTTTCTCTATTCCTTAGGCTTCATTAATAACAATCAACTGTACAAAGAAAAGGAAAAAAGAATTTCCCTTTGCAGGGAATTAGCACAGAATTATATGGCTGTGATACCAGGACACTGGGCTAGTCACCCATCTCTGTCCCTAACCCCAGACTACCATCATCAAGCAAAACATGAGGGTGATTTTTCTTTCGGTATCTCAGGGCAGGAGGGTGCAGAGGCTTCAGCGACTCAGCCTAATTCTTTGAGACCTTTGTGATCCAAAGCCCCCAGGCAGGAACCCGCCGTGGGAAGCGGCAGATGGCAAAGGGGGCCACGCTGTGCTGCTGGCAGTGTCCCCTGACAGCACACAAACCCCGCAGCCTGCCCCCTTCTCCAACAGCAGGGAGCGTTGACCGTGTGCTTCTTCTTCTTCTTCTCCTCGTTCTTTCCCGGTCCTTCCAACCCACGGAAATTTCCTGCGGAATCCATCCACTCGCTCCCTCCCCCTCCGCCCGGTGGGATGCGGCTGGCACGCGGCATTTCCAGCAGCATTTCCAGCGGCATCGGGGGCAAAGTTGAGCACAAAGGAGCGCTGCCAGGCCCCACGCACGGGCACCGGCGCCGCGGGGCGGGAGCGGTTCCGCCGCCTGCGACCCACGCCACGGCCCGAACCTGCGGCCGCCGCTCCAGCCCTTCGTTCCCAGCGCTGTCTCTGACGCCGGCGCTGCCTCCATCCCCCTCATCCCCCCGGAACACCGTATTTCCACGCCACGGGTGCTCCGGGAGCCGGCCGGGGCCGCCCTTCTATCATCAGCATCCTCTCCGCGCCCCGTTCTCCAGCACCGCCGCCACCCCGGCTGGGGCTTGCGCTGCCGCGGCGGGGCCTGCAGCGCCCGCGGGCCCGGGGCTCGGCCCCTTCCCCGTGCTGGGGATGCGGGGCGGGGGGAGGACAACGGGGATTTGCGCTATTTTTTCCCCGGCGCCGTGCGGCGGCTGCGGGCAGGCTGAGCGCCGCAGGTAGCTCGGGGCATTGTGGGATATATCCCATGCATCCCGCACATCCCGGCCCGCACATCCCGCACATCCCGGCCCGCCCGCCGCGCCCGCACCTGCCCCGCTCCGCCCGCCCGGGGAGCGGAGATGGGGCTCGGCGGAGATGGGGCTCGGCGGCGGGCACAGCCCCGGGGAAGGAGGGAAGGAGGGAGGGAAGGAGGGGATGGAGCCGCGCAGCCCCCGCGCAGCCCCGCGCCCACCCCCGCCCGCTCACCTGCGCTCCCCGGGTGCGATGCCCGGCGCCGCGGGATGCTCCGCGGGGGATGCTCCGCGCCGCCCGCACAAAGAGCAGGAAATGGCTGCAGCAAGTGCACTTCCGCGGCTCGCTCTCTCCGCCGGCCCCTCCGCGCGGCGCGGCGGCGGGGGGAGCCCCGGCCCCGCCGCGGGAAGGGGCTGGAGCGGCGCGGGCGGCTCCTCCCCCAGCGGCGCGGGGGATGCGCGGCGGGGCCGCGGCTCTGCCCCCGCTCGGGGCCGGGGGCCGCGTTCCCCCCGCGGCGGGGAGCTCCGGGCTGGCGGCAGCGCGGCGCCGGCGGCTCCCGGCGGGGATGGCGAGGCCGCCAGCACCCCCGGGGCACGGAGGGGAGAGAGCAGGGGGCGGCTGCAGCAGCCCCTCGGAAGCTTGATGCTGGCACAGTGGGTTTGGGTCCCTGGGAAAGCGGGAGCAGGCTGGGATTCTCCATCTCGCTGCTGCTGGGCTCGCTGGGTCGCGGGTGTTCAGCCCCTCTGCCCTCGGAGGACCATTGATAGGCGTCACCTACCATCTTAACAAACGCCCTGGTGGCAGAATACGTACACATCTAGAAAACACACAGAGCCTCGGATGACTGAGCATGTTGGGGATCACAACCTGAAGGCAGCGCCTTTGCTCAGAGCTCCGATCCTCTTCTGAGTCAGCACGGCATCTGAAAGGTCTTCCTTTTGGCATTTTTGGCATCTGGCTTTTTTTCAGGGACAAGTTTCCAGTCCTGCTTGTACATCTGTTTAAAGCTCTATTACAGCTCTTCAGATGTAGTGTGAAATCCAAACACACAGCTTTCAGAGGGACACTGCCTCATGGTGACTGATGTAACCCCTCTATGGAGCTGTCTTCATTGTTGAAAGACACTGGTGGATACCCAAGGATTGATGAAAGCCTAGATACAGGTCTAGAGGTATTTCTGTGGTGGCCCTGGCAGTGTCCCTTTCCTGAGCATGAGCCTATGCCAGAATCAGATTGCTGCCTGGCCTTTCCTGGATTTGAGAGACCCCTCCAATTCTTCAGAGGCTGCTGCTGCTGTCCATGAAAGTGTGGGTCTGAGCTTGCTTCCTCTGGGTGTCTGTTGCCTCTGTGGGGAAGCCTGGATACCAGGATACCTGGATACCAGGTTTACACTCAGATCTGCTGCTGTAATTTGGATGGATGCCATGGGCTGAAGGCACTGGGGTCTGCAAACTAGAAAAGCAGCAGAACAGTCTTAGGAACTAGCTTTGTTTTAAAGGACAGGATCACGCCTGAAAAAATGTATCAATAAATCTCTGGGAACAGAACCTTTCTCTGCACAGCATTTCTTCCTTGGGGTTTGAACTAGATGACCTTTAAAGTTCGCTTCCAGCCCAAACTATTCTATGATTCTGTGATATCTACAACTCTATCTCACCCTTGACTAGAACACATTGTAGTCACCATTCCTCTTTTTACTATTTAAAACTTGTCAGAAAAAATCAGTAAGTGAGCATTGTTACTGCAGACACAAAAGATTTAACAGCAAATATCATTCTGAGGTCGTGGGTGAAACAAGGTTCAAGAAATCTAGCAGAAAAGACTGCTGTGGACTTTTTTTGCACAGTTTAATCTGGCCACAATCTGTCCAGGCTCAGTGTGATGGGAATTCCATTAATGTTATGATACTACTTTAATTTCTGCTCCGTGTTGTCTTAGCTGGTAGAAGGATAGAATGAGCTTCCCTGCATTTGTCCTGCAGATCTCCCTGCAGGCTGGGGACAATGACAGCGAGGGGCAGCCCCATGCAGCTACAGCAGCAGTGTGTGCATCAGTGTGTGGAGAGAAGAGAGAACATGATGGTGGGGTGAGCTGAACACAAGAACACATAAATTTGTGGTGGCTGCCAAGTGAGCTTTAGCAGAGCCATTCACCTGAATCCTGCTGTGCTGACAAGCGTTCAGAGACAATGCCAAACATCACATAAAAACATGTTCATTAAAAAAACACTTCAGGTAATTCTAGATTTTTTTCAGGCCTGATTTTAAGGTAATTGTGCATTGGAACAACACCCACATCCCCAGTGGTACTGACCCATGCCCAGAAAAGAGCTTTCCATGGCTAATGCTGCCACGCTGCAGTCCCTGGTCTCCACTGAGAAGCATCAGCTGCTCTTTCTAGATGAGGTTACTGCTTGACTGCCTTTGCTAGCAGGGGCTCCAGCCTGGCTGTGCCCGTGCTTGGCCATCTCAGCAGCAGCTTGGGGACACGCTGGGACACAGCTCCAGGCCTGGCTCCAGCCAGGTGTGCAGAGCCCTGCACTCACCGCGGGGAAAAGGAGGGACAAGCACAACCTCCCACCCTGGTGAGACACAGCCAGGCCAAGAGGCAGCAGCTTAAACATTCAGCACGTGTGAAATGCTTTCTAGGCAGGCAGGGAAGGGGTGTTCAGAGAAAGGTGACTCACTTTGCAGTGGGAGACTGATATTCTCACCTCTGCTTTGTGGGGAACTGATCTGGTCAAGCCACGTGAAGGGCGCCCAGCTAAACTTGCCTTAGACACTGCTGTGGTGAGGGAAGACTGTGCTAGAGTGCATTGATATCATGCAGTCATCCCACTCTGGCACTGCCCTTTTGGGATTCCTGAAGTGTCCTGTAAATTATGGAGAAACACCCTCCGGGAGCACTCAGATATTACCACCCCCAATTTTTTGAAGATTCGGAGAATTCAAAGCCACCATAATGGATATTTAGACTTAAAAATCTCGTGCCTGTGCAATAAATTACCATATTTGCAGAGATTCTGCATGTTTCTTACCCCCGCAAACCCAGCACATTGTGTAACCCCAGAACACAACCATAGTTCTGGGGAACAGAGATATTTCAGAAAGCCAGAAGATGCCTGATTGCATCGTGGTGGAGAAGATTTGATTATAGGTGCATGATTTTTGCAATTTTGCTTACATATAGTGAAAGTCACAGCTGGGACTCAGCAATTTTATTATTTGTTAAAGTCCACATTGTGTCCATAGAAAGACTGCAAAATAAAACTGAACATAAACCATCACAATAATATTTTGTGCAACCCACTCTAGCTAATAAATATTACACTTATCTAAATATAAATATAACCTCAGAAATGTCACCTAGTAGAACAATATTGCTGCTCCTTAATAGCAATGTCCTCATGCTTAGCAGACCCCTGGTTCCTTCAGGGATGGTGGGGGCAGTGAGGCAGAAGCTGAACTCTCTGAGGCTGTAGACACCCCTGTCACAGTGTGGGGAGATGTTTAAGGCAGGAACTGATGCCTTGCCCATTTCCACACCCCTGAAAAGATATTCTGGCTCCTAAAAGCCACCCTAGAACAAGAAGCTTGAAAAATACCAAAAATTAAGCCTCCTTCTGTGAAGAAATAGTTTGACACAGGATATGTGAGATCATGGCATTACATGATTTCCTTGTTCCATTTTTGTTGGCAAACATATTTGAACCTGACTTGTGTAGTGACAGGAGGTTGCTGCTGAAGTTTGCACTTCAGGGTTTTTGTAAGCTCCTGTTGTATAAGGTTTCCTTGTGTTCTCACCTGCCCAAACAGAGAAGCATCAAAAATATATATTGCATGTCTGCACATATCATCTGTGAGTCCTCCTGACTTCCCTAGTGATTGTTAATGCTTAGCAAAAAGTCCTGATCTTATTTACAAATTCTGCAGGACACCAACACCCACGCATTTGGGTTTGAAGTCACTTATGTCAAAACAGTGTCTCTGTCTTACAGTGAAACTGCAGTTTTAATTGAAAAACCAGGAGATGGATTTTGTTTATACCTTCTGCGTCACCACATAATGTGGAACTCCTTGAGGAGGAAGAACCCAGGCACATCATTCACACTGGACTTTTCTCTGGTCAGTGCCTTTGTTCACAGAAGAGATGGAGAAGTCTTTACTTGTGGTGATTCTGTTACTTTTTAAAGTATGAGAGAATTCTTCTCATGA
The DNA here is from genome assembly GCF_031753505.1 of Anomalospiza imberbis. NCBI lineage: Eukaryota > Metazoa > Chordata > Aves > Passeriformes > Viduidae > Anomalospiza > Anomalospiza imberbis. Next base: position 14,131,703 of record NC_089695.1, on the reverse strand, counting down.
TCACTGGTGCACTGAGCACATACTCTGCATGCTTTCTCCTCCTGGCTCCCTCCTGAGCCCTCCGGCTCCTTCCTGCCCAATAGACCAGTTCAGGAGTAGATTCCTGTACCTTTCACAGGTAATCAGATCCTGGGATCATCTGTCTTGTCCTGGACTGTGAACAGAGAACACTCTGCACTGCTCAGTCCTCCATACTTTCTTCAAAGAATTTGGGTGGAGGTCACATATTAATCTTCTGATGTAGAAAGACTGAAGAAAAAAATCAATATAAACATTCAGCTTTGACTTCCTCCCTCCAAGAACGCCTTCATTTGCATCAGAGTCCCATTTTCCCACTCACTGTACAATGCAATTTGAGAGAATTTCAAGACTCTTCAGCACATACATTTCTTTTTCTATTCCTCCCTCACAAACTCACATATACACACAGACACCACTTCAGCTTACCAGGTATCCAAATCCTGTTCCTGTTATGCCACAGTTGCAGGGAAAATCATGCAAAGGGAAAACAAAACCACCTTGAAATACCAGCATCAGAAATGCAGTCACTGAATCCAGCCTGCTTCTGTGTCTCCCAGGCTTATTCTTGTTCAGAGCTTTCAGGTCCAGCCCACTCTGAATTAGAGAGCCAGGGAAATGCCTAAACATTCCTCCTCAGTTAAAGAAAGCTTTTTTTTTACCTCCCTCCAGGGAAGACCTTCATTTGGGAGTTCACAGAAATAGAACAGCAATGACAGATATCTTAATTTTGAGGCTGTCTCTTCAGGAGAAACACCCTTGCTGGACTGCGTGGTTCAGGACTCCATGCTCAATAGTCACTTCTGGTTTTAAGATGCAAACCACATTCTTGGCCAAACCAAAGCTTCTGTCTGTCTAGGCTCTGGAAGACCTGGGGATATCTTGTCTGTCTGGAAGTACCAGCCTCTGCCCTCTCCTTCTCCCCAGGCATATGGCAAGTGTTTATAGTGAGAGGATTCCTGTTAATGCTTTGTTGGGGAAAATCCAGCCTTCTCTTTTCTCAGGACTCTCTTGGCTGTGCTGAGCATGCAGTGCCATGATTACACATCAAACTCAGAGATTTCACTCAGCTGAAACAGCAGAAGAGAAAAGGATGGCCGCTCATCTTTCCCCTGAGCAAGGCAGAGAAGAGAGAGGAAGAACAAACATTAATGTCAGCTGGAGAGGAATGGCAAGGTTAGCAAGGAAATCCTTGGGAAGAAACTGAGTATTAACAAAGATATAATCTACCCCTATAGAGAAAATGCCACTGGAAGAAGCAACTTCCTTCTGTGCAATGTTTCTTTTCTATTACCAGTGAATTTGGCTTGGTGGACACTAAGAACCTTGTAATGGCTTGGCTGTCATTTTTACCACCGTTAGAACTCAGCCCCACAGATCACAGCTTTCTTAGCAAGGAAATTGTGGAATTAACTTGGGTTAGGTGTACTGCATGGGCTTCTCAGTGAAGTCAAATAAAAGGCAGAGAGTCCAGAGTTTGCTGCTATTGCAGATGAAAGCTACAGTGCTTCACCTCCAGGATTTTATCTTCTGTTAGCATGTGGAGTGCACAAGTCTCTCTCCTCCTTAAAGGCAAGGCGAAGGAAGTTATTTTCTCTGGGAAATAGGGCTTCCCAGTACAATACTCACCATCCTCCAGCAGTGGCTCATCACCTCATAAATTGCCTTGGAGGCCAGCTTGGGTTTGTAGAGCCGAAATCCTGCATTGATTTCTTCCACCACTTCTGCATTGGTGCGATTCTCATAGGGGATTTTGCCTTCGCTGAAGACTTCCCACATCAGCACTCCTAAAGCAACCAAACAGGAAAAAAATCACAAGGAGACAAATAAAATCCTCAGCAGGGCCATTTTCTACCTGCTCTTCTCTGCAGCTCAACATTGGTGCCAGTTACTTGGAAAAGCATTTTCACTTGGATTCTCAGTAGAGAGCTGAAAAGCCAGGCCCTAACACAGCTGTACAGTTAGAGGATGCCAGCCAGGATCTCTGGTGCTCTCTGAAGCACCTCCCTGTTGAGTCTGTGAAGGGCCTGAGCACCCAGCTCCTGCTGTGCTGCCCGTAGCTCACCCTAGGAGTGCACAGCTTCAGCCACAGCTTCAGCCAGCAAAGGGCACGGGAAGCACAGAATCCACAGGCACAGACTAGCAAAGGTTATAATCCTGCATTATTTACTGCTGGCCCCAGGGCTGAGTGGCACCCCATTGACTGTGAGCTGTGCACAGCACACTGCCCCATTCACTGTGAGAGCTGGAGAGGGGCCAGGCCCATGAGTGTGCCAGATCCACAGCCCAGGGGACAGCCTTTGTTATGGCTTTGGGGAAAAACACACAGCGGTGCCCTTATCTGTGAGGGTCCAGAAGGGAGACCAAAGAACGGACACAAATCGTCAAACAATGCATTGTGGAGCAGGAAATGAGGTGAGAAGTGTGAGCAGTGAAATAACGTTTTCAGATCAGCATGAAGGAAATGGAGTCAGCAGAGCAAATTTGGAAGGCAGGGGGTTTGAGTGAGGCATGACTGCCCTGGGATGACATGCAGAGAGATGGAGTGCCTAAATCTCCTCTCCTCTCCTCTCCTCTCCTCTCCTCTCCTCTCCTCTCCTCTCCTCTCCTCTCCTCTCCTCTCCTCTCCTCTCCTCTCCTCTCCTCTCCTCTCCTCTCCTCTCCTCTCCTCTCCTCTCCTCTCCTCTCCTCTCCTCTCCTCTCCTCTCCTCTCCTCTCCTCTCCTCTCCTCTCCTCTCCTCTCCTCTCCTCTCCTCTCCTCTCCTCTCCTCTCCTCTCCTCTCCTCTCCTCTCCTCTCCTCTCCTCTCCTCTCCTCTCCTCTCCTCCTCGACACTCCTGCTAAGTCAGCATGAAACAGAGTTCATTATCTGGTATTATATAGAGTTGCACATGTATAATACATTAAATTGGTAATATTTGAAGTGTTCTGAAGTATCTCAGTAGTTTGATTTTCTTTCATTTCTTTCACTTGAATGATTTAGGTTTGCTTTTCTAAGCCAGTATTCAGGCAAAACACCCTTGGAGGAGAGTTTACTTGAGGACTGAGCCCCCAGATTTTCTCAGCTGGAGCTGTTGAATTTTCTCTATTTTGACAAGAGTTCCTTACCGAATGACCAAACATCAGATTTGGTGCTATAGTTGCTGTAGGAGAAAACCTCTGGGGCAGACCACTTGACTGGAAACTTGGTACCTGTGGAGCTGGTGTACTGGTCATCCAGGACAATCCTGGAAGAGGAAAAGAAGGGGGAATGCTGAGTGACCCCATCCCATGCCAGCCCCAAGGGACCGTGCGCAGCCCCGGTGCCTTTACCTCGACATCCCAAAGTCGGACACTTTGACCACGTGGGATTCCCCCACCAGGCAGTTCCTGGCAGCCTGCAAGAAAACAAGGTGCAAAGGCATCAGGTCAGAGCTAAAACACTGTCACAGCCACTCACGGGCTTTTATCCTGGAAGAGCAGATAAGGTTTAAAAAAGGAGCATCAAAGTGACATTGTGCCATACAAAGAGGACAAAACCCTGAGCTTCTCATCCTTTCTGTACATTTTGCAGCATGATCCTCTTGCCAGAAAAGCTATTCAGCCATCACTCTGACAGGCCCCTGTTGCCCAGAAAGGGTGGAACAAGACCCTAAAATAGCCACAGCTACTCACAGTCATTGCACGCCTAATGGAACTGCAGCAGTGACTGATGGAGCTTGACTGAAAACCCCTCAATTAAAACTATTTTATCATCGATGCATGTTTATACATGACTTATGCTAGAACAGGTCTTTTTGTCATCTTCACTGGTTTTAGCCATGAAGAGTCGTCAGTACTGTGGCTTTTGGGGAGAAAAAGAGTCCACTCAGATAAAAAAAGACAAATGTTATGGCTTGTTTCTTCTCTCCCAAAACCAGTTAAGGGGAATAGATTGATCAGTGCTCCCAGACTTGTTTGTTTGTTTTTTTTTTTTTCCTTAAAATATTTGTGCTGCTTTTGCAGTGAGGGCAGATACAGGATCTCCTATAAACAGACAGGCAGGAGGAGTGTGGAAGCTGAAATGAAGGAAGAAAGCAGAGGGAAAAGCCCCTCTGGAGCAAAGAAAAAATCCACACATGGGCCCAACATACCAGGTCTCTGTGGATGACTGAGTTTTGTTCCAGATAAGCCATTCCTTCACACACATCCAGGCACATCCCCAGCAGGGTTTCCTTGGAGAAGCTGCCCCGCTGGCTCCTGAGGTAGTCGGACAAGCAACCGTTCTCCATGAACTCGAACACCAGGCAGATGGGAGCATCCTCAAAGCACACACCATAAAGCTGGACTAGCTTGGGGTGAGACAGCTTCCTGTGGGGTAGAGGGGAAGGTGGAAAAGAGGCTGAAATAGGCTCAGTGCCTGCTATCCTCATAGCAAGTGTGTTATATACAGCAATTTATGTCACAGTGCTGATCCCAGCTCACTGCAAAGGCCAGCTTTGCAGATGTGCAGACCAAAGACTAAATATCATCCCATTTTATTGGTAGTGGTCACCAAAAGATTTTTCTGTGTGGAAAACGATCCAATCAAACAAAAATAAAATCTATTTCGGTCTGTCTTGTGGAGAGGGAAATGCAAAAAAAAGGCAAAAAAAGTCAATAAAACCAAAGACAAATATATTCAGTTGTGCAAAGCAAAACATTTTACAGGTAAGGCTCTTCAATGAAATTGCCCTTAAGTTTTAAGAGATCTTTTCTGAGAAAAACCACTTTGCTCTCCAAAATGCACTGTCAATTATCCTTGCCTTCCTGAATAGCAGAGATCTGGAAGACCATTCTGGATACTGATAGACGTGGAAGCACAGTAATTCACTTACACTTTGAATTGCCTTCCTTTGTAGCCACCAGAGCTCACCAGTCTATTTACTGTTAAGATACATAGCAGATAATCCAAGTTTGAATTCACTACTCAGATTCCTGACTTTCATTCAGTGGTATGAATCCCACAGGGTGTGATTGTCGTGGTGAATCTACCACTTACATCAAGACTTTGGCTTCCTCGATGAAATCCTCCTCAGACATCGCTCCTTCACGGATGGTCTTTATGGCTACTTTGGTCTTGTCCACCAAGTAGCCAAGGTAGACCACCCCAAACTGACCACTGCCAATCTCCTGCACACGGGTGAGCTCAGAGGCATTAATGACCAATTTTCCTGTTGGTTGCAAGGGAGAAAGAGTAAGGACTGAGCAGTAGAATGCCAAACAAAAAGCTTTTGTGGGTTAAACACTGAGGCAGGACTCCAGGTGAGACTTTTTGGCTCTCCCTCAAGTTGCCTGTCTGACCTCTGATAGCTCATTTGACTAGTCAATGCCGCAGGTCATGGGTATGAACAACAACATCCCCTTTCTCCCTCCTTTGTCTTGCCTATCCAGTTCTTCAGGGAGGATTGTTTTTACCATGCTTATGTGCAGTACCCAGCACAACATGGGGCTTGAGTTGCTTTGAAGTCTCCAAGAATTACAATAAAGATGATACTGGCAAAATTCTATTGACAACAATATTCAAATGAAGACATCTTTCAGGAGGAACTCAGCTTTCATCAAATTATTCTATGCTCCCATTTCCATCCCCTTTGTTCAGCATGCATTTTGGTATTTAATGTTGACTTCACTGAGATCCTGAGGTTCTCATCACCTCCCTCAAGGCACTGCATGATCAGTTCAGTCCTTATCCATGGCCATGACAAAGATGACAAGCTGCTGAACGGTGCAGTGCAAAGACCTGAAGAAAGCCATTTATTGTGGCTGTAACCACACAAATATTCCCCAATAACCATGGGGATGTGCAGGATCACCCAGCCAACCAGCCAGGAGTGTGATTCCCATGCAGTCATGAGAGAACCTTACCGTAGCTGAGCCCTGCGGTGATGGGGGCCTGTTTCCTCCAGGAGGAGACTGCGTATCGCAGCCGCGTCACGAGACCTGGGGACATGGGGACATGTTCCTGTTACTGCACAGCCATGGCAGCCTGGCTGCCACCACCCCAGAGGGCAACTTGGATTCTGGAAGCAGATTTATTGCACTGAGTTCTCAGCTCCACTTGAGGGCAGCTGAACCTCTGTGCAGGCTCTGGTTTCCTGCCTGAGAGAAGGAAGCCGGTTCTGAGCACTTTCAGCTTATTTCCCATTTTCACATCCAGAGCTTTGGGTCTCTGTAAACTCTGATGAACTTCCAAATGATACGTGGTATTTACAGGGTATTTTTGAAGCCCAGTGTTTCCCTTGGTACTCCTGGACTGTAGGGATGGGAGTCACCGTGTCTGGTTATGGATACTGGCCATGTCCTTGACTTTGTGTCAAATCAAGACCCGGGGATAGATCACCTCAAGAAGGCCCTGCAGTGTAATTCCAGCAGATAGCTTGGCCTGGCAATGGTGACATCCCCAGGGCTCTCTATATGTCATTATGACATCTGTGTTGGCCATGGTCAGCCTTAGAAAGACAACCAGAGTGAGGATGTAATGCTGGAAGCTGGCCTGAAATGGCCATTTCAGAATAAGTGGGAAAAAAGGTGATGCCATTTAACACTTCATTGTAAGGACAGAGGGCTTGGGAGCCCTCTTTCATTTAAAACAGTCACCTGGCAAACCAGCAGCACCTCTGTTCAGCTTCTCTCACCTGCTGCATTGTGCTGGTGGTAGTTGATGAGGTCAGGGATGGAGTCAAACACGTGCTTTTCTGCCAGGTAGTATCGCTTGGGAAAGTCAGTTGTCTCATTGATGTGATAATGCTTTATAACAGCATTGTTGTCCGTGCTGAAAAAGAGGAGGTTTTCTTTGAGAGAAAATATCTTTCAGCAAAAACACAGGGATTTGGGGTATAAACAGAAACAAGTGAGCAAAGGGGAGAAGTTTCCCCCAGAAACAATGGGGGAGGAGCAAGGAGTGAGCTGCAGTTGCTAATGAACTCCGTGTACTTGTATGTTCTCCCTCTCACTTGCAGAAGGTCTCATCTCGAGAGAAAGTCTGAGGCTTCCTGATAAGAGAAGGTTGTGTACTAAGTTTCTCTGCCTCTTTGTGAAATACAACTTTCTGCCCCATCACTGAAACCCCTTCACTTGTCATGCACTACCCACCTCTGGTGAGTCCAGCACACAGCCCATGTTGATCCCACTGACACTTAAGTTCAGGGGACAATGCCATCAGAATGACAGCCCCAGTGATGTCCAAAGGACTATTTATGGGCACATATTTAGATTCAGGGAGAAGTGGAGCCTTTAATACACTTTGGGACTGGCAGCTGACTCTTCTGCCTTTTTTGGAAGTGTTTTCCCTCCATCATTTTCATAACCTTTCTGCTCTCTTGTTATAGTGCCAAAACAACTATACAGAGATTACACACTCATAGAAGCCATTTCATTGATGTAATTGATGTGAAAAGCTGCTGAGCTCAGCTGTACCTTAATGCTTTGGTGAAAACAGAGACTGTGTACATGCCAGGCTGCCTCGAATCTCTCACCATGAAGGCCCCTTCTCTACCCTGGAACAGAAGCAAAGGAAAGAAAACTGGTTAGAGACATAATGGAAAAAAAAAAAAAAAGAAGAAGAAGTAGGCTGGGAGCAAAGCTGTGCTTATTTCAGCCCTGTCATGAAGATGTGCTAAACATATAGGAAAAAAAAAAGAGCCATCACCCCACTGACAGAGCTTGGTGTGTTCCATGCACAGCTCTGGTGGCTGCCCAGGGCCTGCAGGTGTCTCTTGGGTGTTAGGTGCTTTTACCTCAGCTTCCTCTCAGAGCTCTCAGAGGAAATGAGACTTAGGCACTTGTGCTGAGTACATGTGGGTGTGCTTCTCTGTCCCTCCAAATCTCTTCTCTGGAAATCCTGAATCCATTGACTGCCCTCAGCCCTATCTGACAGAACACATGTTCAATAAAATGTGTGGCTGAGTGGAAAGGCAAACCCCTCTGAGTGCTCCCCGTGGAGTGAGCAGCCACAGAACAAATCACAGTTTATCCAGCACCAGAGAATCCATATGGGAGTGTAGGAATGATTATTTACCAATGTACCACAAATTGGAAAGCCTTGGACACGATCCTGCCCTTTCCTAGGTACACCAGTCATGCAGTATCTAACATAAATGGGTAAGAAAGCAATCCTCCTGCAGTCTGGCACTCACAGAACAATTTTCTTTTTAACTTTTCACTGTATTTTTTTTCCATTCGTCTGAATGCTAAAATGCCTCATGGGGCACGATACCACTGGCCCAGATGGATCAGATGGCAAAAGAGATTTAACATCACTGTTTGGCTGGAATGTACTGTACTGACCTATATATTGGAAATAAACCCCACATTTTTCTTCTGTTTGCAGATAAAGATGATTTTCATCTGGCATCTCAAGTGCCTGATTTTTTTCACTCCCTCTCCTTTGCTTTACGTGGCAGGTTTCCTCCATTTCATGTCTTATACCCACCCACAGCACTTGATGCAGAGCTAATCCACCGAGCGCACCCTGCCTGGACCTCCTTCCCTAGAGCTTTGATCAGCTCCAGCTGAACACAGAGGCTGAGCTGCTCCTGCATCCCCGGGTATGAGCTGCTGGCTGTGCAGCTCTGCCCAGGTGGGATCAGCCTGCTGAGCTGTGAACTTCCAGGTTTGGCCCTTCAGTGTCTGCACAACATCTGCTGCAACTGCACCACACAATATCTGGCACAGGAAAGCTCTAAAAAAGGTCTCTCTGCTGCTGTAGAAGCATTTAATCATGCACAGTGAGGGCTTCAGGATTGGAGGTGGGCAGGTTTTGGTGGCAGCATCCTGCCCAAGTTCCTCTGAGCTCTATTCTTGCCCTTCCGTTCTCAGCTGACACCAAGCCTGGCCAAAGATCACTCACAAACTTGGCCACATTTCTGGGGAGAGCTGTGAAGTTTGCAAGGCCTTGAACCAGAAGTAGCACATGGGGGTAGTTACCACAGAAAAGTTTTACTGGTAGGAATGAAAGAAAAAATAAGACCACTAAACCATGTGTGGACTTTTCCTCTAGTACTTCGTACAAGTATTTTTAAAACAGCACAAAAATGCTGCTATTTCCATAAAATACTACTGTTCCAGGAAGGAACACATTATTTGTGTTTATTAACATGGACACCTGTTAATGTAAGAGCTGATTTAAAAATTAAGGCTGTGTTTGTGTGGAAAATTTGAACAAGAAGCTTATTCTTTGTATTTTCAGTACAGTCTTCACTGGAAAATTCTGGCTCAACTGAAAAGTTAAAGATGTGTGCTTACATGCATACACACAATTAAAAAAAACCAAACCCACAACCATACTTTTGGCTTTCACTCAAAATACTTCAGCACAAGATTGGTTAGATTTTCAGAGAGCTACTGGCATCCACAGGCCTCCTGCAGAGATAGAAAAGATGAGCTAAAATCACAGTTTTCAGCTGGCACAGTGCTCTGAACCAGTGTTTTCCTCCAGTTCCAGTTACTGGGTGTGTTTGGATGGCACAGCTCCATCCATGCTCAGCTACCCTGGAGATAAGGGGGGTGTGCTGGTGGTCCTTTATCTCACACTAAGGACACAGAGCAGGAACCCAGGGTTCATCTCTCTTACACACAGCAGCCCTTGCAGGCTTCATTTGTAATTACTTAACTATTATTTCCCATCCACCTCGTACATAAGACTGGTTTACCTCATCCCTGAGCAGAGTTTCTGCTTTGCTTCTGCTGATGTTCTTATTGTACCACCTGAAAACATCAAAAGACTCCGAGTCAGCATTTCTAGGCCAGGAAAGTTTCTCCTGAAAAGCTTCTGAGTGAAGCATCCCCAGGGTGGAATGTGAGCTGGGGTGGGGGCATCTGACGCTTGCAGCTTCAAATCCAGGGCACTCAGAGGTGCAAGAAAAATACAGGCACAACTCACTCATAAACTTGCAGATTCTCAGGTGATTTTTCCACCAGGTAGCTGCTTGGCACGTAGCCTTCATGCCTGTTGAGAGGCAAGACAAGTGTGAGTGTGCTGACAGACAGGATTTTCTCTGCATCTGTAGGAGTCAGCCTTGAAAGCTTTGCCTGCTCATTCATGATGAAAGTGCTGGTGGGGATGTATTGAGTGGGGTTACTGGAGAAGAAAACAACTGATTGCGCCTCTAAACTTGAGAGTTTCACAATTTTCCCCCCTGTGTATCACTGCAAATATCAGTCTGAATTGTTTATTGCTGTAAAATTAACTTTCAGATCCTTTTCTTCAGCTGCCTGAAGCAACAGCAAATGGAAGAAGGTTACCATAAATAACCTTCCATCACTTTTCCCCTGATTATAAGAGGATGCTTTGCAAAAGCTGAACAAGAGGGAATAAACATGTATGTTAATGGAAGAGCAAATTGGAATTAGAAAGGATTTGCACATTGGCTGTTGAAAAGGGACTTACCCATTCTTATCTTGAATCAGCCACCAATGTTCCTCAGAGCTGTCAATCACAAAATATTCCTCATTATATTGTAACGTCAGCTCCTGTGGGTTCTGGGCTTCATAGTCATATATGGCTATGACCACTGCTTCCCTTGGGTCCAGCAACAATTTCTGCACAAATTAGGCAAAAGGCTCATCACATTCACATTCATATTAATATTCATATTCATAAAAAGCAGTGGCATACTCTCTAAAGTGGTATTTTCCTGGCAGCACTGGTGTCCCCTGGGTTTAAAAGCCTCAAAGCACCCCAGACCATTTGGTGAAGTGTGGTGGCAGCAAGAGAATCTTTGGCACTTTCAAACAATGAATTTCATATAAAAATTTCAGTTGCACAGAAAATGCCCCGGGAAATTCTAGGTCACTGCACTGTGATGAACATCAATAAGGACATATTCCCCACTGGTAGTTAATCACTCAGATCAGGACACTAAGGATAGCATCACTGCACTCACCCAGTTATCTTCAGGAGTGGGAGGAAGAGGCTTCTTTGAGGCTGAAAAGAAATAAAGAAAGGTAATTTGAAGTAGGTGAGGACAAAACCAAGGGAGAAATCACCAATGCAATGAATTGATACAGTTGATACAAACCCACCGAACAGTGAGCTTTGGACTTTGAGAGCAAGACCTGCCAATTACACAGTGAATCTCAGCAGGGCTTGAAAACTGGGGTACAGATTATTTAAGGCATCAAGGTAAAAAATGCAAGGTAAATGTTTCTTTGGTGAAGAATGATTGACCATTTGGGTTCATTTTCAGGAGACAAAGTAAAGATTATGCTTGGCCATTGAAACCACAGAGGAAATATGGTTTGGTTTGGTTAAAATAGGACACTTACTATTGAATGAGTTTATCTCAAGAAAGTTGTTATGGCTTACTGACTGACCACAGGTGATCAAGTTCTTAGTTCTCCATCTCATTTCAAAACCAGCTCCAAGCATCACACAGAGGAAAATGTGAATTCAAAAAAATAGAATTCCACATACATTAAAAGATAAGCCAGAACATCCCAAGAAGCCAGGAACATGTCTCTTTATTGAAATCCAACATAGTATTTTTTAATGTTCTGTATAAAAGAGATGCAATCCTCTACTATTGCTAGGAATAAATATTTCCCATGTCGGGATGGTCTTAACAAGTCCCTTACCGTTTTTGGTGGGGTCATATACCACACAGCCAGCTGCCATCTTCTCTGTCTGAGCACAGCATCTCCACTTGCCATCCAACCAAAAGTCTGGATGACACTTTGAAGACAAACTGTTGTTGTATCTGATTTCTGAAAAACATTAGGGGAAGAAAAAGAAAGGGGGAAATGAATTTATTTGCATCCACATTTGTTCTAGATGTCATCTAAAACTAAATGGAAATAATCTGCTCTTTAAGAAGCTTCTGCATGCTTGTTTTCAAGATACTGTTCAAATCGTCCAAAGGAGGGGATAGTCTCCAAATGTTCAATGAGAAGAGGTGATAAAGTAGAAGCTTGGAGTAGGGGAATAATTGATTGCAAGAGTCAGTGCATGAACTTCACAATATCTCCATCAGGCACAATGTTTTCAGAGGGGACAATACAGCAGCAATGCTGTAAAACAGAAAAAAGCTGTGACAGAAGCCTGGTGCACTTTTTATGTAACTAATTGACACCTTCCTCATGTCAAGCACTCTGTTTGTCTCTGCCCCCAGTGTTGGTTACTGCAGCATCATGTGAGTGAACCACAGTACAATTCAGGAGGTGAATAGGAAATGAAAGCTACCCACAAAAATGTTCCTTAATAATCATGATTCTCTAAAAAGGTTGTCATCTAACCAAAAAAATTTATTAATAAGAGGTGAAAAATTTTCTGTGTAGAAAAAGTTATTTAAAAAAATAGCCATAGAAAAATCCTCGTCTCTTCCTGAAGAAGAAACCTCAAATTACAGTCATTTATTAAGAGTTTATTCTAGAAAGACACAAATCATAGAATCCCAGAATGGGTCGGGCTGGAAGGGACCATGGTCGGTCATCTGGTCCAGCCCCCCTGCTCAAGCAGGGTCATCCCAGAGCATGTGGCACAGATGGTTTTGGAATATCCCCAGGCAGGGAGACCTCACACCCTCTCTGGGCAACTGCACAGGGAAGTTCTTCCTCATGTTCAGGTGGAACTTCCTGGGCATCGTTTCTGCCCATTGCCTCTTGTCCCATTGCTTGGCATCACCAAACAGAGCTGGTCCATCCTCTGACACTTCCATGGGAACACTGACAGACATTAAGGTCCCCAAATAAACCATCCCATATCCAAAATTCCTATGTCTGCTGAAAACACACCCACCAGATTTACAAGCATCTCGATTTTATAACCCACTACCTGGGTTATAAACACTTTGACTGCTGAGATTGGAGACATTGACTCCTCCTGCTCATTTTCTCAGCATTATTTGTGACAAAGCTGGTCAGATATAAGCACCTTCCACAGCTGGGTGGGCAGGGGTTTTTTACCTTCCTTCAGCGTGAGGACCCATCTCTGCCGGCTCTCGCGGTTGGGGGCAAACACGTAGAGGATGTAGCTGTCATGGACAATCTGGAAAGGGGGTAGAGAAAGGAGCCAGCCATGAGAAGCCATCCCAGATGCACTGGTCACAAGGGAGCCACCAAAGGAAAGAGGCAGCACCCCTCTTACTAACAAGCTACGTGCCAAATGATGATGTGGGAAGTGGAATAGCAGGGACTGTTCAGAAGCAGCTCTTAACCTCTGTCTTAGGTTGGAAATGGGTGTGTGTGTTCTCTTCCTATCTGATGGGGCAGTTATCTTCTGTTCATTGGGCAGTTTTCTTTATCTCTTCCACAACCCACCCTCCTTCAGGGGAGATCTCTTCTGTTCATGGGCCAGTGAGTGTCCCTGCATGGCTGATAAAATTCCATCATCCCACTGGGAGAAGCGCTGCCCAGAAGGAGGAGCCAAACATTCCTACCTGGATATAATCTGAGGTTTGGAGCACCACAGCAACCTTCTCCCACTGGATTCCCAGAGGAGAAGCCCTTTCCCACTGGATTCCAAGGCAGACCAGGCCCATCTACACCACCACTGGATCTTCAGAGGAAGACTACACCCTTCTACAGGATTACTGCTCACCTGTCCCTGCAGGAGCACTGCAGCCACCATTTAATGGCACTGCAACCAGCACCCTGACCCACAGGTGCCAGGTCATATTCTGACTCTGACAGTGTTGTTTTGTATTACTGCATTGTGGTTTGTTTTAATTTTTTTTCTTCCCTAATAAAGAACTGTTATTCCTGCTCCCATATCTTTGCCCAAGAGCCCCTTAATTTCAAAATTATAACAATTCGGAGGGAGGGTTTTACATTTTCCATGTCGAGGAGGCTCCTGTCTTCCTTAGCAGACACCTGTCTTTTCAAACCAAGACAACCTCACTGACTTTTGATTATTTAAATTGGAGTAGAGCTTCTGATCAAGAACCCAGTGTTGGGTTCATTAATGACTGCACTGTGAAGCAAATGCTATTGAAATACAAAATTAAGTGATGTCTCTCTCAGTATGGTCAACAGACAGACTCACCTGGAAAGGATATTTGTACTGACAGGGAATGATGATGTCACTTCTCACAATTTCCACACATTTAATCCTGGAAAGTTCCACAGAACCCTTCAAAGTCCTTTTTTTCTAAAAGACAGAGGAAAGCACTTGGTTGATGCTAATGATTGTGGATTAAGTGAATAATTAGACTAGACAGTTGTGTCCGTGGGAGATTTAGTTTTAATGGAGCAGAATCAAATTAACTGATTATGTGAGACATTAAAAAATGTAAAGAATAATTCTTATATTTGGCATCTCTATATGCATGCCCATACACATACATATATGCACATACATATATTTCAACTCAGGACATTGATTTTAGAGAACCAGTCAAAACTTCTATTTGAAATTCAGCTTTTACTTTTTTTATTCCAGCAAAATGAAATCCCTTTTAACAAAAAAAAGAGAACTATTTTCATTCAATTTTCAGTTTATTAACACTCCTGTTTCATACTGAAAAGATATAAACTAATAAACATTTTATTTAAAAAAGCTTGGGTACTGAGACTTTCAAAACTATTCATTTCATCCAAAATGTGCAATTTTACCATATCTGTCTTCCAAATAACTACAGCATTTCACTATTTTTGTTTAATCTGGCTTTTCAGCTAAGAAAGAAACAAAAGGGAATTTTGAAATAAATATTATTCTAAAAAACTTGCCAACAAAGCTGTTTCTCTGGCATCCTCTGCTGCACTTCCATTCACCAGGTGTTTGGGTATATCAGGTACCCAAATAACAGTATGGGCAGTGGGGAAAGAGTAAAAAGAGCAGACATTCATGTATCCCAGCTGCCTTGGTGTACCCTATTCCCTGTGGAATCCTCACCCCGTGGCTCCATGACCAGTGGCACTCAGCTTTTGCAAGAGAGGGGTGAGGGCAGCTGGGGGAAGTGGAGCTGAGGCTCAGCCTCTGGTGCTGCTGCAGGATCCACTACATGAGGTTGCTCTTCAGAGCGAGTTGGTTTCCTGTTTTGATTCATTTTCAGTAGGGATTAAGCAGTAAGCTGTCCCCCTACTCAGCTTTGGGACAGCATGACGGAAATCAGTGAGGTTTAAGAACACCAAAACACTGCAAAGCTTTTGTTTTCCAAACACTGCCAGCAGGACAGAGCCTGAACTTCAGCTGCTGCCTTGTACCTGCCACAGGTTATCACTCAGAGACTCAGCAAGACTTTGGCAACCTTTTGACCCTCCCTTGGGCCCCAACTCTTTGTGTCTTACACCCTCCAGCTCCCTCTTGTCCTTTTTTCCCTCTGTCACCACCGCCCTACAGCTCTGTCCCATGGCAGCAGCCATCCCCACCACTGTGCCAACCCCACTGCTGCTCCTTTGCCACTTTCAGAGTTAAATTCAGCCTAAACCAGGGCAGCAGCTCACGCCTCTGGAGATGGGGGGAGGTTTGCCACAGAGCACTGTCAAACAGCCTCAAAACAGAGAGGCCCTGAGGGTCCCCAAGCCTCATTCTTGCATGACCGGCTCGGTATTTTGCCTCTGTATAACTGGACTTGAGGCAAAAGAGGAAAATTGTTACAGCGTGGTCTCACATTGCTCTTGCTGGCCTTGGCTGGTGCATTTGTGGTTTGTATTTGTATTTGCTTGCAGTTTAACCAGTGTCTCTGGATTTACTGCCAGGACTGTCTCCTGTAGACATCTGCCTGTGTAGCTCTCTGGGGTGTAGGATTCTCCTAAATCAGTAAGCCCAAGGCTTTAAAGCACCCCTAAATGTAAATGCCAATTAACTCTCAAGAGTGCTGGCAAGCCTCAGAAGGCCTTACTGAACCCCATTTTCACAATCTATTTCCTTTCATTCTTATCTAGTCACTTCTTTTAGACTTGGCTTCCTCTGTCTCTTCTTCAAAACCTCCTCTATCATTTGTTCTACCCCTGGGACTTCTACCCTTTTGATGAGGCACAAAGCCATTTATGTCCTATAAAAACCTTCAATTTTGCTAGTGCTGTGCCCTTCTTCATCTCATTCCTTTGAAGTCCCGGGGTTTACCCACATGCATTCCTGCCCTGAGGCTTTAGCAAGTGATGCTGTGCCAGGCACAGGCTCTGCTCTTTCCCTGCACACTGGTTTTTGTTGATGCTTTTCTGGACTCTGCTGAAAGACAGGGTCCAGCCTTCTCAAGGAGCTTTGTGCAGTTGCCCTGCAGCTCTCATGACCCACTGTGTTCCTTTTAATCACACAATTCAGTGATGGAAGCTTCTCATACTGTCATGTTGCAGCACAACATTGGTGTGTGTCTCATAGCCACAGCATTGCCCAGCAGGTCCTCAGCTGATGGGACCCTGCTGATAGAAAGCAATTACAGTCCTCTAGCAGGACAAACAACTGGAATTACCACTCACAAACCAGGCATTACCCAGAAAATGGGCTGGAACTAAACATATCCCTGCTTTTGTGATGTATGTCCACACTTTAATCCAACAAAAGCAACAGGGCCGTTTAGAAAGAAGGGGAGAGAAAAAGCCTCTTAAAAATGGCCTTTGAAAAACCTCAGAGACTTGTTCCTAAAAGGGCGAGACAAAACATGCTGACAGATCTCCATTTGCTCTTTCCAGCCTGCCCAGAGTATAATTGGGTAGATGTTTTAGCTGGTCAGTAAAAGCATCAGTGGTCTTGCTGTGAGCCATGTGTGGAAAGAACCAGGGCAGGCTGCTGTGCCACGAGGAGAAGCACCCATGCTGCAGATCAGCCCATCCTGATTTCTTTTGTTTGGTCCATGATTTGCAATATATCAGTTCTGGGAACAGCCCTGAAAGGAGCCAGGTGCATCACAAGCCCAGTGCATTGATATCTTCATCTTTGGTACTCCTCCTCCTCTTGCCACATAGCTCCAGAAGCTCTTTCATTGATTAATCCTTTGGTTTGTCTCTGCTGCATAAATCAGATGACTCTGGTGGTCCCTGACTGCTTTAGATGCCATGATAATTGAACATGGGACAATGGACACAGCCCTACCCTACAATATAAAGAGGCATCTCTTTGTGCCTGCCTGAGGAATGAGCTGCCTGGCATCTCTCATGTGCTAAAACCAGCCACCAGCACTGCTGCTCACCCAAAAAAATGAATCACTTCTCTCCAGCTCAGGGGCAGGGGCAGGGATGTGGAGCTCATGGTGAGAGGGCAGTGGCTGCTGTAGGTGACACAGGTCTGCTTGTGATCACACTTCCCGACCATGGCCCTGCACCCTCAGCCTTCACAAAGCTCTGAGATCGTGTAGGATACGGGGCTGAAAGGCTCTGCCGTCTGGCTGAGTGTTTGGGCTGAAGGTCCCTCGGTGGGTACTATGTTTATCAAAGGGCCCTGGCAAAAGGTGTAGCCACCAGTGCTGGGAGTAGAGGGAAGGGAGAGGAGAGGCAGGGGAGGGCAGAGCCTCATCTCAAGGAGCAGAGGAGGAGACCAAAGGCAGCATTTCTTGGCAGGAAGGCAGCACCCTGTGCTCCATAAAGCTGGCTTAGTTCTAAAGTTGCATAACAACTTGTGTCTTCTTTCTTTTGTTCTGGTGAGGGGAAAACCAAGCCATCAAAGATTCACGTGGCCCCAGTCTCCTCAGCAGCAGTCCCTGCTGAGGGCCGTCCACGCTGCAGCTTGGCTTTCCTTGCCCAGTGGTGTTTGTGTTCACCGTCTGCCTCCCCATCTCCTGTGCATCCCTTCCTGTGCAAGGCTGGCAGTGCTTCCTTGGCAGGAGGGTAGGGGAAAGCTGATTTATAGCTGGGGTGGAGCAAGGTAGGAAATTCCAGTCCTCAGCAAGCTCGACCACAAAAACATTTCCATCAATGAAAGCATTTAATGACCTTCTCTGTACCATCAGGGTTTGGGTTTTTTGGTAAGAATCTGAGCCAAACTTCATTCCCTGTTTTCACTTAATGTCTTGACTAAAAAGAGCAGTACTTAAATGGTGATTAAGTAGATGAAGGATCTTTGCTTTGACCCTGAGCCACCTGTTCCCTGTCTTTCTGCTCTAGCTGGGCTCGGTGTTCAGCCTGAACAGAGGCAGCAGCTGATTTTGAGGGCTGTGCAAGGTGGAACTCCCCATGGCAGAGAGCTCAGCTGCCTCAGTCAGCTTCAGCCTTTTAAATGAGTGACGTGTTCCTGCCTTTCAAGGAGCTTTCTTCAGGCCTTGCTGAGCTTCTGAAAGAATTTGGAAAGGAATTTCTTGATGCAGAAATAGCAACCAGAAGCTTATGAGATATCACTGGAACAAGATGGAATTATTTTTAATGGTAGCCCTCCTGCTGAAGTATTTTTCCACCAACCCAAAGACCTGAGCTTGAACTTGAATCTCCTTGAACACTGTGTTGATACAATTACTTTCTATCTCTTATCATATTCCTTATCTGTGGAATGTGCTGTTTTTCTCATTAATAGTTAGGATATTAAGAACTGTTGAAAACTGGATTCATAGCAACTTTTCCTGGACGCTATCTTCGTTCAGTTTTTTGTGAGTTTTCTCACATTAGGAAAACTGATAGTTTCAGGGCTTAAAGGAAATAAAACAAATTAACTAATTGTTAATTTGAATCTGAAAACTAAATTGAAGAAATTGATTTTTAAAATAAACTTTTAGGGTATTGTGCATTTTCTGTCACGCTAACTGTTCTAAAGGAGAATTGGAGAGGTGTGATAATTGAAAACACTGGAATTTTCTGTAGAACCCTGGCTGTTGTATTATATTTTATTATCTCCAATGTATTTTGCTATATTTGATATTTAAATGCCTTAATGTGTCTGCTTGTCTTACCTGTCCATCATGACTATTTTGTCCTTCAGCTTGAACTAAAAGAATAAATAATTTGTTTTTACTGCTGTTTTCACATCTCAAAAACAGGAAGGTGTTTTGGGAGTGGGCACACCCTGGATGCAGAGTGCACAGAACTGTGTTAAATAACAAAACCATCTGCAAATGGTGCTAGAGATGCCTCCATTCAACTATTTACTGTCCTTACACAATCCTATAGACCCGATCCAGCCCTGCATTTCCTCTAAATCCAATTCCAAAATTCACTTTGGCTCAAGTCTTGTCCGAGATGGTTATCAGGGTGCCCATCTCTACAACAGCACATGTGGTTGGACAAGAAAATCAATGCCATCATCAAGAAACAGAAGAGAAAGATAAAAAAAAAGGAAGATTTTTGGCTTTCAAATGAGCTTTCTAATATGATGGAAATAAGCCTTTTATGTTGCATAAAAGCACATGGAACAACTCCTGAATACCATATTAGTTTCTTCAAAGCTGTTCTTGACTCCAGCAAAGACTGGGAGCAGTGGATTGCAGTGAATGAAGGATTCATTGGAAGAAAAGAAGCTAAATTAAATCAACTGTATGACATCACATTTTCATGAAAAAAAAAAAAAAATCTAAGCTTTAAGGCCACAATTAAAATTCCCCCAGAAAGGATGAAAGAGTATAGAGCAACAGGCAGGCATTGCAATAAAATAAGTTACAACGTTGATTACAATATAAAGCAAGGTCAAAAGCACTGGGAGAAAAAAATGGCCACAATAGAGAAGTCTAATAAAAGGTAACTATTAGGAAACCTTGTATTTATTGTTACATATTTGAATTAGGAGGTATTCCTTCCTATTTAAAGATATAAAAGAAAACATGGGTTGAAGATTTTGCTATGTTCTTAATGTTCTCTGACAGAAGGAAGATTTGAGCTTTGTAATTCAAACAAAATGGAAGTATCTGACATTTGCTGCTAAAACATTGCTCAGAAGTAATTTAAATTTTTTTCTTCAAAAATTAAAGACTAACAAATACACAGAAAAGGACATAGTAGGCACAGAACTGGTAAGGAACAGAAAGGGCAAGTAGAAAATTATTATAATCATATTCTGGAAGGTAAAATTAGTTATTCCAGCATAAAAAAAAAATGAGCTATTTTTACTACCAGGCTTTACCACATGTTTGTGTAGTTAGAAAGGCCACAGACACCAGACACAGAGAACCTGCATTTTGCTCAAGGCAATCCTGTCTAGACAATATCACCACCCTGAATCAGGATGCTGCTGCAGGAGTCGTGAGTGAGAACAGCAACAGACAGGAGCTTTACAAAAATCTAGAAAAATATTGGGTAGGATGGACTGAAATAGGTTGATGAAAGATGTGGAATCTCTACCCTTGGCTTTGAAACAGTGGCCAGTCAATGTTACAGCCAACCTGTGCTGGTGTTGGTGACAGTCATGCTTAGAGTGTTGATCTTATCCTGGCAAAAAGTCTGATTAAATGAATTTAAGAAGTGCTCTCCAGCCAGAATTACCATGATTCTGTCATTTCACAATAGAAACAAGGCTCATTGTGACAAAAATATCAACTTAATCTTCCAACAACTCCAATAATATAATTTGCATTATTCAAAATTCCTGTTAAGTTTTCAGAGATGTAATAGACATTAAGGCACAGATTTGTACTTTGTGTCCATCTTATTTAGGGTTGTATTGATTTTATTGCATAAAAAATTGATTGAGATGGGTGATGCAGGCAGATGCCAAGCCTGACTTCTTTGTGGGTGATATGTGTATTATTAATAAATTAGTTGGAGATATGCATCAAAAAATAAGTGGTATTGCAAATTCTGGCAAGCAAACAGAACTAGTTAATAAATACAAGGAGGTTATGAAGAATGACATATCTAGTCAGAGGTATTTATTTGGAAGGTTGTTTTTAAAACCATAATTAAATTCCCTTTAGGTGAGGACTGCAGCTTCATGACTGCTAAGGTGTTCAGAATACACAAAGCAATAAGAAATGCTTTGAATGGCCACTTTAACTAACAAGAAGACCAGAAGGGAGATCTTCAGAAGAAAAGTTTTAATCTGTTTACATTAGAGTCTTGGGGAAAAAAACAAGCTGGATTCTGTGTAGAGTAATCAAGGTGAAAGGGACTGGACTGAGGAGCAAAGCACTGCTTTTTGTCCCATGGGTAGCTGGACTGCTGCAAGCAACCCCACATGTAGATAATGCTACAGAGCAGCTGGGGCATTGCTGGGATGCTGATAAAAGTCTTTTCAGCCAAATTTATTCATTTGTTCTCACATAAAAAGAGACTGAAAGCAGATTTCAAGGCCCACTGAAGTGCCATCTTTGCCATCTTTATATGTGAGTATCAAAGATCTGAATGAAAGAGCCCAGGAAAAGGCTGACTCACTCTGTGTGACCTCCTGAACATCTGACCAGTGTAGGAAGAATTGTACTGATGTAAATGAAAACTTGGCTTTTTCTGGGTGAGCCTTTCATTGCTGCCTTTATCAGCTGGACTAATAATAGCCACCAAGTGCATAAATATATAAAATTTCAAAATATTTATGTGCCTGAATGATTTACCAAGGATCATACGCTGTTAGGTGAAGGGGATATAGATAATTCACCAGTTCAAGTGCTTTTGCTGTGTCTAAGTAAGGACACTTGAAACTCTGTCCCAGACACCTCCCCAAAGGGATTCATTTCTCTGCTGCTTCTGCAGAGCAGCAAGTGTACCAGGACCCTGAGAGTATCAGTGTCTGAATTATCCATTATTGTAGTAAGGATCAAACTCATTGAAACAGTTAAAATTATTACTCCCATGTGCTTGTTTAGTCACATGTACAGTAGCTACAAAATCAGACCCTGAAACAAATAATTTTTGCCTTTGGAATTGATTTGCATGTTATAATAAAGGCACTTCTGATGTCTTTTAGCAGAGATGGGGGCTGAATACATGTGCCTGTTATCAGGGCTTTGCTTTATGTTAAGACAGCCCTGCATTGTGCATTGCATAATGAATTCCAGAAAACACAGCTTCTTATTGTTGACAGTTATTGGGGGCTCATTCTCCTAATGAGACATGTAAATATCTTTCATTAACATTAAGGGCCACTGTGTGCTTGGCCCTGAGGAGAACAGTGCTCTCTGTCAGCTGTGCCACAAAGATGAAAATTACAATGAAAATGCCATTACAGTTACTGCAAAAAACCCTGCCTTTATGATGTCAGTTGTCTTGACAGCTTTGGGTATCATTTGCAGAAATATCCCTGTAGCCTTTTGGCCTGCTTATTTCCTTGTTTTGAACTGATTAAAAAAACCAAATCTTTGATGTCATTTTATACCTTTGATTTAAAATGCAGAGAAAGGGACTGTGTGTTAGACCCTGTTAAATACAGGCAGACTGTATAAACCAGGGCATAATGCATAAGTGTGTACTTTAAGGCATCCAGCTGAAATCAGTGGGACTTCTCCAACTTTTAAGCAGTTCAGTAGTTGTTTTACCAGACTTTGTGCACAGGCTGTTGTTACTGACTGACCAGAGACTGGAGAGATGGGAACTATACAGTACAAAACTCTGAGTACAGGAATCCACTGGACAGGATGTTAAGGGGTTCTTAAAGAAACTCACTGAAAACCCTTGGCAAACATCCCCAGAGAGGCCCCTTGAAAAGCCCATGCTTTAAAAGCTCAGATATGTGCTGGGCCCATCCATGTCAGTCCATGTAACACCTGAGGGTGCTCCCCATCACTGCAGCCAGCTGTCAGCAATGTTCCACCTGCAAACTGGCCCCTGGCAACGGTGACAGCCTGCTCTGACCTATGCCAGCCCCAGAAATTATCTGAGACAGTCCCTGTGGAGCAGAGCAAAGCAGTGCCCAGGGACTGCACCAGACAGTGAGCACCAGATCATTGATTTCAACACCTGCACATGGTGCCTGGTCCTGGTGCACTCCTGGGATGGGCACAGCCCATGTCCTGGGCAGGGATCATTGGAATCCTCCCTCCACTGGCTGTGAAATCAAATGCTGTGGGTTACCTCCATTCTGAGCACAAAACAAGATGGTTCTTGCATGGGCTTTCCTCTCCAGAGCAGCAATAGCCTGACCATGCAGAGGTCTCACCAACATGCTCTAATTTTGATTACTGAAGAGGCTGATGATCAGTTTTGGGAGTGTTTCACAGGACAAATTCTTCTCTCTCTACTTTGTGACGAATTCTTTTCATGTAACAACCTGATTTGGATAGTTTGTGTGGGAAGAAAAATCAGCATTTCATGGAACATCAGCCCTGTGATTACAAATATACCCACCACGCCTCCAATGTGCACAAGGTTCTAAAGTTGCATGTGCATTTACCTTCACATGTCTACACATATATTAAATGTGCATTTAAAAATATATAATATATAAGATAAAGTGGATAATACACCAAACCCTCATCTCACCTAAATGACCTTTTGGAAGACTCAGAGGGAAAATTTCCACAAACAGAGTGTGTGAAGTCTATGCCCCACTGAAAGTCACCAAGTCAGATTTTCCAAACTATTTCAGTCCCTAAAGATGCTGACAAGACACGTACTGCAAAAGTATCTAGTCAGAGTTACGTTCGATTCATGTCAAGCCCACTAAGACTCAGAAAGCACCAAAGAAAACTAGTAGTGAAGATTTCTCTAAACACCTACAGCAAAATCATTTAGATGCTTTTCAAAATTTAGCCCCAACTAATTAAGTGGAATAGTTATAATGGAACTTAAAATCTTACAAAAATGAAATTTGAAAAATAGCTTGAAGAACAAACAAAGACAGTCTCAAACCATAGACAGTCACAGTATGCAGCAATGAATTGTGTCCTGTTTAAAATGGAGGTGAGAAAAACACAGACTATAAAGTAAAAGCAAGAAAAACATTTCATTGGGCATATTTGAGAGAAATGACATGCAGGTGAAAATGACTGTTAACCTTTAAACCTTTAAACCTTTAAAGCTGGTTTATAACCCTAAATAGTTTGGGATAAAATATGAGGGCACGTTGTGCTTTTCTTTTATTGTTGGTTTCAGTGTCTACTTAATTTTCTGCAACTGA
This sequence comes from Anomalospiza imberbis, assembly GCF_031753505.1. NCBI lineage: Eukaryota > Metazoa > Chordata > Aves > Passeriformes > Viduidae > Anomalospiza > Anomalospiza imberbis. Next base: position 14,107,850 of record NC_089695.1, on the reverse strand, counting down.
GCAAGATCAGATGGCCTGAAGTTGCCAGTGCTGGATCCAAGGCATCACAGTTCTTCTCTGCCTACAGGAACAGTGCCTAATCATAATGGATTAACAGCAGGTTCAGGGACTGTTGGAAAACAAGCAAGATTATTTACAACCGTAACGAGGCTCCGCAAACATCCAGCTAAATAGAAGGAAATAATTCTCACTTCACTAGAGCACTAAACACAATGGGGTGCACAGATTGACTTCTAATTTTCTTCATATTTAGAAAATCAACAAAATGCAAAGTTGGGGAAACACAGCCTGGCCTGAGCCTGGATCTCATCATCACAGCCCATCTGAAGCTAGCTCCAAAGACCACACGTTATATGTGGCAGCTGACTTTATTTTAAAATGCTAGATGGATCTCCTACCAGCCATCAGCCTGATGCCTTGAAGAAAAGAATGAGAGTGAAGATCTGTGGACTATTTTTTCACAGATACAATCAGGGTACACTTGTGACCTTCACAATATGCCTCTCCAGGTCACCCCTGTCCCCATGTGAGGTGCTAGGCACAGGCAGCCCTTACACACAGCCCATGCCAAATTCCTACAATAAAACTAGATCCTTCCTATAAATTCATAGTCTTCTTCCTCTGTTCACACCAAATGCCTGCTGATCTGAAATTCTAAATGACCCATTTGACCAATTTTCAGTGCATGGTGCTGTAGCAGAAAAGTTAACAAAATGTGACACATATCATCCTTCCTCCATTATCATCCCTCCATTAAACAACTTTCATCATTCCTTCCACTGCTCTGAGAGAGAAAACGACTGACGTACCCCGTGGCGATGTTCATAGTAAGCCAGCTTGGATTTGGTCAGGACAAAGAAGCGCACTTTAAAGTTGGAGGGTGAAGTCCTTCTCTTCTGCTGGGATTTCTTGATCAGCAGTTCCTCCAGGAGCACACAGTTATTCATGGCTGAGCCAAGAATGTTTGTCTCCCAGGACATGGGAACTCTGTGCTGTGCACCTCGTCAAAGAAAGAAACACGAGAAAGAAGACAGTTAATAAAAAAAAAAAAAAAAAAAGTGTTCAAGAGGCAGCGTAGGTGCTTTTGAGCTTTATCTTCCCATCAACAGCAAAGCTTCCTTTCTGTCAGACCATAACCACATCCTCTCTGAAGCCAGAAGGTGAACAGCACATGTTGAAATACACGCTAAGGTAAATGTTGTGGAAAAAAAATAACATTGAGGGACATGCAGTAGATGTGAATCAATGATTAAGGGTAAATTAAAGGGGTGTGGCATGATTAAGCATCTGTCTCCTACTGGCTCATCTGGTGAATACAGTTATAAATGCACGCACCCAACATGGATGTTCAGGATGAGTGTCCCTACTGTCCTCCTGGATGTGGATCATGCATCCATATTTCTTTTGTGAAGGAATTATCCCTTTCCATTTTAAGGATTTAGTTCAGAGATTTCATACAATGCATTTTGAGGGAGTCGCCCATGTAATGATTCAGTTGACCAGGTGTGTGGGAATCCAGAGCATCCCTCTGGCTGCCCTGGAAGGTCTGGGACCCTGGCAGGGGGTCAGGAGCCCCCCTGTACAGAGCCCTGAGAGACACTGTCTCTGATCTCTGTCCATGGAAAAGAGTTTTCAGTCTTACAGGATGAATTACAAGCTCTGAGTGTTTGATATAAGTAGTAATTAGTGTGGCATGGGTGCAAAAGTAGAATTTTAGGATTCTAGGTAAGGGGTTCAAAGGAGGCAAGATGGAGGAAGTGGGCATGCCTTGTCCTTTTTCTTCTTTTTCATGCCCTCCATGTTTCACTGTGGTGTTGGCATTTTTCTGTTGGTTTGGGCTGGGGACACACTGTTCAACATGGGTGATAGGTATTGGCACGTTATTGTAAATATAGCACATGTAGTTTTTGGTACATAATGTTTGTAACATCCCACTGAGGGGCAGAGCCCCACACGCTGTCCTGCGAGACAGACCTGCTGCAGGTCAGAGAGAAAACATTTTAGATAAGAAAGAATAAACAACCTTGAAAACCAGCACAGATGAATTACGACTCCTTCTTTGGCAGCGGGGCTGAAAGAGAGAGACTTTCTACAATCTCGGGAGCGTCTAAGTATCACAGATCCCAACAAAGGTGGTGTTTGGTCAAAGGTCGGACTCAATGGTCTTGGAGGTCTTTTCCAGCCTTAATGATTTTGTGATTATATGAAAATTCCTAATGTGTAAGCGAAGACAAATGATATCCAGGATATACTTGTATAAAGAATGATAAATATTTACAGTCAGGAGATATTTAAACTGGTTACAATTTGGTTACAATAAGCAATAATTAATCAATTATCAATGATTACTTTTACTTGGGGATCGCTGACTGCCTCAGGTGTATCTGGTGAGGCTGTGGCTGGACGCTGCAGGGGGCAGAGGCACAGCATGCCCTCTGTGAGTGAAATCAAGACCAGTGTCATCAGCAGTGAAATGGGCACAAACACCCAACCAAACACATCTGATTTCCTCAGGCTTCCAGAGACTGCTCAGGGCAGTCAGCACCAGGCTTAATATAGAATTATAAACAATTTATGATGTGTCTAATACAGTCAGTACATCACTGTTCTATTTTAAAACAAATGTAATTCATTTTTGTCTGCTCCTTAATTTTTAATATTTTGTGTATTTTTTGTATTATTGATGTATTATTGTATTGCTGATGGTACTGGGGCTCAGAGAGATGGAGTCTGGTAGAACATGGCTAAACAGTAAGATAAAAAAAGTATTTTCATTAATTTGATATTTCTGAAAATTATTCCAGTGTCAACCATTTATTGGTGCTGAGACTAATGCAGCATTAGGGTATAAGGAGGCAGCTCCATATTGCTGATGTATTTTTAGAGTGTTTGCAAGCTCAAAAGAAGATACTAGATTGATTTTAAATACAGCTAATGAGGAAAAAAATCAGAACAAATATCAGAATTGCAAAAGAAGTGAAGATTTGGATTTATTTTAGGACAGTCCATGGACTGACTTGGGAACCACAGAATGTACTTTTTATCCCCCCCAAAATAAGAAGTAGCATATCCCTTCCTTGCTTTACATTTTTTAGGCATTAGGCTCCAGGGATCATCAAATGTTCTTTAACAATTTTGTTCAATGCTTATTAAGAATGTGCATTTGCCATAAAAATACAATTTAAATATAGCACTTAATGTACAGATTTGTAGAGCCTTTGCTTAAGACAATGCAGTACCATAGGACAGAAACGAGGACAAACTGAATCTGTTGTGCAGCTGATGCCTATATATCTATATAAAAATTAAAAAATAAAAATAAATTTAAAAAATAAATATGGTGGCCTTGCTGAGGACAAGATGCAGCAGATATTGTAACATTTGTCTTGCTGAAGTCCAGTAAATCTGTACTTCATTTCTCAGCAGAGTGACTGAGTACCAAGAAACTCTTGTGGTCAGATGACACAAGTGTGTGATCTCCTAAAAAAGCATCCTGCTGTCAAGGGGGATTTCATACCTATTTGTAGATTAGGATAAATGCTCAGGCCAAATTTCCCAGTTCTTCTACAAGCCGGTCTGCCTCATGCAGCACACGTGTACAAAATAGGCAGAGTTTGATGTGAGTTTTCTGGGATTAAGCCCTGTGTAAGCAGCAGCTCTTTGGATAAATTCCAGACCTTGCATCTCCAAAATATAGGATCACTTTTGTGTGCTCATAAATTTCCTTTTGCTTGAGAATTAGCTGGTTTAAATTATGCTCTGAGATCCTTTCTTGTAATTAATGAACCAAAACCCGTGCAGTAGAATGCCCTGATAAACTGAGGGATTCCACTGTGCCTGCAACAGTGAATTACCTCCAAAAAGGCTTGGATTTTTATCAACAAATATTTCACTTGAGTCAGTACAGTCAAGTTTATAATGATAATTTTTATCGGCATTGCATTTTTAGCTAGTAACACTTGTTTAGGACCATGACTCTTTCTAGTCTCCCCATCACACTAACTGTAGGGTGTTAAGGACTTGGTGAAAAATCTTTGCTGCTTGGGCTAAAGCGGTTTGCAATCTGCTGGCAGAGATGTACGCCTTGTCTTATAAGAAAATTGAATATAAATAGAAATACAAGGGTGTGACCTTGCAGCTCTACAGAAGAAGGGGTGCAGGACAGCAGAGAATTGAGAAGCCAGCACGGAAACCCCTGAGAGGAGAGGTGCTGTTGGAGATGGAGGATGTGGGGGAAGAGAAGATTAACCAAGGTGGTGAGTAGTGGGGGGAGAGCTAAGAAATTCTTTGAACATAGTGACTGGAAGCTTGATTTGTTCATGAGATAAGAGATGAGTCCTCAGAGGGGCACGGAGAAGGAGCAATTCGATCAAATACACAGATAAGGGGCTTGGCAACTGCACTGCATTTGGTGCAAACATGGCATGATGTGACACCATGGCTGGCAGGAAGGGGCTGCGAGGGGCCAGGAAAAATGGGGAAGAGAGAAACAAGGAGAAATTGAGAATACAGATTGATACAACACGTGCAGAAAGATGCACAAGAAAATATGAAAATAAATGCAAGAAAATAATCACAGATTTTGGCCTGGAGTATAAGTAGCAGCATTGAGCAGGCGAGGTCAGACACTCTGAGTATTCCATGGTTTTAAGTGAAGGTGGGCCAGCTAAGAGAGTAAACAGGGAAAATATGAATGACTGAGGAAGGAAAAATTCAACACAGCCAGATTTGGTTAAACATGGGATTTGATATAAATGTAGATTTCATATAAACATGTGTGTTGGTTTCAGTGAGAGCTCAGTGAGAGCTGATAACTCTGCTGAACTGGGGAGAAAAGCAGTGGCTGATGTATTTTTGTATCACTCTTGCCTGAGATTTTGCCCTTCATTTTTCTTTTTTCACTGTAATTCCAAACCCCATTCATAGCAAACGCACAAACGCTTGTGTAGCAAGCCAAAATCAGAAAGGAATGCTAAGTCTAAAGAATGTATAGCCAGGTTGACATGTATAAACAAAAAACATATGGTTTAAGAATCGTATTTATATTTAATTGTAAATTCAGGAGAGAGTAACCTGTTTAAGTGTATTTGAATTTCAAATATCATTATTTCCCGACTGATTTTTAACTAACATTCTTCGTTTCTTTCTAGACATAAATCACTTGTCATTATCCATCTAGGTGAATAAGGGTTATAACCCTTGTAAAGAAAGCCTCTGGCATTGAAGTGCTTCAGGACCCTTCTACAGTCGAGTAGGATATATAAATATAAATATAAATATATATATAGGACCAAGTTGTCTGCAGAGCTGGAATATGTGAGGGTCTCTGCAGAGCTCTAGACACAAAGTACTGAACAGGCTCCTCAGGAGGGCTGCAATATCCCACTAACACAAGGACCTCATTTCTGGAACCTGACCTTGTAGGATGGTACACTTTTACACTGAACACTCCTTTCAAGAATTTTGGCAGCACTTGATATTGCAAGTTAAAGGAATTCTGTATCCTTTGTGGAACAGAATTAAACATAACTGTCCTGAATATCTTAAAACCACTGTAAGGCTAAACTTCATGATGAGGAATGATGAATTTTTTTAGGTATCCTACATCTTCTCTGCTTCAGTGCTTTTATAAAGGTTGCTACCATGTATCCTTTGACACTTTTCTGTCCATATGCAGGAAAATCTGAAATAATTTAAATTATTCAGATTGAAGTTTGAGCTGCTGTGTGCTCTAAATACTCCTCTGTGCTGGGCAAGTTGAGGTTGAAAAGTTCTTCATATCAACTGTAGCCTCAGTGGACTTCTTTATTTATTTCAATCACCTTTGTTCTTTCCTTGCTACCTCATGCAAACTGCTTTATTTCTGATTTTTTAAAAAAAAAAGTTATTTTATGGATTGGATTTTTTCATAGGGGTTTTACCCAGATTATGTAGTTCTCACTTTGATAACTGCAGGCTGTGAAAATCTCCCCACCCGCACATCCTGCTCTGATACCAAGGTTTATGTCCTGAAGGCGGCAGAGAAATTTATGAAGTTAAATATAGGTAGTTTTTGTTTCTGGAAAAAAAAACCCACAAAAAAAAAAAAAAAAAAAAAACCAACCAAAAAAAGCAGTCTGGAAGGCTGCAGCTCTCTCTTCACTCACATAAACTGACCTATATCCTTCTATCATGTGCAATATTTGGGTCAGGTTTGCTGCCTGGGTGCCAGCTCTTCCTTTACACCAGCTGCTCAATATGATGATTGTTATTCAACTTCTAAACTTCCATTTTGATACATAGCTTAGAGTGTGAGAAACTCTCATTTAGGTTACTCCGCTGTCCTGCTTTTTTAGCAGTTCATTACCACCCTAATAAACATGGTTCCAGCAGACTCAAAGTACAAGACAGAAAGCTGCAGAAAAAGGGAAGAATTAGCCTGGTCTTTATGAGCCAGATGCATCCAGCTTTCCTTGAGGTCTTACAACTGCACCTTTGAATCCCCTCACACTGCTCCAAGTGACCCAGGGAGTTGTAGAAGCAGAGCAGAATCCTCCTGTGAACTGTTTGGGAGCCCTGGGAAATGGGATGCCTTGTTCTGAGCATCTGCTGGGAGGATGTAGTGAATTATCCATCATTTGTGAAGTGAATAACTCCCAGTATTGGCAGTAACATACAGAACGTGCTTTATACTGGAGAAGTTGCACTAGGTTAGGTCCCTTCTTCCGTGGTAAAGGGACAATTAATCCTTTCCTCAGCTCTTCTCTCATAGGCAAAAATGCAGAAAGGAAAACCTAGTTTCTTGGGAGTCATAGCCAAACTGGGATTTTGTTCCAGCTCCTTTTATTAATGCCTGGCTATCGTGGTTCCTGTCTGTTTCTGTCTCCCTCTGAAGACAAAGGTGGGACTTGCACTGCTGGCAAAACGTGCTGCAGATCCCAGGGTTTACCCTGGCAATATGACATGTTTGCCATACCCAGGTCACTGTTTGCTGGACAGGAATTACTTCTTTGTGCCATGCAGATGCATTTTTTAAGGACATGTTAATTTACATGTTTGAATAAACAGTTACAACAGGCATGTGAGCAAGAAAACACCCAGCATTAATGTCTGGCTTAAAAATCAGGCTGGGGGGCTGCTTCCAGAGACAGTATTATGACTATGAACATAGGAAGGAGTGCTGGGTGATTCCATCTAAACATGCCTGGATTTTGAGCCCTATCAGTTTCCTAATAGTAGTGAGATACCTATTTTATTGCTAAATAACCATGAAAGCTCTGTTTTGAGCTTTGAATCTGTTTGATAACAGGCTGTAGAGCAAGAAACAGTTCAGCTGTCATGCACTGCACTGTGTTGTGCCCCAGTTTTCACATGATGGGAACATTAAACTCCTTTCCTACATTAGCAGGCATGCCAATAGGCTGCAGCTGATATTTTAGTCTGAGGAGTCAGGAAGAAAAGGTTGCACAGCACTGCACTGCAAATTCATTCACTCCCAAAGCCACAGCAGGAGGCAGGGAGATGGGAATTAACCACAGCAGATGGAGACATAAAGCTTGGTTAAGTCTCCTTCACCCCCAACAGGCTCCTTTTCTCTCGCCCTCCTCCCTGGTATATCCTGCAACAAAGCCTGTAAGAATCACCAAAAAAGGAAATTCCTGAGCTCATTGCTTAACCAGGCTACAAGATCTAACCCTAACCTATGCCCAACAAGAGACTGGAACTCACTTTGACTTTGGGGCTGTTTTTCAGACAACATGAGAAAAATACACGCACATTTATTTATTTATTTATTATTTAGAGTGCAATAGCAGCAAGAAATGAAAAAAATCTGTTGTAGCACAGAAGAGAGAAGCACTGTTCTAAGAGCATGCTTGAAAACGGGGTTTATATTTACTGTGCTTGTACAATGTTTGGATTCCAGTTCTGCTAAAATAACAGCATACTGCAATGGCACACAGTGTACACACTGCTGCTGAATTAACAGAAATGGAGTGCTTGCTACTGAAACATGCCAATTTGCATAAAATTAGTTATGAAGAAAATGAAAATAAATGTAACCAAATCTGTAAATTAAGATGTTGAGTCTTTGAGGCAGAGAATATCATGGTACTGCTTCACCATCTGCTGAAGGGGTGTCCAAGTTCATTCCCACAAGCTGGAGATGATGTAGGAATTGTGCTTCATTGCCAGTGGTAGGCTTGTACTGGATAGTGCCCTTACTTCAGAAAAGAGTTGGACTGGAGCAGGAAGCAAACTGTAGAGTGCTACACTTGACATTTGCCATCATTCTTAATTTCTCATTTAGAAGCACTGTAAGGAGAAGTGTCAGCAGCTCCCCGTGGGCTGGAAGGGGTCATCCATGGGTCTTCTGAGAAGTAGCCCTGCCACCAAGAACAAGACTGATGTTATATCCCCTCTGTCTTGGCCACCATCATACAGAAAATGAGTCAAGGAGATCACAGAGATCGAGGAAAAACAAGAGCTTGGCTCTCTCTGCCTGCTCCTGTTTGAAGTCACAGCATTTTACATCCTTGCTGCACAGTTCACTGAGTGCAAGGCACTAGAGAATCAAGCTCAGCTCCTGTAAAAAGAATGTGAAATCAAAGTCTGGAAACTCCAATAAAACCAAAGGTGTGTTGGTACCTCCTACTCATGTGTTATCTCACGCACCTCTGGAGGTGATGATTTTTATTCCTTGCCTGTCTTTCAGAGTATGATGTAACAAGATGATTTGAGACAAGATAAGAGCTTTCTGTCACAGAAATGGAGAGGACAATTCCCCACCCCATGTTCCCAGCCTCCTCCTTTCCTTCTGCCTATGCACGATCCTCTCTCAAACGCTCTCCCTGATGCTCACGGGGCGCACAGAGCAGCGTGTTAATTCATTAGAAGAGCTGAAAACTTAACAAAAAAGCCTACAGTAATGTTTTAATGGGGTTTGGAGCTGCATCAGTTTGCTTTGCAACCCAGTGCCCGATGGTGGTGGCACAAGCAGTGACAAGAAGAGGCTGCACAGCCAGTGAGGGGCTGGAGGAGCAGGGAGGGAAGAGAGAGGGATGAAGAAGCAGGAAAAGGTGAAGGAATGAGATTACCTTTTCTAAAGCAAAAACGTTTTAGTTGCAGCATGGAACTGCATCCTTGTCTGAATTCAGCAAATTGCTTACAAATGAAAACAAATCAGCCTATTTTACAGCCAGGCTTGTACTCACTGTAAATTGTAAAGTGTAGTTCAGTTTGGAATATTTAAATATTCAACTCATTGTAAATTGTAAAGTGTAGCTTAATTTGCAATATATAAATATTCAGATATTCTGTGCATAATTTCAGGCTTTCTCATCAAATAAATATAACGATTCTGGATCTTCTTTGCATGCTTTTAGAAATAATTAACAGGATCCAAAGTAATTACCATTCGATTGAATTTTTTTTAGTAAAGAATCGATCGGGAAGAGCGAAGCTGTAAATGACACTGCGTGTGCGGTGATGGGTCCCTGACACCAAGGCCATTGCTGCCATCTGCTGAGGGAGAGAGAACGGCACAGAAACAGAAAAGTGTCGAAAAATCCTTCCTTGCTGGCCATTTCAGGGAAAAAATCCTGTAGAAGCGATGCCAGCAAGCCCAGCTCCACCTGACCCGGTGAAAAACTTGCATCCACCATGTTAACTTCAACTCCCCCTGGAAGAAAACTGAAAGAAAAGCATCGGAGCCCAACTGTTTGTCAGTTATGGTCAGATTTGGTGTATTCTGCTGCCGGAAGGCTGCAAACACTTCCCAGGGGCACCTCAGAGGTATTTTGCAACCTAATTGATTTTGTGATTCCTGTGATTTCGGTAATGCTGTCGTCTCCCAGCAGCGGGGCCGCCCTGACGAGCGCCGTCCCCGCTGTCCCAGCACCCCGAGGGCCGCGGGGCTGGTCCCTCCCGCCCCGGCAGGTCCCGCCGCACACAGCGGCTGGTGGCGAGGGAACTCCGGATCCTGAGGGGCCACAGACCGCTGAGGGGTTACAGACAGCTGAGGGGTTACAGAACCCTGAGAGGTTACAGACCGCTGAGGGGTTACAGACAGCTGAGGGGTTACAGAACCCTGAGGGGTTACAGACCGCTGAGGGGTTACAGACAGCTGAGGGGTTACAGAACCCTGAGGGGTTACAGACCGCTGAGGGGTTACAGAACCCTGAGGGGCCACAGACCGCTGAGGGGTTACAGAACCCTGAGGGGTTACAGAAAGCTGAGGGGTTACAGAAAGCTGAGGGGTTACAGAACCCTGAGGGGTTACAGAAAGCTGAGGGGTTACAGAAAGCTGAGGGGTTACAGAACCCTGAGGGGCCACAGAACCCTGAGGGGTTACAGAACCCTGAGGGGTCACAGAACCCTAAAGGGTCATAGATTGCTGAGGGGTCACAGACCGCTGAGGGGTCACAGAACCCTGAGGGGTCACAGATTGCTGAGGGGTCACAGACCCCTGAGGGGCAAGAGAACCCTGAGGGGTCACACACCGCTGAAGGGGCTCCGCGGCCCCAGGACGGGGCAGCCCCGCCCATCCCCGACCCGTCCCGGCCCCACCCCGCCATGACGAGAACCACGCCCCGCGCGTGGCCCCGCCCCCGAGCGAGATGAGTGGAGGAGCCCCCGAGTGCTCTGCGCGACAGCCAATCAGAGCGCGGCAATGCGAGGCCGCCAACCAATAGAGAGCGAGAGGCGAGGGCGGCCGGACGGAAGCGGCTGCGGCGGCGCTGAGGGAGCGCGGCGGGCGGAGCGGGCAGGTGAGGGTGGGAGGGCCGGTGGGGCCTCCGAGGGGTCCGGGGCCTCCGAGGGGTCCGTGGCCTCCGCCTGGTCGTGGTTCCTGCTCTTGTCTCTTCAGCAGTGAATTGGCGAGCCCCGCCGCGGGGTTTGGGCCTCCCCAGAGCCCGGCCCGGCGCAGGGCAGGGCGGCGGGTGTGGGCCCTGCCTGGTTTCTCTCGTGGGCGCGGGTGAAGAGGGGAGGCCGCACGAGGAGCGGCTGAGGTCACTTGGTCTGGTCAGCCTGGAGAAGGGCAGACTGAGGGGGGATCTCACCGCGGGCTGCAGCTTCCCCCCGAGGGGCAGCGCCTACCTTTGCCTTCTGAGACCGGTGACAGGGCCCGAGGGAACGGCTGGAGCTGTGCCGGGAGAGGGTTAGGTGGATATTAGGAAAAGGTTCTTCCTCCAAAAGGTAGTCGGGCACCGAACAGGTTGCCCAGGCTCTCCTTGGTCACAGCCCCTGGCCTAAAAGAGTTCATGAAGCCTTTGGGATACGCTCTCAGGCACGGCGGGGATTACTGGGGTGCCCTGTGCAAGGCCTGTGCAAATCCTTGTGCTTCCCTTCCAGCTTGGGATATTCTGTGATTCTGGGGGGTTTGCCCACCAGGACCCATCTAGGGAAGGAGGTCACCCTTCTCCCTTTGGCTGCCCAGTTTAGAGGCTGTTCTTTCATATTTAGGGAAATGAGTGTTCTGTGTGCTTCTAGTACAGTTAATCTTGCTATAAATAAACCTTAGTGAAAAGATAACGTGGATTTGCCAGGAGTTTCCTGTATTCTGCACACGGATTTGCCTCTTCTGGCTCCTTTTCTCACTCCTACCTCCCGTATTTTATCTTTGTTTACATTTATATTATAACCTTGTGACACAAATTATTAACATTTGTTTCTTGGGTCATTCCCTAGGAATTTCATCTGGCAAAAATGGGTGAACCTCAGCAAGTGAGTGCCCTTCCTCCGCCTCCAATGCAATATATCAAAGAATACACTGATGAAAATATCCGTAAAGGCCTGGCCCCAAAGCCACCTCCGCCTGTGAAGGACAGCTACATGATGTTTGGGAACCAGTTCCAGTGTGATGATCTGATCATTCGGCCCCTGGAGAGCCAGGGGATTGAACGCCTGCATCCTATGCAGTTTGATCACAAGAAGGAGTTAAGGAAACTTAACATGTCTATCCTGGTCAACTTCCTGGACCTCTTGGACATCTTGATAAGGAGTCCAGGGAGTATAAAGCGAGAGGAGAAACTGGAAGACTTGAAACTGCTTTTTGTCCACGTGCATCACCTTATAAATGAGTACCGGCCTCACCAGGCCAGGGAGACGCTGAGGGTCATGATGGAGGTGCAGAAACGGCAGCGCCTGGAGACGGCCGAGCGCTTCCAGAAGCACCTGGAGCGAGTCGTGGAGATGATCCAGAACTGCCTGGCTTCCCTGCCCGATGATCTGCCTCACACAGAGGGGGGACTGAGAGTCAACGTGGAGCCCCTGGACACTGATGATGGCAGCAGCTGCGCTGGACAGAGCGAAAAGCAGAGGGAGCGTGCTGGTGGCAAGAGAGATCAGGTTTTGGACAAAGATGCAGCAATGTGCAGCATTATTGATGAGATGACATGAAGCAACGGCTGGTTTTGTTAATGCACCACAGTGAGAGACAGAAGGGGTTCTGGGAATACACATTGTATTTTGTTTTGCTGTTGTACAAGCAGACGGAGCATTTGTTGTGTACCTGTTAGAGGTTGTGAGTGACTGGGCAGATGAAAATGTTTAAAGTTTTGTGTTTTTTTGGTAAAAATGAAAAAGTCTAATTTTTGTTAAATGTGAGGTGGTAGGCACAGATTAAAGTTGGCTTTTCCTGTTGTACTTTCATTTGTCACTTGCTGCTTGTTTTGGGTATGCCATTCTATAATTCTACATGCTGAGTCAAGAAGAAATTCCTACAGAAATGGTGTTTGTTTCTTGCACAAACAGCACACAGGAACTTGGAAAACAGGCAGACAGAAACATTACATTAAGGTAATCCTTATGGTCTGTGTTTGAGGTGAAATCTAAAGCAAGTGGCTTAACTGTTGTCCTGTAGCTCTCATATCCTTTTATTGTGTGACCAGAATGGCTTTCCTGGCATCCTGGCAGAGCCACCCTGCCCTGCCTTTCCCATTTTTGCAGAGCAGTTTCAGGATCTTGCTGGTAATTATCAGAATTGTTCCTCTAGCAGCTCTCTGCAGTTTCCTCAGAAACCACAGGAGCTGAGAGGAAGCCTTTTCTTAAGGAGTTCTGCTTCCAGCTGCTGCATGCAAAAATCGCCTTCATCCCTCTTTCTATCACTTCTTTCCTACAAGTGTGTTGCCAGTTTGTCTCTCAGACATTAATCCCTTGGTTTTCCTGATTTTCCCCTTAAAACTCCTGTCAGTTTGGTGCCTCTGTTCTCCTATAAGGTAGTCATGCAAGGTTCCAATTCTAGCATGTTCCACTTAACTCATAAATAACTCCTTAGTACTTCGTTTCACCTGTATAAAACACTGTGAGGTAGTTTAGCTGCTTCTTGGCCCTTGATCACAGGTGCAGTTCTAGCCCAAACAATATAAAAAGATAAGATATCCTTGAGGAGAGTGTGGTGATCCAGGCACAGAGAGTGGCCAGGGAACAGCATTTCTCAAAAGCTGATTTTCAGTATTTTGTCAGTGAGCCTTGAGTCAGTTTCCACACTACTTTTTCAAGTCTCCTCTCTATTCTGGATGTTTATGCAGATGCATGTGGCGTTTTTAAATATTAAAGACTGGCACTCCATTAGTCTCTACTGTGTAACAGTTTTCCAAAACCACCAAATTATTGCTGCCAAAGAAAATTTGCCAGAAGGTGCTCTGAGTTGCTTCTAAGTATTAGAACCGGAGACTTATGATGAAAAGCTTTAATAGTTCATCCTACAAATCTGTTACTTGGCCAAGCCCTTTCTACTTAGCACAGTAAGTACATATTATGTAATCTTTTATCCAAACGCTGTCTGCTGTGGCAAAGGCAGGTGTGGGAAGCAGTCTGGGGCAGTGGACTGCTGACAGTCACGTCAGCTCAGTGCTGCTGTCAAGTTTCACTTACAATCATCAAACAGATCTGGAAAAAACGAGAAGCAGAGTTGTGTGGTGCTGTGAAGTGTTGTCACCTCTCAGTCAAAGCCCCGCCGGCAGGAGCTCATTGCACTTGTACCCTGCCCCAGCAGCTGTGCTGCAGCACACTGCACAACAGCCCAACCTCGGGCAAACCAGCCCAGATTGGACTGAGAGGCACCCACAGCTCTGTCTGGAGATGATGTGCTAAGAAGGAAACACGGAAGCTCACAAAGAAGATAATTTTTCTTGAATGAGAAGGGTGAAGAGGAGCATTGTTTGTCACCTTCAGCCAGAATGTTGTCTTACATCTGCCCGAACTGGGTTCTCCTGGTGCTGCTCACAGGTAACCAAGGGGGCAGAAACAACTGGATGGAGGTGGGTGGAGGTGACATGCATCAGGGATTCTGAGGGTGGCAAAGAGAGTTTTTATCGTGCAGCAGGAAGAATGGCCACATCACAGAAGCTGAAGTTCTCTGTGTTAAAATAGAACTTCACAGTGGCTCAATAGAGTTCTAATGGCCTTACCTCCTTTGGGAAACAGAAACATGCTGAGGGTATGGTGGTTTTAAAGATGCTGCTTCTTGGGCTGGCTGCTCATCTTAGTAGTGTTGTTTTCAAGACGATGATTTGAGAAGAGAACTTTAAATTGTTTTAGAGAAGCTGAAAAACAAGGACATTTCACTTTGGCAAGCTTTGTGAAGATGAATGCTTAGGTAGACAGGGAAAAGATCGACTGTGGCTTCTGGTGTTTTTTAGCCATATGGAATATTAGTGGGACAAACTGATAATTTTTCCTTTCTTTTTTTTTTTTTTTTTTTAATTCCTGAGGGAGCAGTCCTAGGTTGTTAAGGGCAGCAGCAATGAAAACAACAGGTTGAAAAGTGGTAATATTAAAGACAGACATTGAAAATTTGGTGGTAAGATAAATTTAGTAGAAAGAAAAGGGATATTACAGATCTTTCTTGTAGTTCTTTATAAAGCCTTTTATTATGAGTTTCATTTTGAGCTTCCTTTACATATTAAAGAAAATAAGTTGGTTTCAGAGACTTATTTCCAGTGTGTTTTTTCTCTATCATGAATGGTCTGCTGGGTGTTAGGGCTCACTGTCTTGACCTGAGTAGTGTGACACAGCCTCCTGGAAACGTGACAAATTTATGGGGAAGCAAACAAGTTAGAAACTGCGTAAGACTTAGAAGAGAGAATAAGGTAGTGAAAAAAAAAAGAGAGTATATATAATATTCCTCAGAAAAACCCTGAAAAATTTATTCTGATAAGAATGGGCAAAACCTGCCTTAAGGCAAGAGAAAAGGAAATTCGTTCAACAGTGATCATTCAGATGAAACCTGCAGTTTAGTTCATTGAAAGGGGGGAAGAGTTTCCCACAGTGGTTTTGAGAAAAGTCAATATCTTACTGTTCCCTTGTGTGTGTGGCTTGGGTTAAATGCACACAAAGGAAAAAGTTAAGAGCCAATAGACTGCACCTGGCTCAAGAGGAGCCACAGAGTCCCTTCACCTCATTGCCTATGTGCAGAGGCTGCAGAAAATGTTATTTCTGTGAACATGTCCCTGGCCTGATCATTATCCCTCTCTGCACCAGTCCTGCCAGGACACACCTATTTGTGAAAAATCTATTTGTGCAAAATCCAGCAAAGCCTGGTGTTCTCTGAGAGATGGGAGGTTTCAGACATGCAAGATTCACAAGAAGCTTCCCCTTGCCCTGTGCTCCATAACTGTTTGTCTTTTTGTCCCCAGGCTCCACAGTATCAGAATTAGTTGTGATAGGAGAGGTTGGTCAGAACATCACCGTGCCCTGCCACTACCATGTCTGGAACACAAACAGCATCACATCCATGTGCTGGGGTCGGGACAGGTGCCCCAATTCAAAGTGTTCCCAGCCCATTATCTGGACAGATGGCTGGAGGGTGACAGAGCAGCACAGCAGCAGGTACCAGCTGAAAGGGGACCTGCAGAAGGGGGACGTGTCCCTGACGATCGTGGACGCCAGGGAAGCAGACTCTGGGACCTACTGCTGCCGTGTGGAGATCCCGGGGTGGTTCAATGATCAATTGATTAATCACAAGGTTGTGGTGAAGAAAGGTGAGTGCAGAGGAGTGCTCTTGTGAGTACCTTTGTGGTGGATCTGCTCCTGGGTCTGGACTTCAAAGCTTGTGGTGGAAATTATTTCTACAATCATCCATCAGACTGATCTTGAGGACCTTGCACATCTGCTGTTAGTGCTACCTCAATTAGGCTGCCTTTGGCAATGTTGTTATCCCACTGCAGTCATTGCAGTTAAAAAAAGGACATGATGCTTTCATGGACCATTCTTAGAGACACCAAAGAATTTAAAAGGAAGGGCAGCATCAAGTATTCATCCAAAGATTTATTGCTGCACCTTTGTCACTGAAAGAAAACTGTGTGTGATTTTCCCTGCTTGATTCTAGATTAAAGCCCAGGGATGCAGAATTGGTATAGAGAAGCTTTTTATCAATTCTTCCTTTGATTTTTAGTTTTTCCCTTGCTCGTGATGCTATATAGAACAGGTGGTTGACAAATGTGCTTTGCTAGCAAATTTTTATTATGGAAACACTATCTCTTTGTCAAAACACAAATGCCCAATAAGGTTAATTATGTGTTGATTTTGTTTTATATTTTAACATCAGCAAGGATCTCTACTGCAAGTCCTCACACTTACACCTCTGAACAGACCTCAGGTAATTTTTATCCGAGTATTAATAGCATGTACAAGCCATATTGCAAATGGGGAATCTTAGGAAGGAAAAAAATTATGATAAATGATAGAAATGTTTGGCTTAAATTTATTAAACATTACCAAAGATCAGAACTAGTATTTAAATTCTGATTGATATTATACTGAGGGAACATGTATATTTGGGAGGAAGCTGCTTCCAGGTGTGATGATTAAGTAGATGTTTTAGTAGTGCTGCAAGGTTTGCTTTTATTTGACTATTGTTTTGGTTTGTAGGGGGTTTTTGTGGTATAAAATCTCACCTCATCTTCTAGAAATGCATCCCATGAATGGTAAAACACAACTTTTAGGAGACGGGTGTACCCTCTATTTAATCAGAACTGTGTTATTGGACTACCTCAAAAGAACATCGAACTGAGGGTCCTGCCTCCTGTAGCCGTCAGCAGCAGATGACTAAAGAGGATGGTAGAAAAATGACATTAATTTTATGACACAGTGCCAAATTATTGTTCCACCCTGGTGTAAGGTGTGTCCCCAAGGCTGCCCACAGTTTCTGTGCACATTTAATAATGTGAGGTCCCTCATTGCAGGGGAAGAGACAGTGCTCAGCTATTCCTCACTTGTTTTCTACATTCCCTTCACAAAAGGATAAACTTCTATCATGAACCTGCTCAGCTGCATCTTTCCAGTCTGAAAAAGACAACTTTAATTTCCACTACACAAGAGAAACCTCGTGGTGTAGCTGTGGCTTATTCTCTGAATTCTGAAAAAAAATAAATCAGGGCTGCCATTTGTATTTCTCCCTCTGTCTTGGATGTTTTCAGCTAAGCAACTCCAAATTAGTGTTACAACAGTTGCATTTCCTTTTTGGAAGAAGAAGTGAAAACTTTCTCAGACAGTTTCTATTCTAGTTGCAAATAACATTGATTCCAATCTTAGAACTCAGGGATTTTCTTATCCCTGTGACCTCTTCCTTAGCTGATGGTGGAACAGTGTTTGAAGTTTTCAGAATACAAGGTAGTGTGTGCATGTTCACACTGAGGGAGATGGGAAAAGGCAGGTGGCCATGTGCCTGTGATTTAGAAATACTCTAGAATCTTCAGTGGAAGCTGATGATCCTGTCCTCTTCAAAATAAAGCTTCTGGGATAAGGGTAATAATTTAAAACATAAAAACAACTAGCTGGGGTTGGCACAGAGGGAACAGGAGATTTTGTGTTCGGGAGGTTTTTATGTCATCTGACAACACATGGAGAAACTGAGACTGATAGATAAGACAGAAATTTGTAGCTCTTAATTTTAAATGTTGTGAACAGCTGTGCTCTTGGAAATTACCTCAAAATGTGCTACAGGTCCTTATGCAAATATATCACATTTTGTTCAGCCTGTTTACTGTATGGCTGCCTGGGGCTTTAAAAGTATCACCTGCTTTCTGTGACACTGCATCATGTGCTGCTTCAAGGCCGTGAGATAATCTTCATCAGTTTTCAGCTGATAACCTAAGTTTGCTTTATGCATCATTTTTTGCTTCAAGGCCAGGTTGGATGGGGCATTGAGAAACCTGCCCATAGCAGGGGATGATAAGGGCATTAAATCCCTTTTAACCCAATCTGTTTTATGATCCTATGGCCACTGTTTCTTGGCTCCAGCACTGACTGGTAACTCCTTCCCAGTATTGAGATAACAGTGAGATCCAAGTATTCCTAAGGAGTTCAAAGCTCTGAAAAGGACAGCAGAAACTTCAATATTCAGAGTTTTGTGCTGCCCTCTGAAGGCACCAACCTCTTATGAAATGCAGAGCCCAGACTGCTGACACACACAGAAGTTCAGGGTCCCAAGTCAGCAGTACAAATTCTTCTCTGTCGAGGCAGAACAGTTCTCTGCACAAGTGATGTGTTTGTCTTGCCTTTGCTCAGCTCCTGGCAGCACCAGTGAATCCTCCTTCACTGTCACAAGGACCTGGCCATCGGTTTCTGCTTCAGAAGCTCCTCAGATTGTAAGCATCAACCTTGCACACCTAGACAGAGTGGATGGACTTGAGAGGTTACTGGGTCATCCCTATAGGTCACTTCCACCGCTTTTGTCTGATTGCAGCAGAATATTGTTTTGTAGTCTGCGTGTTTAGTGGTTATAAAGAGTGCTTATGTGCTCGTTATTAGAGGTGGTGGTGGGGGGGAACCCTGCTTAGCATGCATAAAATACTTCCTTCTAGAGGAGGAAGAGCTTTAGCAACGTCTGTATTTCCTTTCAGGCCTCTACTCCCTGCTCAGGCCCCTCAGACTGCTTGGATGTGACTGCAAACCTGCAGGTATGACAGGACGTGGGCAAGAGTGGAGCTTGGGCCACCTGAGAGCACAGGGGTGCCCCGCACTCCCCGTGCAGGGGGGCTCAAACAGGCAGCTCTGTGTGTCCTGCTGAGTCCTGCAGCACAGGTGGGAGGGTGTGACATCAGGAGACACCTTACTCATTAAAAAAAATTCACCAAATATTATTAAACCTGAATAAATGGGATTTCTCATAACTTCAAGTCTTCTGAAAATCTCAAAGACTGTGTTTAACAGCATGGTTCATACAATTGTTGCAGAGATTCTGCTTGAAACTTGGCCTTTTGCTCAAATTAGGCTTCTGGTCTCAGGTGTGCTTTTCCTGCAGAGTTGCAAAACACACAGAAGGCCTTTGTGTATTGCATGGGCTTCTTGCTGTCAGTTCCTCTGATGCTCCTTGGCTTGTGTTTGACAGAACACGTCTGTATCGCTTGCCAGTCAGCAGCACCCAGAACGTGGGCTGTACATTGGGATTGGCTCGTGTGCAGCACTTCTGCTCATCCTGATTCTGGCTCTGCTCCTCACTAAACGTGAGTACTTCTCATAGGCACTTACTCAAGGATTGTTCAGGTTTGTCCAGTCACAGCTGTGGCTGATGCCACATCTCCCACTTCAGGGCAGGGAGCTGAGGTCCCTGGAGGCCCCTGTGATGTGGCTGCTCACAATGGGAATTTCCTATCCTGAAAACATTTTTGAAGGTCCCTTATTTAGTTTCCTACACCTGAGTTTCTCTTTGAACCTACTACTTTACTTGCTTCTAATGCTTTAAACAAAATTAATTTTTTCTTTCTTTCTTTTCATTCTGAATGGTCCTTAGAATATTTTTACAACACGAAGAAGATGGGTGGTTCTGCAGGGTAAGTTTTCTGTTCTTGCTTTTTCTAATAGGACAAATGAAGTTGCAGAAAAAAAATGTCAGTGTGCTGACCATTCCATCACATCCTTTGCCTGTATTTTTTAACCTCAAGTTAATAGCAAATATTATAAAAAGAAACTAACAATTCCTGCTACTTTTTGTTACTTATTAAGCAAAAATAAGTGTCACTGTCAATTCACAGCATTAGGCAGCTTGCTAATCTCAGGTGTCAGTTGTCTCATAAGTGGAAAGATGATTCACTATCAGTCATGATCACATGTTTAAGCATATTTTACATTTTCTAGTGAGCGGGTTGATCTGTTCCTCCGTGGTTTTATTGTCTGTTTTTGGTTTAACACCATGGTTTTTTACTCTTTTGTGCAGCTTTGTTGCATTTTGGAGGCCACAAGGTATGGGGAGCCATAGTGCCCTGGACGATGAGACTCATACAGAGGAAAATGTTTATATCATGCACTAAGGACTGGATGCATGGCTGCCTTTGTCATTGCTGGGACATTAAATAGTTTGCAAAATGTTGGCTGCTCCCTCTGCTCAGCAGCTGAATGTGACTGCACTACTGAAGCATTATTCACATCCTAACAATAAAACAAATAAAAGCTACACCTTAAATTAAAATCTTTATCAGCCTGTTCCAGAGACAGAAACCAAAACTGGCATTGGTGGAACTTACCATTTCCTAAATAAAGTTATGATTATATTTATTATCTGCTTCAAATTCTCGCTTCCTTGTTGGGAAAAAAAAAAAGAGGAAGTGCCAGAAGGGCACAATTGTGTTCACTGTGGATTCTATCTGCCACCTTCCACAGAGTCTGTGCCATCAGAGGGCAGAAGCAATCTCACAGCTGTGTGTCAAAGAGGTCACATGGCCAATCTTGGTAGTATTAGTAATTTAATACACACTTATTTTTTGTATTTTCATTGAAATTTAGGTATGGCCTGTTCTGGTAACAGCTCAGTAATGCAATATACTAATGTCTGTCCACCTGGAATTAAATCTAGAGGAGCTATGGCTGCTCACCCCCAAGGGGATATCCTTGAAGCCAGCAGCATCAGTACTTCAATGGACAGAACAGTCACAGCTTGTATGCAGAGAATTATGACTAAGTGTGAGTTTTTTTGGCAAAGTACATTACTGTTTTCCTGTGGCTTTCTCCTTTTCCCTGAGAAGCCCTCGGTGTGGAAAGTCTCACTTCAAAGTCTCTAAAAAATCTGAACAACTTTCCCCCACCTTTGTAAAGTTAATTAAATTATTTTCTTAGCTTGCAGAGAAATCATGGACATTGTACAAAATATTGGCTGGAAGTTGGCCTTGCCTTCACTCATCTCTAGATATCAAACAACTCTTAATTCCTAAGAATGTTGAATGTGTTCGATGGATTTTACCTCATAAATGGGAAATATCTGTGGCCAAGTGCCTTTCCTCTATTGCTCCTCAGTTAGTGATGTGCCTCAGCTTTTGTTCTCTGCAGAACTAAACTTTGGTTTACTTTAAATAAATAAATAGAGTCAGATCTGTGAGTATGAATTGCTGAGCAATAGACACAACACACCCAAATCATCTTTAAGAGGAAGAGCAATTGTCCTCAGTTGTTTTTTAGAACATGTTTTAAGCAGAGGTTGGGAAAAGAGCAGAAAAACAGCACAGGCAGGAGAGACACCAACTCTTACCAAATGTTGGTCAAATCATTTTGTCCTGAAGCTCATCCTAGGCAGCAGTGTGGAATTACCCAACACAGACACTGCTGCCACAGGAAAAACTCACAGGTGCACCACAAACTTTCTACCAGTGAGTTAAACTCCAAAATGATTTCAACAATGCAATGAGGCATAAAATCAGTAAGTATTTATGTTAACAGCTGAGACACTGCTTGAGGCTAGGATCTGGTTGTGCTTTAGGGGGAGCTGGGGTCAGTGGAGAAGTGACCCCTCCTTGTCCCAGCTGGTGGAGATGGGAGGGCTGGGGCTGGCTGGGAGGGCAGTGGTTTCCCCAGGGGTCACAGAGGGTCTGGCTCAGGTGGGGTCTTGCAGGTGAGTGGTTTTGCACAGACTCACAAAGGAGGAAAAGGCTCGTTCTGCTGAGGAAGGAAGAAATGGAAAGCAAATTGGGACAGGTGACCCTGGGGTGCTTTGGATTTTCACTCGTGATCTCTGTTCTCCTGGGCTCTCTGTTGTAGCAGACTGAAAAGGTGAAGGTGAATTCATGGCTGACTGAAGAGTGGGAGCACAGATTTTGGGTGATCACTGATCCCAGGGCCAGGAAAAATGATGGACAAAACTAGCTCTGCCATTTTCTGTGTTCACATCATGTATAGCTTTGTGTGAGAAGGTACAGAATCCAGAAATGACCTGCTGGTGTCAGACTGTATTTTTGCATTTGATTATTAATAACAATTACTGACCCCAAATCTCTGCCCCTGCTGCAGACAGTGCTTTCCTTCTGCCTTGCTGAGCATGTTGCTGCTGCAGGCTCCAGCCCATGACAGGAGTTGGAGGAAGTCTGATCTGGTCTCTGAACTGGCTCAGGAAACATCTCCAGCAGTTTCTGCTTTCTGCAGTTTTATGTAATCAGTCTCTACTGGGGTCAGAGTTAGACATGTGGGATCTCCAAAATCATCTGATTTCAGCTGTTCATGCTCTTAAGGAGTTTGTGGGCCATCCTTAAGACTCCTAATCATAAAAGATGCTTGTCTGCAAGGATTTTTAAAATTAATATTACAGACTAATTTGGACTAATTCTTGCATCAGCAAGTTTTTTTGCGTAAAGTTCTAGAGTATCTGATAACCAAAATCCTGAATTAAGCAAAATTTTTCTGCTCTGCAACTACTTGGTAAACAGACTTTGCAAAGGTAGTGTGGAGCAAGAACTTTGCCTTGGGCATGCAGTGTGATACACATCCACAAAGGCAGAAGCTCCCTGGGCTTTTGCTACCTGCACTTGTGTCAGTGATCTGTCAGTGGAACAGGCTTTTCAAAATGAGCCTTAGACACAAGCAGGTGGCACTTGGAAGCCATTCAGCCATCAGGAGATTGTCTGGCAGCACACTGAGCTGATGAGCTGAAAAGTCTCTTTTTTGAGACACCTCTGCCTTTTCTGCCTGCAAGAAGCCACTAGATAGCAGTACAAAAGCAGAAAGTGACCCATGTGTTTGTGGTTCTTCCCAGAACACTTGGATTTTGAATGGTCTTTTTCAATGCACTCTGCTGTTGGCCCAGCCTTGCTATGAAAACAGAGCTGATAGGATGCTGTGTTCATCCTGTGCCTTTCCTGGTTGCCTGTGACATACTGTCCAGCTCTGTCTGGACAAGCTTCATGGGAATTTGTAGCTGAATAATGACCCAAGTTTGTGCCCCAGGTGAAATTCAGCTGCTCCCTGCGCTGCCATCAGCTGAGCATCAGCTCACAGCCACTGCTGGGTGGTCAGTTATGGGAGAAACTATGATCATTGCAGGGAAAAAGTCTCCAGGATACTGGATACCTCAGCTTTCATTAGTTCTGTTCACAGAGCAGCTGGGGCTGGGCTATTGTATGAACTGTAGCTGGTAGAATATAGCAAATTAGGTATTTTACTCATTGCCTTTACTGCTAACATTTTATTTGCTTTTTTCAGTGCTAGCAAGCAGAAGGGTGATATTTTCATGGGCTTGACTATCATGATAAGCCCAAAATCTCATTACTAAAAGTGTAATGCCTGGTTAAAAGTCCATCATTTTATCATTTGAACTTGGAATTGCACTCCAGTTTGCACTGTGCTACATTTATTTGCACAGAATTTTGTCTATCTGCAATTCTTCATTCCTGACCTTACTGCCCTGAATTACTTTTGCTTTATTACTCAGCTGTTCCAGAGAAAAACTTCCAGAGAACTTATTTGTCAGTTGGTCAGAAACAAATAAAACAGTCAGAAGGAGTGAAATGTATTTATTGAAGATGATGTTGCATTTCTTTGGGAAGGATGTGGTTTTGGCAACAAAATATTTGCAACAACTTCCTCCAAGGCTGTCTTTGCAAACAGAAAATGCGAAGCTGGGGAAAGAGAGGGGTCTTCAGGCAGAAGGCAGAAGCATGGGAAATGAGGGATTAAGCAAATGTAAGTGAAGACAAAGTCTGAGAGAGAGAGGTAGGGAGACTATGCCAAATGTTTAGGCATGTAAAAGCACAGAATTTTTTCTTGCCACTAAGGACCTGGAACAGAACTGGGCCTTAAGAGTTCCAGGGAATGGCAAAGCAAATAGAATATTGAAATTTCTGGTGCTAGTACCATGCTGAATGTCTTGGAAGAGGAAAGGTGAAAAGGACAGCCTGTTCCAGGGTTTACTGCCCTCTCACTAAATACTTCCCAATGTCCTGTGTAAATCTCCCTGGTGAACTTGGAATCATCCCTCTGAGCTTGGAGTCATCTCCCTGTGTCCTGTCAGTGGCTACCAGGGAAGAGAGATCAGCATTTCCCTGTCCATGTCCCCTCCTCAGGAAGCTGCAGAGAGCTCTGAGCTCCTCTCAGCCTCCTTTTCTCTGGTCCTGGAGTCCTCAGCTGCTCCTCACAGGATGTTCATTCCAGCCCCTGCCACCTTCTCAGTTGGCCTCATCTGAGCACATTCCCAGAATTCCCAGAATTATTGGGTTGGAAGAAACCTTAAAGATCATCGAGTCCAACCCAGCCCCAACACCTCAGCTAAACCCTGGCACTGAGTACCACAACCAGTCTCTTTTTAAACACATCCAGAGATGATGACTCCACCACCTCTCCAGGCAGGCTGTTCCAGAACTTTATCACTCTTTCCGTGAAAAACTTTTTCCTAATGTCCAACCTATATTTCCCTTGGCACAGCTTGAGACTGTGTCCCCTGGTTCAGTCATTCCAGTACCTGAATGTCCTCCTGAAATTGTATGGCCCAGAACTGCCCAGAATGCCCCAAGTGGGGCTGAGCACAGCAGGAGATCCCCTCTTTGGCCAGTTCCTATCCGGAAGCATAGGAAAGAAACACTTGCAGCATGTAAAATCTGGAAATGGAGAAATGAGACTTCACTCAGACTCTGAAAAAGATAAGATCTGGTTTCCTCTTCTTCCACTTGCTGCCCTGGTGTCTCCGTCAGCCAGAATGTCCCATTTTGTGCTGTTTCACTGGATGGTGATACAGATCTTTATAGGTGAGTCTTCACCTGCTTTTTGTGTGTTTGCTCAGGAAACTAACATTGTTTTCAAATGAAAACCAGCAACACTTGTTTTGTGAAAACAGAAAAGTGAAAAAGATCGTAACTGTACATAGAACTTCAAAACTTCTCTTATTTATTAGTTAACACTGCTTGATGTTTGTGGTTTTTTCACTTTTAAAAATGTGTGCAGTTTCCTCTGTGTTAGTTCCCTTGTTCTCTTCCCTTGCAGAGCTCCTGAAGGATGAGAATGGCTTTTTGTTACCTGCTCTTTAACTCAGCCCCGTGCTGAGAATGTGTTGTCTTGAGGTTCAATAGCCAGTTAAATGTTTCTTTTTGGTTTATCGGTCATATCCTCTGCAATCTCATCAGTAAAGAAGCTTCAGTAAGGAAATAAAAAATAATCGATAAGGCAAAGATTCCAAATATCTTCTGCAAAGTAGGAAAATTATTCCAGGAATAGATCAAGGGAAAAAAAAATCTTATCAAACATCTGTCCTGGCTGGAGGATGAATGCTTTTGTCCATCCAGTGACCACTTTGTGGGAAAGAAGACAAGAGCAACTATGGGAATTACTGCTTAGTACCAGCTGCCCCAAGGGTGGGTTTGAGAGAGACTGTACATAAATATGAGTATAACTATATGATCTAACCAATTATGGATACCCCTTTCTATTTTGGATCTGATATTAAACATGTGGAGTCCATGTCTCTCTCATTAATGAAGGACCTAGAAGTGGCAAACCTCACGCACTTCAATGGGAACACCCAGGCAGAGCCTTGGGTCAAATCTGGATACCTGGAAGGTTGGGGCCATGGAGAGGGGCAGGATTTTCCTCACAGTAAGAGCAGGGTCTCAGGACCTGCTCTTACTGAAATTAAGGTCTCTTAATCTCAAAGACATGTTCATTCCCTCCTATCTACTATTTCCTTTGGAAAATGAGTGTGTAGAAGAGGCTGTACCTGAGAAGTAAGTTATTTATTCTTTATTAAATAAGGAATTAATGCTGTTGAATCCAGGCTGCTGCAGTATTGAAGCTTTCCTCAGCAGGCTGCAGTGCAGGCAGATGTTGGCAACATTAGCTTCACAGAAATTGGAAGAAGATTTGAAACTGCAAAACCTGTAACTTTCTAACAGGAATACTAGAGGGAAACTTCACTGAAGATACTTTGATGCCTTGTGTCTTTCCTCTTCTTTCAAATTATTTACTTAGTTATTCATTTACTAAGTTCAGGGCTCTGCTTCTTTTAAGGAGAAGAGCAGGCAAATTTTCTTTTGTGAAAGGATTGCTTAATGAGACCGCTTTTGTGCTGTGCAGAAATGGGCTGAAATAGCAGAAGATGAGCCCATGTCTCCTCAAGAAGCAGTGACCTGAATTCTTGCAACAGTTTTAGTTGGTTTTGCGCACATCTTTGATGGACCATCTTGAAAATATGTGTTAACCTGCTCATGACTAACCCCTTGCTCTCACAGAAATACCTTCAAGGTCAACTGCATGTCTGGTTCTGTCTCCACAGAGAGAAGTTGTTTTCTCTATTTTGCTGTTTCAAGGCAAATGAACCTTCCCTTTCCAGGGGCCAAAGCCACCATCTCGCAAAACCTTATCCTGTATCCAGGAATTCAGTTTCTGGCATATCCTGCCTTCATTTCTCTGCAGAAGCTCCTGCCCTTCAGGCCATATTGCCTGTTGTTTTGTCTGCCTCTATTCTTTCAGCATTTGGAGCTGTGGAAACCTGAATGGGTTGGCTTCTCTTGCCAGTGGGATAAGCAATAACAGATCTGAAATGTCATCCCAATAACAAGTCATGAGGCAGCCTGCCACAGACTAAAGCCTCACCTGGGGAATAGTCCATTAAAGAGAAAACAAAAGAGACATGGACACAGTTGGAAGCATCTGTTTGCTACCTGGGAGTCGTGCCAAAAAGGAAAGGCATTCAAACAGCTGGCAAAATAGAAATGTTTGGCAAACCAGGGCTGAAGCTGGTGATAATAGCAGAGCAGCAAGTCCTCTTTGGAGTGAGCAGGCTGGCCATGAGGCATCAGATCTGCAGGGCTGGAGGACAGGTCTGGTTGCTCCCCAGGTTCCTCAGTTCCTGCTCCGCAGTGTGTAAATGATAACATGGGGACAAAAGAAAGGTAGGAGGACTGACACAGACCAGGTGAATGTAAACCAGGAAAGATTTGCTCCTGTCTAGGAATTTTCTTGTGTAGTGCCTTTTATGAAGAAGAAATCTCTTTTAAGGCAATCTAGGAACATCATAAACAATTAAGAAGGAATAATATATGGCAAAGATTCAGACCAGATGCCAAGATGGGCATTGACTGTAAACACCAACCTAAGCTGGTCACTAAGAGTAAAGAGGATAAGGAAAGTGTGCATGTGCTCTTTTTAAAATCAGTATAACATCAACAGCTAAATTTTCTCTGTAGACAGAGTTCCACAAGGTAAGTGGGATTAGTTGGCAGGTCTTGCTCAGTGCACTTTCTGAGAACAGGTTCCTACAGACAGATCCCACTGCTCTGCCAGTTTAATTAGGCCCTAATTTCACACATGAATAGCTATTTTGGACCCTGCTTTTGAGACTGTCAGTAAAAGGCAACTGTGACAGCATTTCCTTTTCAAAGGAGGTGGTGGTGGGCTGAGAAAACCAGATGTCTTTCACATCAGGGTTCTGAACAACTTTCAAACAGCCTCCTAGGAGAGGAGATGGGAGCAGAGTTCTCAAATTCCATTTGCAGAGGTCCAGTTTGTTCTTGGGCTGTCACTGACAGACCCCAGCTTTGCTCACCGCATACCTGATGTATTTTATGAGCTTCCCTCCAGCAGCTGGCCAGGACCAGAGCAAGGAGCAAAGCAAAGCCTGAGAGCTCCTGGCTGTTGCCTGTAGTGCCTCGGGCACGAGCTGCAGGAGAAGTCTTGGGGATCAGCAGCTGTGGCCCGCCCGCAGGCAGAAGTGTTTGTTCACACCTTGTTCACTCACTGTGTTGTGTAGGCAGAGTCACCACCAGAGACTGACAGCACTCCCCTCTCCTCGTTCTCCCTGACAGCACACACGGTGTCTGAAGCCGTTGTTAAAGGGACAGTAGGACAGCCTGTGACACTGCCCTGCTCCTACCGGGTGACGCAGCCCAAGGACGTCTCCGACATGTGCTGGGGCAGAGGCCCCTGCCCGAATTCAAAGTGCAAGAACAAAATCCTCCACACCAGTGGCAGCGAGGTGACGTTCAGAGTATCTCGGAGGTACAAACTGGGCAGGTACGTTTCCGCCGGAGATGTGTCCCTGACCATTGCCGCGGCCAAGGTGGAGGATGCGGGCGTGTACTGCTGCCGGGTGGAGATCCCCGGCCTCTTCAACGACATCAAGAGGAACATACGGCTGGATGTGGCCAGAGGTGGGTCTGGGGACCTTGGGGACACGGCCAGCAGGGACAATGCACTCCCTGGGTGGTGAAAATTGGGGTCTATGTGCGCTGTTTTGGCCAAAGGGGTTCTTCCCAAATTACTTGTTTTTCAAGGGAGATCTGCAACCAGTTGCCAAATTGAGTCACAGTCAATGTGCAGTTTAGATTAAAAAATACCCCTAAGTTTTACCCATTTTTTGCCTCTCAAATGAATATTTCATTTCTTGTTGTGTAGGTCAGCTTGACTTTTTAAAAGATGATGGAATTAAAAAGGGATTTATAATTCAAAGAACCCTTGGAATGAAATTGAGTTTTTCATTTGAGGTTCACCCCAACACTGAAGACTTTTGTTTCATTCATGTTATAAGGAGACACACTAGGATGACCCACCCTTAAGGGTGCTTCCTTCCTCTTAAGGGTGGGTCCTCAACATCCACATATTTGGAAATTTTGTCTCAGAGTCTTGAAGGGCTTCTTCCCCTTCCTATTATCTTTCTGAGCTGCAGGATAAAGCAAAGTCTTGCACAGAAAAAAAAGAGATGATACCCACCCTCCACAAAGCAGAAAAACAATTTTTTCTGGCTTTTACAGAGCACAATTGGTGTTCATAGCACATTTGTTTGTCTTTTTTAAACAATACAACAGGTGAGAGGGTGAAAAACGCAGCAATTGCTTGTCTGCCTCTGAGGCTGAGGGCAACAGGCCATGAAAAAAGAACCAGTTGCAAAGATTAGCAAGAAGATTGTAGCTGAAAAACGGAGCTGTTTTATTTATTGTATTTTTATGAGGACATTGAAAAGCAAAATAACAAAGTTTTCAAGCTTTGGGGTTCTACCCCATAAGGTTCTAGCCCTTCCATTTCTACAAGACGGTCAAGGAGGGGTGTTTGAGACTGGTTAAAGAAAAGCAAATCTATAAATCTGTGAATTTCCCAGACTGGCCGTGCTTTCAGCTAATTAAAATAGTAACTCTCTCACCTTCATTTTCAGTATTTTAGCAGCCAGATCCTTTTTATTCAGTTCTGCATTGGCTTCCTTCAGGGTTGGTTGTGAATGCTCTGACCTGGCTTTTCCTTTTGCTGTGTTTTTTTCCATGCAGCCCCTCCAGTGACCACCACCACCACCACCACTACCACCACCACCACCACCACCACCACAACCACCACCACCGAAGCTCCTGTTTTCTCCAAATATTTTACAGAAACAACATCTGCTTCTCAAGCAACCTCTGATCTCCAGACAACACCAGAGACTACAGTCCTGCTGACAACCAGCACCCTTCCACCAGCAACCACAGCCCCCGAGTCTCCAGCAGTAACTACATGGGAGACCTCTGCTCTCTCAACAATTGCTGGGACAGAAAATGATATTTTTCCTGTGACTATGGTGGAAACGAGTGCTCCCCCAGATTTTCCAACCAATTCCCAAGCAGCTGATGTGACAACTGAAGATGACGTGTTCTGCTCCACAATCCCTGGAAGCACAGAGGGTAACCAGCACCAATCCTTTCCTTTTTCTGTGTAGCAGAGATGGTCTGTGTTAGCCTGGCTGGCATCATAGGGACTCTCCAATACTTATATTTCTATCTGGGAAGTTCTCTCTGAGATGCCTATAGGCATATTTCAGGGGGTTTAGGCAAACACAAGTCAGATGTTGTAGATGATGTTAAAGTGGGGTCAACAGCCAAGGCAGCAGAGGGTCAGGCTTCCTGCAGAGGAGCTTTAACATGGAGAAATAATGTGGCAGAAAGCTCATGAAGTGCAACAGAAATAAATGCGAAGCCCAGCACCTGGAGTGTAGTAAGAGAGATTCACTTAACTGCACCATTTTTTTTTTATTTGGGAAAGACAATTGAAATTGCCTGATGAAAAGTTTAGTTTAGAGTATGTTCTGCTTGAGAAATAGTGACAATTCAAAACATGTTTAAAATTGAGTATTTACCTTCTCATTTCATATGAAGGCTGCTGCTGTTATTAGTGATCAGAGTGACCTGTTATCAAAACATTTATAGGTTGCTACTTCATCCACATTACTGATTTCATTTCCACAGAGTGATGTCTGCACAGATTTGAATGCCATGTGGAGACCCTTCTAATTAGTGATCTTTATAAGCATTACTTTTTACTTTGTTTCAGTGACTACTGAATTCCCAGGTACATTTCCAAGTGCAGAGGAAACCAGCAGCTCTGTCCTGATGGAAGAGAAGCCAGTCATGGGTGAGTAGGAGAACATTACAAGGTCAGAAGTTGCTTGTTCAGAGAAATTTAAAAGTTGGCATCAACAAAACTGTTGAGTATTCTTAAGAGTGCACCAAACACGTACTGATGATTATTCATTGCAGCTGGCAGTGTCCGGGGTCCACACAGAAATTGTTTGAAATCACAATGTAACAAAAGCTGAGGAAAACATGGTTTTATACCTCCAAAGGAAGTTGGTTTTGAATAACTCATGACTGTCAGGTATTTCGGGTCTGAGAGAAGTCAAAAACCAAACTTTTCAACATGGCTGAATTCTCAGATGTCTGATTTGTCATCACTATGAGTTCATTGAGATTTCCATTTTAAATCTTTCCCAAGTGTTGTACCCTCAACAGAGAACTTAATACTAAAATTCAAGGATTACATGTTGCATTTGGACTCTTAGCTCCAGTAAGAGCCATGAATCTCTCAATTTTTAAACCCACATTATTTTGATTTTTGCAGTTCTTCTTTTGATAGACCTAAAGGCTTACAGCAGAAAGAGTGCTCCTTCATGCCCCTGGAGAGGGCTCACAGAAGAGGCTAAACTGGTCTCTTGAACATTTGTGAGGGTTTCTCACTCCAGTCTCTCTTGTCACCCTTCTGGGATGATGGATAATGCCTGCATTTTGTCATTGTAAATACCCAGTTTTAAAAAGGGTCTTAGCTCCAGGATTCTTGGGGCAGCTTGAGTTGTGACAGTGACCTGTAAAGAGCCACCACAACAGCAGCAACAGCAGAAGATGTACCCTGCTGGTGTGAGTCACTCCCACCCGTGCAAAACCTTGTGTTGAACTGTCACAAGGTGTGAAAATGCTGCAGCACAATTTGCTGGGGTCTGGTGAGAGCCAAAAGCCAAGTCCAGTTCTTGGCTCTGTTTCATTCTCTCTGTGAAATAATGCACTAAATGCACCCAGCTCAGGCTTGCTGTAAGGTAGGGGAAGGCTGACTTGTTGCTGAACATTGTATTGAAGTTAGAACAGCAGGAGAGAAACCCAGGGTTAAGAGCCCTCCATCTCCAAGAGCAATTTTTGGCAGATAGGTTGGGTTGCCTGGGGTGGATGGCTCCTCAAGCAACCCCTGGCTCTGATTTGATGGCTCTTCTCTCTTCACTTGCTTTCCCCCAGCTACAACCCTGCCAGCACTAGCCATATTTCAGACCCCAAAAATATCCTTGCTCTTCCAAGTATCAAAGTGAGCAGCAATAGTTGGTCGCATCAGCCAGGCTGCACATTTTGCCATAAAATTTAACTTTGACTTGTTGGACCTGCATTGTCACTACATCTGCATTTCTTGTGGATTTGAGGTAGTTCTGAAGTACAGAGCTCTGAGAGAGTGGAGTGTCATAAAACAGGCACATGACAAAATGCAATGTTCACACATCCCTAGGATTTATAGTACTTTTTAGTGTTTTATTACCTGTATTTGTTTAGCTGCAGTTCTTATCAGTCATAATCTCTTTTCTACTCCTGTGCAAATTTCTTCTTACAGTGGCATGAGCTACACATGCCCTGTCCATATCTTTGATAAAGTACAAGCACATGGGATGTGGAGACACACCAACACAGCTCTCACAGGGGGCTGGTCAGAACGGAGATATTTGGGGCAGATTAGGTTAATAATGGGATAACATACTCGGAAAAGTAAAAAAAAAAAATAAAAAAAGAAAAATAGCAATGGGATTATATATTGGAGAGACACTGTTTACAAGAGTATGTAGTGACAGGAGAAGGGGGAATGGCTTCAAACTGACCAAGGGTAGGTTTAGATTGAATATTAGGAAAAAAATTCTTCCCTGTGAGGGTGGTGAAGCCCTGGCACAGGTTGCCAGAGAAGCTGTGGCTGCCCCATCCCTGGAGGTGTTCAAGGCCAGGCTGATGGGACTTGGAGCAACCTGAGATAGTGAAGGTGTCCCTGGGTTTTGGTCTTTCTTGATGAAGGCTGAAGTTTCCCACAGCTTCCTCAGCCGCCAGGAAGGAAACTGATCCTTCTCTTTTGGTTGCAAGGTGCTTTTGCCCTTCTCATTCCCTAAGAGTTCATTACTCCTTGACTGAAGCAGTGGCAGCCACTGCAGCCCTCACTCCTTCAGGTGATTGTGCCAGTAATAATTCCAATCTCTTTCATTTTCAGAGGTTTCAGCAAATTTGGATGGCACTGCTGGGAAATATGAAGATAGAGGAGATAAGGTAAAACTTCCTGTAAGTTTCAAGAGTGTTTGAGTAGAAAGCAGGACAGCAGGACATGCTAGTGATTTTCAGTGTGTTCCTACTACAGGGTCAGCTTTTGCAAACAGTGGCTTGAACTTTTATTTAGAAGTTCAGGAACCACCTGTTCCTCTTTTCAGTGGATAGAGCCAAAGCCTGAGCATTCCATCTGACTTGGACACCTCAGAAAAAACTGATCCCCTGGCATCCCTGTGAGAGAGGGGAGGTAACATCCTCGAGGTAAAAGGCAAGTTAGGAGGGTGTTGCACCTGCCCCTGTCTCTAAGAGGAGGATGGGAGTGACTGAGCTCCTACTTCTACTTTGGGCACCTTATTGAGAAGTTCATGTTAAATGGGATGAATCTGGTTTCAGTATTTCAGAATAAGGTTTATTAAATACTGAAAGGGTAATTAATTTTGTTTGTCATGATCAAATCGATGTGTCTTCTCAGCACTTTGTACAGACAAGCTCAGAACAGCATTGCAAACTGCAGCCCAGTGCTCTCAGCACCAGTGCAGCCCCTCCTGTGTAAATAGCTCTGAAGGAAACATGCTCCCAAAGCTTTTCAGTTTCTCTCTTCTCCCTTCCAGTTTCCCAGCTCTGCCATTCTCATTGCCTCTGTCACAGCGGCTTCCATCCTTTTCATACTGATGGTCTCGTTGGTTTGGAAACGTGAGTATCCTGAAGTGAAATTATTCTAATGCTGGACTGATGCACATTCTCCTGAGTCCCTGGCTGTTCTGGCAACTGTGCCATTGTCCTGTGCCAGTTCTGTGTTCATTTAGTGGGAGTTGCTGTCCTTACTCCAGGACTGTGGCAGCATCAGGGGGCTAGGGAGGATGAGCTGGTGGGGATGCAGCAGGAGGCAGCCTGTGCAAAGAACCTGTTCCCTCACTTCTTGCAGGGCTGGCTCATCCTGTTGGCTCTCTCTTCATACTTAAGTGGCTCCATAATTTCCTGGAAATGCTCCCAAAAGACCTTGGTGTAACTGAAATCAGGATGGGATCCTTTCTTTTCTGCTTAGCCCACAGAAATATTGCAACTTGCTGTCATTGCTTCTGAGCTCGTTTGACATATACATTGGAATTATAGATTTTGTTTTGCCATTGTAACATTAATATTATTTTGCTTCCAGGTAAACATACAAAGAAGTTTATAGTAAAAAGGTAACCTATTTTGTAATTTCCTATTAAAAGTTCCAGTGTAATTTTTCTTAGAGACAGGAAGGCATATTGGCCACTGATTGTAATGGGTGCAGTATTGGCTTGTGGTGCTGATTACCAAAGTTGTATTAGGAGGAAACTTCAGGTAACTTCCCTCCAGAAATTCAATAGTGGTTCCTGGATGCTGCTTCTGTGTAGGAATGAACAAAAACCCAGAGCAGTGGAGAAATTAAACTACTGTTACTGCAGTGTAGTGACTCTAGCTCAAGGAAGTGCTTCATCTGCTTTTATTTTTGGTTGAGTACCAGGACATGATACCTTGTGCAAATGTAATTGATAAATTCATATCTTCTGGCTTCTCTTGAAGAAAAAAAATAAAAATTATGTGGGCAAACCTCAGGGGAGTCCAGTGAAGCATCACCCCTTTTCCAAAGATCAATAATTTTTCAATGGTGGCTGGTCCTTCACTGCTTGCTGTACGTGAGAGACAGGGACTGGGGAGAGACTGTTTTCTGAATCCCATGGTGGTTACCCTACAGCTGCCATGACAGGGTTCAAACAACCCTTCCCTATCCATGACAAGAATGCAAGCCAGGTAAATACCTCCCTGCTGTAAAAAGTAGGAGTTACTTCATTGCAGTCATTGGGCTCGGTAGCTTCAGGTTTCCATTTCCGTGGGAATTTGCTGATGTTACAAACCAAAAAGAATGCTCTGAAGCAGCAGTGTGCTTTTGTCCCATCCATAGTGATCTCTGCTTCTCACTGCAGTGCTGGACCACCAGAAGAGACTGACAAAGTTTTCAGTGGTGCTGAAGGAGAAAACAACATTTTTTCCCTGTGAAGAGCTCCTACATCATCTGCAGATGCCATGGGAATTAAACAGGGCCTGTTCCATGCTGCACTGAGAGATACTTGTGAGCCCTCAAAATATCAGAGGGTATAAAACAAAGGCCAAAGCTTCAACTATGAAAATTTAAAATCTTTGTGCAAATTTTCCCATATTACCCTTAAAACTCACTGCATAAAGAAGCTTATTTGAGAAGGGACTTTATGCATTATTCATGGGTGCTTCTGGCATCTGCCTTCTTACTAGCATTGTGTTGCACAATTGAATTTGTTTTTCTCCATTTTTACTAAT
Organism: Anomalospiza imberbis; assembly: GCF_031753505.1. Classification (NCBI taxonomy): domain Eukaryota; kingdom Metazoa; phylum Chordata; class Aves; order Passeriformes; family Viduidae; genus Anomalospiza; species Anomalospiza imberbis. Next base: position 14,072,787 of record NC_089695.1, on the reverse strand, counting down.
GCTCTTCCTTGAATACAATTTGTACTCTGAGGAACAGAAGAGATCACATGGAAGGCTGCCTATCTTCAAATTGCCATAAAGAAAGAAAAGGAATCCTAAAGTACAGTTTTTAATGCTTTTATGTAATCAATAGGAAAATTAAGCAACAAGAATGCTGTGAGTTTAAATCAAAAATGCAGATTACTTAAGGGGTATCACTACTGCCTGTGATTCAGCATGTTTGAATAACCCTTGGAGAATATGTTAATAAATTCTGTAATTTGTTGCTGGCAACTGGACTTTTTATGCCACATCCTAAGGCATTTCAACCGGAGTTAGGTATTTCCCAGGTGTGGAAATGACTGGTGTGCTGTCTCTCCAAAATAAATACTGCAGCATTTGCAGAGGTGGGAGAATGCCCAGAACATCAGCCTGGAGGGAAATTTCTCCACCCTGCCCCCACAAAGCCCCATACCACTCATTTCTAAATCTATTACGGAAGAGGGATTGTCCATGGAGGCTGGGGGATCATCAGTGGGATACACTGCAGAGCTTTTGTGTAATTCCCTGGGGTCCTCACCCACTCTGCTGCTTTGGGAGTGACTTTGGGAGAAGATCCCAATCCATGACAAGGTTTGTTCTCTCCACTGCCTGGAGCTCACCAGTGCTAGCCATGGCACCGCTGGGCACCGACAGCCTGAAGTAAGAGCACATTGTGGGAACAGCACAGGATCAGAAGCCATCAGGGTCTGGCAGCTCTGGATTTCCCCTCTGGCTGTGCTCAGGGATGTGCTGAGACTGTTGAACTCTCCAGCAGCCTCTGCCCATGAGTTGGGCAGGCAGGGGAGGTTCCTCTTTGGGGTCCCTCTCGGTCTCCAGAGTTCAGAGCCCTGCCCTCACCCTGCTCTGGTGGTGCTGTGGGAGGCACAGGAGAGTCCCCAGACAGAATGTGGCCTGTGGGCTCCCAGGCTGGCTTTGCTCAGCTCAGACTTTGTCTGTCCCACACCAGTGACTGTGGCTGTCACCACCCCAACACAGAGCACAGGGACCTGGCATCTCTCACTTCTAGGCATGAATCCCACACAAACCGGTGAGGAATAAAAGGAAACAAGCAAAAAAGAAAATCCCAAACAGTTTTGATGTACTCCTTTGAAAAACACAAACTTTTCTTTTTGCCTTTTTTTCCCCCCACCCAATTAAACCTGCTAATTAAGTCAACAATATCTCCATTGCAGCTTCCAATTGGCAGAGCTGGGCCAATTCTTTTGCTCTTACTAATTAGTTCTTCACTAATGACTTCATTACAGCAGAGCTTGCTCTCACTTGGGAAGGTTCTAGCACATTTGCTATGGTGCTGGCTGGACTTAAAAGCCCTGGTTTTGGGGAGTTGCAGAAGGGGAGAAGAGATGGGAGCCAACAAAGTGAGTTTGATCTGATCAGCTGTGTGGAAATGCAGCCCTGAGAAGCTTCAGGGAAGCTGTAAGTGTAACTTATGCCACTGAGCATTCTTATTTATCTTTTTATTCAGCCCAATTATTGAGGCAGAGCCTTGGGTTTAGAATGGCAATTGGAGGCAAGGATTTGGGGAAGGTTACGTTTAAATGAAAATTCATTGAAGTTATTTGTGAGGACTGGGGTTGTCAGTATGTTCAGGGGAAGGTTAAAGTGAGCCTTTTAAATGTAGCTGGAGGAAATGCTTTCCACAAGCAACAAAAGCCCTAGAATGCAGTGTCTGGGTCTAGTGGAGAAAAGCTGGATGAAAGCAGCAAGTTTTTAGAGAGAAAAGGCTGTGGGAGAGGATGTCATTGGCATCTGGAAATGTTGGCCTTTACTTTTAAGACTTTTACCTTGGAAGACAAAAATAATACACTTAAGATAAAGCACTGTAGCAAAAATATCCCCTCTGGTAACAGATTAAAGCAATACACAGGGCAGAGGAGCAAAGCCATCTGCTTTAAAACCACCCTGCATTCCCCCAAAGCTCCACTCCCTCCATCCTGGCCTCCCACCACCTCTCAAACTGCCAAGCACCACGAGCTGAAATTACCCAGGTCTGAGGCTCTCCCCAGCACTTGGAGCTGCTGGAATTATCTCAGCATTTATGGACTTGCACAGGGAGCCTGTGGCAGAGCAAAGCAGGTTTTAATTTGTTTGGACTCTGTGTTAAGCCTAAATGTTGTTATATCTGGAGAGTCTGGCTCAGCTCTGTGCAGCAAGGCTGTTAATTAATGAAGGATTTTGCTTTTGGTTCAAGCAATAATTTTTACTGGTCCCCAGTACTTTGTGGACAATTGTCTGTATCAAAATGACCGATTAAAGAGGGTAAAGGAGCTCTGAGGTGAGGAGATAATGACTGAACTGCCAGATTAGTATGGAGGAGGTACAGAAAAGCAATTAAAAAGGGAGATTTGAATATTTTGGGATATGGGATTGACTAATGAAGGAACAGGAGGAAATACTGAAAAAAAAAAGGCAAGCACTGAGTTAGGAATACAAATCCTTTAGAGAGAAGCCAGAGGAATGAATTAAATATAATTTTGAGATTAATAAGAGACCTCTCTTAATAGACTTTATTGGAGCTGACTGTTCTCATGGTCCCTTTCCATCTCATCAGCACATTTCATTATGTTTCCAGGTTTGTTTCTTAGCCTTAATGTGCTTTTCCAGGCATTTTTTAAGGTTAATATAAATAAATCTCTTGGTTTCAAAGGTGAAATATAATTGGGGCTTAAGAAAGAGCAAGCAGAAGGGAAGAATGTGGCTGAGTACATAGGAAATTAGAAATAAGAATAAATAGCATCATGGGACTTGGGGAAAGAACAGAGATAACCACACAGTGTGAGATGAATGCATGAAAAAGTGGAAAATTTTAGCCTGGTAGAACGAGGAAATGGGACGTGCTGCCACAGACATGACAGCAGATGGCAAAATTGAGCTACAAAGACTGAGCCGAGAAACATCTGGAGAGATGAGAAGAGGCTGTAAAGGTGATGCAGATTTGCTGATGCCAGGCAGAATCAATGCAGCCTCCTCCAGTGACCATGGAGGTCCCAGCCAGGAGGTCATGGGCTGCGCTCATGGCTCCAGGGAATGCTTTCAGCACGCGTGGCCTGGGCTCTGGCTCATGTGGCCTCTAGCAGCACAATTTCCTTCCAGTCTCAGTAACACTCTGGTTTTCTTGTGCTCCTGAGGCTGTGGTGACCACGCAATTCTTGGTTTCCTCTTCCCACTGCCATCTCACCCCAGCTGGGAGCAGTGTGGTTTTGGTTTCCCTTGCTAATTAAAAACACAAACCCCAAGACTCAGCAGTTCCTGCACTCGCACTGTGGAAGCAGTGACCTGGGAAAGGAAATGTCAGCCCTAAACAAACCCACAGCTCATCTCAGGCTCCACTCCCTCCTGCCATCCAGCAGGATGGGGGTCTTGGCAAGAAGCCATCCAAGGAATCACTTTGGAGAGTGTTTAGGAACTGAGAGGAACACTGAGATTGGAGTGGGGCTTCCCACAGAGAAGCTTCATCTCCTCACCCTCTAGTGCAGAGTCACAGAATCAATGAGGTTGGAAAAGACCTCCAAGATCATCGAGTCCAGCCCATGACTGATCCCCACCTTGCCACCCAGACCAGAGCATGAGGGACAGCTCCTTGAACACCTCCAGGGATGAGGACTCCTCCACCTCCCTGGGCAGCCTTTCCAATGCCCAACAGTGCTTCCAGGAAGAAATTCTTCCTGATGTCCAACCTGAACATTCCTTGATGCAGCTTGACATCATTTCTTGTCCTGTTGCTGGTTTCCTGGGAGCAGAGCCTCATCCCCACCTGGCCACAACCTCCTTTCAGGGAGTTGAGAGCAAGAAGGTCCCTCCTGAGTCTCCTTTTCTCCAGGATAAGAGCTCCAGCTCCCTCAGCCTGGTCTCGCAGGACTTCTTTCCTAACCTCAGCTAAAGAGCTCCAAGTAGTTTGAAACTGGGACAGGAAGGATCATGAGGGAAGAGAGAGGCAAATCGAAGTGTGCAAATACCAGTGGGAGTATTGGGAAGGAAGATGTTAGGAAATTATCTCTGGTAGAAGTTCATTGCCTTTCTTTAGTCTTTCAAGCACTGACCCTTCTCCAAGAGGAAGGGAAATCTACCACTTCCCAAAATATCTTTTTTTTTTATTTGGAAGAAAAGAAGCTGAATGTTCTCTGACTATTTCAAAATGCAGTTTCTTTTTTAAGTATCTAGGAAAAAAGGAAAATTAAGTGGGTGTGTGTTTTGGGTGTTTTTTGGGGGGGGTTGGTATTTTTTAATACCTAGGAGAAGAGGTGTATGGTAGGAATAAATCCTTTCTATAATTATGTTTTCTAAAACAGAGTATACTAAGGCCTGACTCTCTTATTTCATATATGTATTCTGTAGTTCTACTGATGTAAGTGAACACTGAATCCTGGAAGGTAACTCTTTTTCATGCTTAAATGCACATCTAATGAAGATTCATGGCTTCAAAGGTGTTCTCAAACACCAGAGCTGGTGTCATCCTTAACTAAGCCATCCAGTAGTTAATAAACATCACACAATCATCTGCATATTTAATGCAGGGCAGAGAAATTTATGGAGAAATCTCTAGCTTTTAATCCAGGGATGAATCATTTATGGGATTTTGGGTTATTCACTTTGTGCTGAATTAAGTTGTCTCTTTTCTCCAAGCCAGCCCCCAGTGTGGGCTGTGCCACTGGCTGGGCTGCACAGTGATGGATGGTGCTGGGGTGAATTATTTATTGGTCATTTTAGATCACTTGCCCAGCAGTGAACTAAGCCAGTTAATTTTAAATCTGTTCATCTCCATGCCCAAGTGCACAAAAAGGTTTCCATGTACATGAAATTCATCTCCCTCCCTTCTCCCCCTCCTCCTTCCAGTGCACTGAGGAATTACTTGTGTGGTTTGGGTTGGGTTGAGTTTGGGGTGCAAACTGTCCCTTAGGGGGTGTGGTGACAGTGTGCGGGCTTGGGGGACTGTTTGTCCAAGCTGGCTCTGGTTCTTCAGCTCTCACTTGTGTCTTACTTTAAGAGCTGTGGAATGGTTGTGATTCCTTAGCTTGTCATGCACATGGTACAATCCTCTTTAGTCCAGAGGGACTGTGCAGAGAATGTGTCAATGCACTCAGGGTGGGGAGGGAAACTCTTGGAGGCTGTAATGATCAAGCACTGATTTTTTTTTTTTTTAATGATTTTAAATTTTATTTCTACCTGCAAGTCTCAGCCAATGCTGGGGCAGAGCCCTTTCCCAGGGCTTTCCTGTGAGCTCTGCTTCAAGGACAAGGGACATTCAGTCTCTCAGTGGAGCAGAGAGTCAATGCTGCTTTTGAATTCTGCTTGGTATTTTATGCCCTTGGTCCATTATCTAATGGGGAATATGATGAGGTAATTATGGAAATACACAAATTGCAACCTCATGAATACCAAAGAAAGTCGTGATGATCCATGCTAAAAGAATGCATAAAAATGCAAATAATTTGTAAATGGGGAGCAGTAAATCTTGTTAGTATTAATAACTTGGAGCATTTAATTGCATCAGGTCTTGATGAATTCTAACCAAAGCTGTCTGAAGAGATGGGTTTAGGACTCTCACCCTGTGAACTGTACCATGAGGTACAGGAGAGCTGTACCTTGGATCCTCTTGTGGATCTACCTTGGGCTCCCTCTGTCAGCACTGCTTGGCTGGTTCTTTTGTGGGCTAACGAAGGGATTGGGATTTATCTTCAGGCTCTTCTCTGTTTTTTGTCATATCACACTGCACTTGTCTTGGTTTGTGGGAGGTGCTCCTGATGCCTTTTTGGGCTACCTAAAACAGAGGCCAGAAAATTTAAGGGAGCAAAAATCAGTTATATTTATTGAAGGGCTTTCAGGTACATGAAGGGCACATGAAGTCCCCCAGGGGCTACACCCAAAAATGGACAACGGGTGACAGGTTTTCACACTTTTATAAGTTTGGTCCATTTGCATATTGGGGTTAATATTCCAATTACAGTTTTAGGTAATGAAGTCATTTACCCCAACTTTGCTCCCTCCAACTCACTTTTGTTTCCATCTCTCAGGGCCTGAGACAGTGAGGTGTCCCTGATTGCCAGGCCTGAAGAGGATTTGTTGTGTCTGACCAAAATGGGAAAGCAGCAGCTGACAGTGTATATGGAGTCCAGAGCTATACATTAAAGCATTACAGGATTAAAAATATATGAATAATATACAAGCTAAACCCCTAGCACATCACTCCTAGCAGCATCCTGGGGAAGAAAGGGAGGAGAAATTTCATCTTTGTTGAGATTTTGGGCATTTTTTGTGCTGCTGTTGTGAGGGGCTTTTGTTAGGAGTCTGCTGGGTGAAGATTCCACCTGGAAACACACTCACTGAAGCTCTCCCAAGTCATTAACAAACTCTTCCTTAAACTTTGCCAGGCTTGCCAGTGGCTGGGTGTTCGGTGGAGCTCCTATTTATCAGCTCTTCCTTTCTCTTTACTTCATTCATCCCCTGACTATGGCTGAGTTATTCTGCCCTAATCAAAGATACTGGATGGCACCTTCATACATGAACCCTGCAGCTTCATAAAGCCTGATGAAGGAGAGAGGAATATTCCAAGAGAAAACGAGAAAAGGTCATGATTTATTGCTAATAAACAGCTCCCTGGATTTTATTATCTTTACTGTGTAGAAGCCTGGAGATCTAGATTGGGCTTTATAATTCACATTGAAATTCAATGTATCACATGTCTCCTGTAAAGCCACATTTTTGAATGATACTCAAACCCTATTAAACAGGTACTCATTAAACCACAACACCCAGTAAATTCTTCCTGAGTTTTGTTGACAGTACACATCAAACACGAACTGTTAAGTGCTTTTCATTTTCCTGGTACTGGGCTATCATAATGCATCACATGACAAAATAATGTGTTAACATGACAGATTTAATGCTTGATCTGCCGCATGAAATGCTTCAGAGCACCAGAAGACAAAAATGTAACATTATACTTCCAAGTGTCTATTAATTCTTAACTAATAATAAATTACAGTGAGATGCTGATGGAAATGGATGAGAGAGGCCCATGCACACGGGAGGAATTCATGAGGATCAGTGACGTGGCAATGAATACTAAATGCAGACATCATAGCTAGAGTGAAAACACAGCATCTCTGGCTTGCCAAGAGACTCACTGCTGCTCCACGGGTCTGGGTTTTCTCTTTTGGGTCCTGACAGCCCACACAGGTCTGTAGCGAAGGTCACGTCGGATTTACTTTCACTTTTCCCTCCTAAATGGGGCCAGCAAGGAGTCCCAGCTGGTCCTGTCCTGTCCTGGGAATTGGCCAGGCATGTGAGCAGGACTGGACCTGAGCCCCAGCTCTGGGGACATGAGGGTGCCCTACCAGCCCTTTGTGTCACCCACCTGTCCCTCCTAACCCCTGGCAGCAGCCTGGCTTTGCCTAGCCCTGCGTATTTCCTTGTGAATTGTCAGCCTGTGCCTGGCCTGACAGCTGAGGGGGCACTATGGGATGGCTCTGGGGGCCTTACAGATCCACAGCAAGCCTCTGTGTTGACATTTTGTAGGGATGAGGGGTTCACTGAGGTCCAAGGGCAATCACCAGTCCTCCTGGGGCTGGGAGAGGCAGACAGAAATCAGCCTTTGCTTTCAAACTCTCTCCCACCAACAAAAGAAAGTAACCAAGTTTCAGGTTTTTCCAGCCAAAAGACCCTCCTCTCTTTTGCTCTTCTGCTCCATCCCTGCACCTCCTGTGCTGACCCGTGTAACCTGCCCATGGCCCTGGGCACATGGCTCCCACCCTCGTCCTGCACATCCCAGCCACCCCAGCACCTCCAAAGCAGACCCCAAGATGTGCTTTTCTCCCACATGGATCAACTGTTGTGTTTAGAGCAATGATTTCATGCTTGGTTTTGAGCATCACTTCCTACTCGCCCTCAAAGCAGAGCACAGACAAGTCTCAAGTCATTCGGTGCAAAAATATTTTTTTTTCCTCTTGTAAACCTCTATGTAAACCATTTTTACTTTTGCTGTTCGTTGTTTTCATCAAAAAGGGTTGTTAATTCCTTACAATTCATAATTGTTTCTTTATGAGGAGTTGTCCCTCAACAGGTCTCATTTCTCCACAGTGCCACCTCCTTCCCTCCACACAACTCTTCAGTAATTCACAACATCATTGACTTCCAGCCTTGGCAGAAGACTGCCAGAATTTGAAATTTCAAGAGTGATATCCAGCCACTCCACAAGTTTAGAGTATGAGGGCAGCTGTGTCCATTAATCTTTTAAAAGAACCCAAATCTCTGGTTTTTATTGCAAGTGGGAGCTAGGAAGGAATTGGTATGTGGGAAAACAATGCTGTAATGATGACATACAATCAAAGGGAGGGTAATAAACCTGCTATTCCTCCCTGCTTAGTGGGGGAGTTGGCTGGGGAGCAGGAGCTGAGGCTTGTTTTAACTACAGACAGCTCTCTCTTTTCAGTTTTTATAGCTTTCTCAATCACTTTGCTCATCTGCTGCTGGAGGCTTTTATTTGCTGATAAGGGCTGTTAAGCAGTTGGAAAGCCAGACCAATGAAGTTATATAAAATGCAGCAAAGGGTTTGTGCCAGGTTAGAGCCAAGATGATGGAGGAGGGAGGGAGATGGGAGATGGGAAATGTCCTGAGAAGGGGACAAAATACAGTAAAACAGCGAGAGCTGCAGTTTACTGCAGTCTGTCACTCTTTCGGGAGGGGACATGTATATATATTCAGGTGTAAATATACTCCTATTTATATTGGTCCCTGCTCCTTGTGCTGATGGGACAATGGGCTCCTCTTTCTTAGTATTTTTCCTATTTTTCTGAGAAATTTCTGGAGCCTCCTTTAACAAGAAAATGAATACTAAACGTTGATATGCAATGGCAGCAGTGCTGAGGTTGCCTTGCCCCAGTCCAGTGGTCTGAAGCAGCAAGTTGAATGAGGAAATGACCAGTTAAACACCAGTTAGCACCAGTTAAACCCCCAGAAGTGTTAGAGGCACATTAAAAGCTACTTCCAAAGTGACTTTGTAATACATTTCCTTATCTGGAAGCAATCGGTGATGGAAATGGAAAAATAACCAGATTTCAACACTGGAATTTTTCTTTGAACAGTCTTCAGGGCTGTGTTTCTGCAAGCCTGAATGCAGGAATAATGCTGGGCTGCATTCATGGTGAACCTGGCTTTTTTTGGTTTGGGTTTAAAAGTTTATTCTATATAGTGTTGGTTTTGTTGTTGTTGTTTTCATTTGGGTTTTTTATTTTTTGGCAGAGGGAACAATGATTCTGGGACTGCTTTGTTCTGCTTTCTCAGCTGTTATTTCTTTATTCCAATTTCCCCCTTTATGAGAGAATTAAAAATTAATCTGGAATGTCAGGTCTGGAAGGTCATGTACTCTCTCTCTATATATAAAGAAACTGATACAAATTTAGAATTTCAAAAACCCAACCAACCAAACCCAAAACAAAAAGCCTGTTCCCCATATCCAGCTACTATCTTTCCAGTCCTTCCTGCAAATTACTAACATAGTTCAGTTGACTTATTGTCACTTTTAACAGTCTATCAAATTTTCACATTTTTAAAAGGTTCCTAATTTTCTCACTTTGTGTCCCCAGAGTGGAGGATTCTCCTAAGATCCTGTATTTCTCACCAACTTGTTCACAGCATCAGTTATTGCAGTGTAACAACACCTAGTTTTCAAACAAATTCCTGGAAAAGCAGGCATCCTTTTCAAATATCACTTCCATTTTGGTCCTGACCTGAAAAACGAGGAGTGTCAGGTTTTACTAAAGCATTTCAGTTCTCTTTTGCTCTTTCTTTTTGCTCTGAAGCAAATTGGAAACATTCTGTAGCCCCTTCTTGTCTCACCTCTCGCAGATTGTGTATGATAGGTAGGTAGGTAAGTGCCTTTCTGCCTCCTACTTTTATTCTTGAGAAATTTCCATCTAACCCCAAGGAAATATGAAGTCAAAACTGATGATTCTGCCTGGAAAAAGTCCACTGAGATGTGACAGCTCCTCTTCCCCGGAGCAGAGCAGCAGCATGAGCACCTTGGGAGAAATGCTGCTGACTGCAACAAACAATTCACTTCATTTTCCTTTCCCTCCTTGGAAGCAGTTTGTTCAAAGCCCTCCGCAGTCAGGAGCTTGAGAAAATAGTTGAAAAAGCTCTAGGAAAGGATTTACTCTTTGCATGAGTTGACAGTCTGCAATCTCCGGTGCAGAGCAGTTAATTGAAAACTGGGGAAGGAAAGGCTGTTAAAAGGTATCATGTGAATCTTGGCTCAAGGCAGTGAAGCCCAGCTTTCAAGTTAGTTTTCATCCCTGTTTTTCTTCTTGAAAGATGTGCAAGTTCAAGGAACAGAGATCTCAGAGAGTTTGGATGGCCATAAAGCTGCTTGGTAATGATGGAGCCTCTGCTGCTGCAGAGCAGAGCGAGTGCAAGGTGCTCGCTGTGGAAGCCGGGTGGGTCTTGACCAAATGCCTCTTGCAGGAACTGAATTCCTCTATTTCTATAAATCCATGTATTCCCACATTGCTACTGCATCTCACTTCCCTAGCAGCCTGGATTTTGTGTCCAGCACACTGGGATATGATTTCAACACAGCAGGTTGGTGTCCTCACCCCCTGGTTCTGGCCACCTCACCCACAGTGGTTGCTGCACTCACTCTTGCCAGATTTGCCCATCTACTTCATAATTTGGAAAATCACTTTCCAAGATGTGCTCTGTTAACTGTGTCTAATATTGGCACTGGATATGGTCTGAATGTCACTTGGGGAAAGGTGGTATGAATCCTTTTAGAAAACGTGTAGCCAGTGAGTCTGCCCAGACACTCGCTGGCATGAGCAGTGAGTTCCCTTTCCTACCCTCTGCAGGATGGATTTGAGATCTCCTTGGCTGATGTTACATTTTCTGATGCAGATGCATTAAAAATGGATTAATTTTCTTTTTTTATTTTTTTTTTTATCAGGCTCCACTACTTTCCTGCTGGAGCTATTTATGTAGAACTAGATTTAAACGTCTCCTATTTCATCATAAATTGTATTGACCTGGTAAAATCCATGAAGTTTTCAGCAAAGTCTGTTCCATTTGGAAACAAGATATAAATCTCCTGACTTCAGAGAAGTTTTTCTAAAGAACTCTCATTTGAGGCACAAGTGGGGTCAAGGCAAGGTAAAAATTGAGATCCAAAGTTTACTGTGCTTTCTCCTCATACCAAAATCTACCATGTCAAATCCACTCAGCCCCCAGAAAGTTTTACTTCTTGCCACTTGTGGTTGTGGGTTAATAAAATCCATTCTCTTAACAGAGTGTCAGCTGCCATCCTCCTACTGCACCACCTCTGAACCCCCAGAGACCCAGAAATGGGGATACAGCTGGTCCTCACCTGCCAGGGGCTCAGCCAGGGTTCCCAGGGTGATGTCATGCCTCAAGACAGAATTCCCCACAAAATGTAATTGCTGCAGCTTTCTTTTAAGACATTGCCAGAAGGAGAAGTGGTGCTGAGGGCAAAATCCCTTCTTTATAATGAGTTACAGCGTGTGCTCGTGCACTGGAAACCAGGAATTCATTTCTAACCTTCTGAGAGAGTCTAAAGCCACTTTTCCCAACAGAGGGGCTGAGCTGGTGGCTGCTCTGGAGTAGGAATGCTTTCCTGGGTTCTACTGGTGGCAGAGAGAGACATTACTGCCAAAACAGGTATGGTCCAGTGAGAGAGAGGCCTGGGCTCTGAACTTGTCCCCCCATTGCTTTGCATTTTCCTTTCAGCCAAATTCACAAGGTTTTGGACCAGGAGCAAAGTCCTTTTCCTTTCCTGTGACTGTCTCAGCAAGTAGCTTGTACCCCCATAAATCCCCTGCCCCTTTTGCCTCTCAGGAGTCTTGCAGGGGGATCGTTTCTGTGGATGGTCAGCTCTGGCTGGATCATTTCCAAGGCAATCACTGATCCCTGTGCAGTGCCCCTCTTCCAGGCCCTTCACTCCAGGATCTGGATGCACTCCAGTAGCCAAGCACCTCTGCTCAGCCCCAGAAACTGCTGTGCCTGAATTTCAGATGCAGAAGGTACTTTTATCTAGCCTTGAGTGTATGCACAGAGGAGTAACTTGATGAACTGATTAAAGATTTATAGTTCTTAGAGCACATAGCTGTCTTTTGGGGAAAATCCTGGATCAGGAATCCATCTCTGTCCTCACTAATCCACGTATTATTCTCTCTCATTACTTTCTATTGATTCATTTTCATTTCATGTTGCAGCACTGGGTCGCCAGTGTGTTTCTGTTATCACAATACACTATTTAGCTGTTTCCTGACTCTGGCATTTGGTGTCACCTGTTAGCATGGTTGACTCTTCCCTGTCTGTTCATTTAGTGATAGTACTTTAATTTTTTCTATTAATAATACCAACACGATCAACTAGCTGGCCATACTCTGACTGAATCTTAAGTAAACTCTTTTGTGCCTCCTCTTTCCTTTCCATTTTACTACCTGCAACACGTTATCAGGATTTTTTTGTCTTCTCTGAGTTTCCAAGTGATGCAGCCCCCGCCATTTAAGGTGACATTCCATGGGAAAAACAGAAAGCAGGGAGCTCTCCTGTGCTCTCAAATAGCTCTAGGCTGCCATTCAGCCACTGAGGTGAAGTACAAGGGATATTTAGGGAGCTTTACAGGAGAATATGTACCCAGACTATCACACAGACACAATGTAGTAGGCTCAGACCTCTGCCTGTTCTCTCTTTTCATCTATTTTTGCCCAAACATTTCATTCCAGGGATTCCCCTCCCTTTAAGGAAGGGAGGATGGGAACTAATTTTTTTTTTATTAGGCATTGTTGGTGTTACTTTAATACAAGTAGAAATCCCATTTGCTTCCCAAAGCCCACCACATCCCACAGACTTGTCTCCAAGAATATGAGAGCAAACCAGCAGGTCATTCTTGCTGTCTAGTGAGGAACAACAGCGAACAGCAGGGCCAGGGCTGGGCTCCTGCCCAGCTGGGCACTGGGATCAGCTGGAATTGCTGTCAGGCATGGGTGCAGATGTGTGACAGGTTCCTCAGCTGCCCCTGGCACAGCCCTTGTCTTTCCCAGGGTCTGATCCTCAGCTCCCTGGGCATGACCCTCTTGTCATGGTGGGATTTTAATGTTTGAAGAAGTCAGAAAAAGTGCATCAGCCCCACTGGTGGAGGGACTTTTTTTGGATGCTCCCAGGCTTGGCCAAGTGATGCTGCAGGGGACTGCAGAGCACTTCTGTTTGGTTTCAAATCTGCTTCTAACAGCTGGGCTCTACCATCTCCAGCTCAGAGCAGAGCAGCACAGCAGCCCTTTGACCAGGCTGCCTTCTCCATCTCAGCTGCTTCCCTTCAGGGTGTCTCTCATCCTGGCCCTTCCTGAAATGCACAGCAGATGTGAGATGCAGTCCCTTCTTGGGATTTCTCATCATTTTCCTGAGCTGCCTGAGCATCACTCTCCATCACTTAGAAAATCCCTTGTTTTCTCTAAATTGCAGCAATTCCTCTCCCTTCCTCTGGATTCACAGTAAGAATAACACCAAAAGGCAGCTGGGCTGTGCTGTGTAGCTCCTTCCTTGCTTGGCCAGCACACCCTGTTTCATGAGATTTGAGGACATGGCATCACCTTAATTCCAGAACTTCATTAGTAAAACAGCTGTGCCAAGAACTGCCCCATCCCCTGCAGGATGGAAAAGCTGCTGGAGACATCACAGCAGGGTTTTGGGGAGGTTTGGCTGCTGGATCTGTTTCTCAGAAACACCCCTGTGGCTTCCCTATGGCTGCTAATGTGAGCAGAGAAGTCTTGCAGACAAATCCACTCAAGTCTTTTTATGAAGAGTAAAACCCCTTATATTTTTATTTTATTTTTTATTTTCCACCTTCTCAAGCATATGTAGTTTCTTACTGTGCCTTTCTCCACCCAGCACCAATATTCCTTCCCTTGGAAAATACTCACTCCCACTACTGACTGGCTTTGACTTTTTCTTGCTCAACAAATTTGACTTTTAAGATGTCCCATGGACTCTTAAATCCTAATTTATTTTGTACTTCTCCTTTTCAGCTGGCTCAGCTTTTTAATCTGCTTTTTAAAAAAGCCATTGGCACCAGAGTGGAGGCAGCATCCTGGGTTTCTCTCCCCAGTGGCACAACTGGAACTAAAACTCACCTTCCCCCTCCTGCTTGGCCCTGTGTGATTGAGCTGGATGTGCCCACGCTCTGCAGTTCAAGTACTTCCCACGATAGAAAATCTATCAGGCACTAATGGAAGATGTTCCCGTAGTTAATTACTCCCTTTGGTTTGTAGAAAAATAATAATTAGAAAAATGACTCCCCATACTTAGCTTGGATTGATCCAGTTTCAGCTTCCAGCCACTGGGTCTTGTCCTGCCTCTGTTTGAGAGATTAAAGAGCTCTTCCTTAATAGAAAATCATGTGGATACTTTAGAGACCTCTTCACCTTCCCTTGGTGAAATCAAATAAACGGAAGCTCTTTGGTGTCTCCCTGCAAAGGAAGTTTTCCTGACAAGGGTCAGGACAGGCCTGCAGGGTCCAGGTCAGAGATCACAAGCCAGAAAATTTCTATGTTCTTGGCCCACTTTCTGGAACCCCAAAATAGATAAACTGTGAGAAGGGATTGGGCATTTAAATATATTTCCTCTCTTCCCCTCCTCATCATTCAAATTAACAGAGAACTAATGGGTAAAATTAATCAGGCACTGTTTTGTCTGTCTTCATGAAAAGGCAGGTGAACATTGAACAGTCTTAAATATTGCTTTCTCTTGGGTAAATCAAGATTCCATAAAAATACAGTTAATTAAAGATTGAGACCAGACAATTATACAAATATATAAAAGAATTATTTGAATATGGATGCTACAAGATTGGAGGAGGGAAGAAGGAAACCTGTCCATGCCCCTAAAAACCCATTTGAACAGCTTAGTGCTGGATTTCATATTTAACTTAATAAAGGCATTTACTGTTAATGAGATGATGAATGTGCTGGAAAATAGGACTAAGTGATTAAAATAGGAAATTCATGAGATGTAGCTTTTGGCAAGGGTGGGAATGGGAAGGAAGTGGGTTCCTGGAAGTATGTGATGGGAAGAGCTGTCCTGGGACCTGCCAGACTGGCAGGTGGGCACCCAGAGAGGTGTTTCATAGTCCTTTTCTTGGCCTCTTTGGCTTCCTGACCTCCTTTCTTTCTTCCTCCCACTCTCCTGATGATGCTGGCTGTGTTGCTAACGAGCCCTGATAGTGCTGTCGCTCTCCAGGTCTGCAAATGAATTTAAATGAAACGAAAATCTCTGCCCCGTGATTTTACTAACCTGTGTGCATTTGCTTGTCCAAAACAAGAGTGCCAGAGGCCGAGTTAATGAGAAGCTGGTCACAGGAGTAGAATCCTGTTGAATAAAAAAAGCATAATTCAGTCCTTAGATCATAGGAGATTTGGGAGATTCTTGCGTTCTGCTGGTATAGCTGGGTGAATTTCATGGGTTTAGTGACCTCCGAACAAGGACAAAAAGTACTGCTTTCCATCTAAAGCCATTTTCTGCAAAAATAAGACACAGTTTCTGGACACAGAATGCAGACATTGTTACAGAAACTACGTATGGGACATGCATTTGCAAATTTTTCATCTGTTATAAAACATTGATCAGATTAAGTCAGTGTTTCCATTTGCCTCTGGAACTGACCTTCTCCTGGGAACAGGCTGCTGGAGTTTTAATATTTAGAATGCTGCCAAAACTACCTGCAGCAAAAACTGCCCTAAGGAAATGGGAACACAGGGAGTTCTGTCACAGCACAGCCTCCACTGCCCTTTCCGTCCGGGTTGAGGATCATTAGGCACCAGAACCCCTCAAATCTCACTTTGCAATTGCAAAGTTGGCAAATCTGGGCACGTTCCTGGGACAGCAAAGGGAGCTCTGGTTCTGCCTTTGCTTTCCTTCCATGCTGGAGGGATGAAACCTTGCCTTTCTGTTCATGAATCACTTTTAGTTCTGGGAGCTTAGGAGGAAAGCACCCGAGGAATTTAGTGCCATTCTTTGGGGTAAATGTGAGGACAAGAAGGCTGTGCTGGCTCACACAATTCAGACTTCAATGCGACAGCAGCCACTAATACATCAGAGGAGGAGAAGATAAGTTAAATTTTGATTTGTTAAATAAATTTGTTTTGATTTCAGATGTACAGGCACAATATATGACAGCAAAGTAAAAACAAAACTTGTGATAGGGAAGACTTTTGGTTTGTATCGTGCAGAACAGGGCAGGGTGTAACACGGGAATGCCAGGAATGGTGGCAGTGGAGAAAAGGAGGGACAGAGCAGTTCCCTGAAAATCTTTGGCCATTAGGTGCCACTCTTCTGCTGCATTTCCAACTGAGACAAGTTCCTTCAGTTCGGGTAAGCCAAGTGCAGCTGCTTCCTCAGTCTACAGGTTTAATTCATGTGAGAACTTTACAATAAATTTTTTGATCAAGAACCTTCCACTTCATCCAATTTCTGATTAATTTGATTCCCCACTTTAACGTGATTGAAAATTCAGGAAGCAGCTCCCTTGAGCTCAGAATAAAAACAGCCAATATATTCTGTTTGATTTAAATCTCTTTAGGTAGCAATTGTGAGATAATTCGATCATCAGCTCCAGGGTGTAACTATCGAATTTGTGCAGAGGGTGGCATTTTAGCACTGCAGAAGGTAAAGGAGTCCAAGAAAACTACATGAATAACAAGGAGAAATAGAGGGTCCAGCAGGGAGTCATTCTGCTGATATTTCTGACTGTGACACTCAGTTGTCTTATAACTTGGGTCAAAACAAGGACTCTGAAAAGAGTACAGAATAATCCCAAAGTCAGAGAGGCTAGTCTGCCATTTCCTGGCAGCAAGGTCTATATAACTGCATCTGTTCCACTCCCTTCTCCACTGTCTTCTGCAACAAAAGATGGATGTGTGCTTGGCCAGCCCTCAAACCAGCAGCACTGACTCCTCAGATTGCATCCAGATTGTAATGACTCAGTTGAGAATGATGGCTTACATGGAGAAAGCAGTAGCTTTAATTTTCTTTTTTTTTTTTTTTTTTTTTTTTTTTCAGGAGCATTTGAAAGATTTATAGCAAACTTCCATCTTAGTTCAAGGGAACTAACTAGATTAGTACTAATTAAAGACTGTATTTTAAATTAAAAAACCCAGTCACTTATGGCTTGCAGATGTAAAACTCCCTGGGTTTTGCTCCTGACCAAGATTTTGTTTGCTGTTTCTGCAGTCAGCAAATGAAAAGCTCCAGCTTTCTGCAGTGTACCTTGCTGGGAGGAAAATTGTCAACATATGAAGTGAAGGAGACTGGGGGGAAGGCATTATTTATTCTATTTTAATCTTTTTAATATCCCTGCATTAGGGACAAGGACCCTGCAGTGATCTCTCCATGGGTGAGAGAGTGCCTCTGCCCAAGGTCACTTCTTGATGCCTCTATTTGTTTGCTCCACCTCTCTTCTTTAATAATTCAGGAGCACCTTCAGGCCGAGGAAGGTTCCTTAGTGACTTCAGGAGGCAGCCAGGGCTCAGCACTGGGGCTGCAGGAGGCTCCAGACCACTGAAGGACAGGGCTTGGGCTGCCCTGTGCCAGCACGGGCTCCAGGCTGGAGCTAAACCTGAACCAAACTGGTCTGACAGCAATCAGTTCCCACTCAGAGAGGGCAGGAGAGGGAATAGGCACCAACAGGAGCCTGCCCGCCCCATCCCAGTGTTCCTTCCTCTTCAGCATCCCTTCAAGATAATTAACCTTGATGAGAGGTGAGGCACAGAGATGACTTTCTGCTGGGAGGGTTCTGCTCCTTTTTGACTTTTTTTCTCTGCCTAGAGCCACATCCTGGCTGTTTTGCAGGATTAACTGAGCCATTGAAAAGGGCTGTTCAGTGGGAAATCAGGGTGATCAAATGGCTTGGAGGAGCCAGTGCAGTTCTGTCTTTCCAGGATGGGGTCTGTGTCGCTTGCCCATCAGCTGAGACATTCCCACTCATGGCTCTCTTCACAAACACCATAGCACAGCATTTTCCTTCCATGCCAGATCTCAGTCTCTTGTGGCTGAGGGGTTTGGGTCTCTTTCAGGCTCCCATCACAGCATCTGTTCACTGCAACTCAAGAAATTCCAGAAGACTCATGAATTCTGCCCCTGCAGAAGCCCCAGCCCTCATCCTGCTCCTGCCAGGCACCTCCTCCATGGGAGGATCCACAGATCTGCTCCAGCCTCGCCTGGGTTCATCAGCTTGCTCACGAGTTTTCATTGAAAAATCAGCTTGGTAGATGAGCTCCACTAATCTGCAATGACTTTGCAGTTGGTTTTTCATTTCATTGACATACTTGTGTTTTCTCTTTTGCAGTAGTTTAGGTTTTTTTTTTTTTATTTTTTTTTTCTGTCTTCTTTTCTGCATCTGTGTGAAGTAGGCAAGGCAATTCTGTTTAAATTGCTTCTGGAGAAGGCACATTTAAAGACATACAGATGCTTGAAAGGCATATTAAAGACTTAAAGCATCATCTTAGGGACCCAGCTGTACACCCTGAGTCCTCCAGGATGTAAAAAAGGGCCATAATCTGGACGTGATCTTCTGATGCTTTTAGGAAAGGCAAGAAAAAGTTTCATGTGCAGTAATTTTTGATTGGCTATCATGGAAAGCTCATTGCAATGAGATGAAGGAGGCTTTTGGCAGGAGGTTATGCCATCACCCATCAAATGCTGGTGTATTAGATCTTTCAATGCAAGAAAAAATGTCTTGATGTCCTCTTGGATTCCCTGTTTCTGACCTGCTCTCCCAGACAAAGGCAGCAAGCACTGCAGTATCCACCTCAGTGACTTTGTAAACACTTCTGTCTCTGGCTTTTCTTCCGTGTACTCAAACTGGGCTGGTGCTTAGACAAGATTTGTGTCCTCCCTCCTGAATTCCTGTTTGCTCCCCATGTCAGGAGCATGGGCTAAGATGAGGTTGTCAAACTTGGAAAATTACTTGATTTTGGAGCACCTCTTCCTGCTCAAAATGAGCTTTAAAGAGCGAGGTTGGTGCCGCACAAAGCTGTATTTTTGGATTCGTTTTTTGTTTGGTTGGTCTGTTGAAACAGTTGATATTTTCCATAATGCAAAGCAAATACAGGAATGCATTTATGTGCAGAAGCCACACCACGCTGCTGCTGAAGCTGTTGAAGGGCTTCATCTTGACATTTTCAGACTAGAAGACAGATGTTACCAAGATGCTTATGGGATGACCTGTGTTTTTCTTTAATGAGAAACCATTAGCAGGCAAGCCTCCACACAATGTCTGAACTTAACTTAACTGAAACGGGATTTTTCTTATAGAAGATGTTTTATAGAAACTGACAGTTGTTTTTGTATTTTGGTTTTGGGTTGGTTTTTTTTGGCAGTTAATTGACATACTCCTTCTGTGCACATGCTTTTGATCCTGCCTGTGTGATCAGATCAGAGCATCTTCCCACAAGACTTCCCTGTGGGCTGCTCTCTGCCACATTCCTGGGACTTTTGCTCTGTGAGGTGCTCTGTGAGAGCTGCCCATTCTTTCCCAAATGCTGCAGCAGAATTTGTGCTGGCCTGTGAATAAAAGTGAGTTGTGTCCTACCAGCTCAGCTGGCTGTAGCCTCAGTGCCAGTGGAAGAGGGGCAGTGCAGGAGGTCTGTGAGCAGAGGCTGGAGCAGGGGGAACCCCAAGGACTGTCTGATTGTGGCTGCTTGTGGAAATCTTGTGCAATAGCACATGGGGATTCTGTCTGTGACCATGTCTTCTTGCAAAGCCTGTGGTCAGAGATGGGCTGTCTGGGACATTGGGCAACTCAAGTCTTCTGCACTGTTATACTTCAGAAAAAAGGGTAAAAAAGGGTATAATGGTGTGCATGGAAATTCTGGTCAGGCTGGTGTCTTTTCTCACCGTGGCTATGTTGTGCTTCTTCTGTGCTACCCATGAGTGCAGAGTGTAACGGTGATTGTCCATTAATTTCCTGCTGATTGATTGAAAACTTAACTAAGGTGTTACTGTGTAAGTCTGTTTTCACTAAATCAGAAGACTGGCATTAGCAAATTGATATTAAACAAGATTTAAGGCAGCAGCAGCTCCAAGTACAAACCCTGCTTGTCCTTCTGAAAGCCCTGGGCAGAAGTTACAGTCCTACAGCCCAGCATGTGAGGAGCAATGTTGGTCTTAATCTCAGCCCTTCTTAGGTGAAGACTGAGAAGAGTTGATGTATAAAAGCCACCTGAGACCTCAGGGGACAATGTGAAAACCAGGTGTGATCAGTGGAGGTCCCCAGTGAGGAGGGGCTGGCACAGGAAGTGTCATGGGAAGGTTTGCTCATTGTTACAACTCATTTTCACTCCACTGTGTGATTATTCAGAAGTGATGGTCTTTGCAGTGCCACTGAGAGCCCATCATTTCCCCACAGCTGCTGGAGGAAGGGAGGATCCAGCTGCAGGGACTGAAGCCCCTGGGACTCTGCTCACACACTCCTGCCAGGGCACTGGCAAAGTGCTGCTGGCCTGGGCAGGCACCATCCAAAATCCACAAGCACTTGGCTGGCTGGAGATCACTTGGTAGTTCCTGCAAGCATCACAGTGATGCCTGCAGAAAATAACGCTTTCAGGGTGATATTTAGGGTCCCTTCCGAGCCAAGCCATCATCTGCCTTCCTTCAGCCACCGGTTCAGGAAAATGGCAACAGAGAGATTTAAATAAAACTGAGTTTTCTGTCTCTGCACAGGATGATTTCCCTGAAAGCCAGAGTTACATATGGACCAATGAAAATTCCTGCTTGGTACTCAACCTGCAGACCCGGGCCCCTGAGGCTGGAGGAGAACTACATTTCAGTTTTTCTGCTGCAGGTGGCACTCCTGTTCCTTCTCTTTCCACCGTCCCGAATCTGAAGTGATGAGTTATTTGCTATGGTCCAAAGGGCAGCAGAAAAGCCTGACCAAATTTAACTAAACCAGAAGGGCACAAAAAGGATTTTGAACAAAATGTGAGTGGCTTGCTTGCCCTGCCCATCCCTTCTCAATTACTGAGAGCAAATAACTTTCATGTAATGGCTGTGGGGGAAAGGTGTGGAGAGAAATCAGAAAAGTCTTTTTGGCAAAAAACAGCGAGATTTGGGCGAAAAAAAGCAAATGAATTGCACAGTGTTTGCACAAGCACGGTGTGTGCTTGGCTGCCTTGGGCAGCAGCAGCCTGGCATTGCAGGCTCTGTGCTGGGGCTCTTTCACATCTAATGCCCATCCCTTGCTCCCTGCCTTGGAGGGGCAGCTCTCCACAGCACCAGTCCCCCAGAATATCTGCCAGCAGGTCTGGCCAAACTTCCCTAAGTTAGGACGGAGAATTTTCCCTCTGAGCACCATGGCAGTGCTTCCTCTCCCCCAGCCTGATGTGCTGGAGGTGCAATGCAGAAGATCCCCAGGAGACCCAGCACGGGGGTGATGTCTATAGGGTGGTCAAGGTTGGTTTTCCCAGTCAAAATCTGAGCAGCCAGGCTTCTTCCATCTCTAAAAATCCAGGTGGAGCTTTGTTTTCCCTTGTGAGCTGTGTTGGGGGAGTGGGAGAAAGGCAGCCAGTAGCAATTAGCAGAGCAATGTAATTATCAGGTAAATATGGTGGGGTCTCTTCCCACCATCCCAAATAGACCAGAGAGGGAACACAGGGTTTGGGCCGCTTCCACCTGGCCTAAAATGTCCATCAGATCATAGTGGGTTAAAAAATAACAATAAAACTTGAAAACTGTGCTGAAGAAGCTGAGATATTTCAAGGTTTTATCCAAGGGAATGTAAAGAGGTGACCCAGCCACAGCCTGCAAGTAACAACAGCAGGCAGAATACTTTCTTAATCTGAGGGAAAGAATATAAGTAAATTTCAAAGGCTGTAAAGAGAAGCAGCATCAATCCAGGTGGGAAATGAGGCATGTGGAATGTGTTCAGTGGCTTCCCTGGGCAGCAACAGGAGGGTGCAAGTGAGATGCATTTCTTGTCTTTGTGCAACACCATAGGCACTAATCTAAAAGGCCCATAAAAGTCTTCCTGCACTTTAGCTTGATTCCACGCAGTACAGGGAGAGTAAACAGAGAGGAAAAGTATATGGATTGAGTTGATGGAAATTTACTTTTGACTGATTGAAACTGAGGTGACATAAAGCAGATGGAATTTTTTCTCACCACTGCTAGCTTAAGGAAATGAAGCCTTTCATGATGATCCAATTTTTTTTATTAATTTTCATACAAGGAACACAAAATATTGTGGCTGTGAAAGAGCTGAATATGAAGCAGAAATAAAATATGTACAGAGACCAGGATAACTGACAGGCTTAATACATTTTCAATTTATATGTGAATATAAGCTTAATTCCCCTCCTGCATAAACCAACCCCCCACCTACAGGGTGTGACATGGGAAGTAAAAAATCAAAGTGATGTGCAGCCCTTGAGCTGCAGACAGGGTGTGGAGTGGTGGCAGGTGCTGCTGGGGGGGATCATCCCTCCCTCTTTCCATGCTCGTGCCTGGCACAGCCATCAGACTTGCTCAGGACCCGACAGCCCCAAACCTTTGGGCTTTTTGTGCAATCTCGGGCGCTCTCTTCATCAGCAGCTTGGATGTTCTGCTAGAATCAGAGAAATCATCAAGGTGAAGGAGTTGATTGTAGTGGCCAGAAGTGTCAGAAAGCAATTTGGAGGCAGAGCTGGTGTGCCCAGGATGGAGCTGTTTCCTTACAGCTCCCAGATGATCCACAGAGGACACTTCAAGATTGTGCTAAATTGTACCAGGCTCAAGGCAGATCCCCTGTGACTTTAGAGGCAGCAGTGTGCCATAAAACCACCTTTTACCAGCCCATCCTGCTTGCATTTCACCCCAAATTTTTGACTTTCTTATATAAAAACAAAGCAAAACAAACAAAAAAAGGAGTGAAAGGAAAATAGAATTTAAAAAAGGAAAAGACTAGAGATAGAAACACAGAGAGGCAAAATAAGAGAGGGAAAAGATTAAAATTGTAGGCACCCGCGCAGTAACCTGCCTGACTCCTGGGATGCCTGGCTGTGCCCAGTGCTGCCTTTTTAATTATCAGCACAATAATAGCAGTTAATCAGCACCCTGGTGCAGGAGCTCATGCTCACACAGAGGCTGTCCTCTGCCAGGGCATTTTTTGGGGGATTTGTTTAGCTGCATGACACAGAGAAACCTCATTAGGAATTAGACAGGCTCTCCACAAAGGATAAGTTCTGATGAGTGGGTCTTTTCTCTTCTGCTTCAGCTACTGCAAAGGGCTTCTCGAATTAATGTCATGTAAGCAGCCACAAAAGCCTCTCGGCTCTGTGCTGTCCTTCCCCAAAAGGATGTGGGTGAGGATTCCACTGCCTTACCCCGTGTTTTAAGCTCAAAATTGGTAAATATTTATCAGATCCTCCTCCAGGGTGACTGTCCTTTTGCTGCTTCCCCCTGGAGTGTTTGGGTGGCCGTAACCTACTGGGAGGACAGGGCTCTGCTATGCCTGAGGACAAATATCTCCCAGAAAAATGGACCAGGGATTTCCCATGGCTTTTGAGAATTGTCCCAGTCTACCCCTTCTCCCTAAATCTTCACCTGGATTTCCAGCAGTGCCTCAATCTAGATGTTTTCCAGGCTTTTTCCAACAGCTTTACAGGAATCCCTGTGCCCAAAAGCTTTCTAAAAAATCCATGTTGACTTCCCAGTTCCTTCCAAGTATCCTTGCATTAGAAGGTTTAGAGCAATATCCCCTGATTTTCCAGAAATTCCTCAATCTGGAGTCTTCCTAGGAATTCACATACTGCTTTCCAGAAATTCCTTGGGTTAAAATCTCTCTGGAAATGTTCCTGGTGCATTTAGGCAACGTTCTGCTGCTGTTAATGAATTTAATCCAGCTGCTTTTCAGATTTGTTTTTTGTGACTTAGTAGGAAATTTTCTCACAGCCTTTCAACATGTCCTTTCCAGGAAAATTCCTGTTGCTTTTTGTGAATTCTCCCCATGCATTCTAGGAATTTTCTCATTCCTTTTTAATAATTGTAATGCTACTTTCTAGGAATTAAATTCATAGAATCATAGAAGCTTTCAGGGTGGAAAATACCTGTAAGGTCCTCAAATCCAGCCATCAACCCAGAGCCATGGTCACCATTAAACCATGCCCTCAAGTGCCACATCCACATGGTTTTTGACCACTTCCAGGGATAGTGGACTATCCACTTCCCTGGATAGTCTGTTCAAACATTTTACAACCTTTTCTGTGAAATCAAAATTTCCTAATATCTGATCTAAACCTCCCCTGGTGAGACCTGAGGCTGTTTCCTCTGGTCCTGTCAATTGGTGCTCTTCATCTTGGTTGTTTTCCAGAAAATTAAATTAACAAATTAATTTAATTAATAATTACTTGTGTTTTTCTAGGAATTTTATTGATGCTTCCTCGAGATTTTCCCATCACTTTCTAGAAATATACATGGTGCCTTCCATCATTTGCCCTTAGTTTTCTGGGAATTCTCCTCAAAATCACAAGGAGTTTCCCCCAGCTGCTCTCCAGAAGTTTGAGTGGTGCTTTGGGGGAATTTCCCTGTGCTTTCTTGCATTTTTTTCTGTGACTTTCAAGGATTTTCGCTATTGTTTTCTAGGCATTTTCCCACTTCTTTCTAGGAATTTACTCTGCCTCCTCAATTAATATTTGAGGTGAAAACTCTGTCAGCCACTTTCTGCTCTGGTAGCACGTCCTGGTGCTAATGGGGTCCAAATTAACAGAACACACCATCTGTGACCATGTAAAACAGACCAGCCAGGCAGGGCAATGGTGTGGAAAGGAAAATATGGCAAGTCTTGCACTTTCACCATGATTATAACTTGATTCTGCTGTTGCAATTTCTGCCTGTGTTATGGCAAAGCTGCGATCTGAGGAGAAACTTCTGTGTTTTTAAAAAGATGATTTTTTTTTTCCAGTAGAGTAACACTTTAAAGAGTTTTGCAATTAGAATTGCTAATGTTGGAGTGTGGTAACAGCCAGGAACACTGCAGCCTTTCTGTTTGGCACAGCAGTGATGAATTGTTAGAGAAAGGAACTGATTCACTTTGCTAAATTAGAACTGATGCCACGGGCGCTGTGAATGTTAACATCCATGTAATTATGCAAAATATTTGTACTTTTATCTACATTAAGTATGGTACAAGTGTACAAGTCACAGAGGCTGGCAGAGAAAACACCTACAACTTACCCAAAAGGAAAGTTTCTTATCTCCTTGGTTCCCAGCGAAGGTGTCGTGGCAGGTTTCATACTCTGGAAAGTAAATCTGCTTTCCACAGTGCATAAAAGAAAGCAGAATTCAGGATTTGGGGTCTTGCTTCACCTGTATGCACATACCTGTGGTGATGACGCTGAAATCTTTGCAGCCCTGTAATGCCATTGGATCCATGCTTTTTTCTATTTTGGGAAAAAGTTAAATCCTGGTAGTTTAAAAACTAAACCATCCCACAATGTTCAGAGCTGCCAAAGGAACTGTAGAAACAACCAAAATATATGATTTCCCTTTCAGCTGTGTAAAATTTTAATCTGAATTTAATTGCAGTTGGGGGAGTGGAGGTGGTGGTGGTGGTGTTACTATAGAATATTAGAGCTTCAGCTCTTGCCAACTTAAAGTTGACTTCTCCAAGGAAAAACTTTCTTAAGAAGGGTTTCAAGGTCAGCCGTACTTATTTTAAACCGAAAAGGCATCTGTTGAAAAAGATTCAGATCAGCAAAATCCTTGATCCTTCACTTTGGTTTCATAAATTCTTTTTAAAAGACGTTGTCACTTTTTCCTGCTCATTATTTATTGAAGAAGCCTAATGCCTATGAGAGATATTTGACTTCTGTATGTTTAAAGTTGTTCAGGTAGCAAATTCTTTAATAGACCAGGCACTTTCCTTCAGCAGGTTGAACCTTGGCTGATGTGTGTGTAAAACCATCACTTCCTGGGCAGCAAAATCCCACAGCCCTGTGGGGGATGCTGCTTGTCCATCAGGTGTGAGAAACAAATGACTTTTCATCAATATTAACATGGTCCCGGCAGTCAATACCCAATACCTGTGCTTATTGTCCAGGTTTGAGACAGAAGTGTATCCCCATGAAATTCCTCCAGTGGTGTAGAAACCTGGGCAGTTTGTTCCCCTTTCCACTTTTCTGAGAGGCATTGGAGGGGGGGGGAGTTTTTATTGAGATAAAAATGTCTTAGTGTATCTCAAAATATCTCAATAGCTTTTAATGGTGTGAGATTCTGGGCTGGATCTTGCTGTAGATTTGGGTTGATGTTTCCTTTAACACACTCTGAGTTTTATGGGTGTTATCCTCAGCAGAGTACAAGAACAGTGTCACAGGGTTCAGGCCAGATCCTGTACCAGCAGAGAGCTGGGGGAAAGGAATGTCTGCTGCTGCCTGAGACAGAATCAGGATTTAGCCCTTACACGTTCCAGGTTTGTTGTTGGTTTGTTTTCAAAAAGAGAAAGTAAGAAATCAGTGATTCTGAAGCACCAGCTTGTTGTAAGCCAGTAAAGCTGTATCCAGCACATCTCCTAATCCACCTCATTCACAAAACCAGCAGCTAATCCTTTCTGCTGCTTGTGATGATCTACAAAGCTTCAAAGCAGTTCCTTTTTCAGATGGCACATGAAGCAGAATTGGTTCTGCTGTAGGTGCCTTACTGCTCAGTGCAAGCAGCTGGGTTCAGGGAGAAACTGCAGCCAGGATGTGGCAGGACCAGCCATGGACCATCAGAGCTGTTTGCTGTCCCCCCTCATGGGGGACAGGGTCAGAACAGGCATCCCCATGGCCATGGGTGATACTCAAGGATCTGCAAGCATGGCTCATGCTGCTGGAAGAATTAATTCTCCTTTCCCAAGATCCTCTTTATCACCTTCTGTGTTATATGAGGGTTTGTGACATGGGGCTAGTGACAGGTGCTGCCCCAAAGAGGGATGGTCAGGGACAGATTTCAGATCAGCTCTGTCACAGCAGGAATTGGGATTGTACTCTTCCCTAGAACTGTCCAGACAACTCACAGTGATCAGGCTGAGTCCCATCTCTTATGGATAAACAGATTTTATTTACTGTTCTGCTGAGAGTCTGACTGGAAATCAGGGATTGCTCATAGGTGGATCTCAGCCCTAGAGCTGTAGTGCCAATGTGTGTGTGCACATGCACGTACAAAGTGCTGGTTTGTCATGCAAAGGCATTTTATCCTATTGAGAGAAGAAAAAACCTTTCCTTAAAAAACCCCAAACAACCTAACCCCCAACCTTCCCAACTCCTGTGTCATGGTTTTACCCCAGCTGGCAGCTCAGCCCCACTCACAGCCACTCATCCCTCCTCCAGTAGGTTAGGGGAGAGAATCAGAAGGGTTAAAGGCAAAAAACTCCTATGTCAGACACAAAAACCATTCAATAGGCAAAACAAGGGCTGAATAGGCAAGCAAGGCAAGACAAGGAATCCTTTAATCAGTTCCCACTGGCAGGCAGGAGTTCAGCCATCCCCAGGAAAGCTGAGATCCATCACAGGTAACAGTGACTGGGGCTGAAGTTTAAGGAGCTCTGCTG
Source organism: Anomalospiza imberbis (assembly GCF_031753505.1). Lineage (NCBI taxonomy): Eukaryota > Metazoa > Chordata > Aves > Passeriformes > Viduidae > Anomalospiza > Anomalospiza imberbis. The sequence goes on along the minus strand of NC_089695.1, from coordinate 14,045,186 downwards.
TAATGTGTTTTTACAAGTGATCTAAGAACTCTTCTATTTTTTTTTTTTTTAATGTTCCCCAGATCAGATCCACTCCTCCCTTGGAGCACTGGATGCTGGTTGAGCATGGGGAAGGCAGCAGTGTGGGTTCACCATCAGGTGGGATGTAAGTCAAGAAGATCTGTTTGCAGCTGGGTGAGACATTGTTCTTCAGATCTATTATCTCCTTATTGATTCATTTTCTGGGAAACAAGAGCTGAAGTGGAAGGAAGTGGTTTCCAACTGCTGCTTTCAAGCTTGACAAGCAACTGCAGCTGCTGGTGGGATAGGAGGGTCCTCAGTGAAAAGCTCGAAGTGCTGATTATCCCAATTTTAAGCAAGATATCTGACTTTTAAGCCAGAAGATACACAAAGATTTAGCTTGGGAACAGTCTCTGAAATAGTTTATAATTCTTTCTTATGCTGTGTCTGGATGAAATATTTTGTCAGTCGTGAAATGTATTCCCAATCCCAGAGAACTGCTGAGAGAGAAGCAGTTTGTACGTGATCACAAACCAGCACTTCCCTCAGACTTTGCTGTATATTTACAGCTCTCCTTCTCAGGAGCTTTTGCTTTCAAAAGGAGTCAAGATGCATAAGAAAAATACTTTCTCTCTCTCCTACATTGATTGGGCCAGCACAGGAGAGGCAGGAGATTCAGCTAAGCAGTGGCTACTGTACCTGGGAGGTGTTTGATCAGTATCTGATCAGTACTGAGCATCATAAATAGCTCCAGCTCTGGGATGTGACTCAGGCTGGGGAATGCCAAACTCCTGTGCCAGCACTGCAGAGGCAACAATAAGGAGAGACTACCACAGGGAGCAAGCTCTAGCAACAATCCTTCCCAGTGGGACTTTCTGAGCTGTTAGATGAAGAAGGAGCAGCAAATTGGGGCATTATTTTTCGAACAGAACCTCACATTTTGCTCTCGGTTACATGTCAGCAGCTACACTAAGATAATTGGAATAACATCTCCAGCAGCAGAGGTTCAGATACCATGGTGATGAGTGCTAATAGAGAGACTGGTTAGATAAAGCAGGATGCACAGATGACAGATTGGTTCAGTGAAATGTATTTTACAAGCCAGAAGGATTTTCACCTGTGGCTTTCTTTTGAACCAAACACTAAACCAGATATCTTTAGCAGTCTTCTTCCTAGACAGGTGCTTGTTTGCAGGAATTTTACATTTGCCGTACTAATGATCAGATATCCAAATTTTCTTTTGTTTGAAGTCAACAGAAATTTTGCAGCTATAAATTGTGGCCTGGTTATGAAATCTTACTTACTACAGGAAATTCAGACAATATACACTTCTCTACCACATCTGCTATATGATTTGAAAGAATTTTTTATGTGATACTTTTAAAGATGTGCAGGTCATGAGTTTTCAGAGTAGCCTAATGAGACCTGGATGCTGTTTCTGAAACATGGCTACAAAATCTGTAGGTAAACCTAGGCAGCATGTCTATAAATGTTTCATTGCTATGAATATTTGCTGAAGATCTGTTCCCCAGGCACTAATTACAGGGGATAGAAACTGATTTTTAAAATTCTCTTTTATATTTTTACCCAGATAACAATTAGGTAAGATTAACAAAACTGTTCTTGACTATGATTTTTTCTTTTCTCTTTTAAAAACATCTGGAGACAGTGATCAGGGAGTTTAAATGATTAAACCTCTGATCTTTCCACAAGAGGCCAAAGTTGATGGGAACTTTATTCTCTGAACTGTATCTCAGGTAAATTAATGGGTCTGTGAGGGAACTGGGCTGATGTGCCCAAAGAAGAAATCAAAGTGAGTAAAGGCAGTCACTGTATGCCTGCCAAAATGTAGGTAATCCTCTCAGTGTGGGACTTGGTGTTCCCAAAGTCTGTGTGAATCTTTTGGCAGTTTAAAGGGAGCTGATTTGCCCCTTGGACGGCAACATTTCTTCACTGGTGTCCTCTGAAAAAAGGGAGCTCAGCCATCAGGGAGAAGAGCTTCTCCACCTCCTCCCTTCATTCCTGCTCTCAGAACTGGGATCTTCCTTCCACTGCTCACCCAGCACCTCTCACACTGCCTGACAAAGCTGTGCAGCCTCGCTAACAGGTTCCTCTGCACAGCAGAGCCTACAAATGCTGGTGAGATTGTTTGTGAGAACACTTGCTTACAACTGCTCTTAGGTGCTAATGGAGCTGTTCAGCCATTAAAATGCCACCTGCACTGAAATGCAACACTGTGCTGAGTCGTGATCGTCTTCAACCCGTTTTGTTTAGGAAGCTCTGGAGGGAGTAATGAAGTGCTCTGGTTTCACAGAGCTGAATAGCAGATCAAAAGCTCTGCTCAGTGCAGAGGTGCTGATGCTCATCCAGAAAATGGAAGTGTTGACCTGTACATTAAAGCAACCTGCATGAGTTTTCAGAAAGCAAAGCTCAGCTTTGTAAGAGGGATTATCCTTCTCTTTTTAGCAGTGAACAGAAGTTAAAGTCGCTGCTTGATGGGTTTTAGATGACAACTAAAATTATATGGTCTGACAGGCTTCCTGCTTAAGGTAGAAGGTCAGCTTCCATGGTATCAGGAATCATTCATTTTATACTGGTTCTGGATAAATAGAGGTTTCTTTTATAAGTTTCGGCCAGACTGCAGTATAAAAGCCTGTAGACAGACATGGGGAAGCAGATTGTCTCTTCCTAGGTGTCTCAAAACTCAATACAAGCTGCAAGACTTGAGCAAAAGATAACTGCTGTAGGTATCTTCTAGTGACGACACGTGGGTTTTGCTTCGTTTCTTCTTTCCCTGAGCTTCTGCTTTTCCCACACTTTGTCTAAGCCTTTTAGATAAACAACTTCTACATGATGTAGGATGCAAATAGAAGAGTTCTGTGATGACCTCTGCAAGAGGGCTGCAAAGGTGCATTTCTCCTAAAATGACAGATACTGGACTAGAACTAGAAAAGGCTTCTGTATTCAGGTTATCTGAAGCTTCTTTGAGCCAATTATTTCAGTACATATTAGTGAAGAATGTCCTATGAAATGCATTAATCCCAGAACAGAGATACTAAATGGCTTATATGGAACTGTTCTAAGCACATGTTTTCCTGGACCCTGGCTTCATGCATTTGTCCCAAAATCAATTTCCTCAAGCAGTTTGCTCTGCCTAATTTTATCATAAGACTGAAAATTTGCAAGTTGGATGGAGTTCCACTTTGCAGTGAGAAGCCAGAAGTGACGGTTCTTTGCTGAATATTAAATGTTTCCCTCTCCAAGGTAGCTCCTCCAGGTCTGTGCCCAGCAGTGGCTGCCCTGATAGATGAGTGTGAGGTATTGGCAGAGACAACCAGTTTCAGGGCCCTGAATGGAGAAGTTGAGCTCTTTTGTCCTACCTAACTATATGTCAGATGTTAATTCTGCCTTGGAGGTGACTCAGATCTCTCTTAATTCTTGGGCTAGAGCAAGGTAAACTCACTTGGATGAGCCTCAGGATAAGGATCTGTATAACCAGAGTCATCCCCATGTGCTGCTCTTCATAGTGGTTTCATGTCTTGCCAGGGGGTAGAAAAATGCTGGTTCCACATTAAATTCATGTTACTTGCTTGCCTTTATAATTTTGGAAAGTAACTGCTTGCATCTCAGTGGTGTCTGACCTGATGGCTGAAGAATATACTGCAGGGAATGTCAAATCAACCTCTCCAAACTTCTGCCAGTTAGAGGGAAAATAATCAGAGTAATACATCTGTCAGCCTCTTGCCAGCTGAACATCTAGGAAATACAAAGTGGTCCCAGAAAAGTTGGTGCACTGAGGCATTTTAACAACTATTTGCTAAGCAAACATTGGTAATTAACAGGGACCTGGAGAACATTGCCTGTCAGGTGCTCCCTGAGCCTGGCATCTCATTACCCAGTGTGCAAAGCACGACTGTGTTTGCTCCTCCGTGTCAGCTGCCACCTTGGGAAGGGCTCCAGGCAGAAACCAGAAGCAGTGCAGTAACATTTGATGCAGAAAGGCAGAACAAAGCAGTCTTGCATGGGGCATCTCCTGCACCCATGATTTTGGACTCACCTCCTCAAATTGCCTTTCTTCTGGGGAAAGCCCCAAGTTTCTTAGAGACAGGAGCTGAACCCAAGCTAGTGTTCAATTTTCCCAAAAAACTGTACTAAAAAGAGCTGGTTTATTTTCTTTCCTTTGGAATGAGCTAAGCCTGAATGCTGGAGGCCTCCAGCTCTCCCAGTATTTGAGAAGTCATGGTTATTTCAGGGAGATAGGTATATATATAAATGTGTGTGTATATGTGTGTGTGTGTTGTTGTAGTTGACTCCTTGCTTCCTCATTTCTCCCCAGCACAAGGGCACAGGAAATCTTCCACCTGGCCAGAAGAGGAAAGGAAACAGGAGCTCAAGGTGGATGTTGGATGTTGCTCCAACATTGCATAAATTCTATATGTGTTTTGTCTGCTGTGTTTAACTTTTGACTCTCAGTATTGACAAGGAAGGAAAGGAACTGTCTTCCCAGGGAGACATTCCATACAATTTTATTTTTCTGTGCATGAAAGACAGACTAGCCAAGCAAAATACCAATTCTCATCACAATGGTGATATTTGCCTGTCCTCTAACCCTGTTCTCCCATGTTGACACTGCCTTCACATTTGTCATGCAGCAGCAGATGTCAAGGCTTCAGTAATTAGCAGTAGTCAGAGTGTTTCTTCCAAAGACTCAAAACTTGCTTCTCTCTAAAGATGAAGACCTGGAGGTCCAGGCCTCCAAGCATTGCCTCTGGCTTTTTGTGTGACAGGATTCATCCATCTGCTTGGGATTCACTGAACACATTATAGACAATGAAAACCACAAGGCAGGAGATATCTGAGTGAGAGCTGAGTGCCTTGGTAGCGCAGTCTTGCTCTTGCCAGACTCCCAGCCTAGTGTTTCTTTGCATGAGTGGGAAATATTCCTGGTCCCCAGGAGTCCTGCTTCCTTCTCAGGTAACAGAGGAGTCCTTGCCTTCCCACCCCCTGCAGATCTGACTGCAAATCCCTCAGTTTAGGCTGGGTAAAGTGGCTTTAAATGGAGCATTTGCTGAAGGGATGCTTCAGTCTGCTTTAGCTCCTCCCTTTGCCCCAGTGAGCCCTCTCACCCTGAGGGAAATCGTAGCTAGGAGCTGTCAGGATGTCAGAGGCTCTGGCTGCCAGCTCCCCACCCAGCAGAGCCAGGACTGGCTTCCCCTCTCGGGCGAACTGGGACATAATCCATCCCATTTTCCACAATGCCTGTAATCCCAGTACTGTTTATTCAAGCATGGAAGTGCTACAATTAGAGCCAAGGGCTTTAAACATCCAAATGATGCCACTGGCAGAGCTTGTGCTCCAATGAGTGAACTGCCAGCACCTCCTGTGTGATTTGTGCAGCCTTTTCCCAACCCAGAACTGAAGTGCCCCAGGAACCTAAGTGGAAGAAAGGTCTTTTCCAGCCTCACCTCTGACTTCCATGTGCTCCCCCCACTCCTCCAGCACACCTTCTCTTTGGGCTGGAAACACTTGGCATGGCTGAAGGGACCTTCTTTATCTTCAGACTTTTAAACTCTCACTCTAGGCAGAACAATCTTCTACCTGAATGCTGGGTGAAGTCCTGAATGCCAGAAAAGGAAAAGCTGAAATTCCTCTGGGAGTCTTTAACTCTTTTTCATTCCTCTCCTGCCATTTCCACTACAAGGAGTGAGACTCCACTTGGCTCCTGGGGTTGAGGGAAGACAGAGAAATTGCCACTAGAGCCACGCACTGTGTTTAATTTCTCATGGATATGATAAATTCCAACAGCTAGAAATCTTGAGGGGTGTAGAAAAACCCAAGGTGAGAAATCACAGCCTGCTAGATTTTGCAGTTCAGCGAGGATCATTTAGAATGGGCCATTTATCTAACTGCAGCCAACTGAGCTTTTCACAGGATCATTACATACGACTTAATCTCTGCAAACCCAAATAAACCAGGACAGCTCCAGTGTCACTCCACTGCCAAATCCTCCAGGGAGTTTATTCTTTTCTGGATCTGACCAAGGAGCAATTGCTTCTAGATTTGCTGGAGTGTTTCTGGGTTTGCAGCCTAGGCATTGGCACATGGCATTTAGTGTTTCTGTTCAGGTGCAGGTGCTGACAGTAAAATAACAACACCCTGGAGTCCTAACCGCCCTCATGAACTGAGTGAGTAACTGCAGTCAGGTATCTGCTGGAGTCCATGTGACTTTCCAGCAGCTTGGCTGTGACTTCTGGTGCACGACACCGAGGCTACTGCAGCATCAGCTCAGCTCTGCATCTGATGGAGGAACTCTTTCTCAGTGGTCCCAAGCATGCTGCATTTTCTCCTGTTGCATCCAGGTTTCTGCTGCAGCCCAAAGGGCTGTAAGGTGTGCGGGAGAGCTCTCATTCTGCTGGGCTGGTCTGGGCAATGTGTTCCGCAGCTAATTATTTTTTATGTGGTGAGATGAAAATGTAAAAAGACGGGTCCTCCTTTAATATGCAGTTAGGTGTCACTTTATAGAGGCCATGCGATGTTAATGGAATTTATCAGCTTAAAAGTGTTTTTTAATTGCAAACAACTCAACTGTAGTTTATTGGATTGTTTACCCTGAATTGCCTGACATCTCCATTCCTGCTCCTTCTAAGGCTTATCATAAACTCCTCCTGGCAGTTTTCATGCAAAGCAGGAATGAGAGTATAATTCTGAGGTCAGTAGCTCTCAGATGGTGATGATACTTATTGTTATAATTAATTAATTTATTTATTTTTAGCCTTTCCCTTTTGGCCCTGGTGGCTGTTTTACCCTTGTGTTTCTCAGGAAGGGAGCGGCCCACATCAACTCTCCTGAGCCAAATCTGCCTACAGTTGACTCTGGAGCCAAACTCATTCACATCATGCCAAACTTTGGCCCTTTCACGTTAAGTTGCCTGTTGTATCTCTTAAAAACATGAGTGAAAATCTATCTGTGGACAGAACACCTACTGACTTCAGTGGGAACTGACTGAACTTGCTCTAGGGTTGCAGAGCTTTCAATATTTCTGCTGTCATTTTTGCTCTCTTCCATCATCTTCTTGGAGAAAGAAAGAAGTATGGCAGTGGGCATGTCTTAAAATGCCATGGCTAATGGAGGCAGTCCTCACATCAGGAACAAATGACATCTCCAAACTCCAGACACACGCTTGTTAGGTGCTACAAAGTGAGAGGGAAAGAAGTGACAATCAAGATCCATCAGTCCCTGCAGGAAGCTGGTGCTTGTGTCTACCCGTCTCTCCCCCTGGGACACACGGGCCCCACCAGCTTCCATCAGGCTCATCATGCTCCTGCCTCTCTCTGTGATACAAGTTCTATCTGTAGTGTCCTTGTCCTGCAAAAATGGAAAAAAACCCCCAGGTTTCCCCTTGGCTCATCAGGTTTGTCCTGCTCAAGTATTTGATTTAATGGATGTAGAAAAGTTTTGAGGTCCAGAAGTCAATGCAGAAAAAAGAAAAACAAAAAGGAAGAAAAAGGCAGAAACAAGGAAAATAATCCCATGGAATCTGCTGTTCTGCTCTGCTTGGTCTGCTTACTTTGGGAGGGGAACAATGACCCAACAGCCAAAGTGGAACAGGATTTGAAGCGGGCAGGTGTCTTGAATGTTTCACCTGGTTCAGTTAAGTCAATTTCTTTAAAACATCACTGCATCTTTCTGCTTTTGCCTTCATTCTTTCTGGTGGAAGACAGGATAAAGGGCAGCTTCTCACTTGAAATATCCCGGCTTCACCTCATCATGCAGAGCTTACAGGGGTGTGAGCCAGACTTACCAAGGAATGTGGTGCTGCTTTTCCCACAGAGAAATGCTGGCTCTCTGGATGCAGGGTTTCCATTGAGGCACTGCTAAAAAAACCAAAACAACCCATTCCCCACCTGGCTGGCAGGACTGTGCACTGCCACACTGATCTTCTGGAATATCACAAACGTGACCATTACAAAAGCCAGTGTGAGAAGTGAGCTAAACCAGGCTCAGCAGTGTGGGCTCTAAGAGGAGCAGCAATCTCTGCCCCTCTCCTGGAACTGGGCAGGACTCTGGTGTTGCTCTGGCAATGAATGAAAAAAAAAGAGCATTTTTAAGCTCTTCCAACTGCAGCAGCCAGGAGCTGTATCAGAAAGGCTGCAGCAAGCCCAGAACAGCCCAGCCCAGGCCAACCTGCCTGCTCTGCTTTGGGCTTCTCCCAAGCCTCTCCTGCCTCTGTTCTCCTGCTAGCTGCACCTCCCCTGTCCCTGTCCCAGGAGCTACTGAATGCAATTTAGGAACCCACCCAGGTTTATTTGTGCCCATGCTCCCTGTTGGTGCTGGGGGAAGAAGGTGCTCAGCAGTGTGTGAGCCTCAGAGCCTGGCATGCAGTGCTGTGAGAGCAGCAGGACAGGGCTCAGCTGCAGCCACAGTCAAAGGAGGCATCTCAGCCTAGGGGGAGGAAAAAGGCCCACAAAACAAGAATTTAATGTCATGCTAAAGGCCACTGCTGGTGTGGAGCCCTCAGTGCAGAGCCCATTCCAGCGCCAGGCAGGGACAGCTCATTCTACAGCCTGGCTATAAAGAATTAATTCAAGAGCAGGATGTGGCCTTTCTATCTCCTGATTTCTTTGTCCCATCATTACCCTTAAGCAGCAGCTCATTGTACTTGTATTTTAGGTAGCAGAAAATGAGTGTCGTAGGGGTGAAGTGCTCTCACCTGGCACTGCCTGGGCACGTGCCACATGCATATCCCACAGGCTGTGTTGGGATACTGCACAGCCTGGTGTTTGCTAGGAATTGGATTTTTGTTCTAAACTTTATTAGTGTGCAGCTCATCATGCACACTGCTAAATGTCTTCTTGCCACAGGAACAGCACTCCTGTGTCCCCTGCTGTCACCCCAGGCAGGGCTGCGCTGCCTGTTTGTGTTTCCTTTGACTGCTAAACTGCTCATTGGAAATTAATTCATAAATAATTCATTGGATGTTGCACTCTGTGCTTTAAAGTTCATCGTGTAGGAGGTGGGTTGTGGGTTTTCTCAGAAGTGGCAGTGCTTTTCTCCTTTCGTTTTTCTCTGTTAATCCTGTGTGTGTGCAGAGCTCCCACTGCAGCCTGTTGGTTCTGCTATAGATGCTTTAATGTCTTTCTAGCAGATGATAGTTATTCTCAAATTTAGTTACTATGGTTCAAGATTACTGTGTTGCAAAAACTCTTGAGACTGCAGTTTGTTGTAATACCCAAATGATTTTTTGGAGTAGTTACAACTGACAGGAAAATAATAAATTTTTCAGTAATGCACCTTCCCCTGTCCCATGTATACACACATATGCACTCACACTTCCCAATCAGTCATTTATTAGTCCTAAACCTGAGGATGCTGGACAGCAATGAGAAGTTTTTCATCTCCCTAGTTTCCCAAGGCAGGTTGTGGTTTTTTGGGTTGGCCTTACAGCAAACATGGCTCTCTCTGGGACCAGTGTCACCTCTAACTCTGCTAATTTCAGCTCTGGGGCCTCCCTAGTTTGTTCCCAGAAAAACACTAAACCCTGTATAAATAGGTAAAATATGCAAAAAGGGTTTTTGTGTTTTTTTTTTTTTTTTTGTCTTTTGTTTGTTTCCTTGTCTTCCCAATCTGGCAAGGCAGATGCAAGACCCACATCCAGTGATTAAAATCCCATCTCAGTCATGTGCAGCATCCTCCAGCTGGCTTGGAACTCTCAGCTGTTGAACTCAAGTTGAAGGTAGAGTTTAGGCCAAGTAATTTTTTTTTTTTTTTTTTTTTTTTGTTTTTTTGTTTTAAAACATGCTGAAATGCCAAGCAGCACTGCAGTCCTAGTGTCCCCTGTGTACTTGTGGGTTATGCTAGCATTTAAAATATTCCTGTTTCACAGCCTGAGTCAGGGGGTGGCATGGGAATAGGGCTCTCAGAGGATCATTTAGGCTGCAAAAGACCTCTAAAATCACCAAGTCCAACCATGAACCCAGCACTGCCAGGTGCAGGCAGTGTGCAGGAGGAGAGGTGGGAATGGGGGAGCCTGGGCTGGTTAGCTCTGCTACAGTGAGGAGAACAGAAAACCAGATCAGGAAGGTTATTCCAGACATAGCAATGGTGATTTGTGCCTGTCCCCTCCCTACAGGCAGCCACTGAATGGAGCCAAGCAGATGGGGATGTGCATTCCTCAGCGAGGAGGCAGCGGGCTTGTTTTCTGCCTGCACTGCTGTGCTGCTCAGGAGACTGAAAGCCAAGCCCAGAAACAGGGTAAAAAAAAATGCCACGTAGGTGTGAAAGGGAAAATACCAGAGCTGGTGATACACAGGCCTGGTTGTGTGATGGCCTGAAGCAGAGCTGTTATGTGCAGAGCTATTCACAAACCCCAATTTTAATAAGTGCAGATCATATCAGTAATGTAGATTACAATAGTCCAATAGTGTGAATCAAATATTTAAAGACTACTTACACACTGCTTTTTATCCTGAAATGACTGCAGAAAAGAGCCAAGTTCTTGCTGCTGGCTTGATTTCATGCTTTTTCTCTATTAAATGAGGCCATATAATTTTCCTCTGGGATACATTTGGCACTGGAGCTATTTAGGTCTGAACCTTCATCACTAAATTGAGGAAGATTTTTCAGTTTAGTTTAAGGAGAGAAGAATCAAGGTCATAGCACTGGAGAAAAACTGTTAAAAACACATAGTTCTCCTTGCTGATTTTCTGGCCACTGTTCATAAAAATAAAAAATAATCACCCAGATTTAACAACTGAACTTCAGCAGCAACTTGTCTGCACTGAACTCATATGAAAAATATGAAAACCCAGCTGCACATAAAATTTTAAGCTGTGGAAGTTGTTATCATTTTACAGAGTATGAAATGGACTCATTTTATCTTAATGATTCTTTATTTGGTAATTCTTTTTTGTTTATCTTGGCTATTTAGGGAAAAAAAAAGGAAACAATCACCTGTAAGGGTAGGAAAGAAAGCAAGAAAAAAACTGGGAGGTGCTTCTTAAAAAGTGAAGGGCAAGATACTTGGGAGGAAATTACATTTTGATGATTTTCCCAGGAGCTGATTTTGGAAGCCAAATCCTGTTTTTGGCTTCCCAGACTTAAAAAAAAAAATAATGGTGCAGATGCTGCTGCTGTTGAGTACCACCCATCATTTCTAGCACGGGGGCACTGCAAAGATGCTGCTGTCCAGGCTGAGCTGCTGAACTCTCCGGTGCTGAAATCCCACCCCACTGAGAGGCAGGTGCTGAGGAGTTCCCAGGGCTGGGGAAGGTGCTGGCCACTGCTGCCATGGCAGTGCTGGAGCTGTTCAGCTACACAGAGCTGCCTCTCCTGGGGGCTGGGAACCTCCTGCCAATGTGCTTCTTGATGGGGGTTAATTCATGAAGTATTTCATTGTCAGTTTGCTGGAAATTCCATATTCAGGCCAACAGCTGCAGCTGAAGCTCAGCTGAAAGATGTCTTTTCTCTTTTTAAAATATTTTTTAAAGGACAAACAGTCCAAGACCCAGTGAGGGACCAGAAGACTCTGTTTGTCCACCCAGCAGAACTGAGGGAACTTATGCGGAGCCTGGAAAACAGCAGCCCCTGCAAACTGATAAACAAGTGTTCCTCCAGCCTGGATTCTGGCTGTGTCCCAGTGGGGACTGGGCTTTTTCTCTCTGAGGGGTTTGGAAGGCACAAACAACTTTCCACCCAGATTGAAATCTTGCAATTTGTTCAGATAATGAACCTCAATCAATTCTCTCATTTACTGACAAAATCCAGGGTGAACAAATTCATATTTAAAACCCAGCTCCTGCAAAATACCCTCAGAAGTGATTGCCTGGCATGTGCAGAGTCACCAATGAGCAGCTGATTAGTTGGCCAATTAAAATGAAACTGACGGATCATTAAAGCAGGCAGAGGTTTCCAACAGGCTTTCTGTGACTTGGTCCAGAGGCTGCTGGTTTGGGGTTAGTGTTTTTTTAATTATTATTTTTTCCCAGGCAGACTCGAGCTTCTGCTTCCTCCACTGTGTGCAGGTGGGGATCTGTTCCTGGATGTGTGCAGCCAGCTCTGGTCACTCTTGGAAAACCCTGAGCTTCTCCTGGTTTGGAGCACAAGCAGCACCACATTCTCTTCACCAGAAAGTGATGCCCCTTGAGAGGTTTGTGATGCTCAGGCAGGACCTCAGTGCCTGCAGCAAGTCTTGGCTGTGAGTCCCTAATGCCAGGGCAAAGGTGAGAAAATCTACAAATACATGCAAGACTCAACTTTCCCCAAAGAAAAAATTCCTTTGTTTTGTTGATTACAGGTTTTCTTCCAACAGCAATTCACAGAAATTCTCATTCCATCTTCTACAGCATTTTTGGCATTAATCCATCCAGGTACTTGCTCCTGTGAAACAGATCACTCAGTGATCAACAAAAAAACACCAACATCTCTTTCCTTCTTAACAATCATTATTTTATTAATATATTTTACAAGATTGCAGTTGAAATCATTTAAATACAAACTTTTTTTTATACAGAAAGTGTAATAAAGTTAAAATAGTTCCTTGTGTAATTCATAGCATTATTGCAATGCTTACAAAATTTTGCATAGAGTGTGCAAGGATTGATGTTATTTGATACAAAAAAGCTTTATATTTTCCCACACAACCACACACATACATAAATTAAAAAGAAAAAAAAAGCCAAACAAATCTGAATTTTGTCATGAGAACTGTGGTCAGATTTAAATTCAGTCTGTCCTGTTTACACGATCAAGGTCATTGGTGGTTTTCAGAGTAGAGGTCAGACAAGGTGTTTTCCCATCACAGATGAAAACTGCTGTAGCATAGGGGTCATGCCTTTTATGCTGCTGCTGTAGATGAACAAGGTTTCCTTGGACTCTCACTGAATGTTTTGCTGTTGGTTCTACATATATGGAGCTTTTTTTGGTGAATATTGACAACTCTATTGGCATTTGCTCGCAGGGAAAGTAATTCAAATACAGGGTGGGAAAAAATAAACAAAGCCACAAGCAAAATCCAGATCCAGCAGCTCAGTCCCTTCCCTGCTCCCAAACTACCACTCAGGGCAGATCCTGACCAAGGTCTGGGACACAGCTCGGGGAAAGCTCTGGCCTAGGGAGGCATCCAGGTGTGAATGCTGTCCACTTGGCCCTTCTCTGACAAACACAGTGGACACTGCTTGCTCAGATCTGCCCTTTCTGAGGTTTCTGGCACGCTCTTACTCTGCAGGATTTGTTCATCTTCACTTCCATGCTCGCTCTGATAACCCACAAAAAGGGACAAGAAAGTGAATTCCTCCAGCAGTGCCTGCCCTCAAGAGTTCCCGTTCTCAAGGTGGCCAAAGGCTTGTGAGCACAGCACCCAACAACGAGCAGCACCATTTATCCCCCTTAGGCTGCAGGTACACATCACCTTGTACCATCTGCAGAACCACTAAAGCTGCCAAAGTGTCTCATTATCTGTGACAGAGTGCACAGGGCCAGAGGAGGACCCAGCCAAAGACAAAAATCATCAGGCTGTGGTTTGGTGTGGGAGGTCACTCCCTGCTCTAAGGCAGCCACCCTGGAGAGATCCAGCCCTGGTGTGGGGGGCTGGTGGGGTTTGCAGCTAAGGGAGTGTGGGAGAAGCTCTAACAGCAACATTTTTTTCAGCTACAATCCAAGCCTCAGCAAAAATAGCACCACCCACAAATAATTGCTCTCTTGCTCTCCAGCGTGAGCCTACCTCAAGATGTTTCAAGGACTCCATTATGAGGAAATTTAAAAGACCAAAGGACATACATTGCTTTGGAAAGAGATAATGCATTTAGCAGTAAAGGTTTCGGAGGCCTCTATCTCCTATCAGTGGTTAAGCCTTTGAATGGGGAAAAAAATGTAAGAGTACAATGCAATTTAAAATTCCTGTTACATGCAAAGATGCACATGACTTGTGCTTTGCAATGGGCCTGTTCCTATAACGACAAATATGCTAGAAATGGTAAAACTTTCCATTTGGGTAGGACCCAATGAGAGGCTCCAAAGAGCCCTTTTTAATCTCAGAAGAGAAGACTGCTTAGCTAAAGCTGCATGTTTTTATCTGAAGCGTTTGGTGGCACAGTGTAAATGTAACATTTTCACAGAAATTATAATTGCCCCTGATATTTTACCTTCCTGGTGGAAAGTTTCAACCAACTGAATGAGGCAAACATACAATTACGTATCATTTCACAGTGGACCTATCCCTCCTATTCTTTAATCCCTCTTAAAAGCTAACAAAAGCTCAATCCATGGAGATCAGCTGCCTCAAAGGAAACCTGACTTCCTCTGAACAGGCAGCCCATCACTCCTGAGTGGTGGTACAAAATCCCAGCCACCACAGGGCTTCCAGCTGCAAGAAGGTGAGACATTTCCTGGGAGAGACACCAGTGCTAACTTTGCTGCAGGAATGACACTTGTAGGAAATTAATTTTTAAGGGACTTGCACCTTTAGTTTAAAGTGATTTGGATGGGAAATCTCAGTGGGGCACTCTGATTGTATTTCCTTCTTCGTTTCAGATAAAAATCCTGCAGCTTTAAATATCCATCTTTTCCTGTGTTCTTTATACCGTGTGTCGCTTTTCACAAGGGCACAATACAATTCAAGTGGCAGGACAAGAGAGGCTGAAATGATAAAGCCTCAGGGCTGGATGTGCATAACCAGGGGCCTCTCAACCACAGCAGACTTAAAAGCTTTCTAAATACAAGCTATTCACTATAATTTCCATCCAAGCCCCAAGCCACTGTGGTTATTGTGGATGGAAACAACACCCCAGCAATCTTGAACAGCCCGAGCTCTAAGTGGTTTCAGTGACAGTAATTCCACTGAGCTCCATGAAAAGATCAAGCATAATTGCCACCATATTTAGTAAAATGGATGTTATTAATTTAAAGTATAATAGTGCAAAGGGACAGAGACGTTGACTGCATTACTGTGATTAGGGTGATGTCTCTCCCCATTTCTTCCCCTTCCCTCCTACTTGCCTTGTTTAATTCACTCCACTCTTGCTTGAATAACCTCAGCACCACGTCAGTGTTTAGCCCTGCTCAACTCACAGCCATAAACTTGGCTACATCAGCTGTGAATGCACAGCAACTGCCAGGCAGAATTCACCTGGAAGTCCTCAATTTTATGGTGAAGCCACTGCTACACGCAGGTTTTGGGTTTTGGGGGCTGCTGGATTTGAGAGCAAGAAGCCAGCTACCAAAACATTATACAGCAATTTCAGAGCAGAGGAAAAAAAGGTTAAAATGGGGAAAAGGGAACAGTTGCCAGGATCACGTTCCTGAACAGCCAGGGCAATAAAAAGGCTGGTATTTTCACATTCAAAAAGCACCAAAGCAGCGCTTGGCAAAGCTTGGCAGGAACATGCCCTGTGCTTGCTAGGGTGAATTCTGGATGATGACATTTCAAAATTTAAAATGTCAGCCATGAAAAAGAGCACAGCCTCTTTTTTTCTTTCTTTTTTTTTTTTTTTTTTACTGTAGGTACTTCTAAAATGAAATCATAGCAGCAGTTACTCTTCTCCACAAAGCAGCCAATGGAGCTCCTGCCCTGCTAATGCTGAAGTGAACAGCTGGCACCATTTACTCAGTTTATTTATCCTTCCAGCCCAGGATGATGTCTTTAAGCTTTCTGGGCTATTTCTCCACATTTGAGGTAACCTTGCCCTCTGCACAGATTTCAAGATTTTTCACATTATTTCCTCCTCTCCCCATTAACCAAGTTAGAGCCTTCCTGCCACTTTATTCTCTCAAATGCAGCTTTATGATACACCTGCATTTTTCCTGCCCCGTTCAGAAAAAGCACCATTAAAGTTAATGTATTTCAGGCATGACAGCAACCAGAGAGGGATGAACTTCTTGAAGTCTTTGGTCTTTGTCTCACTCTCTTTTGCAATGTGAAACTTAAAGCCATAAGAATAAACACAAAGAAAATTGTCTTTTGTTGTAAACAAGTGTATATGAGAGCGTGTGTGTATTTGTGTGCACGTGTGAGCATCTTATGACAACAAAATGAATTTTCACTAGGTTGTGATGTGAGCTAGCCTTCTCAAGTTCCACAGGAGTCTCCCTTTAACCTTGGAGCAGTTTCTAGAGAGGGGTTTTTACTTAGCCATCATTTTTCTATACCATATACCGCAGTTTGTATTTTTAGGCTTATGCCTTCAAACTTTCTGTTTGTGCAATGTGGTATTTATTGTAAGAGGAGAAAAAAAAACCCTGCAACCTTTCCAAAACGCAGCTGTTAGACAGCACATGACTGAGGTAACCAAATACAAATCACTCCTGCACATACTCAGTCTTCTAAAAAGGAATCCTTAGGAGAGGCTTTATACATATTGTAGTAGTTACTGGCTTCCCCTTCTGATGACGTCCTTTACTGTTACCATTTCTTTGTACTCCTTAACTGCCCATTTCACTGACTACGGAGTAATACACTTCAAAATGAATAAAAAACCCAAACAAACCAACAGCCAAAAAAACCCCACAAAGAAACTTGGAAAATGGGTACAGATGTACAGCCATTATCAGGACCTCTGCTTTTGCTAATGGCAAAGTCTTTTTGCTTTAGACAAAACATCCTACCTCAACTGTGACAGAAGGGTCACACACTACATATGGATAAGGTTCCAGTCACAGGTGAGCACTGACTGTCATTCTCCTGACTCCTTCCTAAAGTGTCACATTCACAGCAAACTGGACAAGGTCCCGCAGTCCTATAAAGGGCCAGCACACATAAATGCATTTATGAATCCTGCACTGCTGCCCCAGCTACGCTGACACTGGTGGCACAGTCCCTTGATTATTAGCATTTGGATGGGGTCAGTGCTCACAGCTGCAATGCAGGGTCTGCTTCAGCCCCACAGCCACCCCAAGAGCTGGCAGTGCCCCCACTGCCCTCAGCTGCCACCTGCCCAGCTCCCAGCTCAGGCCATGAAGTCATTGCCATCTCTTCCACTGAGCTCAGCAGACACAAACTAAGCTCCATTTTGAGATCAACCCCACCTCTCACATAGCAAATGCTCCACTGAACTAAACTTCAGGCCCAATTCACAACGAAATACACAAACCCTTGTTTGTCTCTGGCATTTTATCAGTGGTAGGTAGAGCACATGGATGAAATTCTGGTGAGGGAAGCTCTGGTTTAAATGGATTCAGGGAAAAGCAGCCCACACAGGTACAGCTACTGTGAGGGGTCTCTGAGCAAGGCAGGAGGAGAAGGGACTCTCATGCACTTGTACAACAGGAGAGTCAGCCGCTCCACAACAAACTGTGGAGTGTGAGATGACCAGATGTGTTAGCAGGCAGCTTTTCAAACAAAATGCCTGTTTTTTTCCCATGGGATCTGAGACACAGTCCTGTTTGCTCTGCTTTCATAGAATCCTAGAATGGTTTGGGTTGGAAGGTACCTTAAAGATCATACAGTTCCAGCCCCCTGCCATGGGCAGGGACACCTTCCACTAGACCAGGCTACTACAAGCCCTGTCCAACACTACCAGGGATAGGGCATCCACAGTTTCTCTGGGCAGCCTGTGCCCGGGTTTTTTTACCACCCTCACAGAAAAGAGTTTCTTCCTAATATTTAACCTAACCCTGCCTGCTGTCAGTTTGAAGCCATTCTTCCATGCCCCGTTACTCCCTGCCAGTAAAAAGTCCCTCTCCAGCTCTCTTGGAGCCCCTTTAGGCACTGGATGGGGCATTGAGTCTCCCTGGAAGCTTTTCTTCTCCGGGTGAACAGCCCCAGCACTCCCAGAGGGGCTCCAGCCCTCAGAGCATCTTTGTGGTCTCCTCTGGACTCACCCCAATGTGTCCCCATCCTTCTGATGTTGGGACCCCCAGAGCTGGACGCAGCACTGCAGGTGGGGTGTCACAAGAGCTCAGAATCCCTTCCCTTGACTGCTTTTGATGCAGCCCAGGACAGCATTAGCTGTCTGGGCTGTGAGTGCACTTCAGGTCATGTTGAGCTTCTCCTCAACCAGCAACCCAAGTCCTTCTCCTCAGGAATATTCCTGACCCATTCTCTGCCCAACCTGTGTTTATGTTTGCCACTCGCTGACCAGCACAGGCCGCATCACCCAAACCATTGTCTTAAAACTCAAGTGGTGTTCAAATGATCTACAAGTCCCTACAGGGGTTCATTCTTTCTAGAAACAATTCCTCACATTTCAACCCAACACATACTGTTATGTTTTTTAAGATGGAAACATGGTTGTAAAATATATTGAAGCAAGAATTTCTTTCAGTAGACATAATTAAGGTTCCCTTTGTTCACCTCAGAGAAGCATCTGCAGTGATGGCACAGATGTTAAGGTCATATCCTAACAGCTCCCCAGCAGAAATTCACATCAAGAATGTCCTTAGCAGTTTCATGGCTGTGTGATAGGAGGTGGTGATAACCTCATCCAAGAGCCCAGCTGGGAAAATTAATTTGTTGGGATGGAAACTGGGAGCAGCCAGAGGGTGGCACAGGGATGAGGACTGAGCCACTGCTGTGTCCGGAGCAGAGCACAGAAATCAGGATGCAGCAGCCCTGATGGGCCAGTCCCTGTGCTCAGCCCTGCCTTCCAGGGCTGGCAAGATAATCTGATCCACTGACAGGGAACTCTTCCTGCAGCATGTGTCTTCAAACTGCTCACACAGGATTTGGTTATGGATTGGGCCACTCTTGCTATGAGGTTTGTGATCAGTATTCAATGAAACAGGGAAAAAAAATCTACAGTAAATGTAGGACTATGAATGGGACTTCAGCCATGGTCCCAGAGGTAACATACACAGTATTTTGCTATATTTAACATGGTAAGAAAAAAAAAAAAAAAAAAGTCTGTATCATTCTAGGTGCCCTTACAGTCTTAATGTATTTCATCAATATTAGTTTTAAGTTGTACAACCAGTTCCCAAGACACCCTCCTGCCCCTCCCCCCAAATAAACTAGATTTAATAACAAGATAAATATGATGTGCTTCTCCTTGCTGAGTGCATTGACTTAAGGCATAGGCACAATTCCCCTCTTTGAACAGAGATGGTACAGTCCTGTGTCCCAATACAATTGTTACCCTGGGTGACCCTTTGCATTCAAACGTTGACTCAAGACATAATAATTAAGGAATCGTTCATTAACAGATAGTTTGAATTCGTTAATTTATCAGAAAGCATTATTGAAATAAAACAAAATAATTCAGTCCTCTTTCAGGAATAAATGTTTTTGGGAGTGCTGCTTTGTTAGGCAGCAACATATCTAATCTAAACTCCATATAAATCTTCTCTGAGTCCAATCAGTTTTGGATTAAGCCAGAATTGTTAATTAAAAAATAAAAAAATTTAAAAAATCAAACCCTGGTACTCTCGAGACCACAAGAAAATACTTGAAAAGCTGTAAAAAAAAGGAATGGGCTAAATTATTTTTCAAGATTTCTGTCAGCTATGTTTCATCTTGAAGATCGCTTGAAGAATACCAGCTTTGGTTAGATATCACTAGGGATGGGCACAGATCTGTCTAACTTGCACATGAGGTAATATTTCAAAAGCATCTCAGTGGCTTAGAAACCTTGCTGTCCTCGTGAGATTTACTGTGACTTGGAAACTTTAGCTGTAATTGGTGTATTTGGGGTTATTTAAGGATTTTTACATGCATGTGGACGAAATGATGGGTCAGATTTCAAAGATCTGGGCTCTTATCATTATTTTCTGAAACTTCAAAAGTGGAAGTAATGTTACCAGATCAGATTTTTGTGTTTTATCCTGCCCATGACTCCTAGACTTTAAAATAAGGAAAAAATGCAACCATGATAAGATCCAACCACAGAGTTTTGGGGACTCAAATTCTAGAGGAACCAGCATCCAAAGCCCTTCCTTTTGGTAATCTGGCTTTGTCACAATCTTTATAAATCCTTAAAAAAAGTCTTTCATTGTCAGCATCTCTGATATTTGCAGACTGTATATCTTGAAAAGAAAGATGACAAAAATTCTGGTGTAGCAGCTACATTATATACTTAATTTTATGATTTTCTCAGTTTCTAGTTGATTTTTTTTTGTTTCTACAGGTATTTAGGCAATGTCCAAATCTTAAATCTTCACACCTTCACACCAAATATGTTTGAAATTGAAGGTGTTACTGGGGAGTTTGTAGGGTGATCCAGGACACCTGTTAGCAAAAGAGGTTCAGAATTTTTCTGCTTAGTCCAACTTTCACAATTTTGTTCCTTCCAATAACTAAGTACAACACCAGTTTTGCCAGCACAGAGATGATTTTAGGTTAATGTTGGACCTGATGTGTCACACCTGAATAGCACAAGGCATCCTTGGCCATGCACAGGCCAGTGTTGAACCCCTTCAGAAAATCACAGTTCTTATTTTAGCAAGAAGGTCTGGACTCTCCTACTGCCCAAGTGCATCCATCTCTCCCAACAGGGATCCATGCCTCAGGTGATAATTAAAGAGTAATTTAACCTCAGGTATCTTGGATCACTGGAGGTGATCAGCACAGCACATCTGGCTGTTTTATTGTTTTTGAAATGATTTCTTTTTCATGCCACCGATTTAATGGCACAAAAATAACCAGAGATGCTTCTCTTCCCTTTGGATGGTGGTGGGTCTGCATTGGTTCCAGGGTCTTGCCCAGCCAGCAATCCCATTGCTCTGAGAACATGATCAAAAACGAGGGGTGATCATTGCACTGTCTTAATACAGAAGGGTCCAGGGGAGCATCAGATCCAATTCAGCAGATTGTACCAGTAAATTTTGGTGTGGGAAAGAGAAATGCTACACAAATGTAACAGGGTCACCCTGGGATTCCTTGTACTGAAACATCGTTTTACACAGAGGATATATATATATATATCTTATATATATTTTTTTATATATATATTCACACACACGCGCGCGCACACACAAAAAAAGTCTTTGATAGGCTTTCTGTGTTCTAGTAAAAATAGTTGGCAGCTGGATCTGTGAGACCAGAACTGGCTTTTGTGCTGCCTGTGATGCCCCCTCTGCAAATTGTCTCTCAAAGGCAGACACTCGTGTTTATCTGGCAGGTGGAGCTGCTGCCTGCCTGGGACAGGAACAGCCTCCCATTGGGACACACACAGAGCTCGTAGATTTTTTGCCTGGACCCTGCAGAAGAGGAAGATCCTTGAGGCAAGTTAGGTAGTTTGATTTTTGCAGAATTCAACGTTATCTGGAGTCGGAGGTGGCGAGAGAGAGAGAGAAAAAGAGAGAATTAGCGGGGAGCTGTTACTTCTGATTTAAAGAAAGAGCTGTTATTTCTGATTTCTGTGTTTAAAGAAGCTTCCTCTAGACAGCTCAGCTGATGCAAAAGCTGGGTAGGGAAGTGTTTGAGGATGGGAAAGTCTGATACAAATCTGGGTGGGCATATTATCTGCCTTTACCACGATCTCCAGTTTGTTTCTGCTGATGTACCCACCGTGTTTTCTTGGCTTTTAGCTTCCTGGGACACCCCCAGGAATCCAATCCCAGCTTTGGATTGACCCAATCAGAGGTACCCCACTGTCAGATGGAGAGCATGGATGGTTCACACCCACCCAACCACCCTGCTCCTCTATCAGGATCTCTGCCACTGTGATCCCATTGCCAGTTACACTTGCAGGCTCCCAGCACTGACTTTTATGAATATTTCATGTATATTTTATGTATATTTTATGCATATTTTATGTATATGTGTAACACTTTTGTGTATATTAAAAATAACTCAAATGCTCCAACAGTCCTAAATTCCTCCTTACAAAACAACATAAGGCAAACAACATGTGGCAGCTCTCAGACATGTGGCAGCTGCAGGGGAGTGCTCTGGTATCAGCCAGAATACAGTAAAATAACCTGAACCCCAGAATAACACAGGGTGACTGAGAATATCAGCAATGACAGTAACAATCTCCCAGTTTAGTATCCACCCATCTAGTGTCCTGAAAGATACAAGACAATTTATGCATTTTAAAAGCAACTTAGTATTGAAAGCAACTGCTTGAAGCTGTGAAATACTGTGGAACTCAATCTCAATGTATCAGGTAGGTTTTGTTTTCTTTTTTTTTTTCTGGTATTTTTCTGAGATTTTTGTGTTAACAGCCTTGGTCTAGGTTTGAACTGTCTTAAAATGCAAATGTTTAGAAATAACAGAAATTGCAATTAAAAAGTCTTTCTGTTTACTACCCTTGACACTAAGATAGGTAAATCTTAACTTATGTGGGAGCCCTCTTGCCTGGAAGTTTGTGTTCCTCGGGCAGCTCCTCCTGATGAGGCTCTCAATGGTTTCCCCACCAGGAGCTCCTCAGCCTCATCCTTTGGTGTCTTCCATCACTGTGGCAGGAGGAGGGGATGAGAAAACCATCAAAACCATGTGCCCAGATGATTTTGTGACACCGGAAGAGGCTTAACTCAACACCTACTTTACTTTTGCTCTGTTATCAGCTTTAATTGTTCTCTCTTCCCCTTTGGAAGTTTCTCCAGTGCAACAACCTGTGTCTCCTAATGTTCCCTTTCGTTCCAGAATGAAACATCAGCCACATGAAAAGCTTTTCAGATCAATACCAGTGAATTAAGCTCTTCTTATAGAATAATATATGATAAAAGATTTAATTATGCTGGCCAAGTAAATCTTGTTTTAAAGTGACAAGGAAACAAAGAATTTAGGAGCAGTGTGCATTTTACAGCTGCATAAATCTGCTGGAACAACAGATGCTATTATCCATGCACTTTAAAAATAATGAATCAGCCTTTGCCATGGAGTGAGCCTGATGTGCATGGGATGTGTTCAGTCAGAGGGAGCAGCAATGAAGTCAGGAGAGCCCACTGTCCCCAGGCTTTCAAACACAGCAGCCTGGTGACCCACAGGGCCACAGCTCTGCAGGGCACCCATGCCTTGGCTCGGCTTTGCTGCAGGGCTTTTCACTCACCTCTCCATCTTTGGATTCCAGCCTGAGCTCTGTCCTGCACGTGGCCTTCAGGCTGCCGGCCTCGGCGTTGATCTCGATGCCCTTGGGAGCCTCCATCACCAGCGCGCGCGTGGGCGACTCCAGCCTGCAACACAGAGGGGTCACACAGCCCGTGGGCTCCTGCTCAGCTCGGGCTCAGCCTGTGGGGCTGCCCTGCTGCACCTCACACCCTGCTGATGGGCAGGTCCTCACCTGCTTTCAGAGGAAAAGGTTCATGCGTGGTAAAACCCATCACGGATTGTCGCTATTGGACACGAAGCGAGTACACAGAAGCTTGGTAAGTTCAAAGGAGAAAAAGAGGAAGTTTTATTTGAACATTTGGTATTTATAGAATTCTGGAGGTGAATGTGGATTGGAGGATGGAATTACCACCTCTCCAACCACACTGGTCCAAAGATCAATCAATTATTTCTCTCCACCTACAGAGAAATATATAAACTATTCTTTTTATACATGAGATTGTGTGGGAACTCTGACTCTCAAATACCTAAACATTATCAGAAACCTAAAGAAGTTTTGTGAGAACTTTAAAACTTTTAAAATAACTATAAAAGAAAACTTAACA
Organism: Anomalospiza imberbis; assembly: GCF_031753505.1. NCBI lineage: Eukaryota > Metazoa > Chordata > Aves > Passeriformes > Viduidae > Anomalospiza > Anomalospiza imberbis. Next base: position 14,021,663 of record NC_089695.1, on the reverse strand, counting down.
CTTTTAAAAATCAGGGCAACAACAGATCTGATCTGCTAACATTCCACGCCAGCTTTGCTATGCTGGGCCAAGAGAAAAGGGGCAATGAAGGGGAAATGAATGACCCCCAAGGTCAGCTTGCTCTTATTTCTTGTTCAGCTTTCTCACTAATCAGTGCTAACAGGATAATAGCAGAGCTGAGCACCTACACAGAGGGTGCAAGTCTTTCTCTTCCTCAAACCACTGTTCAAACAGGAATAAATTAGTTCTCCTGACTTCCTACAACTTGAGGTTTGGAAGGGTTTAAGGATACAAGGAAATCAGTGAAAAAAAGCAGGTTGAAGACCCCAGAATTTTTGGTCTCCAGTCCCAGGCCCACATCACACCAGGCATGACCATGTGTTCTGCAGAGCTTCAGCCCCTCCTAACCATGGACACACTTCACAGGCCTCTGACAGCCCTGTTACAGCACTGTAACACAGCCAGATCTTTAACTGCAGCAACTGGGGTTAATGCTGTAAAGTGCAGAAGCACAAGGTTCAGTCTTCCATGTTCATCATCCATTTTTAGGCCTTCTATTGCACTTGTCTCTTTCTTATTTATAATACAGTCTCTTATTTCTCTCTGTATTGCAAATGGTTATAAAAAACCAACTCTCCCTCTTTGGGAATATCCTCTTAGTTGATTTCATCATGATTTATTTACTTTTATTTATTTATTTATTTATTTATTTTATCATGTAGGATCACAAGATGTAGGCTGTGGTCTCCTCAGGTGAAGCAGAAGGGAGGGCTGGAGCAGAAGCTCCTCTGCCTCGCCAGTTTTGGGCTGGCAGCACTGACCAAAGCTGGGCACGGGGCAGCCCAGCACCACCCCCAGCTCTCCTGGGCAGCTCTCAGGGTTTGCCTGCAGCAGCCCTTTCTCTGCTCTCCATATATATAATCATTTGTGCAAGTAAGTGTGCTCTTAAATGGACTCCTGCTGCTACTGAGACAACATTATGGGAGACTGAGGGAATTCAGCTGTATTTATTGCAGCCAACAGTTCAATAAAGCACAGGCACAGCTCCCTCTGTGTGGCACTTTTCAAGTTATGACTTTCCCTCTTTTCGGTGTCTTCATGTTGCTGCTGTTAGAACCTTTCCCTCAAGACCCCAAACTTATCCATAATTTCCTCGCTGACTTAACTAAATCTAAATTTCAGGGAGCAATTGAGGCATATGCAGCCTAAGGAATGAGCATGATCTCCTGGATAGCACCCTTCTGAGCTGCTTTTTGTTTTCTGCAGGGAAGCCACATTTTATGTAAATTTCTCTTGATTCCTTCCACTGGTATCAGCCCTTAGCTGGTTCCTGTGTGAGGAACCTAAGTTTAAGATTGCTGTAACTCACATTTTTCCCTGCCTGACCGAATTGCAGATTGCATGGAGGACAAAAAGCTGTCTGACCCGTATTTTCCCTGGAGATTTCTGCCCAGGGATTCAGTACACTCTCACCCTTGGTGTACCTCACAGGCTGGTGTTTTCCCTGAGAAACAAAGGATCCTCTGCTTGCCCTAAGCCCCCAGGATCTGTGCTGCAGGGTCTGGCATGCAGGCACGCATTCCTTCTGCTCCACAGGCAGCATCCTCAGGAGGAGCAGCAGAGCTTGGGCCACTTATATCTTAAATCATGTAGCTAAATTCACCAGAGGATGTGTCCAAACCCCAAGATAACTGAGGTAATCTGAGGATAAAATAATTCCTAAGAACACGGCCTGGTGACTCTCCAGCATCTCAGTGACTCTCCAATTTCTTTGATGTCCTGGCTGTCTCAATATATTTGTTCATCTGTTAATCTTTTAGCTCTTCTATCCACTGAGAAATAAATCTCCTAGGTACAAAACAGTGTTCAGACACCATAGTGCAAACACACTTCTTTGCAGCAGCCCTCAACTCCTGCTCTGTGCAGGAGCAGCCTCCCAGTCCCAGACCTTTACTGGAGAATGAGGAGAGCTGGGAAATCTGTGGAACTCTTGGGGAAGGATCAGTAGAGGAGCTTCTTGCACATCTTGCCCTGTGCACACAGGTCCCCTGAACAGAAACTGAGTTAAAATTCAAGGTTTGAATAAGCTACCAATGATCTGGAGTGTCCTAGACAACATTGCCCCAAAGTTCTATTCTCTTTCATGTGTAACAAAGGGACAGAGTTATTCTCCCTCCTCCACCCGAAGAAATGGAATAACAGCAGCTTGCAAACACTGTTGAAAACCACGTGATTTCTGGATGCATTCTAATCCATGCAGAGCTTCTTTCCTCATGGAGGCACAAAGGACCCTCCCAACAGGCCACAGTGTGGCATGGGACAAGGACACAAAAGCAGCCAGGGCTTTGCTGCTGCTCCATCACCCTCCTCACTGAGCTGACCCCCACCCCACCATCCCAAATCACAGCCTCAGACAGCTGCAATCCTGCTGACACACTGACTCAACCCAAACCCAGCCCTTTAATGCTGAAAATACAGCTTTAGAGCCCAGGGATTTTTTAGAAGCTTAAAACTACAGAAATATTTGAAAATACAACAACAGCAAAGTGCAGCTCTTTCAATAATGAAAACCTTGGTCTGCAGCCCACATGGCTTTGTACTGGTGCTGTGCTTTGGAGCCTGACTCTTCTCTCTCCTCCATGTTCCATATTGCTGTAAATCCATCTTTTTGGGACTCTTGTCCCAGTTCATGCTACTGTAAAGGAGGACAGGAAGGTCTGAAAAATTGTTTCCTTGGTATTTAAGGGGCATATGTTTGTAAGGGATTTAATTTGATTATTTTCTGATATCCTGAATGCATCCCTGAGCCACCTGACCATAAACCAGGAGCTGCAAAATCTATGCAAAGCCAGAGAAAGCAGTTGAGGAGTTTATGCTCTGGGGGTTTGAGCAATGTTTACTGAACACTTTCATTTGGAGCAGGCATTTAAGAGACGCTCTGCTTTTAAACCTAATTCTGCCTTCCAGAGCAGAACCAATTTGGAGACTAATAATGAAAGAAAATGATTTAGAGATGAACAGATAATTCGTTCAAAATCAACATTTGTTTTCCAGTGTGATACTCCAGAGCTTTTAGTGGGATTCCCATCTCCTGGTGAGGTGTAAGCCTGTACTTAGAGCAGTAGGCTGGAAAGGTGGCTGCATGAATATAGATTGTTTCATTATTTGCTCCTGCTCTTGAATTTTCCATCCCAGCAATTGGCACATAAGCCCTTTTTATTGACCATGGGTGCTGCTTATTTTTGCTCTAGTATTTGCAGGACTGGATTTTGACCTCTCTCACAGAGCTGGGCAAGAAGGGTAAATGCAATGCTGTGCACAGTTACAGCTTGCTGAATTCAGCACTGAGATAAGCTACTGCCATGAAATTGTTCCTGTCCCACCTGCAGTCTCCTGGGAGGTGGATGAAGAGACATTCTCCTGTCTGGGTGACTCCCCACAAGTTGGGAACTACTCCTCTGGATCCCAAGATTTCATATAAGTCCAAAATTAAAAAAAAAAAAAAAAAGACACAAGTAACAGGATTTTCAGAACTATCCAAGTTCCCAAGTTCCACTTATTACAACGGGTGTTAGCTACTTTTGAAAATCCCATTGAGCACCTAAATGCCATAACAAATCTGACCCTTAATCTCAGTTCTTAGTTCTGCAACAGAGGTAATAGCACTTCCCAACTCCATAGGGAGGATGGGAAGATAAATATATTAGCAGTTGTGAAGCATTTATGTACTGCAATAACTGAGGCCAGAGAAGTCACCATCACCAGGGACGAATGGCTGGCATGTAGAAAACTGATCCTTCCCAAGCTGCACTACTGGGCTTGTACCTTCATCAAAAACAGTGTTAGTCCTGTTCCTCCCCCTGAGCACCCTCAGCTCCAGCTCACCACCCTTAATGGACAGTGCTAAATGTGCCTCTTAAGCCCTTCTACTCCATCCCATCACCAAAGCACCTCCTGTTTTAAAGAGAGGTGATGGCATGTGGGCATCTCTCAGTGAACCCCTGGAAATCAGTGGGAATTCTGTGCTCCTGAAAATCAACAAGGAAAAAAAAAATTCAGTGTCATCCCTGTTTTGCTTTGGGAATTTTAGCAATAATTTAAAGGAAAACAGCACATGAGTTTGTATTGTGGTTCAAGAGAAAGTCATTAACTTGGAAAGATCATTACTTAGCCAGATTTCTAGTTTTCATGTCCTTCATCATAAACAATCACATTAATCACCTCAGTACCATGGAATCTGTTTCCTTCTTGTCCCTCCCCTCACCCTCTCCAGGACCATGCAGCATTTTCCTTACTCATGAACAGCCTTTTGAATTTTGGCAAAAAAGGAAGGTATTAAAGACGTGCAGGCAGTATCACCTGAAGTTGGAGGCTGCTGCTGTGCTTCCAATACAGTGGGCATAATTCTGTTAAAAAGTGAAATTTAATGTAAATAGTTCAGGGGGAAGATTTGCCCAGGTCCAGCACTGATGCAAACGTGACTTGCAATCTGTGCCTTGTACCAAAGGCTACAGCAGAGGAGAGGGATGATCCTCAACATGTGAAAGGAGTTCATGTGAGCTGAGCACCTGCTGCTGCCACGTTGTAATTGTTCTCATTTTATTACTTCCTTTTTTCTTTCTCTCTTTTTTTTTTTTTTTTTTTTTTTTTTTTTTTTTTTTTTTTTTTTTTTTAACTAGGGATGGCCTCAAGCTTGTCCACACAAGTGGCTGTGGCTTTTTCTGTGTGGGGCACAAACGCTGCTTGCAGTATGGAAATGGGAAGAGAAGTCCATGCACAGGAGGTGAGGCGCATATGATGCAGCAGTGTGGTAACAGGAGCTAATTTAATTTTGCTTAGAAACCTCTGGACTGAGAATAGAGCATGTATTACTGCAGCTGTAGCCTATTACCTCTAATGGCTCTAATTATTTTTTATGGTATCCATCTGACCAGCTGTAAGATTCACGTTGAGCATAAAATTAGCCAGTGTTAGCACCGTGCCTGCTTATACCTCACACAATTGGTAAATTATGTCAGCAAGTAAACATGGAGCTCCATCAATTTGCTAGTAATGAACCAGCTTCTTCAGCTGAAATTTGTTTTCAGTTTTAACTCCCTTGTTTCAATGAAATCAATGGGATCACCCATTGGGATTAACTCCCTTGTTTCAATGAAATCAATGGGATCACAAGTGACTTTCACTTCTGACTTCATTATTTATGTTATCTCATATATGTCTACTCCTGGAACAAAACAGAATGCTTTTCTCCCTATTAAGAGGAAGTTAATTAGGTTTTACTGAATTGTAAAGAAACCATGCTTGGTTTCTATTTTTAGAATGCCTAGAAATGTTTAGTTTTTTTTTTTTTTTTTTTTTTTTTTTTTTTAATTGTCATTACTTCTATTGCAGCAGAAAAATGTTTGGAAGGAGGAACAACAGGTTGAGCCTTGACTAACCTGGCGAAAACCTCAACTGAACTTAAGTTCAAGCAAAGTTCTGTCTCTGCCCTGAGCTCTCCCCTTCATCACTAGGATGCCTTCCTACTGGTATTTGCCATTTCATGGGAAAAGCATAGGCTAAAATATGGCAAGAACAGCGAGTCCAATATAAAGCAGGAAAGAGAAAAAAAGGGAGCTGGCCGTGGTACGTCAGAGCCAGAGGTTAAAATCCAAAGGATTTTAAATGCACAATGTCTTTTTCTGAGGCACCATGATGTTGACAAAATATGACCTAAGTGGCACAATACCAAAGCAGCAAGCACTCTGAGAGCTTACAGAAGAGATCATCACTAATAAGAAAATATGTATCCCTGTTATTTATTGCCTAGCATTGACATAAATCTTGTTTTCAATTACATGTTAATGAAGCACACCAATTACTGTTTGAATAGGGACATCTGATTACAGTCTCAATCTACAGAAATAAATCTTGCTTATGGAACGTTTCCAGGGTATTTTCTTTAGAAACATTAATTAGAGAAGTAAACAAGGATGTATTATTATCATGTCATCCAATTGTAAATCCTGCCTATCACTGTAAATACTGGTTAGTCTGACAGTGTGCATCACCACAGTTTCCAATTTTATGCTGCAAATCTAATGAGTGAAAATTCCAGTGCAGCCATAATCTGAAAGAGATTGTTATGGCTTCGGGTCCAAAACCTTATGCAATTTATAAGGTAATACACTGAACAGTAAATGAAAATTATTTTAGCTATCTCCACAAGCCACAGGTAATTCCCAAGCAAAACCCACCTAAATCTGTCAGAGACCTGACAGGTGCAGAGGTCTAATGACACTTTATGGGAAATTACAATTTTCTAATTGAGTTAGAGGTAAGTCTGGTTCAAATGGCAGAGGGTGCAACAAATTTTCTCATCTGTGTTTGGGCAACACAGATGCTGAAGAGATTTTGTACAAAGCTGAGTCCAGAGAAAGATAAAAAAGGAGTTGAGAAGGGAATTACCCTTGTGCTAACTTTGTAAGCTTTACTGTTTCCTTGGATATGGAACCTAGTGTTTACATTTTTCTTTCTTCTTTTTAAAATAGAGCTCCTACAGCTTCAAGGAATGCTTCATCACCAGCAGTGTAATAAATCTGCTGCTGGTTTTGGTAACTTCATCTCAGAGCCCAATGGACCAGTTCATGTATTTTATGGGTTATGGGCCCTGTGTTTGGTGAACTTTTCCTGAAGAGAGTTGATGCTAAAACAATACTCTTCTGACCATGTAATGGACATATCTTCTTATCTCTTCAGAGGCCACAACTCTGTGAGAAGGGCTAACTAAAGCAGCAAAACCATCACAAAGGAGGGAAAAGCCAGCATCGGCAAGATGCTCAGCTAATATTAAAAGAAGATTTGAGAGGATCTAGACAAATGAGTAATCAGAGGAGTTTGTAGGGAGGGTATTGTCTTGCAGCACCAAGCAGGTGAGAACCAGCTTTCATTCTCCCTCCAAAAAAATGCCATTCCTCAGCAAGAGGAGAGGTTTGAACATATGGTTCCTCCCACCACACTGCAAATCCCCTGCTGCAGTCTTCCAGCACACTTTGCACTAGCTGAGGCTAATTCAGAGCACTTAAAAGCAGCAAAACAAGGAAAACACAGAGCAGTCAAAATACAACTGTAAATTCTTTGTGATTGCCTACCATGCTACAGCACGGGAATTGCTGAAGGCAAGGTAATTATTGTAAAGTTGTTTTAAATGTCTTAGGGTAGTTTTGGTTTTGGTTTTACATTTAAAGTAATTTCTGGAATAGTTTACCAGAAGCCAAATATAGTATTTAGAAGACAAAACCTGAGATCAAGCAGATGATATCAAGTAAATCTAGGGAGAAAAATGACTGTGTGATACTATTGAGATCTAGTTCCATTATGAACTGGAGAAGTGGAGATTGTCTAAGAAAAAAGAGCAAGATTAATGTTCAACGAAGTGGAGGTATGGCTGGGAAAATTAAAATAATTCAGATAATTAAAAAATTCTGTTGCTTATAAATCAAGGAGGGAAATTATCATAGAAATTGGGAGATAGTTGAACACGATGTGTGGTAAATACAGATGTGGTTTAAAAAGATGATGTGTTTAAGTAGACAGAGAAGGGACTCAGAAGTGTAAAAATAATGATTCCTATTTTAAGTGTAAAGATGACTGCAATGTCCCTCTCCGCACCTGGGGTGGCCCAGCTTCCAGCCTTAACTGACAAGCTGGGACACCCAGAGCCATCTGTGTGCTGTGTGGTGGGCACAGTCAGAGCTGAGAGAGAAAATGACATTATCACAAGGCAGGCTGAGCTCTAACCAAGGCACAGTGCTGCTGATGCCACTGGCTGGCACCTAAGAGCCCAGAATTATTTTTATTATAAACACCTGACCACAGCTCCTTGCAGATTTACATGGACCAGGTCAAAACTGCTCAAATAACACTCTGGAAATTTCTCCATGGCTGACCTGTGTGTGGTAACCAGGGGACTTGGCCTTGCAGTGTGGCCGTGCCTCTGATCCCACTGCCCACAGCCTCCCTGCACTCCCCAAACCAGAGTTACACATGCCTCATCTACCTAAACCACCCATTTATTTTGTTCATTATGTAACTTCTTGCAAGAAATTAAAATAAATAGAAAGAAAATAAATTCCTCCTCCTGTTGGCTTCACTAATGACCAGGCTCATTTCACACCCAGAGAGAAATAATTACTTTTCATGTTACCGTAATTGCCTAAACCACAAATGCATTTTTTAAGAAACAAAGGTTGGGCTGGTGTAAGTTTCTAATTACAGGTTGAAAGCTTCTAATTAAAAGGCATAAATTGGAAGAAACCCTTTCAAGCAGAATTGCAGAAGAAGCTGCTAAGATTGGGTATGAGCTTGATGCACTGCCAGGGTGCCAGGGGAGGAGAAAAAGAAACAGAAACCAAATGTTGTGGCTCTTCCTCGGGGCCACTGACACCGTTTGCTACCCAATGTCTCACAGAGTGCTGCCCTCAGAGACACAGAGGAGATGAACACATCCCAGGGGAGGGCTGTAGGGCCACATTTCATCGCAACCCTGAGCCACTGGCACAGGGACAGCGGTGCTGTCCTGGGGGGAACAGTTCAGGCTTCCATCAGCTTTTTCCTGAAGTTTATACAGGCTGCTGGATGGTGGCAGGAGGACAAAAGCCACCTGAGTTAGGCTAAAATGATAAAACCCGACGAAAAGATGGATACGTGAGTCAGGTAAAACTTGCTGGATGTACAATTTGTATTTGTTAACATACACAGTACGTGGTGCTCTGTTTTGGGGTGACTGTCACGTGCAGTCAGTAGCTGGATGAAATCGGGCCAAAGCTCTGCTACTTTCATGACTTGCTCTTCTGCTTTACTCTTAAAGAAGGCAGCATGATGCAATTTCTTTATCTTATTCTCCTGCTTTTCAGAGTGTTGGAAAATCCTGCAGGGCAGACCAGCACAGCATCCCTGACAGAGAAATTGCTTTCCTGTGATACCCCACACTCCAGTGAGAGGATTACTGGCAGGGGTGCAGCACTATGCAAATATTGCAGTCACGAGCATCAGACTTTGCATGCAGTCTCCTGCATCAGAACTGCTTGAGGAAGAGATGTCGATCTGGATTTTCATTTTAAAATTACTTTTGAAGTTTGTCTGCCCAGGGGGTTTTACCTGCTGTTTGGTCAGCAATAAAGGAAACGGGTCAGGTGGATTAAAGTCTCACATGGATAGTGCTCAGGTTCAGCCTCCAGCACTCACTGCAGTGATTATTTACTCTTTCTCCTCTCTGCTGATTTATTCTATTCCTTCTAAAAAAGACCGGTGTTAATAGTAAATCACTTACAATGAGAAATACAGAGATAACAAAGCTAAAAAGGATTTGGAATGGCAGAACAAAAAAAAAAAAAAAAACTGTTGAAAAAAAAAGGTGTGTCTTTGTGCATCGTCTACTCATTGGTGATACCCTTTGGAAACATGTACACACTTGCCTAAGTGGATTTGAAGAGCTTATTTAGCATGACAAATTGGCTACAACCTGATGGGTATTTCTGAAAACCCATTCATGGACCTTTAGACACTCACAATCCCATGGCATATCCATTCATTGTACAGTCAATTTATAATGATTCCACCAAATTAAATCTTTATTAACAAACTTATTGACTCTGGCTTTGACTTATTGTCCCCCCTTTTAATTAACTGCAGTAATGAGACAAGCAACATCCAATATAACAAACATTTTGTTTAAAACCTTGCCATTTATTTCAAGCAGCTCCACTAAAAATGAAGACTGAATTGTTATTTGCTAAATGTCAATTTTCACACTCTGTTGAACCTTTTCTGAAGGCTGTCAACCACAAATCTGCAGTCATCTTTCCCCCTCTGATCAGAGCTATATAGAGCATATAACAGGTTTTCAGTTACTTTTCATTTTTATGCAGAAGATGTACCATTTTCTTTTCCCAGTATACTTTAATAAATTGTAGAAGTGCATAAATTGTAAATGTAAAGGGATGCATATGCCAAGGCTGTGGCCTCTTTCACAGTCACAAGTTACACCAGCAATGTGGCTCCACGTCTGCATGTGCAAGGGCACAGAAATGATGCAGACTCTTCAAATCCAGACCATTATCATGCAACAATACTGCACCATCCTCTTTTCCAAAGTGCTGGGATCCTGCTCAGAGATGGGGAGATTTTTCCCCCTCCAGATCACTCATTCACAGCCTTGCTTTGGGAGGAAACCTAAAATAAAGCCAAAGAATGGGCAAGACCTCCATGGACAGAGACTTTAAGAGAGGCCCAGGGCTCCTTCTTGTGACCTTTTTGGCACAGAGGAGTTTGGAAGGGCAATGGGAGGGATGAGGGGTATTTGAAGAAGTCAGGATCAAAGCTCTTTGATAGTGTAGAACAGAAAATCTTACAGCTCTTTGAGAATTCCAACTAATTTCTTGCTTTCAAAAATGCAAAACAAAATAGGCTGGGAAATGGTGTAGAGAAGAAAATAAAGGAATTGTGTGGGAGGGTGGAGGGAGGAAAGGAGCAGAGAGATAAAGAGATCAGGAAAAAAAAAGCCCCACTTGCTGAAAATGAGAGTATAGAGATGTCTTCCAAAGGGACTACTTTAATTTAGGGAAGGGAATGTTTTGCAAATTCTTAGCATCAATTTATCTCCAGCTAAAACCAAAACCGTTTTCTGTTTATCTTTTGCACAAAATCACTCCTGAGTAAAACATGCATTCAGAGCTAAGGCTTGGCAATCCTTCAAGACAGATGTGCCAGATGATATTTTTCTGAACTGCAAGAGAGACTATTGAGCCTGGTGGTGGCAATTCACCCTTTGCTGGGAGCTGGCCCTATTGGCATGAACCCACCTCTTCCTGGGGGAGGGACAGCCCTGTCCTGCTTCACCTGGTGGGAACTGGGAGCTCTGAAACCCTGCTGCTCACAGGTGTGTGTCTCAAGAAGCTCTGCTTCCTTTCTTTGCCTCTCCTTTTGCTGTTTGGTATGTTCCATGTGCTTGCATCCACAGTGCAAGTTGTTGACCTTGCTCATTTTAAGGCATTGAAAGCTCTTCTCCTGCTCCTTGGGCCAGCCACAGCAAAATGAGATTATGTTCAACATTTCTTGACTCTTGCAAGGTTCCTTCCATCTTTCCTTGGCCAAGTCTGCCTTTTGACTGTAATAACCTCCCCTGGATGTCTCCTTAGCAGGTAACAAAGACAATTCCAGTTGCTAATGAAAGAGGTCAAATGGAGGTGAAGTGAAACAGATTAAAAACCAAAAAAGAACTGATGTCAGAAAAGCTGCTGTACCACTCAGTGGCATAACCCCTTCCTAGAACAGGTTTTTGGCTGTGATTTTCAATTCATTTTGCACTATTTTATTTTGATTTTTAAAAGGCAGCCAGGTAGGAGAACTGGCTTTGTGGTTGAAGCACTGGGATTCAATTTCCAGCCCTAAGATTAAGTGCCTTTGTGACCACATCCAGTGGTCCCTGGGTTCCCTGCAGCCTGGTGGGGATGGCCCAGCACAACCCAGGAGGAAAAATTCTCCAACACAACAAACTGAAACAGACAGACTTTGCTGCTGATTTTTCCTAGTATCCAAGCCAACTCATTGCAAACTTCCTCACAGAATGCCCCCTCTGCTGCAAAGCAGAGTCCTGAGCCATCACCTCCACAAGGAACTTCACCAGATGGTCTTGTGAGGTGGGATTGCCCCCAGGAGCACAGATCTCACCCCAGTGACTTCCCAAGCACTGCCCTTAAAACAACTCAAGAGAGTTACCTTGGGAACACAACAAGAGAAAGGAAATGGGACCTTAAAATCAACCTAAATTCTCCCTTTGCACAGCCAAACATAATAATAATAATAATAATAATAATAATAATAATAATAAAGAAACACTGCAAGAGAAAAAATATGAATTGTGGGTGGTTTTTATGGTCTTAGAAACCAAGAACGATCAAAGCTGCAAGGTATAATTTTTTTTTCCTGGAATGCCTTGCTTTTTCTGAGTTGCCTGCACCCTCATGGCACCTCTCAGCAGTCACATTAACACTATTGATTGTCTGCTTGGTAGGTAACAGGAGGAAAAATAAAACAGGCAAGAACTTAACTCTGTTTAGATTCCTCCAGTGCAACTGGAATGTGGATCATTTTTTATGGGTGACCATCACTTCTAAAACCTTCCCAAATGAAAATTACTGCTGTGGTCTTCCTCTGTGTCAGTAACCAAAGCCACCCAGCCAGGCAGGGCAGGATTTTGAGCCTTCCCATGTCCTTAAAATGCTGGGGTGCTCCTGTTCTTTGAGGCAGAGGCTGTGAGAAATGTCTTCATTTCTACCTTTTAGAGCTGCCAACCCTCTAGGTTTGCAAGGGCTCCATGCCAGGGCTAGCCTGTCACCCCCCTGGTGACAGCATTCCACCCCCATGGCCCAGCAGCCGGGAGTGGTTATCTCCAGCTCCAGAACAGGGAATCCACTCCTCACTTGCTGGTCCCAAGGAAATAAGAACATTTGTTCTAATAAACCCAATAAAACCCAGAAAATGGTTCATGAGTCCCATCACACAGGTCCCTCAACAGAAAGTGACCCTGTCTGAAACAGGAACGGAGAGAGAAACAGCTGCCTCTTACAAAAATATTGTAATTCCCAAATAATTCCCAAATAATAATTCCCAAATAATTACTTATCTCTCCCTCAGACATTAAGTTCACTGCAGGTCTTCCCTCCATCTTACTGCAGTTATTCCTGCAGCCCTTTCCCCCCACCCCGTATTCCGCCATAGAGCAAGTCACCAGGAGCAAGCAACATCTGCTGTTGCCCTAAAAATGTACATCTGCCATTTTTAGTTTATAGGTGATGACAGTAACAGAGTACCCAGGGCGAAACCACTGAAACCACAAAACCCCCCAAACCAGAGCAAACATCCTCTGCCACTCCAAAAGGGTTCATTCAGACCACTTCAGCCCAGCTGCTCCTGTGGTGGATCAGCTGCAGAGAGCTGACCTGCTCCAGTGGGAACTCAAGCTGCATCAAGGGAAATATATTTGGGATATCAGGAAAATGATTTGTACAGAAAGAGTGATAAAGTTCTGGAACAGCCTGCCCGGGTGGTGGAGTCACCACCCCTGAATGTGTTTAGAAAGAGACTGGAAGTGGCACTGGGTGCCAGGGTTTAGTTGAGTTGTTGGGGCTGGGTTGGACTCGATGATCTTTAAGGTCCAACCTGGGGATTCTATGTGAATTCTGTGAATTTTGTAAACACCTGCCAGGGCTGCTGGGCACAGCTCTGCCCACAGAGGGGTGTGAAATGAAACCTGGGAAAGGTTTTACCCACCAATACTGACTTCAGTCCTAGCACGCTTCCACATCATCCCGAGTGTCTTTATCTCTGTAAAGGATATCTTCTAAAAAGCAGCCACATCCTGACAGTCATGCTGCTTTAACTTTACTGCTCTAGTTAGAGGTGTAATGTGGGGAGAGCTTAAAGAGATATAACTGGACAGGTCTGTTTTAATTGCTCCCACCAGACCTGTGCTCCGTGACCTTGGACATCTACAGAGCCATAAATATGAGCTTTGATTGCTGTTCCCATAGTGACTGGCAGGAGGAACACAGTGGAGGCTGGACTAGGATCGCTTCAAGCAGGCAAGCAGCAACTGGAAATCATTAAGTTCAGAGGCTCTGGGGACACTAATGTCACTGCAGGCCAGCCAACCTGGAAGATAAACATTGCTGGGCACTGTGAAAATGATTTTTCTATTTGCTTTCCACTGAGAGAGTGAACTAGGCTACACTTTAGGCACTAGGCTTGGCAAATGAGACCGTGAGCTCTTCTGAGGCAATTTCACCAGTGCCTTCTGCTGCTGGAGATGTCAGAGCTACCAGTGGGGCCTGTCAGGCTTGTGCTGAGAGCACTGACTGCTGAGGAGCAGAACAGCAGCCTGAGCACAGCAGCGCTCACAGCAGGCACGGCTGATCCTTGGGGAATGCTTCCACCTGGAACAAGACACATGAGAGGCTAAACCATCCAAAGCTGCAGGGTAGCAGTGTTGTCCCTGCTCAGAGCCAAAGCCAGCGTGGTTCTTTCTGTACCGTTCTGCATTGTGCACTGAGGGCTGTCAGGTGTGGAGCCTTCCCGTTCTGAGGAGGCTCAGTCACTGGAGCATGGCACTCAATCCCAGGCTTGTGGGTTCGTGCCGCACGCTGGGCGCCAGCCTCGGAAGGGCAGAGCCCTGCCATGTGCTGCAAGCTGTCCCACTGCTGCCTTCACCCTTCCTTGCTTCACAGTCATCATCATCAGAATCCAACAGAGAAACACCTACAACACCAGTACTAAAGCCGAGCTTAAACACTGAGGACTGTGCCTCTCGTGAAAGAGGAGACCAAGAACAGCACCCTTCTGGTGAGAAGATCAAAAGCCAAAGGAGAATGGACTATTAACCCACTAACCCACTGAAGTAACTCATTTAATTCAGTATCATCACTTCTGTTACTTTATTCTCTGTAATTAAGTGTCAAATGCTTTTCTGTTACTGTTAATTCAGCTTAATAATGTTCATTTTAGTTTTGTAAACCACTAAGTCATATTCCTGAGAATCCCCTTGTTTTAACCAATTTATAAACAGGAATTGTAGAGCCTTCCCATTCTGAGGAGGCTGTAATCTGATTTTCAGACTCCTCCCATGATAAAACCCCAGGGCCCTGGGTCTGCTTTCTCTCTGCTCTGGGGTCTCTGGGCTTTGCTCGGACTCCCGGGCCTCTGCCCCCCTGCTCCCCCTGAGATGGGGTGGGGAGTGGGGGCAGAAATAAAATGGACTTTCCTGCTAAACAACAGAGACTTGTCTCATCTCTTTTCCCTGTTGCTGGTGGTGGCCTCCCTGATCACGACTGCGTCAGTGCTGCTGCACACGGCTACGGTCAGGGAGTTTGGCGTGGAAATGGGGCGCCTCTGGCATCCCACTCCACATGGATTCAGGGAGAGGAATGCAGACTGCCCTGCAGCACCCAGCTCTTACTTTCACTGGGCTGTGAATACACAAACAGAATGCAAACAGCTCTAAACTCTCCTACTGCAATATAAGGAACGGTAGAGTTTCGGGAAAAACACAGGCACGTGCTGGTGGCCTGAGTATGTATAAAAGTAGCTGAGGAATGTTTATGTTGGGTGAGGGCAGAGCAGGAAAAGCTGAGCTGTGCTAATGGCAGTTTCTGAGGGACTTGCTCAGCAGCACAGGTGCTGGGGGCACTGCCTGTCCATCCTCACAGCTCCCTCAACTCCCCAGGGCCCCACACAGCACAGCAGAAGGGAAATCACACAGGGGCAAATCCAGCATCGCCAACAGATCCCTCCCTCAAAGTTATAACCCTCACAAATACAACAGCTTCACCCTCTCTGTGAGTATATTCAGGTTTGGAATGGAAAATACCTCTTCTGTCAACCAAGATAAATCAGTAATTACTCAGAAGGAAAGCAACACCAACCCTACCCATCCATACATGTTGTACACTCTCCAGACTCTCCAATTTACATATTTAAACTCTTCTGAGTTTGGCATCATCTCAACTTTAATGCCAACAGAAGACAGATAAGCCCATAAAGCAACAAGTCCAAGGCATCACTTCCCCCTTACTACATACAGCACTTAGACATATTTGCATAGATCTGTTAAAAAAGCGGGGTAATGCTGACATGTTTTGAAGCCAAGATTACATGGTTTTTTACAAGAAGTTTGGTGGCATGCCACAGGGAGACACTGCA
The DNA here is from genome assembly GCF_031753505.1 of Anomalospiza imberbis. Taxonomy (NCBI): domain Eukaryota; kingdom Metazoa; phylum Chordata; class Aves; order Passeriformes; family Viduidae; genus Anomalospiza; species Anomalospiza imberbis. The sequence continues at coordinate 14,005,928 of NC_089695.1, read as the reverse complement.
CTATTCTCATGGGATAATTGATCATCCCAGTCTCTTCTCCAGGCCTCAGCCTTTCACTGAAAGTAGATCCCATCATTTTTCAAGTAGCTGAGTCAGATTTGCAAACTCTGCACATTCTTATACTGACCACAAGCACTTAAAGCATCAGCTATTTTATTTTTCCTGCATTTGGTTCCTCTATTTTTCTTTTTCTAGTTTGTAGAAAATGCTAGAAATGTCCAATTCTTTTTTAAAAATTACCAGCTTGTAACCCCTTGATAATTTATACAGTATGGACAATCCTACTTGGAAAAATCAAGGATTAAAAATATTAATCTCTCAGGTGCTCAAACGTCTTCAGTTACTTTTTGAAATACAGACTAATAATAATTACTGCATCCTCTGCTTTACTCTTAATCCATCTCTCAGAAACTGCACTTCTTGAACTGTAGAAAATGACACTTTTAAGAAGAATTTTACATTTTTCTGACTGCAGCAAACCATATGGAGAGTGGCTGACGGGTCCTGATGGATAGCAAACACACCAGCAGCTTCCCAGAATACTTATCTCTGGAAAGAAGGGAGCTCTGCAGAAGTGGCCTGGATGGCTCCATAAATCAATGCCACACCATTAATTCCTGACAGACACTAAAAAATTAAGGGATGGTCAATTTTAAGTATTGGCCCTGCATAAGACTTACAGGAGAGCCATAATCTCCATCTGAGAAGCAAGAGAACCATTACAGTGGCCCTGCTGGAATTTCAGTCTGGCTTTTGAAGGCTGATTTTGCTTTTCATTGCTTTGAAAGTGCAGCCAGATGTTGCTTTTGTTTATACTGAGCTTTGTTTTTCCCCCCCTGGAAATTCAAACCAAAGCCAGCAATTATTTTGCTGTAGAATTGTTTATTGTAGGACAGTCCCACTGGCAGGTTGGCCAGTGCTGGAAGCTCCCACAGCCTGCCTGGCCAGCCACTGAGGGAATTCCCAGTGCTTTGCTGCACTGGGAAACTGGGAACTGGCATCCAGCTGGAGGAGAGCTTCCTCCAAGAGATGGTTATGAAACCAACACTCTCTTTGGTATTGCATGGACATTTTGACAGACTGTGTGAGTCACAGAAACGCTTTTCATGTGTCTCTGAGCACCTCTGCCTGCAGAGCTCCCATTTCCCTGGCAGTGATTCCCCTTTCAAGTCACATCAGCTCACAAGGTATGATGCAACATCATTGAAAATGGGCATGTGTTTATCAGAGGTTACAGCATAAAATATGCAGGCACCTTCAAATATATTTCAGTCTGTGACAGCAAGCAGAGTGACTGAATGTATGTCAGAGGTTTATGATGAACTCTGAAGTGTCTTCATTTAAAAGGCAGCATCCTTTTTTTATTGCTTGATTTATTCTTTCTATCTGTAACTAACCTCTAGACTCATAGATTTAGACTCCTGGTGTGATGTTGTTTGAATGCCATGCACCTCAGAGCTCTGCAAAAACCTTCTGACAAATTCATGGCTCGCTCCTCTCTCAGTGTTCAACACAATGCCAAGGGATGGACAGATTAAATGGTGCCCTACTGCTCAACTGAGAACCCATAAAATCAACATATTTAGTGGGTGTTATAGAAAATTTGTCACATGCTAAACAGGGAAGAACAGGAAAGGAGCTAGGAGAGATTTAGTGTTCCATTTTCCATCTCTTCAGCAGTATTGCCCTTGATGTTTCTAGTAAGACTTCGTTGGGATTTTTTGTAAAGGATTAAGCGGTGGTGGAGATGAGGAACTGAGCCTAAGTAAACAACCAAATATTCTCTTCTTGAAAGAATCAATTTGATCCCATACAGATAAAACTGAGCATTTATGGAAGTATGCAGGGCACAGATGGGCCAAGGCCCAGGCTAAAGCAGTTTGCAAGTCCCAGGGATGAATTCAGGACCTGGGCTGTTTCCTGATGTGCAGTTCCTGCAGGAACACATGCAGTGTGGTTACACACAGTGTGACTGCAAGCACACATTTTTCAATCACACCTTTTGAGTCGTTAGAGAGAGAATTTAATTTCAGAAACCTTAGGAAGCAATAATAATCTTTAACCTCTGGCATTGCAGGAGAAGGTACTGCATATTTCCTATCAAAATGAACAGCTTTAATAACCTTCCATTAATATCTATTTATACTGAAGCAAATTATACAGAATTGACCAAGGGACACAGCGTGCTGTATAGGGCCGACATTACCTTGTGACTTCATGGGAACTGTTCTTTGAATAAAGGCAAGGCTCTGCCTGCAGAATTCAGCCTATTATTAGTAACACCAACACCATAATGGTTACCCCACACTGCCAAAGTTTCTGCAGTTCAAAAAGCTTTAGTGAATTAATCCAGAGACTGCAGTAGGATTTGCACCCATGGGTTTGGATTTGGAGAGGAGCAGAGATGAATTGCCCACATCTCCTGGCTCTGTACAGCTGGGAATGGCTTTTTCCACTGTGCTTCGAGCACAGATCCTTCTGCTCCAGGGCAATGAGAATTGATTACCTGGTATTTGGAGGTCTGGAGGCTTTAGAAAGAAGCAAACAGCAGTTATGAAGGACTTCATTTTTGTACCCTAAAAGGCTCTGTCAGAAATGTAATTTGTAATTAATTAGAAGTGTATAAACCAGAAAAGAGCCTGTTAAAGACAGTTTTTAACTCGGGGCACTCTGGGTTTCAACCTTTGGCTGAAAGCTCAGAACCTTTTCACAAGTTCCTGTGTGCTGTCTGGGTGATCCTTATGGCAGCATTTGAATTTCCAAAAGGGTTTATAAAAAAGCTTCCCTCTTTAGACAGAGCTCCTCAGTTGATTCTTGTAAGATATCCTGTTTTTCTAAAGAGATTTTTTATTGCAATATGAATTTATTACAAACCATTACATGTGCACACATTTTCAATCATACCTTTTGGGTCCTATAAGAGAGGATTTAATTTCAGAAGCCTTAGGAAGCAATAATAATCTTTAACCTCTGGCATTGCAGGAGAAGATACTGCATATTTTCTATCAAAACAGACAGCTTTAATAACCTTCCATTAATATCCATTTATATTTATTACTCCTTCATTAAAGTTAAGACAGCAAATCCTTAATAAAAAACCCTAAATTGACATTTTACTTTACTTCTTTCTCTGTCTTTTAAAATGCTAATACTTAAGGAAGTGGACAGGACATGACATATTTTTATCACTGCCACACACTTCAGCACTAGCAGTGTAAACTCTGTGTCTTGCTTTTTGCCCTTATTATATCAAATATAAGCAGATTTTTCTCTGAGTTCACTGGCAGGGAACATCTCCTTAGAGCAGCACATCCCCTCATTATCCAGCCCTATCAGCTGTTCTCCAGCTCACCAGGAGACCATTTCCTCTCTGCTTTACAACCTCTTTTATGATCCTTGATGGCCTAAGTTTGGGGTTTTTCAGTTTGCTTTCCTGCTTGATTCCCTCGTGCCACTTTATAACATGTCCTCAGCCAGCCTTCCTTAATGACATGAAACCAGGCAAGAAGGCAGAGAATGTGTTTTTCTTTTTTGTTTTGCAAAAGGCAGGAAATAACTCATGAACTGAGGTCAACTCAGCAGAGAACAGAGAACTGCAGCTGAGTTTCAGCTGGTGGAAGAATTGCCAGGAGGGTCCCAAGATCCCAACATTCATCCCTGTTTGCCTAAGCCAGGGCAAAGCTCCTCTCCTTCTGCACCTACAGCTCCCACCCTGGGGTTTTTGCTCCTCCTCTCTGGAGGGCTGCACAGTATTTCTGTGTTTTTCAGGCTTTCCTGAGGCCACTCATCTGCTTTTGGACTATTACTGGGGTGCAATCCCATTTCTGCTTCCTCATCTCCCACATGGCCCTGAAGCCACACAGCATCATGTGAAGGAAAAGCTTTTAAGGTTTTTTTAAAGGCTTCTTCTATCCAAGGATGTTCTTGTGCAGCTGAAGTGAAACAGGGCATTATTTTCCTTGCCAGCAAGGCTGTGTGTGTGTATTGGGGTGTGCATTTATAGCTCTGGGACAGATGAAATTGTGGCTGCCACTTTGCCTTTCAAACCAGTGCTCCACCTTTAACATGGTGCTTCCACAAGTATGGACCCAAAAATGCTCCTTTTTTCACAGTGAGTCACTCCAACACCAGTTCAGCTGGGAAGCAGAGCAGGGACTGCCAGCTTCAGAGTTGTCAGCAAAACCTGGACGTGAGGCTGTGAAATCCGTGGGCTCTCAGCTTTCCTAAACTGGAGATGAGAAAGAGAATCCACCTGCCAGCACAAAAGAGCTTCTGCATTTCCATTTCCTCCCTTCACAGGGCACACGGTGCAAGATGGATCACTGACCTCCTCCAGGCAACACTGCTGAGCCCAGGAAGGGCAGGGCAGCCCACAGCTGATGCTCACACACTGATAATATATTCTTATCATTCTAGATGAAGTAGAGACCAGGGGAGCAAGCACAGACTGTGCAGGGCTCTGCAAAGAATGCCCAGGTTTGGCTGCTGGTCATTTGTTGGAAGAGATTCTCATGAGCCACATGCTGGCTCCAAACAGCACTCCAGAGCTGGCAGTGACATTCCTTCAGTGTGAACTCAGCAATGCTATTTGGCCAGAAATTATTACAATACAAAACAGGCAGAGGTGCCCCAATAACCCAGGGGATAAATCCATACTGCAGAATACACAAAAGAAGCAGAGCAGTGGCAGTCACCACACATGAAAAAGACAAAATCAATTCCTGATGAAAGGACATAGCTACTCTTGTTTGGCCTAAAGAAAGCAACTCTATTCCACATGAAACGAATTCAGAATAAAGATTCTGTAGGCACGGTGAACATTTGTCATTTCTCTTAATAAGTATATACAAAATACTGCTTTCAAAAGGAAAGATCCCACTGTAGTTGTGGACACATATTTCCCCTCTCTTTAATCAGGTTATGCAGCAGCTATTGATTCCTGACTACTGCCTAAAGTACAATTACTGTATTTGTAAAAACATCCTTTTTATTCATGGGGGACTTCTGTAGCTCCAAGTGCCTCACTCAAACTAATAAACATTATTGCTGTGGCCCAGCCAAACCCTCTGGCACCAACAAAGGGCAGTAGGAAACAAAACCCTGAGGAACTCCTCACTTGGGCAGTGAAGTGTCTGAACTGTCCTTCCCTATTTTGTACCAGGTTAATGAGAAGTCTGGGTTAAATGCCTCATTTTCAGGAAGCTGGTTGTGGAGTGCTGCAGTTCAGCAGGTGAAATCCCAGCTGGTTCCTGTGCTGGGCTCAGCACAGTGGAAGCAGGGAGCTCTGCCTGCCAGACAGCTCCCAGGCTCACAGGTGAAACCTTAGCAGGGAGATATTCCTTCTTAAAAGCAGGTGCTGACTGTTGAATAAGGCAAAGATTTTTATTTTGTCTGCTTTGCTCTTCACTTGGGGTTTTAAAAATATGTGATGAACAGCTGGAGAGACGTATGAAGGGATAGAGAGAAATATTAAAGAAAACCATGTATTTTTCTACCCAAAAGCAAACATGGTGCTCAGTGGATTACATTCCTCTCATTTCTTTAAGATAAGAACAGTGTTCAAAGGAAAATCTCCTTCTCTTCTAAGCTATTCAGTCATTTTGAATATGATTACATCCTAAATATCACAGTATTTGCAAAGGATTGGGATCACAGTGATAGGTGGGTAAGGTGCTTTCCTTGCCAACTTTCTATTTATTCTGTATTTCATGCTCAATACCCTCAGTACAAATAGCTCTATCTCAAGTACAAATGTTATGATAAAAGAATGGCTTTTGGGCCTTTCACAGAGCATGACAAATGCTGGATCCTCAAGCAGCAGCACCAACTGATTCCTGCTGCAGCCTTTCCTGACTGCCCTAAGGAACAGCAGAGCTCCAGCCAGGCCCTGCTGCAAGGAAAACACTGCCGAATTTGCACTGAAAAAAAAAAAAAAACCAAAAAAAACCCAACAGTTTCCTTGCCCATCTCTCTGGGTAGTTGTGTAATGATTGCTTTTAGAGCACCTATGGCTGCAGGTAGTCAATCACCTGCAGACTTTTTTATAGTTGGCACCCCAAAAATGGCCCTTAGAGCCTGGAGCCCAGGTACTGCTGCCAGGCCACAGTGTCACTCCAGAGCATGGCAGTGTCACTCCAGAGCATGGCAGTGCTCCTAAACCATTACCAAAATGTAAACGAAAGGCAACATTTCCTATAAACATCTGCATTCCAGAGGCCAAATGGTACTTCCATCATTTTCTGTAAGACCTTCCAAAAATACCACCTCAGACTAACCTACTCGACAGATACATCATGTTAGATGTGTCACCACATCCTCTTAATCAGTGTGGAGTCAATATTCTGTATTATATGAATAACTAATTAGTTTCACAACTTATTTCCACAGATGTCATTGCAAAATCTATCTGAGGAATGTCATCTGCACTTGAGAGAAGGACAAGCATTGTAATTAAGTATTAAGCCTTTTCACCAGTGTGAGTCTGCTGTGGAGTGTGAAATGGCAATAATTCACATTTTTAAGACCTCGCATTTATTAGCATCTATTTTCTACTCAAGGTTAGCAGTGTACTGCACAGAGAGTTAAAAAAAGCCAAACAAGCTCACTTTTTTGCTATTCAGATGGATACATCTGCATGTCTTACTGTTCAGATTGTCACACGGATGGGGTTTCTCTCAAGTCCCACAGGATTTCTGGCTCACACACCTCTTTGAGCAGCACTCGAAGGTCAGATGGATGCTCTGATTATGGAGCAAGTGACATTCTGCTGTTGAAAGCTAATGACAAACCTGGGCACAAGGCACCTAGGCAGGATACAGATCTTGTACACAGCAAAGGTATTCAATCTGAGATAACAGCCAGGACTGACGATTAATATCTCCCAGGAAAAGACTTTGTTTGTGTTAGGAAACCCCTACAGAATAAATGCAGAGAGAGAATAATGAACCCAGCTGTTGGGGTTTACTCAGAGCCCAGGAAATGTTAAACTGGTCTCTGTCTGGAGCCGTTGCTAGAGCTGCAATTGTGCTGCTTAATTATGTGCAGAAGAAGATGAACCTTGAGTATCTTCCAACATCTTTTGGTGCAGCAACCAGCAAACAAGAGGGATATCCTCACTGCTCTCTATCCCAATTGGCAGCAATATCCTTTAGAAATCTGCCCTTTCCTTCCCCATTCTCACTCCTGCTCTCACTTGAAGGGCCATGTAGCTCTGACGGAATGTGCTGGCTCCTGCAGCCACACGTGCCAGCAGCACAGGGGACAGGGGGGCCTCTGGGAGGACCCCAGCACACACTGCAAGCTGCTTCACCACCAATTCCAGCTGCTTTGCCTTTTTTCTTGAATTTGTACTTCAGCAATACACTGAGTCTAAAGCACCTTCCTGCCAACCTGCCTCCACCATCCATTAGCCCTCTGTGAAGAGGATCTGCCTGTGGACAGATGCCATCAGCAGCACCGGGAACAGGGCAGAGCCATGATTTATCCAGCTGGGATAAATCAGCACAGCTCCACTAACACCTCTGCATTTCCCCCCTGAGCAGCTCATCCAGACTGAGGCTTCATCCACTGAAAACAGGGAAGGAAAGGACACCAAGAGCTAAATCCACCCTTCCTGGTGCTGGGTGTGAAAGAGAGGAAGACCATTAAGAGAAGGTTTGTTGGAGTAAGGAAAAAGAACAACAACCCCCCTCTCCTTTTCTTTGAAAGAGAAATACTTTAACAGATGGAAAGCCTCAGCAATCAACTGCTTCTTTAACTCCAGTCCATATATCCAATGGTAAAAATATACCTTAATGCACACAAGAAGCTGTGGAAAGGTTGCCTTTGGCTTGGGAGAGCTGTGGCTTGTCTTTTGTAAGAGACAAACAGGCAGCAGATTTGAAGGGATGTCAGCAGGACAAAATACTAAAGCAAAGTGGCTGCAAGATCAGTGTGAATTCTGCTCTGGGAAAGTCTCTCCAACAGCAAGAGTTTCAGGAAGCCTCAGCTGCCATGGGAAAATTGTTAGATCAGATGTGGTGTCCTCAATCAGAAAATGAGGTGATGAGGATTCAAAACCAACTCACCAGAGGTCACTGAAATTAGCCTGAAGTTTGGAAACCAGGGACCTGGTGCCTCCTTTTAGTTGTGTATCAACAGGTTTGTGTTGGCTTTAGTGGAGATGGTTGCATACATTCAACCTGTCTGAAAGTAACTGAAAATAGTTATATTTGTTACAGTGTGAGAGTAAAGCTCATCCCAAGAAAAGTCTGTTGTCTTTAAGCTTGTAGGACTATCAAAATTATTGGGACTGCACTGGTATAACTGAGAAATAAATTGCATCCCTGCTGGTAAAACAATCAGAAAATAACAGCAGCACTGTACAAGGGTACAGTGGTCATCTCCCCCTTGCTGACACCTCACAGGAATCCACAAGTGTTCACTGTGAACTAAACAGTGTTTCAGTATCACATATTACTCTCTATAAATGACTTTTATTTCTCACCAATTACTTCCTCTTTTATACCATTTATTTTTTTGCATTTCCTCTAATTTTTCTCCTCTTAATCATTATTAATGTAATTGGTTTTAGACAGAAATATTATTTGTATTCCTTCTTATCTATGGTGCCTTGTGAAACACAGCTGACAGAAACCTTAACTTGGTAAGAATTCCTGTTTTTCAAATGAGTATTGTTACGTTAGCTCAACACAGTATTTAAATTGTGTTTTGTTACAATAGGTCTCACTTGGACTATTTGGATAGTTCAGTACTCCACGTGGTGAGGTGGAATTGCACTAATAAAATCAAGCAGCAAGCACATTTCATCTGCCATTTCGTGCTTTCATTGCTTCATAATTAACTTTAGCCAAAAATTACCCCTTTAAGCCCAAGGGATTAATTCTCCCTTAACTATATTTGTGCATTACAGAAAAAAACAGCCATCCCCTGGCTTCCTGGCCTTGGATGAGCAATTTACTGCATTTTCAACCTACAGTATCTGCAGATGAATTCCAGGTGTGTGCTTGCCCCTCATGGAGTGAATTTCATGCTGTTTGACTTTTTATTTGACTCTGGGAACAGAAATTCCCTGGAGCAGGTTTCCAAGCTGCAGCACGACCTGGACATTGGTACTTAAGGCAGCTCTGCTCCAACCCCACCCTGTCCCCAGCCTCCAGCACCTGACACTTTAACAGCATCCTCCTGATACTTTTATCCTATATTTCACCTTTTAATCCCCTCCCCTCAAACTATTTCCTTCTTCCTTATTCTGCCTAGTCCAGCCTTTATCCCTCACCTCTGCAGAGTGCTGATCTGGTGCTTGACGGACAACTTCTGTTTGCATCTCTGGCATGTGTGTGTTTTTTGGAGGAATGTAAATAGAAAAAGGCAGGTGATTCCTGCCAATGTCAAGGAGAGGTTCTCAAGGCTGCCTCTTTGACAAGTTACTTGGGTGCTACTCAAATAATCCAGTGAGAAAAGGTCATATTGAATTCAACTTTTATACATAAGCAATCACATTACCATATGTCAAAGGCACCAACCTGCTTTAAAAAGTGTCAATGCAGATGAGTACAAATATTTCAATGTCCAAACAAATTTCCCAAGCCCTCCCCCTAAACTATTTTGGGACGATACCAGATGGCAATGCTAAACATCCCAAGTATTTAAAATTAATTTGGATTTGTTTGCTTTCCTTTTTACAGCTTTTGACCAGTTTAGAACTCAACGAACAACAACAAATACATTCAGGAGTCTACAATTACCTTAAATGTGTAAAAACATGAAGAAGTTCACAAAAGTAAATCAAAAATTTATCAACCATCTCTAGTTTTTTGGTCCCTATTAAAGAATTTTGCAGAGCAGGAAACATGAGCTGTTAATTACACTTTGCAATTAACAAGACATTAATGAGCTCTGGCACTCCTACCACAGTGGACACTGAGGAGGAATGGTTTAGGGCATGTGAGTCTGTCTGCAGCAAAGTCCAGTGCTGGCTCAAACAAGCACAAAAGCAATTCCTGGAGCCTTGAGAGGGGCTTAGCATGTCAGGAAAAGGCTGTGCACATATTCCCATTGGGATTCTCTCCTAAACCACAGCAAAAGTGTTTTAAAAAGTGAGCAAAGAAGGATGACCAGGATGATGAGTACCTGAAAGAGCAGCTGATTTAACAATATAGCTGAATTATGAAAACCATTCACCAGCCAAAGGGACAGAAAGTCTGGTGAGAACAAGTGTCCTGTCACCTGGAGAGTGTCAGCGGTGGTGACGCTCGGGTGTGACTGGAGGCCTTGGGGAGATGAGTGGCACGTCCTGCCAGGGAATCTGTCTGTCTGTCCAGGAGAGGAGGAAGGCAAGGAGGACATGACTCCCAGGTGTGACAGGAGCAGCTGGTCTCTCTTTGTGACAGCAACAGTCGCTGCCACCTCATTTTGAAGTCTGACAAAAGAACAGGAGCGGGCACTGACAAGAGCAAAGGGAGAAGTCATGAACGGATCATAATCCTTGGTTTAGGATAAAGACGGAGGCTGGTGGTGCCTGGGGGCACCTGCAGCAGCTGAATCTGCACTTTCCACCCGAGAAGTTCAGCCTAAGCAGGAAAGAAAGCACTATTTATTGCAGAAAAAGGTCTTTTAGAGGCAAGCCAGCTACTGAGTGTGTGATTTCACTGCTGCTTTCCCAGCAATGTGTGGCAGCTCAGGGCCCATCTCGTCCAGCCCCATTTCACTGCAGCATCTTTGTAAATAGGCAAAAAGGACACCTTATGCACACACTCTGCTATCAAAATAGGAAGGAACCAAAAAATCTCCCCTCAGAGTAAGATTATTTTCACTATTAACTCTGTACTGCCCCCAAAAGGCACCGTTTTACCTAAGAAGCAGCCAGTGATCCAACATGTAGAGAGAGATGGATGGATCTTGGTCTGGGGAGCAGTAGAGCATTTGTTCTTGGAAAACCTTGCTTTCCCTACACACTGCCACCACTGGCTCTTTTCTCCTCAGGATGCTGTAAAAACATTTGTTTTTGCCAAGATAAACTTGTCAGAAGCACAAGGACTTCTGTATTTTAGAAGTATTTTAGGACTTTCTGGGACTTTTTTCCCCCAGGTAAATTCTATTCAATAATTTTCCTTTAAAAAAAATACAAAAACCACAACAGATTTTAAAAGATTTTTTTTTCACCCAGTCCCCTAATTCAAAAGGAAATCAGATACCTAACATCTCTCCACATAAAACAAGTGAAATAAGAACATGAATTTAAAGCAGATCAAATATACTGAATCAATCCCTTGCATGGATACTGCCATTAATTCATTTCAATTTCATTTAGCTTAATTCACTTTGGAACAGAAGCATGGTCAATCAGGTTAAGGCTCCTTCAATTCACATTTTTCCCCTCCAGTACGACACCCTACATTTATTTGGATTTCCCCCCCCCCTTCCTATTTTAGAAAAGTCTTAAATAATCACAAACTTAGACCTAAATCTTGCATCTCTTTTGCACTACTCAAAACCTGGTTTTGTAAATTTTGGTTCTTGCAAATTTTAGAGATGCTATTGGGTATTTTAACAACGATCTTGCAGGGTTTTTTTTGGTTTGTTTTTTGTTTTTTTTTTTAAGATGAAAATGTCAGTAAACACAGGCTGTGCTAGAAAGGCTTTGTCATCTGGAAGTCACCTAGAAATCCATTTGCTGGTGCCTTTGCTTGGCTTTTCCAGGGAAATGGAGAGCCTTGCCCCACCGCTCCCTGCCCTAACGTCTCCTTTTCCCCACACCAACCCCTGGAGCTGCCTTGCCAGCTGCATGTCACAGTGAGCAAAGACCACATTTCCTCTTTTTTTAAAGGAAGCAGACCCAAACTGGGAAAAGCACGAGGCAGGGTTAAAGTCACTGCCTGGAGGAAGAGAACAAACTTTCATAACAAACCCAATCACGCCTCCAGCGCTCCTGCTGTCTGACAGATGATCCCCAGAGTGGGAAACGGGAACAATTAGAGGGTTTCCTGGGGGAAACTGAAAGGTAGAGACAGACCCAAGGGAAGGCAGATTCTTCATCTTTCCTGGTGACCTAGCTGGGCCATAACTATCCCTGGTATCAGAGCAGGGAATCCATGAGAGGTGCTCTCTCTCAGCCCCCTGCATCTGCAGTAAATCAGCAGCGCTCGTGCTCAACTTCAGCTGGCTCAGGATGCCTCCTTCCCCAGCACTTTCCAGCAAAGGAGAGCTGGCAGCCCAAGATTTAAGGACAAAATGCCCTTCACCTTTTATTTATTTATTGTATTTCTCTCAAACTTTATCTAAGGAGGGATAATTCGAGTTATTGAGGCAAACCCCTACAGCACTCTTGGTCAGAAGATATCAGGAGATTCAGTCAATAATTTTTTAGGCCATATGATTAGTATCTTTCCAGAGACTAGTCATTCAAGTTAACCTTTAGTGCCACACTTTGCCACACTTTTTTTTTTTTTTTTTAATTATTTTAAAAAATAAAGTAAATATAACAGCCAGCCTTAGCTTGAGGGCAGAGCTGGCTCCCAGGAGCTGGGCTGATTATTCCCACATGGCACAATGCTGTCAGCAAGTGGCACCTCTGCAAGTGTCAGCAGTTACACATGTGCACAGCTGTGCCCTGTGTAAGTCAGGGAGGGTGTGCAATTCTGCCAGTCAGATAATACTGGAGAGCATTATCCTTTTGCCTGCTGCTACTCCCTGTGATCCAGCACAGCCTTCAGTACCTCCCTGCACAACCAGGAAAAGGTTACTCTATTTTCCTTTTCCAAATGCTGAGCCCAGGGTATGCAGAGCACATTGCAGAGCAGAAATGCTGCTCTCATGACCTCTCATTGCCTTTAGTTTGGTCATCTCACATGTAAATATGGCAGGTCCCTTCTCTTCCATGGCATCCTCTTGTGTGATGCCTTCCAAAGAGAATCCCCAAGCTCTTATGCAAAAGCAGAAATGATGCCCAGCAGTAAGCACAACTCCAACAAGACTCCACTGAGTTACCATTAAACCATATTCCAAAGTTTACCTTAGTTCCTTGAAGGGGTCTGCCCTGACATTGGGAGTTTCTATAGATTTAGGGAACACTGTGCCTTCTGCTCCTGAAATCACAAAACAAAACAGAAGACAAATTGTAAACATTATGAGCTGTTATCAGGGGAGTGATTGTCAAATCATACCTAGGTGCAATTTTACCCATTGCCTGACCCCATGTCTTTCTTGCACATCCCTTCTGTCCCCAGAAAAGCAAGACCTTGTTCATCTGCAATGGGTTGCCTTGATCACACGTGGGGTTTGCCTGAACTGCACTTCTGGCTGGAAAAATAAGTGCTTGCACCCTGACTTGGGGAGAGTCTCCTGCCCCAACTGATGCAGGGAGCTTGGAAAAGACACCCTTTGCTAACCAGGCAACTAATCCAGCTACATCCCTCATGGAAGAACCTGGATGCATGTCACCACATCATTTCTTTTCCTGGGCTCTCAGAGATACTCAAGGGAGAAAAGCGGATTTTGACTTGATCCCTGCAAGTCAGGGATCCCCTCCAGTCAGGCTGTGCTCCTGCCTGGGGAAAAGGAGGGAGGTGCACCCTCATGCAGGGCAGCACAAGCAGACTCTGCCCCAGTCCCAGCCTGGCCACCAGTTCAATGTGTGACCCAGAAATTATTTAACTTCTGCTCATTCCCTCTTCTCTCAGAGACAATGGGGAAGCGGCACTGCCCCATTTGCTGACTGGCTTTAGACCTGTGAACTGCTGGGTACTACAAACAGCTTGTCTAAGTTCCAGACCACTGCAATCCTCTTCATGGCCACCTGCATAGCCCAGCTGGGCCATTTCACCCAGCCATCCCTGAACTGGGTCCATATTTTGTGATCAAACCCTGCTCTCTCTTCTCTAGAAAGATGCGCTCTCCTCATATCTCTGCTGTAAGCCAAAGCCCTGCCACCCTCTGGCAACCCTTTCCACTGACTGTTCTCATTTAAAATGTGCATCTAATCTGAAATGGTCTCATTTCATCTTCCAGCCACTGAATCTTCTCGAGTCCTCATGTGCCGCCCAGCCTTGCATGAGGAGACTTTAGTCAGACACTGATGGTGACCCAACCCCCTCAACCTGCTCTGATTCTCTGAGAAGTTCTGGGCTTTCTGAATCAATCACTCTGAAGCAAATCCTTTGGACTTCTCGCCTTGTTTTTTTCTTTTTCCTGAACCTGTTCTACTTTTAAAATACTCTGTTGGAGCACAGAAGTCCCCAGGTGCTGTCACCGACACTCTGCTGCAGAACATCACGTTCCTGCTCCCACTGAAACTTCCAATTAAAACACAGCTGAGAGTGGCACTAACTGCCTCACACACAGAGTGTGTGCACTATAAATTAATGCTCCTGTTCTCCAATATATAGCTGCCAAGCCAATGAGCATGTATGACCTATATTCTTAAATTCAAACCTGTAGTCTTGCCTTCAGACACACTGTGAACAATTAGTCACTCTTTACCTGCAGTCATCACAGCAATTTCAGTGTCAGCATGCAGACAGCGCTGGTGGCATTTTTTTTATTTCTTTAGATTTTAGTCTGATAAAGTTATTGGTGCAATCTACAGATCCTGATGAAAACTTTTACATGTAGAGTTTGAGAGCACTCCTAACACATGCTATTGTTACTGTTCCCTCTGTGCAGTTTGAAAGTCATCATTACAGAATAACAGATGTTCTGAGATGGTCCAAAACATGTCAAGACAACATCCTGCTGTAACTGCTGCCATAAGTGAGAAACACCTATGACTGCAGTATGACTACACTTTCTTTGCACTGAAATAAATTAACTAAGCTGTCCCAATGTGTTAAAGAAAAAAAAAATCACAATGAAAACAAGCCCTCTAACATTTATAAAAAAACTACCCAACTCTTTTTAACCCAGAAAAAAAAAACAAAGTAAACTCAAAGATGATAGAAGCAGCATAAAGTTTGAAGGTTTATACTTGGGGATTGAAGCTGATCCTATGGCACAATACAGATATTGAGCTTTTAACTTTACTTTAAGCTTTCATTGTTACAAGTTGTCATAAGCAGCTGAAACTTGCCAACCATGAAGGTTGTTACTATCAGATCTGTCCTCTCTCAACAGTTTCCAAATGATTTAAATCTCTGCTTTATCCAACACGATTGCCTTGGCTCTTGGCTTTGCAATGAAATGTAGCAAAACATCCAGCCTGCACTTATCTGCATAATGGAACAGTGATTTTTGAGGGAAGGAGGATGAGGAGGTGCAGCTGGAGAGATGCACATAGATATTCTTGTACCCTTCCACGCGCATGGCTTAAATGGTGACTTTATGCTGGGCATTTAAATTAATTTTTAGACACCTTAAGTTGGATACTCAAGTCATGCAAACTCAAAATAACTACCTGCCCGTAACCAGAAGTGTGTGCAGAATAAGGAGAAACCTTGACTTGTTCCTAAACTTGGGGTTTTCCAGCTTTCATTTTTTTTTAGTTTAAATGCAGGAAGCAACTTTGGAAACAAGGCCAATGAAAAACCCAATGCAGTCATTTCAAGAAGGTTGAAAATGAAAGAGCTGGGTATCCGTTCCCTCCCTTTTCTTGTTTTCCCTTCCCTACACAGTTCTCAAACCCTCTTTTCCTGTCTCCCTTCTTGCCAGATCCATTAAAAAGTCCCTCATGCATTGGGAACAGGAATGAGATTTCCAAAGCCTTCTGTTTCTCTCCTTTGATCCGAATTTGAAGTGAATGCTACCTGCCTTGATAAGTCTTTCTGCTTTCACTGTATAATTCATATTCTTCTTTAATAACACAGAATCCCCAAAGGGCCACCTGTCTGTCACTGAGCAGGACATCAGCCACGAGGGGATGCTGAGGGACCAGGACTGAGACATCCCTCCCTTGGGTCTGGCTGTCAGCAGCCGAGGGCCCCTTGAGTTGGCAGAGAAAGTTTATCAGAAACACTGCTAAATCACCTCACCTAATCCTTATGCTAATTGTCTCCCTTTCTAGCAGGGGGATGAATTAAACACTCTGGGGAAGTTCTCCCTTTGGTTTCACCCCGCTGCCTGACTATTTCAGTAAAGAACCATCCTTTCTGTGCTATTGGGAATTTTCTGGACCTCAAACATGCCCCCTCCCTCCAGCCCCCTCTATTCTGTGCTGGAGAGTCTCAATCTCTGCCTGGGGGATCAGCAGCTCCCGAGGGGAAAAACTGCCTTGGACTAATTCAGCTCCACTGGACATTTGTGTCAAAGTTTGGCTTCTGGCCACTGTGGCTGTCCCCAGCCAGGCTCTGACAGCAGCAGTGTTGGATGGTGTTGAAAGTGAAGGCTGGAGGAAGTGACCTCATTTAGTGGTTTTAGTATCACAGAGCCACTTAGGTTGGAAAAGACTCTGCAATGGAATCCAACTGTGACTCAAGGCTTTGGCAACAAAAGGAAGGAAAGTTTGAGGGAAATGTGCTGTTGTCACTCTGAATTGGGCTATTCTAGCTCTGCTGAAGGAAACTGGGATGTTATGGAGTAACAAATGGTTGAAAATATGAAGTCCAAGGTCATGTGCTTAGAAAGCAGTAAAAATTTCTTCTACATGTTGGAGGCATCCAAGATATAATATCCCTGGATAAAAGCTGAATGCTGCTCATGATTCATGGCAGTGTGACAGAGTCAAAGTCAACATTAAACTGAAAGGCAAGAAGAAAGTGTAACAGGAACACACAAAAAAAGGAAACCACATTATTTTAAGAATCATCAGTGAATCCTCAAACTATTGTGTGCCTCCCCTGCTCATCCCCAGAGAGGAGAGTCTACAGAGAGGAAAAACTGTCATGACTGCACAAACAGGAATCTGTCTGTCCTATAAAAGAAGCCTGGAAGGACTTGGCTGTGTGGCTGAGCAGAATGATGTGCTAAGGAAGGATACTTATGCTGTGCATGAATACATCAGAGGGTAAATAACACCACGGGAAGAGAACCACTGGCTCTAAGCCCACGTTTATATGACAGCCAGTGCTCAGATGAGTGTGGCAGCAGCTCTCTGGCCACAGAGAGCAGGCACAGACTTTCCCAGGCATTTTCCCGAGGAAGGCTGTGAGAAGATCAGAGAAAATAATTAGAAACATTTCTTATCTCCCCTTGTTGCACCTGCTGTTGTGCACATGTGGAATGTGTCCTGGAGATTTGTTTGCCAAAGGGTGGTTTCTTAATTGGCCAGTGGATGGTGTTTGGATGGATTGACCAGTTAGGTCAAAGCTGTATCGGACGGGCTGGAAGGGTTACTGAGTTTCTTAGTAAGTACAGGATAATATAGGATAGGATGAGAGAAGAAAGCAATTGATCAGCCTCCTGCAATCATGGAGTCAGTGCTAATTATCACTCGGCTGGGGGCCTGTGGCAACAAGATGAGTGGCAGTAAACTGATCCTGAGTATATCTGGGAAGGAAAGTGAGGGTTTTCCAGCCAGAAGAGGAGCTACAACGGGAGCAGCTTTTCAGTTAGATGGGACAGACAGTATGACAGATCTGACAAATTCCTGACTGGAAGATCAGGTGTCTCAGAACCAAGGGGCAATATTTCCAGGAACAACAATTTCCTTCTAATTTTGCATTCCTCTAGTCTTATTTTCACTGTCCTCTACCCGAGAAATGATGGGTTTTGGCAAAGGGTATTAACAAACAGCTCCAACAGTTCAAGAATCAGCTGCTACAATCTCCCTTTTCAATCAAAGCTGCTCTATCCCTCTTCCTTTTTTACTCAGTATAAAACCAATGTAACCTACATTTATTATTGTACAACACAGTTTCTGCTTCCTGAATTATCTGTTATTAAAACATTTTCCATCTGCCATGAAAAACACATACAGAAAATTTCTATTTCACTGCAAAGTACTATTTTTTTTTTCATCATGTGAGACTCTCTGCTGCTGCTGAGGGTAACTTATGTGCAATCAGCCAAAGACAGAAGAAAACAATACTATCATTAGGATTTAAACACACTGTACTGTACATCCCTAGGCAATAAATTATTCTTTCTCACAGTATTATATCAGAGAGGCTTCTGTTATACTGATTCCCTCTTCTGACACTGTGTAATTTACCACCGATAAATGTTCATAAACAGTTTGACTGAAAAATCCATAAAGCCATTTCAGCTTTATTTTAAGTCCCATTTAATGTCCCTCAAAAATGATTTCATCAATGTGTTTCCATTAGCTGGTTCTCTGCCCAATAACTTAATTCCATACAATCAGTCAGGAACTTATACAGCATATGACAGGATCTACCCAAAGTATTTGGAATCACCATAAAGATTCACTCAGAGAGTATTTTAGGTTTTTTGGCTTTTTTCCTCCCTTGCAGTGCTTAAGGTGTGGGGTGTCAAAGACCCCGCTATGTGTTCACTTCATTCAAGAACAGAAACCGAGAGTCTCATGGCAAAAGAACATTTCCAGTCCAGTTTTAGGCTTTGGAAATGGAGAAGCACAAATGCCGCAGGAAAGAAGCAAATCTCAGCTGGAAGCTGCAACAGCTCCAACCAGAGGAACACAGGAATCTGTGTTCAGCTTTTCCAGCTGCCTCCTGCTTTCCCTGCACGCTGCAGAAGTGCCTGAGCTGCATGACACTGTCCTGGCACCTTCCCTGGTGCCAATCCCTGCTCCCTCTCCCCAGCCACTGTGCCAAGACACTGATCACATCCCACTCCCTCTGCACAAAGCCTCCTCTGGGCTTCCCCTGCTCTCTGCTGGAAGAGAGAGAAGAGGAGCCCAAATACAGTGCAATGAGAGGTTTTTTTAGACTAATAATTGATGCTCCTGCTGTCAGGGGTAGGTGGCAATCAGCTGAGGAGCTCTTGGGGCTGAGCAGAATGCAGGGAGACATCAGGTTTCCACTCAGGTGCACATGCACCTGGTCAGCTACTCCCCACTTTCCTTTTTCTTTTCAGACAACACATTTCTTTCCCACTCTGTATTTTTTTAGTGATAATTACAGGCCTGCAGCACACCTTTAGTGTTGTATATCACTGCTTTCAAATGCAAGTGGGGTCTCAGAGGCCTGTGATGAACCTGGTGATTAAGTTTGCCTTAGTGTATCTTCTCTTTAGTGCTCTGCAGGACTGTGCAAATGAGAGGGGAAGGAGAAGGATTTGCTGTGATTTTTTCTAGCTGAAGTCAAGAGTATAGTGTGCTGTTGGTCTCCATAAACTACTTTTATTCCCTCTATTATTGATCAGGACACATTTAGCAATTTGTTCATGAAAACACCTATCTGAGGAGGTTCTCTCCTCTGCAGGTCTCATCAGGATAATATGTGACAGTCTCAGAAAGTGTGTGCAAACAGATGCCCAGGAAGTAAATCCAATACAATGCAGGTAAAAATTATTTGTGACTGCTTCTTCTCATTCCAAGCTTTAAAAGCCTTATTCATCCTTAATTTATGTTTTTAAATGGGTGAGCATAGTAATTGCTGTTGCTCCCCTTGAATCCCATTAAATCTGAAATCAATAAGAGCTCTATTTCAGGGTCCAATAACAGCCTGGTTAGGTTAAGCCAGTGCATTGAACAAAAGCCATGAAGCTTCATTCACATTTACTTCCAGGATCCTATAAAAATAGCTCATTGCAAAGGTCTGTCTGTCTTCCTTTTTTGTACAAGTGTTGGGAGCTGTTCTTATAAGGGCAATCAAAAATTCCTGAATAATAAGGGCAATAATGAGATCAAGTGCAGCATCAACAAAGTGTTTATAATAAAAAAGTAATATAATTTTTTTTAAAAATGGATTCTATTTCTTATTACAGATTATTTTTAGCTCTTGGTCTTGGCACGGTATGCACACAGGGAGTGAGCCAAGCCTTAGGCACTGGGCTGTGGCTGAGTTAGGCCAGACAGGAGCTCCTTGTGACTCCAGCCCTGCTGGGTGGAGAAGAAAAAATTCTCTGACTCAGAGTCCCAAGGAATCAATGAAGCCTGGGTTTTAAGCTGGAAAACTTGCAAACAATGAGATGAGCTGCAAGCCCAGAGATGAGCAAGTGGGTCATTAGTGATGTATGTGCCTGTATTCACACCATCTCCAACAGCCTCCCTGCCACAGCTCCTTGATCTGAGGATATAAAGGGAAGAACAGAACAGAACAGACGGGCTCGCACCCTAACTGAGAACAGACATAGGAAGAAAGGCTGCTGCAACTTATGCTGACCTCTAGATATTTTCTTCTTGACTAGTTTTGGGGTCCTTCAACACTTTTCCTGCAGCTCAACAATAGCAATGTCATCACTGAATTCCTTTGAAGCTCTTCTCAGCATTCTTGTGCAAAGTTGCAAAGGAACTCAGGGGAGCACCTGAAGTGGGAATACGCAGTGGAAACTTATCATGGAGAATATTATGTGAGCTTCAAACAGATCAGCTGGGGAGGACACTTAGGAAATAAAATATAAATCTGCCACACTTTTAAACTTGATTTCAGTGTTTGGTAAGTGTACAGTATGATTCTTTCATAATCCTTTTGACATTTAATCAATATTAATCTGATGGTGGATGATTCTCTCTTTCCTTAAACAGGATTAAGGGAACACAATCTGAACACACATTTCAGCCTGGACTCCAAGCCTATACACTTTACATAAATGCTATCCTTTCAGCCTAGAATGTACTTTAAGTAAAAGCAAACACAAAGAAAACTCCTCGGTATCTCTCTCTGCCAACACAGCCTGTTCTTGCTAATAAAAAGACAAGTTTGCAATCTGGGTGAGTGAATTTTGAAAAAGGAGAGCAATGTAAGTTGGATTTGCCATTAAAAAGAATGGAAAACAGCATCACACCTATTGCCCTTAAAGCCTGGGAGCTATCAGAAGTATTCATTCAAGAATTGGTAATTTTAATTTCTTCCCTTGCAGAATGGGAGAATTACTTTATTTGAAAGAAAACATCCAACAATTGCATATCAACCTCTGGGAAAAAAAAAACAAAAAACAAAAAAACCCTAAACCCACCCAATTCAAATAAATCAGATTTCTTTTCTATACAGCTTTTAAATTCTCTGTCACTGCTGATTACAAGTTAAATCACTTTGTGACCCCTGCTTCTACACGGCTACAGCAACAGCATGATTCCTAACTGAGAGGAAAAAAAAAAGAATTTTCTTGTGGCTTTAACCACTGAGAGTAAACATATGTTTTTGCCCTCCACTACTCCTTAATTTTGCTAAACATAATTTTTTCCCATAATCACAGCTCTGCAACGAGCTCAAGGAAATCTGACAGAACTGCACTGCCACAACTGAGAGCTAAAGAGAGTGGAGGCAGTTTCCAGCCTGGCTAGTGCCAGTGCTAAACCCTGCTATCTTCATTTGTCAGCACATTTCCCTGCTCTCCTCGTTTTATTCCCCATCCCTTTCCTGCAGGACCAACCACTACACGACAGCCTGGCAATTGCTCCAGGACTGCATTAGTGTTGCTGCCTAATTACCTGTGGGCAGGGAGTTCTGATATTGCAGCTGCTTCCTAGAGAAGTTCATACATCTCCAGCAAAAGGTCTCATGCCTGTCCCAGCTGGCTGTGGCTCGTTCCTTTCTCTGGCTGAGAGCACAGAAGGAGCCCAGAAGCAGCCAAAGCAAGCTGGAGCTCATTTGCAACTGGGTGAACTGGGAAAGGGCTGTGGCCCCAGGCTGATGGTGCAGCTGGAGGCACAGCAAGGCATCCCAGCGAGGTACCCCAGAGAAGTTCCCTGTCCTTTGGGTTAAAGGCACCTTCCCCTCCACTGCCTTTGTAAAGGAAAAGGATTAGAGCAGGAAAATGTCTCCATTTCATAAGACATGAGTATTGCAGCACCATGGCTCCTTTTAGAAAGCTACTTACAGACCTGTAGCAAGAACATGTTTTTCAGGGCAATGCCCAAAATCCACACCACAAAGATTGAAACTTGGCGTTTACCCTCAGGCATAAAGCTGCAGCAGACTCAGTGGTGAGACCAGAAAGCTCCATTTCTTCTCTGGGTCAGGCCTGATTTCAACACTTGGCTACCAGAGTTGTTCCCTCTGCCACAAACACATCAGCAAAATGCCATTTGGAAATCATAATGGCTGCTGTAAAGGGCAACCATGCATGCTCTGATCCATAAATAATCGCTGCTGAAGAAGGGTACATGCTGTAAAAATGAGTGGTAATTCCTGGAAACTGTTAAATTTCTAGCTTACCCCACCCTCTGAAATGACTGATACCAGACAAATACCTCTGTGGATTATTTAATGAAATATAACTACTCTTGCAGTCATTAAAGTTATACTGCTGTAACTACTGCAGCGAGCAAAAGCTGAAAAGGACATGCCAAGAAGTCCCTAAAAGTTTAATATGGAGGAAATGTGAGCAGAGGCCTCTAACCAGGCTGGCACTGCAGCCACAGCTCTGCAGGGTGGCTCCCAGATCAAGCTAATACATGGAATCCTGAAAATGTTTGTAGATGTGAAGCTTAAGGCAGCTGGGGCAGCTTACACAGATGCGCTACTTCAGTAACATCCACATTAAATCCCGTTCTCCTCTTGTCCAAAGTGAAGGATATTACTGCAAAGGCTTTTTTTAACCCTTCCACGAGTAACGAGCCACAGCACCTTGAGTTCTAGAAATGCAGAGCAGGTCCCCAACAACAGCCCCAACACTGTCATTTAAAAGAGCTCTCTGCAGTCACAGAATGACAGCATGATTTGCCTTGGAACGGACATTAAAGGCCATTTTGTTTCAACTCCCTTGCCACAGGCAGGGACATCTTCCACTAGACCAGGTTGCTCTGAGCTCCATCCAACCTGAGTGGGGCGTCCACAGCTTCTCTGGCCAACCCATTCTCATGCCTCACCACCCTCACAGTATCCATTTTTTTTAATGATATCCAATCTAAATCTAACCTCTTCCAGTTGAGAGCCATTCCTCTTCCTCCTGTCACTGCATGCTCTTGTAAATAGCCATGCACTCCTGGACTACACTGCTTTTATTGTTCGTGTTCCTCCACTAAATCCTCTAAACTCTTTAATAAACAGCTCATAAATAAAATGCTGGAAATGTGCCTTGGATTTAATTACTCTAAATATTCATAAATTTACAATAACCTTTCAACAGCTGATTCCTCTTTCCAGGTGCAGTCCCAGGGAGCTGGAGAGAAACTTGAACAAAAAAAATGTTCCCAAACTACAGTCCTAAAAGTCTAACCTGTGGTCAGCATTGGCATGCTCCACATGGTTTACTGCCCAAAGGGTGTTGGCTACAGTGGAAAAGAAGCTACAAGGTAGAAATGGAGCTATAGGCTAATTATTTGACAGGAGAGCAGGGAAAGATTGGTGAGATCAAAGGTACTTTTAAATCAGCCATGGTGCAGGGCTGGGTCACACTGCTCCTGCAGTCTTTATTCTGGGAGATGAAAGGCATCCTACCCCACTCTAAATACAGCTACTTTAGTTAGGGTTTGCCATAGGAGAAGGCTTTAGCCAAATCTTTATTAGGCTCCATTAGAAGAAAAGCTCCTGCCACGCTAATCCAAATGTCTGAGAGACATTTTCTGGGGACTGGGAGCAATCCCTGTATTGTTCTGTTGTAGAGAACGGACCCTGTGGGGTTGTGATTAATCCCATCCTTGTTGGAAAGCAAAACAGTAATTTTAACAGTGGTTAAAAAACTTGGTAGATTTGTAAGGGGACAACATCCAGCCCATGCAATCCCACCTCCCACACAAACCTCCCTCCACACTCAAACCCAGGGACTGCCAGACTCCTGTAAGCTGCAGAAGTGTGGCTTTTGTGGTATTATCTCAGCTCACTGCAATGCATGTGCATTCCCATCAACATTTAGCCTTCAAAAAGAATTGGTTAAATCCATCATAAATATTAAACACCAGAGTACAGTGGCAAGTTTCCCTGAAAACAAACTTCAAAAAATAATCTCAAATAAAAAAGATGTCAAGGCCATTGGGAGAACTGACACTGGCATGTCATCAGATGTTGTCTTATAAGGCTAAATTAAGCATCTGACCAGAGTTTAATTTCTGTAAAAACTCAGGCTAATTTAAATTGCTTTAGATTTAATTAAAAATGCCTTTCTATAGAGATAATAATGTAACTCTGTTAATTAGTATCAAGTGGCATCTAGAGGGCATATTTAAAAACTAATCTGGAGAATAAATAGAGCTAATTAACAGTCAGAATAATGCTTTATGATTGTCTTTTATTTATAAATGCTACAACGTTCAATAAGCTATTAACTGAAATTGTAATTAATATATATCAAAGTTATTTTTAATACTCTTTTAACTAAAGAGTGTTTCTTACGCCCCTTTTTTCAGATGGTCTGGACATGTTTCATTTCTGGAGGGAGGCAGGGAGGGAGTAAGGACGAGGCAGCAAATACAAATTCAATTAGGAGCAGCTCATTTATCTCCCCTACAAGGGTCTGTGTTTAGGAGCCCACGGGGCCATCCAGCCAGGCGTGAGCTCTGTGTCCCTGGGGTTTGCCCAAAGCTCTGCTGGCCAGGGCAAGGGCTGGCAGGGAAGGGCTGCACATCACCCCACACACCCCCCAAGGGCACCATGGGCAGAGAAGGGGCAGATTTGGCCGTCAGAAATCCAAGCCTTGCAAAGGCAGAGCTGAGGTTGTGAGGAAGGAGAGCAGCTCTGAGGTTTGCTATGGGATCTTTCAAAAGACCATGGGGTGCTCCAATTGCATTTGGGGAGGAAAGGGATGCTAAGAGTGAGAATGTGCTCCCATCCCATCCCATCCCACCCCATCCCATCCCATCCCATCCGCACACGAGCACTGGCAGAAGAGCTTGGAAGCAAAAGGGCAGAGTGGAGTCGTTGCAAGGCTCAGTTTTTATAGGGCTTCTTGGAGGCAAACACAAGCTCCCTCAGGGTTTTCTGGACCCAGGCAGTGCTGAGCTCCCAACTTGAGCAAGGCAGAGGGGATTTTTTGTGTCTGCACAAGGTTGTGTCAGTGTTTCCAGGGCTCACCATGGCCAGAGGGCTCAGATCTGCCCTTCCCCTCAGACAGAAGTTCCTGTCATCTTCCAGTCTCTCCTATGATGACAGGTTGGACTGGATTCACTATATCAAATAAAATCACTGAAGTACTCTAAATTACATCATACATGAAAAGCAGAGGTGGCCAGCTCTGTCGTTCTGTGTCCTTTAATGCTCATAAATCAGAAATAACTCCCCAAAATACAAATCAAATAAAAAGCACTTTCATATGGTAATCTGCACTGCCCGTGCTGCACAGCTTTTTGAAGCACCATCAAATGCATCGTATGTCCTACTTGCATTTGTTTTTAATCTATAATTCTGTGTATTCTTCCCCTTTTTTATCCCTTGCTAATGCTGAAAAATCCTCTAGATACCCAGAGCAGGGTTCATTTCAAAACAGGAGAGCACCTCTTTTCTCAGGACAAGGATTCAGCATTGGTTTGTAGCACAAACTTCCAGAAAAAAACTTTGGAGTCCCTACAAAGAAAAGAGTTATTGTCTCTGGCAATATTCAAAGCTGCTGCTCTGACCTCTGTGGGATGACTTTCATGCCAGGCTGTTGACACACACTTGCCTCTACAAGAAGTGTGTGTTCAGTAATAACAAGAACAAGTTGAAGTTATTTACATGGCCTAGATGGGTGTCAGCAGACACATTCCAGCAGCACCTGAGAGCCCAAACACCAGAAGAATGATCAAAGGAATTTGTCTGTGTGCTGCAACTCGGACTGGCCTTCAGAGCAGACAAAAACACTGCAAGAAACACGAACATATGGTGTAACACTTCCCAGCATGGCAAACAGCCACAGCAAACACTTTTGGAGATAAAATTAGATTGGGGAAGCAAAGCTGGAGAAAAACAAAGCCAAGAATGAACTCAGAAAGCATTTCAGCTCAAGGTCATTGGAATACTTGCTATGTAACACCACCAGCAGTATCGTTCTGTTTTTTTCTTTTCTGATACATCTGCAGAAGTCAAACCAACCTCAAGAAACACTCAGTTACAGGTAAAAATCAAAGTGCACTACAGTGATCAGCAGATTTTTGATGCTGTTTATTCTGGAGACTAAAACAGGGCAGAAACTCAAAATAGCTATCAAGTTTAATTCCTGGTTTCTTGAAAGTACAGAGGAACTTAAAAGCAATTTTTTCTAAGTATGTAATCTGAAAAGGAGTACTTGCAGCTTGTAAGGAGAAGGTTCTGTATCTTTTTTAAATCAACAAAGTAAATCTCTCTTATTTTAAGGTCTCCAAGAAAACACTTAAAAACTGCTGCTTCCAGACTTCATCTACCCTGCATGAATTAGCTCTGAAAGGTGCAGTGTGAAGGGAGCTTTGTTGGGGAACATGGACTGTTACAAATGTCCCCGACTCTGGAACATCACAAGAATTTTGAATGGGCCTTTTCAAAGTTCTGAACTAACAAAGATACTCTTAATTTTGTGAAGTTCAACACTTATCCTGTGAAGCCCAGCTAACTTTTTATAGCTGGTGACTGAACTAGTCCAGTGTGTAGCAAGAGTGATCTGCAGAGAGCTACACCCACCCTGTCCACAAACAGGAGCCATCCAGAACAGCAGGACATCAGGCAGCAAAAAATGTTAAGGGCTGGATACCAAGTCCCATTTATATTATACCTAATATAGAATTAAATAGGTAGAAATTATAGTAGCAATAGTAATAATAATAAAATACCATCTATAGCTATATATAATTCCAAGCTCCTTATGGATCTGTTTTTACAAGAGAAGCAAGGTACAGTTTGGAATGGAAAGATGCATCCAAAACAAGTCACTATAAAACAGATATTGGTGCCTCCACAGACACCAGCAGCACTGCTGTGTGACTGTGAACAACACTGAGCTACCCACTCTGGTCCTGTGTGAAAACATTCCTGACCAAATCCCAGACTAACCAAAGAGCTTGGATTGAACTGGGGAGCACAAAAATTCAAATTCCAGACAGTTAATTTTATATAACTACCAAATAAGTTTCAAAATTTCCAATTGCCACAACTGTTTTGTTTCTCCAATTAATGACAAAAAAAAAAAAAATCCAAAGAAATAAGAAAGAACCCCTACACCCCAAACCCAGAGTGTATCCCCAGTTCTAATTAGGAAATACCAATGTAAAGCCTGGCAGACAGCACAGCTGGGGAGGCAGATCCCCCTGGTGTTTGTTTCAGAAGGAAGGAGGAGCTGGTGACAGTGCTGGCACCAAAAACATGAACCCTGGCGTTTCCCTTTGCACAGTGACTGCAGACATGGGCACATCTCTGGGGCAGCCCCTCACTGTCCTCCACCCCAGATCCAGGAGATAAAAGTTGTTCACTTCCAAAACTGGTTTTAAAGCTACTTCACTCAGCCAGACAAATCATTTCCAGGGGAGTTTTCTTCTGGAGGGGAAAGAACAAATTGTGCAAGTTAAGAAAGCCCTCACATAGAAACTCCTGGCCTTTATCTGCTTGGAAAAGATTCAAAGTCATAAAGGTTTTCTCTCCAAAAGAAGCTTTCAGCAAGTAGGAAGGAAAGTCAGGCAAAACTATACTCAGATTTGAAGAGGTGCATATTAAAACTGTGGCTTAAAGAACAATCTCTTACCTAGAACTCTCAATCTCTCTGCTCCAACCACCACTTCGTTGTCATCTGCAGAAAACAGCAATTTTCCAGAGAGGGTTTTCACCTCAAATTTTTGGCTGTGTGCTTCCACTGCTTGGGGACCTAGGGAGAAGAAGCTTTACTTCAGGGAGAAGTATAAGAAAATCACAGTAGCTTCATACATTCAATAAACCCATTTGCTGGGCAATAATAGCTCAACAAATTACATCAGAGACACCAAACAGGGAGGCTTTTTAAATTTTATTAGGAAAGGGCAGTTTTCTACCCAAGTAACAACTGCTCAACTATTTTTACTTATGCTTTTGTTACTGCTTAAGTGTGCCATAAAATCACCACTGATCTTGGGACAGCTGGGATATTTTTACAAAATGACAGACCCACATGTGAAACAGCAGTGAACATACCCAGCCATGCTTTGAGAGTATTGGTGCAGGTGTAAGAGGCATCAAGAGCTCCTGGGCCCATTTTGCTTGGACCGATGCTACTGTGCAAAAGATTCCTGGTTTTCTAGCTTTTAAACGTATCTGGATTAAAATTCTATCAGTGTCATGCACAGCCCAATTAAAAAAAAAAAAAAAAAAGAAGACAAACACCAGCACAGGAGCAAATGTTTTGTTTTAGATCCCTTCAATCATGTGTAGGCCAAGAAAAATGGCATGCTCTCACAGTGCAGAAAGTTTTTAGACAAGTAAAACTTTCCTTTAAAGATCTTATTTCAATTCTGCTGCTTTTCCTGCAGGCTGCTGTGCCCTACAGTGCTGGAAAGCCTCTGGCAATGTGTTTTCTTGTGGGGTCTGATAAACATCAGCCACATGAACAGCAATTCTGAGCAGGTTTGTGGCTCAAAGGCTGCCAAGAGTTATAAAGAGGCTGCCTTGGGTTACTGACCTGAGCCAGACTTTGGACAATTCACCACTGAACAGCCCTGCCAACTCTATCTAAGCCACAGCCCTCCTGGAATATCATCCTGCACGAGGCAGGTGCTTGGACTTTGCATTAATTCCAGCCATCTTCAAGATCAGTCTCATTTCTCAAAAGACAAGAGAATAACACTTGAAAGCCAGTATTTTCTTAAAAACTCCATCCCTACTCAGCATTTCCCTGCACAGGTCACCTGTGGTGGCACCTGGACACACAGAATCATGCATGTGGTTTGCACTTCAGACAAGTGAGGCCATGCCGAGATCCCTGGAAATACTTAAAAACTCTCGCAGTACTTTAAATCTGATTTGTGCCTTGCTTATTAACCACCTCCCCACTCATCCTTGCAGCACGCACTACATGGGACCACATCTTTGCTCCACTGTGAAACCAAAGCTGGTGCAGAATGCATAAAAAGCTCAATAACCAGAGCATCACACTGGGAGGTATCACTGAATGCCAAACTCTCGTGACACAGAGCTGCTTAAGTGAACCAAACACCCTCGTGAAAATACATGGAGAACCAACAAACTGAAGACCTTCAATCTGAATGTGAGAATCAGGGAGCCTGGGGTCGAATTTATTTCCTTCCTCCAGGCAAGTTTCACACATGCTGCCTAAATAATTGCTCACTGAAGCTGCATATTTAATTATTTAATATTGTGACTAAAGGCCAAGATGTTATATAAGCAAACCAAGCAACCCAGTCTCAACTTAAAAACATGTTTATGGATTAATGCCCTTGCCACACACCAATACTTCTCACAGTCCATGCATAAATCTCAGGAAATATATCTCTGTCCCATATCAAATATAGATGATATGCCATATATACAGTGCCATATTCCTTATATAACGCATTAGAGTCTTTCAACCCAAATTACTCATGCATTCATTCAAAGGTTGCTGTGCACTGGGGATTTACAAAACACCCATTTCCCCACCCAACACACTCTTGTTTGGGTGCAAAGGGAGTTCTTCATCAGCAGAAGGACTTTAAATTGCAAACAGTTGCCACAGTCGGGCTCGAGTTCTCAAGATTTCAGGCAAGTTATAAATGTCTTAGGAAAAACCTGTGCTTGTTACAACAGAAATGTCAGCCTGGCGTATGTTCTTCCTGACCCTGATGTCATAGAACAAACATTTCTAACTCTGGACTGGCTTTCAGATGAAAATGATGGTCTGCTTCGTTATCAGACAGCCCCAGCCAGTTGCCTCTCCAGCACGGCTTTCCTGTCTCTGGCTTTGTTTCTACAAAGTGGAGTGAAGTTTTCATTTCTACTCCACAAGATACCCAGGCTCCCCGCCGTGCGCTGTCTGAAGCCAGCACAGCATCCCAAACCACCCACTTTCATCCCTCCTTAATCCCTGCAAGCAGCCTTTCCCCCTCCTTACCTGTTACAAGGCGAGTGAGGACTTTTGTCTTCTCGTTGAGGATGTTTACGGTCACGTTCCTGGCGGACTGGAAGTACAGTGGGTTGCCCTGGAACGAGACCACGAGACCAAGGGTGTGAGATGGGGATGGCTGCTGGGGTGACACATCTGGAGCTGACCCCGAGGCTGGGGGCATGGCTGGGGTGCACCTACCCTGCAGTAAATCCTCCTGTCCAGGGTGGACACCACAGCTCTGTCAGGGCCAGGCAGTGCCTTGCTTTAGGGATGATTGCCTCTGACAACCAACCTGTTATTTTAAAATGTGCAGGTGATATGGGACCTGACCTAAGCTTCCCAAAGGTGTTTTGGGAGGGTGGTTGACTGCAGCACTGCATTTCAGAGGCAAATCTGAAAAATTACAGCTTCTGATGACTCCAGTGGGTGACAGTGTGTGCCTACCACATGAGCAAGCCATGGCCCAGGGCTGGGGAGGAGAAAATGTGATTAACATGTGGCGAGTGCCTTAGATCACAAAGCACTTGTGAGCCATCTGGCACACTTCCCCACCACACCGTGGGCTGGGACGCCAGCTTGTGACCAGACCCATCCCACCGGGTCTGCAGAACACAAGACATGAACTCTTCCCCACTTCCTACTTGACCACAGAGAGTTCTACCAATTTCTCATTTTTATGCTTTAAACACACCTCTGAGAGAAGAGCCAGAGCAGCTGGCAGCACACAGGAGCCACACAGCGACCTGGCAACATCCATCTCAGGTATTTCTCCTGCAGAGTGAAGCCAAAGGAAACCCACAGCTCCAACCATCTGCCTTCTCCTGTGTGCAAACACGGCCGAGGCACCGGGGAACTCGTGTTTTCCACAGGCAGCCCCAGCCTGCACAGCTGGTTTCTCAGGGGCTATTAGCTACCCACAGCACCAGCACGGGGTGACCCCAAATTAAATCAGCCAAAAATCCAATGTGAGAGGTGGAGATTCACCGCCAGCATCTCTTCGTAATGCCTAAAGCAAGCAGCTGATCAAATTCGTCAACTGACAGAGACACAGGATAGGCAGAGGAGATAAAGCAGCAAGAAAATCAGCAAGAAGTTGAGAAGTTTTATGTCCAATGTCTTTTTCCAGCATTCCAAAATTTTTCCATTAGGAATGGATAATCAGGGTGGGGACAGAGAATCGTGTGGGTCAGGCATGTTCTCCTTGCCTCCTGAATTTGTAATGAACCCAATATTTTCATAGATGCCATTTTTTTCTGGATCATGGCAGAAGGACTAAGTTGTCTGCATATAAAATATAACAGGAACACAGAAATTGTTCCTGGGCATCCTGTGGTGGACTGGGCCTTCAGGGAACACTCTAGTGATGGATAAACAATTACCAGCAGCGTTTTCACAAAATAAACCTCAAAAAACTAAAATAAAACCAGCCTCACATGTGACCAAATATTTACAGTAATTACATTTTTTGTCTTCACTGTTTTTGCAGCATGTTCCCATGGGATCAGCCTTCAGCAATAAAGAGGAAAATGGGGTTTATTTAATCAATTATAGCTGGAACATTCTGGCTACATCTAGACTATTTACAACTAAATAAAAAAATAATAAAAATAATTCCACTTAATCATTTCCACATTTTGGACAAGTTTCAGAAGCTCTTGGTGCCTCTGTCCCCTCCTACACTAAATGAAGACAAACCATCCTTCTATACTTCTGCAATGTGTCTGACACCTTAAGTATTACTGTATATAAAGCTGAATTATGATTAATAATTTATAAGTAAGGATCAGTGGTAATGACTTGTAATGATTCTCCTCTTCTCTAATTTTTGTTATCTTCTAGAACTTCTAGAAATTAATGCTGATTATTTATTACTATTCTATGGTTAACAGCTGAGAAAGAAAAGATGGATTCACTTGGATCCCCCCCTGCTCAGGGACCTGATTTGAACACACCCAGGAACAGCAGTTTACTTCTCCATATCCATCTCCCACTTACACATAAAGGGTATTTTTAAGGGTAGACAGCTACAATGTGCATAATGTATAGTTAAGGCTGAGGCTGTAAATACTATAAATGTGCCATAGGAAGCACAGAAAAGTCTTTTTTTTTTTTTTTTTTTTTTTGACTTTTACTGTTTGAATTTTTCTTATGGAGTTTTCAAGCAGTTGGAGTGTTTTGAAAAAGCCAGGAACTCTAGTTCACATTCAGGCAAGAAAAATAGTTCAATTCCCATGACTTTGAAAACTCTGTTGCTGCTCTTTGTAATATGAGATTGCACTACAGAGGAACTACAAGATAAGCCGGTGTAAAAAGTCACAGAAAGAGCTGCTCTGAAGAAGACCTACAAGACAAGGAAAGAGCTTGTATCCATCTAGAAAAGGCTTAAAATACATGATCAGTCCTGGAAATGTTTACCCCAGCATAGTCACCTCATTCACTCATTCAGAACTCAAATTCATGCAGCCTTCAAAAAACTAAATTTCCCTAATGGAGGAGTTATGTTTTTATTGGTCTGCAGGGAAAGAACATTGGAAGCACTTAATGCAATGCCTGCTCTCATTTCCATAATACTTTTTCCATTAAGGAATGAGAAAGAACTGAAGAAATTACTCCCTTTTGCTGAAAATTCAGCAGATTTTCCATCTATCATCTTCTGTTTACAAAGGAAATAACACTGACATCTTTTAAACACTGAACATTAAAAAAAAATGTTTCCTCTGTTGCAAGCTTGGTGATGATGCCAGCTTCTTTCAATCACACAGAACAAAATAATGAAAGCTTTAAAAGCCAGTTAGGATTTACAACTGAAAAGACAAAGCCTTCCCCTTCTTTTACACTTTCATGTTACCATGACACAAAATTTAAGTATTCTGATGCATATGAGCAGGTGGAAATCTAGATCAGTATGGCATCAGCACCACAATAAAAGAGTTATGTAGAGAAGCAATATTTTCATAAACTGTCATAGCACTTGATGGAGCTGGAGTTGGAATACCAGCATGCAATAAACAAGCACATCTTTTAAAGACTCTTTGGGCTGGTCATGTCCTTTCAGCTCACCATGAACCTTCTATTCATCTCTGCAGGAAATGCTGGAGAGTAAATACATCATTCTACCTCTTACTCCAGCTCCTCATTAGCAGAGCCAGCGCCTTAAAATAATTCAAATGTTTGCAGACACACAATAGCATTTGCCACAGCTACTCAATATATTAAAACATTGCACACATGCTGCAGAAGAAAGAATATGAAAAGTGCAAAAATATGTCAAAACTGCACAGCTTGGTTCCTCACCAAGCAGAGGTATCCAGTAAAATATAGAAAACTTCACAAAAGGTATCAACTTTACTGTTTGCTAGGTTAAACACATGGCAAAACAAGCCAGAACAGCTCACTAGCTGTCTTTCTTTGGCTCACTTTGGAAGAGATGCTAAAAACTCCCAGATCAGAGACAGAAACAGAAAAAGCCCTTTGACTGACAACCTTAATTTGCAGCTGAAGCAATCCCAACTAGTGCTGTCTTCAGGGAAATTCAGTACTTTAACAGATGTCCTTAGACTGTTTCAGGGAATTATTAAAAATATTTGGAAATCCTTTTAAATTTTTACAGGCAATTTAAAAATAATGCCTCACAGTCAGCGTGTTTGTAGTTTGGACGGTCAAAAGGAATAGCTTTGATCTGATCCTATGGATTCAGACTTCACACAGTAAGTGCCAAGTGAAGCTTGTGGTAATAATGGAAACAGTGAATTTCCTGCAGGCTTGACAAAGTAATGGCAAAAATAAAATCTTAAAGCATAATCTAGGCTGGCAAGGAGCAGTCTATGGAGAAGTCACTCAGAGTACCATTTTCCTGCTCAACCCCACCTCTCACTGACATTACAGGAAGCAAACACTGCTCTATGCTCAGCTGGACTGTCAGAGTTCAAAAGCTTGTTTTCTGTAAGGCAAGCAGCCAGCAAAAGCTCTCCTGCTTCTGGCCTACAGCCACAAGCAGCACTCACCTGCCTGCACCCCTGGGTGCTGTACAAGGGGAAGTTTTGTGTGGGTAATAAAAATATATTCCTTTCTTCAAATCCAACCAGCAGCTAAATGTGATAACAGCAATAACAGCAGTGACACTTTCCTGCCCTGCATTTTCCACTGGTAGGGACAACTCAGAGCTGCACCTCGGTTTTTTCTGGTTTGATGCAGCAAGAAGTCATCGCCCAATGACTGAGAGACAAAGCAATAATTTTAGGGCACCTGAAATGGTCTTCATTAGGAATGGCAAAGCTCTAATGAAAAGCACAAAGGCATCCCACCTCTGCAGTTTCAATTTGTGTGGCCAGGCCCAGAGCACTGTTGAGGACACTACACGGTGTGCAGCTCACTAGTGCAGGTGTCAGGCATGTCCCCTGACCCGCCAGGAAAGCTGACCTAGTGACCCTTACTCTGTCACTTTTGGTCAGTTGACACAGACATGCTTAAATGAGTCTTCCTGACCCAGTTCTGCACGTTCCCATGCCACTTGCTCCTCTTTCAAAGGGAAGCACCAGGAACACCTCACTGAGGTTCGGAGTTCCCGAACCACAAAGGTCTCCAGAACATGCTGTGAGCACAGTCAAAAATCCCCAGGACCTGTCCCCAAGCGTGCACGTCCTTCCCCCACTCCTGTCTTAGGAACAGAAACTCCTTTGAGAGTGTCTGGAAAAGTTCAGAGCTGCCCCCCTAGAATAGGGAGTTAGGAGAAGATTAGCAAAACCCCTCCAGAACTGATGAGAGGTGCTGCAGGGATCAGGCAACTGGCACCATCATGAGCCTCAGCAGAGCTCAAAGAACATTGTACAGACACCATGCACCTCCTGAAGAGCAAACTGGAAGCACTGGACAGCATCTACCTTTGGCTGTGAAGAAAAAAACCTGGGGAGTATTTAATGAGTCCCATCCCCAAGATCCTGCTTGGAACAGCAGCCTGGCCTTCATCTACATAGGCAGAAAACCAAGTCTTCATGCTTAACTCATTACTGTTTCTATGTCAAAAGCTCTTCCTCCTTTTTCTGGTCTGGATCCCCACTGCAACAATAGGATTTTCCCCAGAAGCTTCCTGGCACAAAAATTTAAGGCACGTAGCTAAATCCTTAGGTGATAGATTGAAAATAGCCCTTAATATGATTTAAACATACTTTTTGTTGTTTAATCACTGAGTCTCTTTTCATCTTGATTTTGTCCTTCAAACAGCTGAACATAATGTTCATGTTACTAAATCCCTTTCTTAGTAAACCTTCTGATTTGACAGTGTAAGCTTTTCACAGCAGAATGAAAGCAAACTGTGAACAGAATTGGTAACAGATTAAAACAAACGCTTTAAAATGTCCCAGTATGTGCTAGATGTGTGTCTGAAGATGGTGTTTGCAGTAGGTTCAGTGGAGATGTAACAAAATGTAGTTTGCATCTTCTTCTTCCAGGAAGCAAACTTTATCCAAGTGGAAGTGCCCAGGTCATGTAAGCTGGCTCAGTGACAGAGCTGACACAGCCCTGACCTGCACTGGGCACTCAAAAGCATAAATGAAGCATCATGAGCTTAGTGTGCTGTGTTACAACTTCTGACTTTTTATCAAGTGTTCAAATGCTAAAACAAAACAAAAAAATTCAAGTTCTGTTTTCTATGCAAACAAAGTTCGGTCACCTTCACAGCGTGGTATGTTTTACAGTACCACGAAGCTCAGAAATTACTGTGGTCCCACCCAGTGTGACATATTTTAATGGCACAGATAGTGCAGGTCTGAGTTTTATGTCCAATGCCACAAACTCCTCTCTTTTACAGCACTTCTTGAAGTTCATTTTAACAACAATAGAAACAAAAGATAAATTTCCCTCTGCTCCATTAAAGCAATTATCTTCGACTCTTCTTTTTGAAGTGCAAAGAAGGCAGGTCTGTGATGTGAGATCTAAATGACTGGGTTCTGCTTCTGGAAGGCTACCCGAGGGGGTTTGTATCCTTCAAAGTGATTTATTTCTGGCAATCTAGGGGTTTCTCTCTTTAGAAGAATACCTGTAATAATCTCATGAACAGAGTGTTTTGAGAGATTGGCTGCTTCTTCAAGATGCCTAATCAGCTACTTTGCAGCTGAGACTCTTCTGAAAATTAAATTACACCATGTCTGCTGATATTCAAAAACAACACTGAAAAATTTCCAAGGCATTACATTTGCCTTGACTTCATTGCTGTTCTTCTTTCTTTTTTACTTCATTGAGTTATAACAGAAGGAAAACCACAGGTGACATGATGAAACCAACAGACATACACATGAAAATAAAATGCAACTGTGCATGTTGGAGTTCTATTCAGTATCCACAGGGGTGGGAAATCTGTAGCATCTGATCTACTTTACAAACATCAGGTGTTTGTAACATCTGAAAGCTGCTGCACATTCACAAAACTTTCTCTGTAGGTAGGACTGAAGGGATCATTACTGGCTTTGGAAAAAAGCATTGAAGCAAGCTCAGCTCCAGGAGTCCTCTGGTAAGGCAGTGGACTGAAATGAAGAGAGCAGCACAACTTGTGAAACAACCAAGTAACTCTGAAAATGCTTCAAGCTCTTCACTGCATTGAGAGTTCACCCAAAGGAGACACGTCAGAGTCAATCAAAGGTGTGCTGATGATTAACTTGGCATCCCTGGGGAACAGATCTCCCTTGCACAAACAAAGCCAGGCTCAAGCCACGCCGATGCTCTAAAACAGGTCAACAGCAGACCTGGGTTCTCAGCACATTGCTCAGCCCTTCCAGCATAAAATCAACCAAGTATTCTCTAAACATTTCAATTTACTTGAATTCCTCTGCAGGACAGCCAGGCTGCAGCTGCTGCTCAGTGGCAGCTCGCTCCAGTCTGATCCTGGTCTGCAAGGAGGTGGTGGAGCAGCAGGACTGTGGATTTGTGCTAAGCTATATCCTACATTCTGCCTTGGGCTGTCCTAGTTATGATCAGAGTCCAGTGGTGACAGATCTCCTGCTGAAGTAAACACACTGCAGGTAGGCACAGGACAAAGGGAGAGAAAAGAAGAGAGCTCTGCTGAGGTTTAAAAATATTCTAAATCATCCAACTCTACAGCTACTCCACTGCTGGTAACTTTTACTCCAGTCAAGCGTGCAGACCTCTGTTCGTGTGTTTTCATTTTTATGGCCTTTCTGGTGTCCCTACTGCCTGCCTTAAACATCTTTTAAAACTGACAGTAAATCATACTTCACCGTCTATAAAAGACATTAGAAGACAATATCAAAATTATACAGAACTACTGACTTACTTTCCCTTACCACCAGCACTATATGGACCATACTACAACCAGAAACAATTAAGATCTTAGTCAGTGAGGTGAGCACGTTTAAGAGCAGAGACTGTTCCTACTAAGAAAACCACAGCAGTATTTCCCAGAAGTCAGATTCAGCAGAGACACTGGGGCTCTGCAATGCTCACACGTCCTTTCAGGCATTCTGTTGCTGCACTGCGTAATGCCAAGTTATATATCCAGATATTTTTCTCCAGGAAGGCTAATAACGTGGATACCTCTGAAGACTGCTTTGAAATTACAGCTTTCCTTTGCTGCATGTCATGGATGGCTTATTTCTTGTATGAGATTATAAATGGCCATGCCAACTTATGGGTGCCTGTGCAGCACGAAACACAGGCAAGCTCCTAGCAGAGGCCCCTGGTGTGACTGAAATTCAGCTGCTGCTAATAAGAAGAAGGGAAAACATTTCCATCTGTCTGGATTGGGGAAAAAGGATTTGTGATTCATCTGCATCCATATGCTGGTATGTAGACAATACTTATGGACACACAGACATATGCGAGGTAACCAGCAACAGGAACCAAATCAATCACAGATCACAGCATGTGATTTGCCTAATTATGAGTAACACCTCACATTTTTTATCTGCGCAAAAAGCACTCTGTGAGCGAGCAGATGGTGCTGCTAGGGGATGGCACCAGCCTCGACAGTTGCAGATGCAGAGCATTTACACAGCGCGCCGAAAAAATGACACAACACAAGCTGCTTCCTGGGAAGAAGACTCAAATTGAACAAGTGTCACCAAACAAAATACATGTATTTATTGATGTTCTGAACTTATCTGATCCAGCCCCACTCTTCCAATCAAATATATACGTGCAGGCCAGGGAGTGATGCTATCTAGACAGCTTTGAAGTCTCTCAGAGCTGCCACGTGAGCTGCCTAGCACAGAGCAGTGGAGGTGCAGACCAACCTGAGTCTAGTTACAACCTGCAACCATTTAAATCCACACAAGCAGAATCAATAGGAAGAAGCCCTGCAGAGAAAGCAATTACACTGCAAAAGCAACTATATTACAGCATGGTGAGGGCTGCGAGGTGAGATGCAGGCAGCCATCCTCACTTCTGTGATTACCCACTGGAGTTCTCTCCCATGCATCTGGCCTGTGAAATGACAAGGTGCAGCCCAGACATGTTCCTGCAATAAAAGTGTTTCAGTTTTTGGGCTCCTGTCACAATTAAAAAGCTCTTCTTTATGAGCCCCATTGTTCTGGTTTGCTGTGCTCCATAGGTAAATGCTGGATTGTGCTTCAGGAAATATGTTTGAAGGGCACAGTGAACTCTCCTTTTCAACTGCTTCATGGGAGTAATAATCTCATTTCCTGGATCTGCAATTATTTATTCATTGGAGACTGTCCACTTGCCATTGCACAAGACACAAAGAAAGATTATCTGACCATTCCTGGTAGAAAATTCAGCTTTTCTATTTAAATTCTTCTATTTGTGGTTTTTCTGCATTTTTTTTTTCCTGAGCTGCTGCAAACGCCTACTCTGATGTGACAGGTTGGAAGCAGCTATAAAATGATTGATGAAAACCATATTTAGGCCTTGTTGTGGGAATATTTATTGTAGAAATATGCTCAGTTAACCCTGTAGGGGAAGGGCAGGAAAGGGAGGCTGAGCCTATGACTGTACCTCTGATACCAAAGTGATTTATCTGCTGTAGTTATGATACAGGGTTATGGGGTCACAGAAACATCAGCACAAACTGGTTTTGAATTGCTGAAGTCCAGCCACTTTGTTTCCTCTGCTGAAATGATCAATAGCTGCCTTTAAGAAGGATTCTCTGTGGGTCTGCACAACCAGACAGAGTCTTCCTCCAAGGATAAACAGAGGGGCCAAGCTCTGAGCTGCAGAGCTGGAACAGTTCAAGTGTGAGTTAATGTCAGATAGGAACTGTCTCAGAGGGGAAGAACTGCAAACCTCCACTGCTTTGGAGAGGCTGAAAGTCCAAGAGCTGAGGTGAGAGGGCACTTGAACAGGTAAAATGACAGATGCAGTTAAGCGTGGGACGTGGAATTGGGTTGATCTGGAGGGAAGATCCTAAATCAGGCTGGACATTGCCACACTGCACACATGTACCCACAGAGAGAGCACAGCAGCAAAGGTGTGATCAGCAGCACAACTGCAGGAGTAGGATGTTTGTGTTGGGATTTGGATGGATCTTGTGGCTGCCAGTCAACAGACACTCCTGAGTATCTGCTCAGGGGTGAAGAGAGGAGAGAGCACAGGGTATTGCTGTGGTACAGGGCTTGTGAGCAAAAACACATCCCTAACCAGCTCCACTGGGGAGCTGGGGAGTGAAATTTCAAGAGATGTCAGGCTGGCAGAAAAAGCAGCAGATGCTTTTTCCACGCCTGGAAGAAGACAAGAAAGTTGTTTGGGGAAATGGTGAGTAATGGCAAAAGCAGCCAAAAAGAATGGGATGTGTGAAGGGAAAACAGAGCCCAGGGAGGAATATCAGAGCCAAGGACCCCAATTAATCTTTGGGCAATCAGCAGGGTGGCTCAGCCTGACTGTTGTCTCCTGTTTTGAAAAGGTATTTTTCTGCTGGTGTTTTTATTCCTGAAGTCCTTCCCAAACTTTGGAGGAACAGAAGTGATCAGTGAAGGCACCCAACCAGTGGCTCCTACCAGCAAAGGGCACAGGAAGGGTCCTGCCTGTGTGTTCCTGTTTCTTCTGCTTCACCTAAGCTACACCTCCCAGAGTGTTGCATAATACATAATGTTGCAGAGATAAACAAAAAGCCTCCTGCTCCCCCAACTTTGCACCAACATCAAGGCTCATCATTTATAAATAACAGTTGGGATCTTCAGAAAATGAAGAGCAAAAGTCAGTTTGCAGGAGGAGCTGGGGTTTTCAGAAGGTAGCAGAACACAGATAAAATATTATGGCTTGAAGCACCATCAGACATGCAATCATGGGTGCTTCTCAAGCCAGCAGCTGTGACAACATGCATGCCACTGCCCTGTGTGGCCTTTACTTCATTTAAAAAGTGAGGGATCTGCAAAAAACAGAAGGATACAGGCTCTGAACCCCCAGCCGTGGAAAGCAGGAGAGGAAATCTGTTGTGGGTTATCTCACCAACTCACTGCCTTCTAACCATGGACACCAAGACCCTAAACCAGCTTCAGCTGAGCAGGTATCCTGACCTCTTACAGCAATTAGTGTGTGTCTGGATTATGGATTATTTGGCCATTCACTGTGGGGCTTCACCTGCATGTAGGACACAACAGTGATTCTGCCTAAAGGGACATACCAGTTGCTCTAAGGTCATGAAAAGATGTGCCCACTCCTAACCTGCAAAATACACCTAGAAAAAACAGGATTTTAAGAAAAATAATGAATTGTTCTCACTTTTACCCATCAACCTAATCAAAAGAAAGACAAAGGCTTTTGCCTGAAAAACTGAAATCCTTTCTGGAGAGTAATGCCTGATCTGTCAAACAAGTAACCTCTCTTTTCCCCTCAATCAACCCACTGCCTTTAGTTTATTTGATTTTCTGTTTTTAAATATTGATGTCTTACGAAGCTTTTCTGTGGAAAAAACACATCTGACTCTTCAGCTGTGCAGCCCTGGGCTGCAGTCCTGTCAGATCACATCCAAGAAGGCACAGTTTGCACTGGCACATCAAAAAGAAGAATTCCCAGGCTCTGTGAAGAGCAACACAGATGATTCAGTGAACAGCAAAGCTTCTCCCCAAATCAGTAACCACCCATTCCTGGTGCCACAGCTTTTGCAGCTGCTGCTGGTTTCTTAGCAGAGAATCAGGACTCAGATGTTCACCGGTTTTATTCACTGGATGCCCCATCACAAATCAGCCCCTTGTCCAAATCAAGAGAGAAGCACTGGAATCACATATTGTTTTGCTCAAGGAGAAGAGGGAACTA
Organism: Anomalospiza imberbis; assembly: GCF_031753505.1. Lineage (NCBI taxonomy): Eukaryota > Metazoa > Chordata > Aves > Passeriformes > Viduidae > Anomalospiza > Anomalospiza imberbis. The sequence goes on along the minus strand of NC_089695.1, from coordinate 13,964,807 downwards.
GAAGCAGAATATCAAGCTGCAGATGGAAAGAAAGAGAAAATAAAAAGCTTAGATCATAAAAGCAATTTTAAGTGCCTTGTTTTGGATTACTAATCAAGAATCCAACTAAATAATGTGCACCAACTAACATACAGTGAAAATCTTGGCATTTCCTCAACATTTTCATGAACGGTGATTTACGGATCACTGCTGAATTTGAAATAAACTTTAAAAAAAAATCCTTCCCTTGTAGACCATAAAGAACAGTTCTCCAAAGGAAGATGTGCCTCTGTCCTTAGAAGGGATATTCCTGGGGGAAGTTGGATGACAGCAGCACTGGATACTCCCTGGGGAACCTCAGAGGTGCAAAGGCAAAAGCCAAGGAGGCTTTAGCTGTGTTCATGCTCAGACAAAATAATTAAGGCTTGAAAGTGAGGAATCTCCTGCAGTTTTATGTAAGGATGGTAAACAAGGGTTGTGCTTGATAGATGAACAAGGAAGAAATATTGGGAGCAGAAGCACTTTAAGTTTTCTTTTTGTTCCATAGGTTATTCTGTTTCAGAGGTAAAATGAAGAGCAGACTCCTGCCAGTACTTCATACAACCTGCCTCAGACAATTTTAAGGCCAGGCTGGAAGCAGGCCTAAAATCCCATGGGACTCAGAATCACAGCACATCAGGAGGAAATCAATGGACATGTAACATTTTATACGGAAAACCTAGAGTGAATCAAGAAAAAAAGAAACAACAAAAACATGGGCACCATGGAAACTGCTTTCTTTCACCACCCTCCAACAAGAACAACTTTTTACTGCATGTGCTTTTATAGGAAACATGTTCCAACCATGAAGATCTTAAAAGCCAAAGAAATGGTACCTTTTCCTATCAAGAGCAGCAAGTTAGTTTTCCCCAGACCCTCAACAAATTTGTCCGAATAGAAAAGGAGCAAATTTAAAGTAATTCTTGTTCTCACCTGTGTTCTTCCTTCTCCAAATACATCGTTATTTAGAAATAAAACCATCAAAGAGGTATAGCAATTGGTACAGCAGTATACCAGGTACAGCAACCTGGAAAATCTGCCTTTTGCTTTCCTGTCGTAGATCAAGGAACTGAGCTGTCTGTAAAACCAGTTCTGTGTGCCTGCACTTCCTAATGACAGCACAGCTTGTCTTGTCAACTCCTGCCTTACAAAATACATAACTTTCCTGCCCAAATAGTTTTGATCAGCAGAAGAGTTGCAGAAGTGTTTGCCATCCTGTGGTAAGAAGATACAAAGTTCTGCTCTTCAGGTTTCTTGGAAAGTGAGGAAAACATCATTTTTCTTTATAATTGGATCTTCCTATTTGTCTTTCAGTGTCTGTATTTTCTATTTTTCTCTCTCTTCCCTCTACCATACTGCATCAAGTTTTATTTCTTTTTCATTTTTAGTACTAAGAAGTTGTTTTCGTACTTCAGCCTCTACAAAGCAGCCAGGATCCTGATTGTCAGCAGCAATGTCTAGACATGGCAAATCCTTAAACTCAAAGCCTTTGCACTTCAGAGAGAGAAATGCAGTCCCCAGAGTCGCTCATGTGCTCTGTGCCCCACTGTCCTCCTTTTCACAACTGAAATAGAAGCGATTTCTGGGATTGTGGCAAAGATTCAATGCAAAAGCCCACAGTGTTCACTTTGAGCTGGGATGCCCATCACTCATTTTTGCTGCCACAGGGTCCAGCTGCAAATGTTTAGAACAAAGAGGAGGTGGGAATTGGATCAGAGCAGCAAAACAAACTCATGATCTGAACAGTTTCTCTCCCCTCACACAAGCAGCTCAAGTGAGAAATTTTACTTGTCAAAGGGAAAAAGCAAAATACATTGAGAGATCATTTGGGAAATTCTCTGTCTCCTTCGTGTTTAGCTCCATAGCTGTTAACTTGTCCACATCAACTCCAAACTCCCTCACAAGAAGGTGAAAAACGCTGAGTACAAAGTGCTTATGCACCTTATGGGGTCAGATACTTCTACAGTGATCATACCACATTTTCTGGACACAAACCCTGCACTGATGTCAGGGCAAGGAACCACAAACACGTGGTTCCCAGGGTTAGCTCAGAGGTGTACCCAAAATGCAAATACAGACAAAAGCTGAGGTAGGTAGCCCACTGGGCACAGCTGACTGACTCTAGTAGGTGTTGATTACACTGCTCATATTGCATGAAATTAAAAAGCTTACAAATGTTATGAGCCATTACCCTTCCATTTAAGAGATCTTATGACAAGTTAGCAAGATCTAATGAAATCCTTTTTAAAATGCCATAGGCAGTCTCCACGAGATTTTGCTTTGAAATGCAACTTGTGGAGTTATTTCTGAAAGTTTGTTTACATCAGAGCTTCCTTCCTTGCACATCTTTGGGATGCTCTGATTTGGAAGCTGGTGGGATACTTCAGTTCCCTGTTGTGCTCTCAATGTGGGGCACACAACACCAGCTCCTTACAGAAACAACCAGGAACAGGCATAGCAGGATTTACTTCTGATGCTATTTGTCATAGTCCTTCAGCCAGCCTACAAAATTCAATTCCCTGCAAAATTCAAAGCTGAGAGACTTCTGACCAATTTTACTATGAAGGTAAAGGGAAATATTTTCATAGTTGCTGTAAAATTTACTTAACTTTCACCTCTTCAGCACGCTGGAAATATCACAGAGCCACTAACTGCCCCCAGAGCGCTGGGGCAGCCAAGGTTCAGGCTGAAGTAGGCTCTCTGGATTTCATTGCTTCAGAATAAAATTTATTATTGGAGAGCATATCAGTTTTATAAATCCCACTGGGCACTCACAGCCTACTGCTGTCCACGGACTCAAATCTGCTTTGGATGGCGATGGCAAAAATATCTGTACATCAGGTGAGGGCATTTCTGCCAAAATGATCGCTTTTGCGACTTGTTCTTTCACTGCATCCCCTGCAGACTGCCAGCTCTCCTCTCTGCTGATCTCTGTGGGGCAAGCAAGACTCAAACTGACCCAGCTGAGAGACATTCCAGCCAAAGAACATTGGAATCTAACACAGTGCCAGAGTGGTGCCACAGGGAATGATTAACAAACCCTGCAGGGAGGACAGGAGAGGCCAGGCATGGCTGCAAGAAGCTTGTTTGTCTTGGCTGTGTCATCCACAGCAACCTTGCTCTATTTGTCATCTTCTGAACCAAAAATCAGCCAAAGGGCACCAAGCTATGAAGGTGCAGTCAGAGGAGGTGATGCAGAAGTCAATCTTGGGTAGTGGGAGACTTTTCTTCCCGAAGCCCTGGTGGCAGCTGAGCTGCCCCCGAGGCCAATGCCAGGAGACCAACACCCCCAGAGCTGGCAGGAGCTCTCACAGGCTGGAATGAATCACAAAGAGGGCTCCTCTCTTCCTTGAAGGACCAGTCCCTAAGGGAACAGAGAAAGGCTGGAGGAGCAGGGGCTGCAGAGGTGGAGGGAACAGGCAGGGACAGCTGAGTGATGGCAGCAGGGTGAGACAAACTGCACTTCCTCATTCCCACCCGGTGGAGGCTTCAGTGAACATGCTGAAACCCTTAAGCACTTTGCTAGACCAAATCACCAGGAACTAAATTAATGTCCTTTTATTTCTCTGTGAACTTTGACAAAGGAAGAAAAGGAATTATTTTGTCTTCTCCCTCAAAATATAGCTACCTTCTTTCATGCTATCTATCAAGAAGCTACATTTCTACTACACAGTTTGAGCCTCATACAAAGTTGCAATTATCTTGCCATCTGCATTCTCTTTTTATCCAAGTTAGTATGTTATATTTCTTATAAATATGTATTTATGGCTATGAGGCAGGTATGCCCCACTGTGGGCACATGTCACTGTTTAATCCAAATACATGGTTTATTGTTTTGCAGTCAGTATTTTTAGCTTGGGGGCAGGCAGACCTGCAGAGCAAATAACACCAAAGAATACAGCCATTACAGAAGTGCCTCTGTGCTTTTAAATTATAGCACTCTTATTCCAGAACTGAACATAGTGAGATGAGAACATTGGCAAAATAATTATTTATCACTCTAAAAGCTTCCTTTAAAATTTCTACCATTCAAATCCTGGCTGGGGAGAATGCAAAGAACAGAGAAACATATTTTAGGTACTTGCTGGTCTAGCTTTTATTCTGATAAGAACTTACTAAACTCCAGTAAAGGGAATAGCAGTTATCAGCTCTAATTCACAACTGTGAATTTTTCAGGCCAAACAGATGCCCCTGCAGAATCCTGAATCCCAGCCAAGTGTTAGTGACAGCCCCAGCCCTCCTTCCACTGGAGTCACCAGTTATTTTGCATGGCTTCAAATGAGGGCAGGTTTGCTCCAACAACCTGAGCAAGCACAGTGCTCCCAGAGAGACACTCCCTGCCACACTGAGCAGGACAGGGACCTCTAACATCCCCCAGGAAAGGAATGTAACAAAAACACACAGTCATTTGCCTCTTTTTTGCTTTGATGTATCAGGTTTTTCTTTTAAACTCTTTTTTTTTTAGCTGATTAAAAATAACCAGAAGCAGACCTTCAGCATGAAACCAGCTACCTACACTAAGAGATCTCCTCAAAATCTGTTCAGAGAATTTTGCCATCCCTTGTATCTTTGCAACAGCAGAGCTAGGAGCTCCCCCAGGTAGGAAGTTTGGTGCCCACATTAAATTCTGTGTTCTCAGACCCATCAATAGGAGAGTCTGAAAGAAAGCTTAAGGGAGGTCAAGTGCTTTTTACTGAAGCAAAGTCGAAGTTCTCAGGCAAATCCATATTCTTGTCTTTAAAAGTGTTCAGTGTAAGAAAAATAAAGCCCAGGTGTAAACATTTGCAAACTGAGTTTATTTTTTTTCCCTATCTATGCACTTGGAACGAACATTGAAAGGGCAAACCCATCCTAATCCTATCATGGCAATGTTTTTCTCTGCTTCCTGAAACTGAGATTATCATCTCATTGGTTGTCAGACAGCTCCTGAGAGAAGTAATTCACTGGATTTTCCTGTGTAATCACAGCACAAGATTTTATTTCTGTTGTTATCTGGATGGAAAATGCACACAGCTTCTTCTATGTCTTGCCCCTTTCAAGCTCCTTACAGACCTGGATGTGCCAGGCTTCAAAACACCCCAACTGCACTAAGCAAGCTAAATCTGGACTAACTCTAAATTGCAAGCAACTTGCTTCTTAGCAGCTCATCTCAACACAGGCAGGAAAATTTCCAGTTTTAAATTTCTATTCCAATTAAGGCAATGAAGACTGAAGTCCCCTAAACCGTTGCCACTACTTTCCAGGACATAAAATTAACGATTTCTACTGCTGTGTACAACTTTCAGTCAAAGTTGGTCTGATTTATAAGCAAGCAGATGGTTCACACGATAGTCCACAATAAATTACAACAGTTAGAAAGACAGCTACATTTTGAGAGTGACAGTACAGCTGAGCTACAGATGGGTTTATAGATGACCCTTCCAATTTTTAATAATCTTCATAATTTATCTGCAAGTAAAGAAATGTGAGAATTCCTAATGCAGCTCCTTGACTAAGTACAAATCACTTTTATTTACACAGGCAATACTTCATGGTCCAGCTATCTTCTTAATTAAAGGCAGCAAGATGCTCATGTTCCATGCAAGGAAAAAACACTGCTCAGTGTGCAATATGTTCAGCTGGGAGTTCAGGATGCTCTGAACACTCTGGGAAAAGGGAACACATCCATCTCCTTTCTTTAAAAGAAGGCTACAAGGGTGCAAACACTGCTACCACCCACTCATTAACCTCCAGATAAACTTTAGGCTAGTAAAATGGCAAGGTTACATTTTTTTGCAAGCTCTGGTGCTTGAAAGCAGGTTCCTAATCCATACTACAAATCCAGTACTATTGAGCCAGGACTAGGATGGAAAACAGCAGCAACAGAGACCCTCTTCTCTGTATAAAAGCAGAAGGGATTTGGGGGTCACTCTTGAGTGGGTGAGGGAAAACAGAAAGCAAATCTTGTGGGTGTCAGATGCAGAAAGAAACTGGCTGGAAAGGGCAGCAGGTTTAAGGGCTTCCAGGTTTTCTTAAACCTGGAAGCAGGTTTAAGAAGTCAGTTCATGTCAGTTAATTTCTCTGCCTGGGGCCAAACCACATCCATCCAATCCTTCTGCTAAAATCTGGAATTTCAGTTGGAATGAGAAGCACATCTCAGTGCAGCTCCTCTGTCTGTTAAGGTGATGAAGGGAGCAGGACCTAGAAGGGCTCTTTAAGGCACAAACTACAGAAGTTCAGAGGTGCCCACCCAGCATTCTTTAGGGATGACATTGGAGGGCTTTTCCTCCTCTCTAACCCTTGATCTTCCCTTCCAGCCAAATCAATTTGAAAAAGAAATCCACTCTTAAGTGGAAATCCAAAACTACCATTAAAACAGAAGGCAGAGCTCCTAGGAAAGCAAGTCTGTGTGTAATTTTAATTACCAACTTCCTGGCATTCAAGAGATGCAGCAGAGAAGAAGAGGCACCAGTGACAAATTCAGGCTTTTAAGAATAATCACAATTCCCATGTTGGAGATATTTTGGCAGGGGTTTCTCAGCTCTGTGTGCAGCCCTGCAACACATAGGGGAGCAGCACCACAGAGACACACGAGTGGGAAAACCCAGGGTATAGAAAACCCATGGGACTGCAGTCACTTACAGGAAAAGTGATTTTTCCCTGTCCTTTCCAGGCAGCAGCAATGCTCCTTCACCCACTACACAGAACAACACTGAAGTTAGATTTGTTACGTTTATATTAAAAAAAAAATAATTAAATTCTTGTATAAATAACCAGCATCTAAAAGTCTTTGGAGTTTATATGAAACCATTATTTATTACTGTACACAACTCTTAGGTTGCTTAATTAAACATATGAAAAATTGTATATGCTAGATTATTTCTGGGATGCTCTTTACTGTGTTATTTTTCATATTTGTTTCTGTTACTCTTCACATATTTAAAGCTGCATTATGCACTTCTGAAAACCCAGGGAAGTTCACTCTAGAATTAGTATGGATGTTCATCTGTTACTGAGCTCCAAGTTTGGCACTTCATTTTAACAATACTCATCAGGTTCAGGAACTGCTACCACGCTTCCCTCCAAGACAAATGGGATCATACTACTCTTCTTTAATAAGACTGAGTGTTGATTATTTAACAGTATTTTCAAATATTCTGTAACTATCAACCTTTGGTTGACTGAACCCTTTCATTTGCTTTCAAGAGGCCAAATTCACACATAGCACAGGAAAGCAGAAGTTGTCTGAATGCACTAAGATCTCTGCTGCTGCCCCCTGCCCAAAAATAATTCCAGGGTTACCACAAGCAACCTAAAAGCCAGCACAGGCTATTCCAGTTTATTCCAAAAGTCAGAGGAACAATGTGCATGGTCTGTGTAACTGTATGGTTAACACAATTTCCAGGACTCATCTACTGATGGCAGCAGGGGTGCTCCAGCTCCCCAGACTGCAGATCAGCTTCTGGCTGGCAGCTACAGCAAAAATAATCCTGGATGGAAGATAAAGCAAGGAACACACACAGGCCTTACCTTACACTTCTTGTTCCTTGCACTCAGTAATCTGTCAATGGTGTGTGGAAATTACTTCCAGAGCCCCAGGAAAGGGACACCTTTTGCACCCCCTGATGTATTAAAATGTAGATCAATGTGATAACATGAAAACAGTAAACTGCCCAATAGCAAGAAGTAGTTCTCACTTCTCTTAGCAATCCAATATTATTTCCATCAATGTAGCTAGAGAAGAAGAAATGTAGGTAGTGATTTTTCAGTCTATTTATCAAACCAACTGCTGCACCTGGTTCCCACATATTTTATATTAAAAGGTGAATGACATGTAAGGTTTTACAGGTTCTGTTTTAATTCAGGGCTGAAAGCATTTATAGATATGAAGGTTTTCTTATTAAGTTTTCTTCCTGAATGATTATGCTTGTTCAAATGAATTCCTAGCCATCTTACAGAGGTTACAACCTTCAATAATTAAATGGGGTATGGTATTGGCTGTTTTGTTCATTATGCTCCAAGTTCCAATTTCTACAAGAACACTGAAATGCTGAGATAAAAGGATGTTAAGTTTATTTAAGTAGCTATCTGCCATTGTTATCAAAAGGGAAGGTTGGTATCTGATTCAAATTTACACTTTAGATCAGGAAACAAGACAGATGATATCTTCTGACACAGATCCTGGAAACTCTGTAATTGTTTCAGCTATTTTAAAGCTGCTCAGGACATACAGGATTGCATTAGAAAGTCCAAAAGTCACCAACAGCTAACAAAGTGCTGCAATGAAAATGCTATTTCAATCACACTTGGGTTCTTCCTCATTTCCAGTAGTTAACATTCTTGCCACTTTTGTCATGCAGTCACTCTCAGCAGCACTGAATTTTAACTACACATATTTTTATACCAACATGAAATAGGATTGAGGACATAATATTCATTGTGCTAATAAACTACAGATCAGGCCCTTGTGCCAAGGCACCACCTCTCTGCTATCCAGATAAGCTGTAACTGGCTAAAAGTGAGAACTGCCAGCCATCCCTCTGCCTCAGAAATAACAGCTGTAACATGGCTACCAACTTTGGAACTGCCCAGAGGATGCAGTGTCTGGACGAAGCCCTCAAAGCCTCACTCCCCAGACTGCATCTCTATAGACAGGCCAATGGCCAAAGTAATTTATCCAGTAGCCACATCACCCTGCCACTTCATGGTTTCTTTCTGTAAGGGCTACAGAAACAAACTTGTCCCTTTCCCAAAAACTTACTGGTCTTGATCGGATTTCTTTGGCGTAGAGAGGTTTCAAGAATTCTGAATCTCCTTCAAGCTTCAGACCCTTTTCTGTGATCCTCAGGTTCCCCATTCCATCCTGAAAGACAGGCAAAAAGAAACAACCCTATTAGTTACAATTACTAAATTCACCAGGCTGCCAATAGCCGATTTTTTCCCATTGAAGATAACATGTATAGCACTGGGAGGCACTAGAGAATGCAATTACTTGTGTTATCCTTGTAGCTCAGATTCTGTGGGAAAAAAAAATCTATTCAGAACTATCTGCAATGCCCCCCAGTAAACCATTTACACAGATGAAAGATGTTCCTTTAAGCTAAGTCATTCTCTGCTCAGAGAGGCAGTGATGCTCTGTGTTAACAGGAAACTATTCACTGTAATATTCACTGCCTGCCTTTATAATGTAATAATATACCTGCTCATTCATAGCAAATCCCTGTAAAGAATGTGTGATTAATATCTGTACAGATACACTCACACAGAGGAGAACTGTACCAAAATATATTTCACCTCTGACACATGGAAGTTCTAACTTTTATTAAAATGAGGCATTTAGCTACACTTAGGCTATAATTGCTTAGAAAGGATGTGTAAGAAACAGTGTGGGTAGGGAATTGCACAGGTACATCTATAATCAAAACCACATCAAATGTAAGGTATTATTTCCAAGATTCAGGGTGATTGTCAAAGTTTGCAAGGACTGAGGTAAACTGTTTTGTTCTGAGAAAAAGATGGTTTGAAGAATACCTTTTAGCAAAAAACTGACTGAAATCACCATGATTGGAAGTAAAACAAGCACCTCCATGACTAACTAACAGCTGTTTTGGGGATTTTATAGGAAAGGGGAATGCACTTGGGTAGAAGCATAAAAAGATCAAAAAGAGACCAGGAAAATCCAGGAAAACCACGTGTATTTGGATATACATCTAGCATGCTTTCCAATCCAGATGCAAAATTGAAACCCCATCTGTCTACTTCCTCTTCCTCCCACTGCGAGAGCACCTCCAGCCCCAGATGAGGAATCAGTGTCTCTCCAAGAGAGTGGAGATCTAACCCAGACAGATTTCCATGAACTGCTGCCAAAGGCCTGAATGTGGAGGGATGAAAATCAGAGCCATCGCACGGCTCAGCAGCAGCACTGGTCACCTGCCAGAGGTTCTCCCGTTCCAAGAAGTGCCATTCCCAGGTAGTTCCCTGCCAAGCTAAGATTGTTCTTGCCAGATCCTGGTGTCTCATGAACAAAGGTGATGCTGGTTGATAGAGTGACCGCTGCCATCTCATTTTGAACTCAAGGCTGTAAGCAAATTTGAGAGACAGATGATGCAAATGCTACTGAGATGGGTCATAAAATGCCACTCCCCACATTTGTTGCCCCTAGGTGTAAAATATTGGCCTATGAATTCTGAGCTGGTGGTGGCACAGAAGGGGTTCATTTATCCCAAGCAGAAGTATGGAGGAAATTGAGTGAAATATGATTATGCACCAAAAAGCCCAGATTAAATTTTGATAGCAGTGTGCTCTGCGATTTGAGCGAGCAGGAATTATTACAGCTATCTACAGACCCTCACACGGCGTGGGCTGCTAAAAAAATCTCTACAGTTTTTTTTTTTTTTTTCCCAAAACAGATTATCTCAGTAAGATTACAAGCCCTGAGGGCTTTCACATAGCAGTGTCTTCTCTGGTTTTATTAAGAAAAGTTGCAAGTCAGGCAAGCTGCTCTGTGCCCCAGCCAGCTGCAAGAACGACCAGCTCTGTGGACATGCAGGGATGGCCCCTCCAGGGCTGGCTCCTCAGCTGAAGTGGGGCAATACTTTTCCAGTAACATGGACCTAGGGATAAAAAGGGACTTTTCAAGCCACCACTGAAGCTGTGGCAAACCAACAATTTCCATGACGCACAACCCTGTTGTATTTTAATGACACAGATCCAGAATCCCACTCTGCTTTTCTCTTGTGTGTTTCTCTCCTTCACCCTCTGTCTCCTAAGCGTGGTCCAAAGGATTTTTACATATAAAAAAACGTACATAAGGGAAGTTTAGCTGACAGCCAGCAGGTCCTACACACCCTAAGAGAGGTATCAGGCCTATGGGACAATGTACTACAACCAAAACATCAAGGACACATTTGATTAATCAAAGTTGGTGCGTCCTCTTACAAACCCATTGGATTGGAGAGAAAGAGGCATTTCCCCTTCACTTTTTTCTCAGTCTTTGATCCTTCTCAACCTCCACTCCATTCACCTTTCCCTCCTCCTGCATCTGCCAGAAGCAATAAAAGCTGTGCCCAGCACAAATCCTCTCTTGACTTCCAGGTGTTTGGGAGTGGATCAGTGCTTAGCACTGACTTACCACCATTGACTCTCCACTGCTCATGTTTCTCATGACTGCAGCTGACAGTTTTTTGTGGTGACACTCTGGCTCAACAGGTGAAAAAACAAGCAGAGGTTGTACCCTGTGTATAACAAATATCTTGGCCAGTTATCATACAATCACTATAAAATGATATTCCTCTATTATTTCCCATTAGAAAAAAATAAAAAAAGAAGCTCACAGGATTATGTAGAGCTCCCAAAATACAGATACATTAGAGAGAAATCATTGTTGGAAAGACTACTTCACATGTTGTTTTGGATAAAGTATCTTCATCCTCTCTAAATTAAATGGTTTAATAACAAATAAATGTCATATTCTGCTACAGAGAATAGATATGAAGGTTCCTATGAAATTTCATGGACTGTGACCTATAAAATGTAGCAGAAAACTGCCTAGAGTGACAAAGACCAAGATGTTTTATTAAACACTGTGTCTGTGACTGGTATATATCCTTATCTGCCACTCTTCTGCTTGTGAATAAGGAGTAGTATTGATTATTTCATACTCTGCCATCTGAAAATCATTGTTTCTCTTATTTTTACTAATAGACTCCTCAGCAGAGTGAATGACTTTATAGTGCAGGCACAAGCCTGGTTTGTGGGAGCTCCCAGGAGGCACAGAGTTCCTCCTTCACCACCTGCAGTGAATTTTTTTGCTTTTTGGGAGGGCATGGCAGAAACTTCCACATCTATTACATCACTTATGCCTCATGTGCTATTGCTGACTGCTCTGGGCTGAAAGGGGATAGCAATCCTGAATAACACAAATGTCTTTTTGGTGATGCTGAATGAGAAAGGAATTTTGGATTTTAGTAGCTTGAGAAGCATCTCATATTTACAGTCAATTATGAATGATGGTATTACTGTCAGGGGAAGAGCTCAGCATGGATGGTGTCTGATCTCCAAAGTTCCTCTCTGTCTTTTGGTTGGCAATGTGGCCACACAAGTGGCTAAAGTCCAGCTTGTGTTTTGTTTAACTTTTTAACAATTTGGGTTACTTTAATTTTACTTTTTTTTTTCTTTCTTTTTTTTTTTTTTTTATTGCAAGGCTAGTAGCAGGAAGATCCAGCTAACAGAGTAAGAAAAAAACTAGCCACCCTAAGAGACATGTAACTGCTGTGCTAAAGGCTCAAAACTGAGAGCAGGCTTAGATTTGGTATGAGGAAGAAATTCTTCCCTGAGGGAGTGGTGAGGCCCTGGCTCAGGGTGCTGTGAAGCTGTGGCTGCCCCATCCCTGGAAGAGTTCCAGGCCAGGTTGGATGGGGCTTGGAGCCACCTGGGGTAGTGGAAACTGTCCCTGCCCATGGCAGGGGGTGGAACACGATGGTCTTTAGGGTCCCTCCCAACCCAAACTTTTCTATAATTCTACAGTAAATACCTGGGATTGGTGCTGGCTGCACTGATCTGGGTTGATGCCACACAGGGGCAGGGGGAAGTTCCAGTGCTGTCAAATTCATGAGCAGCTTTATGAGACCAGGCTGGGCTCAGCTGCAGCTCAAACTACTCAAGAACCAAGGTGACAGCGACACAGATCCACTGCGTCCCTTGGTGCCAGGATCCTTTGTCCTTTACAAACACAGAATGCAGCCTCAAACTCTTCTGTGCTTTCCGCTGCTCTCCTGGCACTGCTGAACAAATTCCCTGTTTACTGAGGTCTTTCTAAGGATTTTAAGGACACTGGTGACAGGTGACAGATTGCTCCAGCATTTTGGTGGCCACCACCAGCTCCAGTGGTTGTTTCCCACTGGTTTTCCCTGCACCTCCACCCCTCTCCAGTTTTCAGAAGGAGAATGCTTGGCAAGGTTTTTCTCTGCACAGCAGGTAAGCTTTTTTTTTTTTTTTTTTTGCTAGGAATAAACTGAAGTTATGTTCAGCAATGTCCTGTGGGAGAGAATTATCTTTGGAGACTGCTTGTGTCAGATGGCTGAAACACCTGATTATCGTGGCTTGTATTATTGATTGCTGTGCTCTGCATTGCTTCCAGATATGTGCAAGTTATTACACAGCTCAATACATCCAAAGTTAGGAAAAAAAAACCCTCAGCGAAGGCAAGTGACCTTGGTTTTTTTTCACCCCTCCTGGGAAGATATCTATACTGTCCTTTTCTCTCAGACTTGATATTAAATGTTTCCAGATTCCAGATACAGAACACATCATTGCCAGTTCTTCACAGCCTCAAACTTGTTCTAATTGCATCTGCCCTCCCTCCTTTTCCTCATTTTTTTTCAGCTAATTCATAATCTTAATAAGGATCCCAGTATCCAGCTGTGGATCAGCAGCAATATTTTCCTATGGAAGCCACCTACCAGCAGCAGCAGTCCTATAAAATTAAATCTGGTTACACAGCTTTGTCCAGAGCAACATAGGTAGGGAGATAATGTGTGAAAACTTCTTCCTCTGGCATAAGACCTTGCTTTGAGACCTCATGTACAGACTCAAGTTTGTGTGGACAGCAGAGAAAACCAAGGCAATGTAGCATTACACAGCACATATGACCCTACCCCTGTGTGCACAGATCCAGGATTAGGCTGTGAATTGCTGTGAGGTCCCATGTCCATGACTGCCACCACCTTCCTCCTCCCCTGCTTCTTGACCTCAGATGTCCCTGTCTGATGTCTTCCTGGTAGCATTTGCCTCTAAAGGTGATAGGCACAGGGCAGGAAAAGCTGTGCTGAGACTTCAGGGGGTGAAGGAAGGTGACCCCAAGTGCCTTGGATCACTGTGGGACAGAGCTTATCCTTTTCCAGGGAAGGAGGGAGACACTGGTGAAGCACAGCTAAAATCCTGCAGCTATGCAGTGCACCAAAACAACATTACAGATGTAGCAAGAGCAGCAATCACTAACTCACTGCTCCCTGCAGAAGGCTCCATCCAGAACCTCGTGACAGCCTGTGAGGTGACAGCTCTAAATAACCTCTGGTGCTGCAGGCATCAGTCACAGGAGACACGGATTTAAATGAACACAGACCAGCTGTGGGAGTCACCCACTGGAAAAAGACCTTTGCAAGCTGATGTTGAAGTAGTGTGAGCTCTGCAGGCACTTTTAGCTCCTTCCACGGGTATGAAGTTATTTGGGACAGCTACAGGAAAGTCAGGTGATTTGAAGCTTGGGAAAGAATTTTGTGCAAGCAGAGGGAATTGCCCGCATGCCATGATGGTCAGTGAAAAACTCAGCCCAAGCAAAGCCCTTGCAAAAGCTCAGAGCCCTTCCTTTCCAATGGTAACTCCTGCTTTTATGAGCTCCTCTGCATGACTGCAGAAACAGAGGCGGAAAATGAGAAGAGAGGCTACAACAAGAAGAGCACAAGAACTGAGAGGACATCCCAGCCACAGCGATGAGATTTGATGCAGAACATCTTGGCTTCATTCCCATCAGGCTCACCTGATTAGGGAGGGCATTAGGGATGATTTCCCTGTGCACATTCTCACATCACCCTTCTCCTCTCTCTGTTCCTTCCAGTTGCTCCCCAGAGCCAACACCATCCATGACAAAAGATACTCAAAGAGCCCCATGAAGCTCATGTGGAAGGGGAAAGACACCGATAAATTTGCTTTAGTGGAAGTTAAGGAGAAAAGTCTTAATGAGCAGGAAGAACAGGCTCAAATGTGGTTTTCCAATTACTGTTTCAGGTAAGTTACAACCAACCAAAGCAAGTAAATCTCACCCCTTGAAACAATTCCAAACTAGTGTGGAACAATTTCTAAACAAATCCTTCAGCCAGAGCTTGGAGAAAGCTCAGCTCTGGATTTACTGCATAGTGCTGGAATTACTCTAGGCAGGAGGTATTTCTTTCCAAAGCAAAGTGAGTTTATTCAAAGTATGGTCAGGTGTGGCACCACAAGACCAGGATTTCGATGAATTAAGCCACCCCATCTGAGAGTACATTTTGCAGGGAAAAAGATTAGCAGACCTTCTGGGGAAGTGATTACGAATCCCAGCATTGTTACTACAACTCAACCATCATATACAGAATTCCCCTCTAGGTAATAATTTCCCTTTCCACTGGTACAGCAGGGAAAAGATGGAAACTTGGCTTTCACCCCTCCAACTCCTTGTTGCAGAGCACTTTGGCACTGCAGCATTATAAAATGAGCCACACTCTCTTGAGCACTTTTCTGCTTTTTTCCTCCAACACAAACGATAAGGTTTCACATCTTACCATCAACACACATTCCAAATATGTCCCTGGAATTCTCCATCTTTTTTAGTCCCGCTCATTACCATAATTATGCTAAGTAAAAGGGAAAAGTCCCATCCTGCAGAAATTTGTGCTCGCTCAGAAGTGGGAAAAAAAGATTTTTAGACTCGTAGGAACAAGAAGTCTTCTAATGCAGTGATTTAATAATAAAATCAGCACAGAAACTCACTGATGCAGAGGGTGCAGAAAGAGTTCTTATAAATTATGGCCTAATGCTCCTTAACTATGATAATCTGTCAATCACCAAATGAAGAATAGAACAAACGCTTCTTTTTTCAGACTGTAAAGATCTTGGACACAAAGTCCTCTGTGGCATTGCTGCTCCAAGTTACACCAAGGCTGATTGGACTAATCATCTTTATAGTGCTGGAAGAAGTTTGGTCATTTTTGTCTGAGGTGAACATGCCAGAACAACTCAGGGGCATTAATCAGAGCACAACTCCAGGTCTGGGCAAAGAAATGAGGCCCATGCAAACACGCTGTGGCTCCAACCCCATCCAAAACTCACACCAACCCCCAAGAGCCCCCAGTCAGCCGGTATCAGGCATTTAACTGGTGAGCCTGCCCTAGCAGAGAATCACCCCATGCTGCCTCTGGAGTCAGGGGAGGGAAAATGGCAAAAGGTTCCATCTAGAACCCAAATCACTCCCTGAAGTGCTTCTTACCCGCTGCTGTGGGTGAAGTCACCCTCTAAGGTGACTTAGGCACCTTTTCTGGATGCTTTCAGATTTCTGCAAGAAAACTGGAGCTCAGTGCCAAGTGTACTCAAAGTGCAACAGGACTCAAAAAGAAAACAAACGGGTTTCCAGTCAATAAACAGATATAATGAAATAAAGTATATTTAAAAAAATGTGATTCCAACTATATCCACATAGAGCGACTCCAGGGATTATCTTAATGATTTTTTTTTTTAATCAAGACTCATACTTTCAGTAAGAGATAGGAGATAGAGCACATTTAATTTATTTACACAGGTAGGTAAAGGAGATTTCCTTTTAAAATCAAATTCTCTTTTTTAAGAGGAATCCATAGTCCCATGGTTAAGAAACTGCCCTCATGGCCAAAGAAGCACCAATGAATTTTTATAGCTGTTATTTGTCACAAAAATATATTATTCTGCTCTTTCACTATCAGAATATACAGAAAAATAATTTAAACTGTCTTCCACACTTATCTACAGTGTGTCCATGACTTTTTTTTTAGCAAGAGAAGCTCTGGGAATAGCAAAGAAATGAGAGAACTGAAAGTGCTCCCAGAGAGACTGAAATAAGGATATTGCTTCCATTGCTTTTTGAACAATTGTCAGTAAATAATTATTCATAGAGGGAAATATATGAGTATGTTGAGGGCCACTCACCACCACGAATGGTGGGCAAAGAATGAGATCTGATCCGTGGTGTGCAGATAATTGATTTCAAATTGCTCCATCAATTTACACCCACCTGGTACCTGGCCCTGGAGCAGCAGGAGGAAATCACTGCTGGAAATAATGGTTTGGGTTGGAAGGGATCCTAAAGATCATCTCATTTCAACCCCCCCTAGACCAGGCTCCCCTCAAAGGGGAAACTGAGGCACGAAGTCAGGTGTCCACCAACAGTCACACGAGAAAACTGCCAAGGGAAGCACTGCCATGGTTTGTCTCTCACACCCTGTTGTGTGACAGTGCTGCAGCAGAGGAACCATAAATATCCTGCTCATGAGAAACAACAGGTTAATTTTAGCAACTTCCAAATGCCAGGAACTCAGACTCCAGCTACTCTCTCATCTCCCTGCAGTTTGCATGCCTCTGCCTCCTTGCCAGAAGGTGCATTATGCTTAATGCCCCTTGTCTCCTTCTCAGCTTTCTAATGCACACTCAGAAGTGTTTACTAGACTAAAATCAATTATGATTAAACATCAAGGGAACTGGGAACTTGCTGGCCATCAACCCAAATCCAGAAGCCTCCTGCAAGGCAGCACTTCCTGATGTAATACCCAAAATTATCATCATGGTAGATGATACATTTGCAAAGCAACAGTGAGATAATGTTCCCACTGTTTACTTTCTGAGGAAAATAAAGGCACTAATGCTTTTTTTTTTTTCTAAATCCAGAACTCATGCGTGGGATGCTTTTAATTTCAAATTATTTATTGAGTGGGTGCTGACTTTTGCCAGATGCCAAGAGATTCTTGTGGAATTCAGGAGTACAATATTATGTGTGTGAAAGTCAGGTGGTTACCTGAAATAGCCAAAAATTACATGCAAAAATATACAGCTGGCATCAGCAAGTGACAACAGAGCAAGAGACAGCAGCTTTTTAAAATGCTTTTTTTAAACAGAGGGTCTTAAAGCCACAGGGAAGTGATTGCTCTTACTGTGCTCTGGCCTTTAGAGAGCACAGCTCTGTGTGCCCCTTCACTGCAGAAATATGTCTTCCTTGGGGATATTAGCATTTCCTACTTATTCTGCTCCTTTCTGAAACATGACACCAGCAGAAACAAATGCAGTGACTCACAGTGTGCATAATTTTTAATTTACCCACTGCATGCAACCTCACCTCAGCTTCAAAAATCTTTTCCAGCAGCACCAAGATTATTTAAATCACAAAATCTTTTGAAATAAATATTAAGCGACTCAGATCTGTATTTCCTTTATCAAGAAGAACCTTTGAGCATTCCTGCAGCCCAAATGCTGCTCCTGGGCAGCAACACCCTCATGAGTCAGAAGTGATGCTCCCTCCCCTCCAGCCTGGCAGAATGAGAAGGGTGAGCAGAGCACTCGGTGCCAGCAATTTAAACACGTTGTATTCTCCAGTGGGTGTCTGCAAGCTTTGGCAGAAGCCCCTGGCTTTGGCAGATGCTCCCTGGGACCTCTGCAAAGAAAATAAACAAACCAGCACAGGAGGAGGATGCAGCCCTTGCAGCCCAGTCCCACAGGGCAGCCTCGGTGCTTGGCATGCTTGCAGGCAGAGAGGTGGGAGACAGCATCAGGCTAAGTTAAAAAATGTTAAATTAACATTAAAATACTGGACTTGGTGAAATGTTTTTGGTCAGCCAGTGCTGCTGGCTCTGGTCACTGCCATGCTCCTCCACACAGCTCTCTGCAGGCAGAGTGGGGCTGGCTCAGAGGCAGCAAGAGGCAACTCAGCTCTTCATCGTGTTCCAGTCAGGGCTCTAAGGGGAACCCAGACTTTTCTTACAGCTTTTTGGCTGTTGTGGCAGCCTGTGCTTGTTACTGCCTGAATAAGATATTTCTCTCCAAGAAAAAGGACCTCTGGGGGATAGAGACACATCACTGCCAACTGCTGCACTTGGTTAGGGACCAAAACTGCTGGAGAAGGAACCTTTATCCATTAAAAGAACAGAAAGCACAGAGCCAAACATGCCGAGGCTAACTGTTTATTTCTCTTTGGCTGTCCTTTGGCGAACACCCAGACCTTGCCTTCAGTCTGCCTGAAGCCATGAGATTTCAGCCCCTCTCTGCACATCTGCAGCTCTGCCCAGGACTCAGCTGTGACAGCAGGGCTGGAGCTCTGTGCCTCTGTCCCCTCCTCCCCTTCCCGTCCCCCTAAATCCTGAACAACATTCTTCTCTCTTGTTCTGGCTTTCCTTGCTGACCTAACTTGACAACGTTAGTGAATTTAATCTCAAAACACTCAGGGATAGAGGGCAAAAAATATTTTTCCCAGGCTACCAATAAAGAACGGAGTTTCCAGGAGCTTAAATGGCTCAATGGGACATTTTGGTGACCAGAGGAAATTTAGAACACTATGATAAATTTGGGATATTAATGTAAGAATAAAGTCGAACTGCTGGAAGCAATATCTTATTGACAAAACTGCTAGAAAGCTGCAAAGGTAATAAACAAGGAATTGAGATGGATTACTGAGGATATGCTTTTGAATGTATTACTCAATGCCAGCTGTCGGATACCTTGTGAAGTCCTTACATGCTTGGGTAAAATACTGCACCTATAAATACCTTTCCTGAATGGGACTATTAATTAGAGCAACTGTGCTAAATGTGGTCAGTGACTTGTTATCAAAGCAGAAGTACTAGTGCAAATGTTAATTATTCTAATTGGCTCTTTCCAGTCTGTCTTTGTTGACACTGTAAAAAATGTATAGTTCATAGCTATGGCTACATATCACTGCTCTTTTCTCACTCCAGGCTTATTAAAAAAACATCTGATTTCTTCCTTTCAGTTATTGGTGGGGTCTTAAATACATAAGCATCTTGGCAAGCAGTTCAATACTCTGCATATCTCTAGTAAATCCTCAAAAAATATCTAAAATGGGGAATAAATATCTAACATGGGTAATGGGACCAGCTCACCAGAATGCATTCCTAGGGGATGCTTTCTGCTGTATCAAACAATTTCTGAATTATGAAATTACTGAAAAAAAATCTTACTTTAATTAGTGTTCTAAGTTGCTGTAGGCTGTAGGAGACATTCCTGAGAAAACCATGTTTATTCATCTAATGCTTAGAGATTATGTCATAATGTTTATTCCCAACATTTGTTACCAAATGCAAACTGCAAATGCTGCGGGTCAAAATGTCTTTGTCAGAAGTCCTAGGATTTCTTAAAAATGAAAGACATCACCTAAATACAGGGTATTTCTATTAAATGAAAGGCTTATGTAAGTATTTCCACACGGTCAACAGCATCCTTTTAAAAATAAAATATAAAAATAAAGAAAAAAACCCACTGTTCTTATAAAGTGGCAGTGGAAGTCTTTGTAACTTAAAAGACTTTTTTTAAGAATAAGCTTGAAAAGACTTGTTTTGGAGCTGAAAATCCTCTGTAAATAACTTAAGGATAGTTTGAGTTATTTTGAGCAGAATTTTAATTTTTGTGAAATGATGAAAGAACCAAAGGAGTATCTCAAAAGGCAGACTCTACTGAAGGAAAACAAACATGAAAACACTAATTATATGGACACAGGGAGTATTTCTACTACTCAAAAAAACAGAAAGAAAATTGGGATTCAGCTGCGACTCATTAACAACCTGTACTTTCAAAGCTTATTGATGTGTCCAGGGCAAATATTTCATGGAAATATTGAAATTTACAGTGAGGCTATGCAAAGCCAAAAATATAATCTCTGACTCAAACCCTCCCTCATTCAGCATTTCTCTGATCTCAATATTTTTTTTTGTCTCAGCTTGTTCAACTCTTCCATATCCACTATGAAATTCTGCAGTGAGTTTGTTAAAGTCCTGTTAAAGGGTTTTTTTTTTTCTTTACTTTCATCCTGCTCTATAACAACCATGAGGGAAGGAAATCTTATGTAATTTAAGATAATAATAGCTTCACTTGTTAAATATCAGACTGAGTATTTCTGGAAAAGCGTTGGAAAGTAACATCAGTAAATAGAGAAAATAGCAGGGTATAGAATTCTTATTAGTAATTAATTTGTCTCTTTCAAGACAGCTCCCTGAATGACGTGCAGGTAGCTGAAATGAAACACATTAATTGTGTTAATTTATAGCAGGATTTAATTCCGAGCCTTTGCCTTTCCAATTTTTTAACAGGTTAAAGTCCCAAAGAGAACCCACGGCCCCCTTAAACAAAACTTTGCCACCTCTGAACGACTTTGTTTACTGTGACATGAAAGAGGACTCTGCTAAGAGATATTTTTTCCCACACTATAATTCACGGATCAAGAGGAACAGAGTCCAGACTTCTGGACTTTTGGATGGACCCTTCCAGCTGGAACTTGACAGGGAAGCTCTGCAGAGGTGTGGAATGGAGGGATGGTCCTCTCAGGGACCACAGGCACACCCTCCCCATGGCCACACAGGGCTCTCAGGCTCTCCAGGATGAATTTGGACACATCCCAAGGGCTTGGACAGCTGGCACTGGATGCCCAGTGCTCCTGCCAGTCCAAGGTGGCACACACATGCTCCTGCCCAGGGCCCCCCAGACACCCCCAGGGTGCAGGAGCTGGTGGAGGCACCACAAACTCCATCAGTGCCACACTGCACTGAGATCTGGGTAATTGACCTCATGGGTCCCCACATAAAACAAATTTATCCACATGAGCTGTTTCATTTCCTGCAGGTCCCTTGTCATCCTTTCGTTACCTGCTGGTCTTTTCCAGTGAAACCACATTTTACTTAAGAGAGGTTATGAAGAGCAAATGCAGCCATCACTGAAGAAACAAGCCCAGCCTATGGGTGCACCAGACTTTGAGAGGGATCTTGCAGCAGTTTCTCATTTACACTGAATGAACTGACCTCCTCTTTGCTATATCATCAAAAATATTTTCTTTACCTGCATAGTATCTAATTTTTAATGTCTCTTTTTTTCTGCTGGATCTTATGCTGGTTTTCTAAAGAATTTCCTGTTTGCTGGAGTAAGGCAGAGATTCCTAAATCACTGAAAAATACAGTCTTGTTTACTTAACTTATGGATGATGCAAACAACATACACATACATCTACTTTTCAAATTTTCCTCTGGCTATTGAATTTGTACATTATTAGTGTCTTGTTAAGCTCTCTGTAAGTCTTTCAGAAAGAGTCACTTCAATCTGTGAGTTCTCCATGTTTTGGCTCCTAGCAGCGTTTGGGTCTGTGTTCAAATATTTGTGTTCTTCAAGTTCCAAGAAAAATCTTATCTGTCCCTATAATCACCCAAGGAGTTTTGCATAAAACAGCCTGTTATTTTCAGAACAAAGAGACAACATTTGGCAATCAGTTTCAACTGATAGATGCAGACCCTGGTTCAGTGGTTAGCTGCTGCCTGTATCCAAATCTGGAAGAAGCTGACATGGCAAGGGGAGCACAGGCATGGCACTGCTGAAATGACCCTTCTCCTCCTCACTGCATGAAATTTTGGTGAAAGCCAGTCTCCAATTTAGTACAATTAGCTCTCTAATGCAACATGAATTCCACCTCATAGACTTCAAACTCCTGTTTATTGCCCACATTGTTTTAAAGACCCACAGTTATGTGCCATGGTTAATAGGGACAGTAATTGGTGTAGCCATGAAACATCAACAGCTGTCCTTGTATCACCTACAGAGTGTCTTTCACTTGGAATGGGAGAAGAGACCAATTTCTATTAATTCAAATTAATTAATGGCCTTATGTATCCTGGTGTGGACATTCAGTAGATGCTTGTGAAGCAAAACAAAAGGGTGTGTGTCTAATTGTGGCTCATTCTGGGCTGATCCATTAACTGTTGTGTGTCTTCCCAAGAATGCACGTTCATTAACTCTACTTAATTGCTATTCAATTACCTTGAGTTATAATATGTCCCTAAACACCAGTGCAGACAGGCCCCCTGGAGATTTCACATACTTCAGCCATTAATTAAGCTATACTGTGTATTGTTGGTAACTGATTATATCTAGTTTTGAAATAATAACTTCACAGCTATGCTTAAACTGTTTCTTATTAGGATTTTTCAAATCTTCTATATGGGGTAATTGGAGTGATAACATTTCTTCCTTGCAATAAAGCACGCTTGGTTGTTGTTATTATTATTATTATTATTATTATTATCATTACTATTACTATTATTACTATTATTATTAATATTGCACTTGGCCAAAGATGTTCCATGTCATCATTTTTTTTAAACAACCCATTTATTAAGGTGGAAGGAACAGTTTGTACTTGACCTGATTATCTCAGGATGATACTCTCAGGATGAAAGACGTTTTGTAAATTTTAGGGTTTTTTTATTTCCTTTTCAAATGTTTTTAAGACTTTTTTTCGACAGCCTCTTTGTAGAAATTTCAAACCAGTACCTTGCCATTTCGTGTTTTGATATTTATAGCTTCTGCTAACTGAAAGGCAGCATAGCCAAAGCCTTTATTTTCACAAACTACAGCAATTCTTATAAACAATAGCAAGGAACAATTGACAAAGACCTTGGACAGCCATCACAGGAAGAAACAACACCTTTTGAATAATAAAGCACAGCAGCTAATGAGTAATATGCTGGCATCCCTCTCCAACACTGAAATGTATTTAAAATAAATAAAGTAATCAATACCTTCAGAATATTTGAAAAGGAGACAGAAGTTAGGGCCTTAGGGAGCAACTTCATAAAAAAAGAACTAATGTAATTTTTTTTTTAAATTTAACATAAACTCCACATTAAAGGTAAGAAAAAAGAATTAGAGCTAAGAGCGAAGACAAAGTTGTAGAAGACAAAGTTGTAGCAATAAATATTTTTAAAAGTAGTAAATTCTATTAGAATATATTTCTACTCAGCATTTCTTCCTTAAGCCCTTCCTGGGCACCTCTATCAGATGAAAAATGAATCATTGAGAACTTTTAAACTTGTTATATCCAACGAGCACCCTAAAGCTTCAGCTGTGTGCTGGGGATGGAAGGAGGGATCCCAACCCAACAGCTCCTCATCCAACTCACCCCATGAAAAGTTCTCTGCCCCAGAGGAGAATTTTATCACACCATCAACAAAGCAAAGATATCCTAAGCACCCATTCCCTCCTAAAATTCTTTAGCCCATGCCAAGAGAGAAGCTTTGCAGATTTTGAAAACTTGTTAAAGTTCTCAACTTCTAAACAAGTGAAACTGATTTTGGATATGTGTGTGTGTGTGTGTGTGTGTGTGTGTGTGTGTGTGTGTGGATGCCCACCCAACTGCTGCCAGAGCAGCTTGCAGCTCTCCTAGCTATGGTCCTTGTCAATCTGAGGAAAAATATTAAAATTTTGGTTTTGGTGTCCCCTGTTAACTGGGAAATGGGCAGAGGTGGCACCACTGGCTCTGAACTCATCTCAGCAGACCAGTGGTTCTCTGCTGGGCAACAGGAATAGAAAACACAGAAGAAAAACAAGTGAAGGACAAATGAAGCATTAAAATAGGCTGTTTTTCTGGGAGTATATTTAAAATAAAACAAAACACATATAAAAGTAGCAGCAGATTTCTTTGTTTCTGAATCACAGAACCATAATGTCAGTTGCTCTGATAACAGCCATTGAACCATGGAAAAATGAACTCTGCTTCTGCTCACTGGAGTGACACAAATCAGAAAGAAAACACAGCTCTTCCCTCCCCTGGGCCTCATTGCAAGAAGATGTAGAGAACTGGGGCAGGAGAAGATCCTGGATGCTGCAGAATGGGCTCCAGCCCCTGCTACCCCACCTCCCTTGCAGGGCACGGCTGCAGTGAGCAAGCAGAGACATCTCACCGAGCTCCAGGAGCTGGAGAAGTCCTGACTCCGAGAGTAGGGATGAGCCCCAGTCATGAAGGCCATGTTCAATCCCTTACATCCTCTACTTCCCAATGCCACTGATCTCAGGGCTCCCTTTTGCCAGCACACTTCCTTGCCCCCCTCCTCCTGGCTGGTGCAGTGATGAACAGTGGCAGCTCCGTGCCAAGAGGAAGAGCCGAGGCCAGGAGCGGCCGCAGCAGGGCTGTGCTGAGCTGCAGGACACAGGGCTGGCACTGCTAGAGCAGCCAAAAAGCAACAGCAGCTCACAGTGAATCCAACACAACACTCCCATCACCACCAGCTCTTGCCAATCTCTAATATCAGCATGAAAGAAGAGGAAAGTTTCCAGCTGTGCAAAGCCAATGAGCACCCTCCGCACTCCATGAGAGCCCCTTGGGAAGCTGGTGCTAAGGGACACCTGTCTCCTGAAAAATCTTTTCAGGGTCTCTGATCCCCTAAAACACAAAGGAAACCCCAGCTCCCTCTGCCAGAGCCCCAGAGCCATGCAGCACATCCACCCTCACAGTGTAGCAGGCCTCTCAGTGCAGTTCCCCCAGGAACAAATTCCCATTCAGGTCCCCCCAGTGACACAGTGGGAATTGTCCCAACGCCCCAGACCTGGCTCCCACATGCAACATGCATGGAGATGAACCTGCAAACCATCAGAAGCCACAGCCAAATCTACACATTTTTTCAGGTGCCTTCAGCTGAAACTCAAGCAATTAGTTAATATTCTCTTTCTCAAGATGATTCGTATGAATCTGAACAGAACCACATGCCATGATTGGTGCAAAGCATCAATATATTTCACTATATGGACCAAGAAACCAGTTTGGATTGCTCCAAACATCTCTCCAGGACTGCTTTGCCTGCATGTCCCAATTACATGGGTTCTGCTAACACCTCACAGTACAGCTGCATCATTTATTCATAAATATAAAAAAAAAAAATAATTGCATTTTCAAAGTCACGCATGATGTTGATTCATTTATCCCAAATTAAAAGCTTCATCTTCATCTCTCTTTCCCAAATTTAACTTTCAGCATTTTAATTGTTTCTTCCTTCATTGTTAGATCAGTATCAATCATCATCTTCAGTTACCAGAACTTGCATGTTCCTGAAAATTATGTTAAATTTAGATGCTAATGAAAACTGTTTATGCTGGTTAACCACAGAAATGAAACCTCTATTGTAATCCATAAAAACTGTTAGTTATAACAAGAAACCTTAATTTCTACCTCAATCTCCTTTCTACCATCTGCTCTCCTAGAAGACCAATTCCAGAAACTACGGACTAAACAAACAAACAATCAAAAAGGTAATTGTTAACTTGTCTTCACAGCACAACAGCCATTAAAAGAATTAAAATAGTCCCATTAACCATTAGACTGAAAATTATATTATAAAGCAAAGTACTCCACGAATGCCAGCACGTTTTAATATTCCTCCTCTCCAGACATTTTCCCAACCAACCAACCAAGCAACTACACACTCTATTTGGACATAAATAATTGGTCCATAACCCCCACTGAACACTCTCCATCCTCTTGGAAGGAATAAGATAAAAGACTTGCAGCCATTAAAAGAAATATATCAGATACAACCTACCACAGCAATAGGTGATAATTATTCTTTCATCTAAAGCACTACACAGTTAATGATACATAATTATTTAAGATATTTATGTTTCAAATAATATTTGCGCTGTCCAATCCCTCAGAACTGGGAAACACTGAGATTGCTCCCACATGTGTTGCTCCCAGATGTTTTTCTCGTGGGTCACCATGTGTCCTTGTACAATTACAGACACCATCATGTTCTGGGAAATGCTGCATCAATCAGCATCAACCTCCCTGTGTGGTGGCATGGAGAGAGCTAAAGGCAGCCAGTTTTGGGATCAAGGACCATATTTAAAAAGCACCCAAATGGTCTCATTCTCCAACTATAAACTGTCATTTGCACTGCTTATCTAAATCCAAAATCTAAATAGAATGTGGGGTTGGAGAAGGTTAAAATTGTAACAAGACTCTAATACAATGTTTTAATTATCTTCTGTGCTACCGCAGCCGTGAGATCTTAGAGAATCATCTTTCCTTTTTACTGGGTTTAGCTGAGATACAATCTGATAAGGTAATTCACTGTGTTTTACATCTTAACAGCTGAAAATCTGTATTTCTTGCTTTTTTTTTTTCTTAATGTGCCCCGAAAAGACACTCAGTGCATCTACAGTATGAACAAAATTGTTCAATTTGTGCCTTGCACATCGGTCAGGGCCCAAAGACGACCAAGGAAAATGAGACAAACCCAGCCATGCTACATCACTGCTACACCAAGTCCTGTGAAGGAAGGTAATGAGCTCACTCGAGCAATAATGTGATAGTGTGGCTTGTGCCATCTGGAATGCAGAAAGAACATCTCATTCCCTTCCTGCTTTCCCTTTCTGAGTCCTGAACTCCCCGTTCCCCCCGACAACGTACAGGAATACAGGGAGACAGTTTTGATCCCTGGTGCAAATCCCCTGACACACAGAGACAAAACCATGGATTTAAATATTTAAAAAATAGTTTAAAAATATTTTAAACATTTAAAAATAAATACATCATTCTCTTTATAATCTGGACAATTTAGTAAGGAGCTACTGCCTACCTCTTGACTGAGCTAATTCTCCACTTCAGTTATCTTATGCACTTCTTTAATGAATACACGTTCCTTTGATTAAATTAACATTTTTGTCTACCTAATTAGCCTGAAAAACCTGTGCTGAACCAATCTAAAAGTGACTTCATTACTGCTCATTGGTGCATGTTTGCTACCCATCACTGTCACCTCAACAGGTGAAGGATTAGGAGAACATTAACTCTGGCTTATTTGGTTTTCCACAGCCAATCCAAGCCTTCAATCGACCTGCTAGGACAGTGACAGATGTTTTAATTATGTGGCTTCATTCATTAATGCTCATTTGCCTGGCCAGCCAGGTTCATGGTTCTGAAGGACAGTTGAAACAGAAAATAATTAAAGTAACAAGCTTAATTACCTTCTTACATTTTATCCTTCGGCTCGTACTGCTCATGAGTAATGACAAATTGAAAACAGAAATAAAACCCAGTTTATCCAGACCAACGGGCTGGTAAGGACGCTCACCAGAAGATGCACCACTGCTTGTCTAGGAACATAAGCACAAGTTGCTTAACAGGCACTTCCTGTACATTGGTTAATGAAATCATACCAGAGCTAATGAATATATATAATTGGGTAGGCAGCTGCCACTAAAAAAAAGAAAAATGTTAGTGAAACCATCTTGCTAATTCAGTTTGCAGAGACAATTAGAGAAGGCCCTTGAAGACAATTCGACAGACCATGCTAATACTGTGACTATATTGATTATTTGCATGATGAGATCACATTGGTTTTTTCCTGACTGCTTTCCCATACAGACAACCCCCATCTGCCTCTAAAATGCTAAATAAATAAAAAATAAATAAAAAAAAATTTCAAGATAAATACGTTTAAAATACACTGTATTAAAACTCTTCTAAAACAGTGGCTGCCACAACTCAATCTGCTGGGATTGCACTCACCAGTCATCAGTTCCAATTCTATCTAATGTAGGGGTAAAAATCTGTATAAAATAAATTTTTTACCGAATAAATAAAATCTTTGGTGATAATTATTGAAATCTGCACTGCATATCTAGTATAAGGTCTTAGAAAACCCGTGCCAGTGAATCCATTCTAGAACAATATTTATCACAAATTCTCCAGCTGTTTTACCTTTTTGCTTTGCTCTTTCACTATCAGAACTTGCATCACTAAATGTCATGCTTCAATGAAAATATCTCTTCCTTCATCCTCTTCTAGAAAACCTTCAAAACATTAGAAAACTTCCATGTTGTTTTATGTGTGGCATTATATGAAATCCAACATCTGCATGGGGTGAGAAAGTGCCCCTGAGGATTTTTTTGAAAGATTCATTTGGTTTTCTCAGCATCACCTCAGACTATTTTTTCTCCCTAGTTCCCAGTAGTGAGTGAATATGAAAAAAAAAAAAAAAAAAAAAAAAACCAGAGGCAGAATGTTCAGAGCATGTTTTGTCAAGACCACGAGATATCACCCACCTGCAGCAGACAAGAAAAACTCACACCCAACTTACAAAAACTTTGGAGATGGAAAAGGATTTCCTCACATCATTTACCCTCCTGCCTAATAAAGAACCTAAACCAAAATTCAAGACTTCTGCAGTAAATTTTAGCAGCCTACAACTTTTTTCCAGCAACGATTTTTTAGAAAGCTCTGGATAAATAATAAATATTGATACATGCATTTTATCCCAGTCATGGCTTTTTCTTATCTTTTCAAAGAGATTTTTTTTTCCACAAAATATCCTGTGGAGACCATTTGGAGTTTGTTTTCATTTTCAGGCTCTGCTGAGCTAAGCATTTGATTCAGAGAAAATAACAGGTTTGAAAGGAAGACTTTGGGAAACTTAAAACATAACAGATGCTTATTTGCAGACATCTGATTTAAGTGAACTGAAAGCCCCAGTCTAAAGCCTGAAAACCATAAATGTCAGCCAGCTAGAACAGAATAATAACCACTTATTGATATGGATGCACCCAGCAGATAACAGAGTTCTGGGACCATAATATTCATATAACTGCTCAGTTTGCTGCTTCTGAGCTCTGCAATTACAATTGGCAATTCCAACCTTCATTTCTCAGTGCTGTGCAGATGGTTCATGGTCAAGGGACCTGCTCACTACCAGCTGGCAGATTTCATCCAGTATCAGGTGTGAGCTACTTAGCCTGGGATTAATATCCAAGGAAGCTCATCAGGGGCATTCCCAGGGCTGTATAAATGGCCAGCTGTAGGCACCTTGGGGATTTTCAGAAGAACCCACTGAATGCAAGCTGACAACTCTAAAGCTCTTCATCTTTGAAATCACAGAATCTGCGAGATCAAAATAAAGTCACCAGCAAAACCACTGTGAAATGTCAAAGCAGCCTGGATTGGGGTTTGGCTTTTCTGTGGGTCTATAATGAGGTGAGACTAAACACTAAAATAGCACTGAAGTTTGCAAAAGTCTGCTGAAAATCTGAAAAATTTAAGAACATTTGAAACAAAACCCTTGGCACCATAAATCAATCTAAATGCACAGAGACAAAACTGGGATTTTAATGACAACTGTAAAATTTCAGCATCAGGTCAGGCTTTTTTCATACTTTTCTCTTTACCTGGATAAGAAAAAAGGCACTCACAGCCCAAATCACTTGGATGGCATTTTGCTCTTAAGTTTGGGAGGAACAGTTTGTTCCCTGTGCTCTTGTCCTTTCAAACTCACATTACACCTTCACAAAACATGAGTCACCAAAGCATGAGGTGCACTATTCCAGTGAGGTGCTCAGATCAACTCCAGAGCCAAGGAAAATAAAAGCAGCTACCAAGAGCAATTCATCCTGCCCAAGTCAGATGCCTGCTATGGGATGTGCTCACTGAACTCTATCTTTGGATACCTGAAACTTGGCAAAGGAAATTTCAAATCAGTTGTGTAATATTCTTGATTCCTTAAGCCAATGGCCTATCCCAGTGGTGGTAACCCCACTTCATTTTCTTTTTGTGCTTCTAATTACTTTTCATTATATCTTCCAACTTGTCTGAGACATATTTTGAGAAATGTTGGCAGTTTGATTCTCCTGTGATTTCTTAAAATCATGGCTAAAAGCCCAATGTGACATTAATATATTTTAATTAAATTCATTACTCCATTAATTCAAAGTGATCTGAGATAGTCTAGAACATTTCTGCAGATCTCAGTGGAAATGTGGCTGAACATCTTTGAGCTGTGTGAGCTGACAGACATGGAGTTTGCCACGTGAGGTTGACAGGACACACAGCTTTTGTTATGGGCTGCATTTTTTGGTGGCAATACCCCAGAACTCCTGTACAATGCACCACATATATTTTGCTGGGCAACAAATTGGTCTCCAAAGCTTGATGAAACGATATGACAGCCTCACTGAAATTTTATACACATCTCTCAAGGAAATACGGATGCTTCATCTCTTAAAATAATCATTAAGTACAAACTTGGTATATTGAATACTCCCTGACCACTGAAGTGGTGTGGGCTGGGCAAGAGTACCAGTGAGTGACCACTGACCCAAAGGGGAGCCCCAGGGGGTGTGAGCCCTCTGAGGAACCTGGACCTTCAAAAGGTCATGTAAATGTTAAACCTGGGGAAAGCTAAGACTCTAGCATCAGTCACCAGAAAGAGAAAAATCAATTCTGTATAAAAAGCAGCTTATTCAAGTTAGTTGTGAAACAGAAGAATTTAATTACATCACTACATATTAAGAAAGGGTTGTTCCATCCTGTTGATTTTGGCAAGTCAGGCCACTGGGAGTTATTGAATGAGACAACAGCAGGAGAAAAAAGGAAGGATAGAAACATGAAAAGAAAGAGAAAAGGAGACAAGAAGCTGATAATGACACATTCTGTGAGTGGTCAGGAAAGCAAGAGAAGACAAATCACTCTATGGTCAGGGAAGTCAAGAGAAGAGATCAATAATAAAAATACCATGGGGCATGAGTCAGGAAGAAAAGCAATTCATAATGAAGGGAAGCATCATTAAAAACTTGGGTCAGGACTGACTGGGTGCTGTAAACTCTTGGACTTGCTCTGGCACTCCAGCACACCCATTTCTGGTGGTGTCACCCCACCTAACACAAAACTTTATGCTATAAGCTCAAAGCTGATAAGCAACCACCTTTAAAGGCAGCAGGGCGCTGCCCCACCTGCATGGCTCAGGTGCTGGCTTCTCCTATCAAGGCATGCCATCAGCAATGTAGAGCTAAAAAAGCTCTTCAGGATCATTTTGGCTGTTCTGTGACATTGATATTCATTTTTTCTGCCTCGCATTATAGCCTCACTTCTGAAGTTCGAGTAGTAAAAATAATATCCCATTGCCACAGGGCAAAAACTTTCATTCTACACTTATGTAGTGTATGTTTCCACAGTAAAGAAAGTTAGTGAAAAATGGGCTTGTTAAAGGGACTCCACTTAAAGTTAATGTTCCAAACTTTTTTTTAATGTGATGTGTAAAAGTGAAGTTTCACATCAGAATTTTATTAAGTAAGAGGAGTCGTGCCTCAAAACCCTGAGGACGCTGCAGGAATGTAAAAGTCCAGGCTTTTACATTACATACTAATTCTTTTTTTTTTCTTTCTTTCTCATTCATGGACTGCTTGAGGTAAATGGCTTCATGGAAAGTAAAAAGGAGAGGCTGACAGATATCACTGAAAAACACATCCAAATATTTCACTACCCATATTGACACAGGGAAGAGCTAAATCTCACATCATCTGGAGAGTCCATTTAATCTGCCAAAACCTCATTAGTAATTACATTCATTATTACCCCTGTCCCCAAAAGGCTATTATCTTTATTAAATAATTGATAGTTCTGCCTGTCCCTTTTCAAACGTTGCAGTCTAAACTTTTTGAGAGAAAAATCAGACTGGAAGTCTGAGTTTTGGGTGTTTGCAGCCAGAAAAACCCACATTTATGTCTGTGCAATAAAGACCTGGGCACACAGGTAACTCCTCACAGCCAAATGCATTGGTGAGGGTCTACTGAGACATTTCATCCTGCCTGCTCATATTTTTTAGTGTCTGGTAAGAGTTTGGTAACTATAATGAGTATTCTGCAGTTAAACAGGGTTAACCTAACATGAATTCTCTTGCATTTGTGGTGGACAGGATCTACTCAGCTGCACAGAATATTCCTTGGGCTTTGCTCACACATGGAAATTCCTGAAGATATGGCTGAGGGCTTTGTAGGGGAACATCCAGACTGCCTCAGGTGGGCTTTATCAGCAGTGGGGCACCTAAAGAAAGTCTCACCTTCACCAGCTCAACACAATTCCCTGAGGCTGGGAACAGACTCATACACCCACATTCTGCCTCTGACAAGAGGGATGTTATGTGCTCTTTGTAAATGCACACATTTCTTCTGTTTTCACAACTAACCAAAACCATTTCCCTTTAGAAATCATGTGCTTTTATGCTGTTCAATACAGAAGCATTCCCATATTTAAGCTGATCTGGATGAGCAACAGTAATAGTCATGTTTTCAAGTTTTGCTTCAGTACTTGCACCTCCAGCAGCAGAGATAACGCACATGGCATCACAAAACCCACCAAAACGACAGCAACATCAAAATTTCAAAGTTATTTAGACTGAGGAATTACTTCTGCTCCTGGCTGAAGTTTCAGAAAGAAGTAAAATTTGTGAATAAGTATTTGTGTATCTGCCTGGGCACTCTTGAGTGCCACCTCTGCAACTCAGGGGAGGGATGTGTGACCTGCAAGTAGAGCCTGGGGTAGGCAGGTTGGGGCAGGGGACACATTGCCCCACTGTGGACAATTGCCCCATTGGACACTGTTGCCTTGCTGAGGGCCTCGAATTGTCCACAGTCTTATTTTCAAACTCACCAAATATGTAAGCACAAGAAAATGCTTTGGGCTTTTCATGTACTGTGAAATTCGCACACGCTACAAAAATGAATCCCCATTTCTCCTTCTGTGCTCACTGCACTTTACAGTTCAAAACTTTGAGTCCTTAATCAGTTCAGCCAAAACTTATTTATTCAGCATAGGGTTTTTTTCAGATTTTGACTCAAGTAATACAAAAGAAGACCTCCTAAGCCACACAGAGACAGTGTTTCACTCTAGACTCCCCTTCCTGCTTTTATGCAGCTTTATAAAGAAGTCTGTCCTCCTCCCTTTTTGAAAGAAAAACCGTTCATAGTTTTCATAAAGGAGTTGAGAGTATTTAATAATTGCCCATCTCCAAAGGCATGATTAACTACTATCATTTATAGAGCTTCTGGATAATATTTACATGTTCTCAGCTCCCACTGGTGACCTCTCTTTCCCTACTAACAGTACCCCTCAGTTCCCATACTTTCAAAAGTAAATATTTTTACTTTCTTTCTTTATAAGCACACTGGACTCATTAATCCCTTTAGAATCCAGTGCATTCATTTCTCTGGGTATAAAGGATGTCTTCACCTGCACAGAATATTTTCAATGTACCCTGAATTGCAGGAAAAGCTCCAAGTTTGCAGAACACGTTGAGCACCTGAGCGAGTCCGACCCTCGCCTCTTCCTCCTGTGCTGCAATTCAAGCTTCTCCCTTTTGTCCTTCCAACAATAATCCCAGAGATCAGACAGTCTGTGGGACCAACTAACAATCCCTCAACACGGTGATGGGCTGAATAACAGTGACACATGTTTCTGGAAGCTGATAATGAACCCTTTTGTAATTCACACTGAGAGAGACAGCACTTAAACACAGCGACCACATGTATAAGAGAAGGATCCACATCCAAACCCATTTCATGCATTTTAACAAACAATTAGAAAGAAAATATGTCTAAGATTGAAAGGAAAAAAAAAAAGGAAAGTGGGCACAAGATGGAAAAGGTGTGATTTATTTTCATGTTTCACTTCAGGTATTTTTAGGTATTTAAGACTGAGCCATAAGATGAAGACTCTGTTCCTGCCTGTTTTTTAACATTGCTAAGCTCATCACACCTGGCAGAACATTTCCTAAAGGTTGCCAAAATCTGAAATCAATTTGTGGAAGAAACAATAATCAGCCATTAATTGATTTTTGATTCCCTATTCATCCCAATCAAATCCAACAAAGTGCTCTCATAAATCCATGACTGATATTCACAGTCACTCTATCATGTTTGTCCTTCCTTGCAGGATGGAGCACAAAAGCCTGTCAAGGAAAAGCCACAGTAATTCTGTGGGATGCCACCAAGCAGGTGCTACAAACTGACACCATGAGGGGTTTCCTTTGGCTTGATTTAAGGATTTCATGACAAAAATGGGCATATCTGTTCACAGCTGTATCTGTAACTGAAGCTGCTATATTTGCATGCTTGGCTGTGGATGAGGGAAACTTTCTCCCTCCTTGAAAGCCACAGTTCAAAAATCTAAACATCTAAGGAACAACTAAACCTAGTGCTAGCCTTAGACAGGTCTACAACACGTACAAAACACCCTTTGCATACATTAGTCCTGAGCAGGACTGCTGGGTACCCACCCAGGACCCCCAGAGCAGGCACTGACAATTCCTGACACACTCTGCTGATGCCTCAGGTTTTTGTTTTATATCAGATTTGGATCCTTGGTCCCCAGCTAGAGCTGGAATTGTTTTGTCTCCCTGCTCTGTGAAGAGAGCTCACCATCCCCTAATATGAAGCTCAGACCCACACACTAAAGCAGCACAGAATCTGAAAAATATAACAGCTAAAACCTGAGGCATCACTGCAATCAGCAGTGTTTCACAGAATTCACAGAATTCACAGGATGACGAGGCTGGAAGAGACCTTAAAGAGCATCGAGTCCAACCCAGAGCTTTTCTGCATGGATTGTCTGACACCTTCCAAGGTAAAGCCCAGCTCCAGACCAACACTGATGGTGCCTCCCTGCATCTCTCTGCAGCTGGTTTCTTCCTCCTGCTCTCTTGAAGCAAAGCACAACAGCCCAGCCAATATTTGGGAGTGAAGAGAATCTGCAAAATGACAACTTGGCTGGTGATCCTCCCCTCAAATCTCTCAGACCTCCAGCTTATCGAAATCTGACTTCTCCAGAACAACCTCCAAAACGTGACTAATAGGCTGATTCTCCTCCAACAATATCTATCTTGGTTCCTGCTGTAAAATAATCAATTACATAAATGGAATTATTTATACAGAATACAAAAGTAGTTCGGCTTTGGTGGAAGTAATATGCTTATCAGATGGATTAAGATCTAATAGGCTTTTCTCTCTCAAAGTATAGCTGCTCCTGATAGTCTATCAACCCTCTTATGTAAATTACTTTGCTCTTGACAACATAAATTAGATGAAAGAACTGTATTTTGTTTACAGATTTCAAGTAACAGGATTTTAAATGTATTTTAAAACTGTGCCAGTACAACCAAAAACTGTGTTTATGAACTGAAATTGCCTTAGCTTATTGCAACTAATGAAACGAAAGTGAACTCTGCATACTTTTTGTTAATATGGTGACTCCATGAAAATCAAATATTTATGTCTTTGGTCTAGACGAATTAATATACAATTTCTCTACCACGGGGAAAAAAAAAAAGCCAATGTCTTCCTTAATGGGTGGCTTAATGGAGTATCTTATTTCTCTAGGCTCAGCTCAGAAGAGCTAGGGGCTGCACAAGGGTTCAGGACAATGGCAAAAGGGAGAGGAAAGCAGGAGCTGATGCCTGGAGCCAGCCTGGGAACACCACCAGCACACGAGGATGCCAATGTTAGCTCTTCATGGAGACTGCACAGTCGATTGCTGCTCCAGGAAAACTTGATCAGCAACACATTTAAGAACATTTACTCAGATTTCTAGGAGCTGTGTTTGACTCCTCTCACCTCTTTCCTTCGGGAAGATGGTAGAGGAGCCCTTGTACTGCACTTGAAATAAGAGGAAATGTGCCTTTGGAGTTCCATTAGAAGTCCTAAAGGCTTTCTTTGGAATATCTTTATTATACACAGCTCTAAAAAATCATTTTTTAAAATGCATGCAATAAGTAGAAGCAGTAGCTTACTTAATATATTTAGTATATTTAGCTATATGGAAATGATATCAAACAAAGCAAAACTTTGGACTTAGATTGATTTAAAATATAGGAAAAGACAGAGATTTGGGCATTTGTAGATTAATTTTTTAAACCTGGGTAACACAGCACAAAAGCAGTTTGGCTCAATATGCCCATTTCACAGCTCTGGACTAATTAATATCAAGTAAATTACAGTTGGCCTAGAGCTTGGATAAGCAAAACATAACAACACACACTAAAACAAGTCTTAAATAATTTTGCCAAAGCCCAGATGATTTTCGCTGTGAGATGCAAATAAGCATTTTTGCCAGAAGAGAACAAATAATTTATGATGCTATTTAAAAGCTGGTAACTGCTTCTCTTATCTGAAAAAAAAATAATAAAAAAAGGGAAAGAACCAAGTCCCTGGCTTGATTATGATTCACTGTGTGTGTCAGTCCTCTGCATCAAGGGAGTGAGAGCATCCTTTTATCTGTGTTATTCGTCAGGACAGATTGAATAATGACAAGTGGAGTGCCGAGCAGAGTTTACTCACAGATTGGTTAACATCATTTTGTTCCCAGAACAAGTCTCACTGGCCCTTATCAGGAGTCTCCCAGAATTGTTTGAAAGTTACAGACAGCACACCAAGAAAATTAATTTCCCTGTCTCCCTCCCAGTGTTGTCCAAATCCTGTTACCCTTATTCACACACAGCAATTCAACGATCTGAGCACGCAGGGCTGCTGCATTTCTGCTTAGTCTCACTAAATCCAGTAACATATAATTTCCAGAGACCCATGCAGGGTTCCTTTCCCATTAGGCTTGCAGAAGAAGTTTTCTTTTACTCACACATATTTTATTGCTGTTTGCTCTGAATTCAGTGGCAGCAATTATGAGTTTTGCTCACCAACAAACTACAACATTGGGAGGATTTTAACAGAAACATGGTTCAAGCAGCAGCTGTTTGGCCCCAAGAGTGTGGAGTTCCTCCACTGCTGAAGGAGCCACGCCAGCAGAGATGCCACTTCTGATTTACAGCAAGAAACACACCAGGGATGTTTTTATGCCTTGGGAAATCCAATGCTCCAATATTCAAAGAATATAGATTTTCTCAGCACGCTACCAGAATCAGGAAAAATATATGGGACTGTATTTTTCAATGTATTACTCTTTTAAGTCTGCCCTGAGATTTCAGCTTTATGAATGGATCCAAAAGAAATGATACAATGGGAAGTTGCTTGTACAATGCTGACTGGGAATATGAATTCAGGGAGAAAATTAACAGATTAAAAAAGCGCCACCAAGATGCTCTAACTCAAATAAGGGTGGGTGCAACTTTTAGTGCCAGTTTCCTACAAGAAACATTGGCTGTCTGATTGCACCCTGCATGGCTGCATGAGCAACTGTGGGTCTGTGCCATGAATTTTTAAACATATATTACCTTTTTTAATCAAACTCAGTGAAGATGATGCTGATGATTTCATTTACCTTCTGCTTTAGTGGAGACCTCAGCATGCAGTAATGTACCGAAGAAAACAAATCTATGGTTTGAGCTTTACACTTGTTTTCAAACAAATTTCTGGTGTTTTACCTCACATCAACATCTGTGAAAGCTGCCCAAAACTGCTCCCAGCAGCATGGGCACAAATGAGAGGTTTTTCCACCCTTCTGAGTAATCTCAGTGCTGGGACTTGTTTAGAGATCCTGCCTGTGGCTGCTTGCAGTCATTCCAATCCTCAGGGAAGCTTTGCACTGAAGCCTCACATTCCCAGTGGCTCCGACTCAGACACACAGGTCCCATTCCACAGGGACTCGTGGGGCCATCACTACACCAGGTTTCTGTTCCACACCCAGCACAGCCAATTCCATCCCTGCAGCAGAGCCGTGCTCAGAGGTGCTGCTCTGCACCAAGGCAATGCCGAGCTGTCACCTCCTGCCCCCACGCCCAGCCACCCCTGCCCCGCTCCTGGCAAACCAGTCAGGATTTCCAAAGCCTGCTCCTCAATGTCCTCAAGCCAGTTGGGATCCCTGCAGCAGAACCAGGAGAAGGAACCATGGTTTGTACATTTCTGACAGGACATGCAAGAAATCTTCAAAGGGTGAATTTCCCAGATCTCCCAGCTCATCACTTCTGACCACTGTGTCCCCTTCCCTAGGAGCTGTCACTGTCGATCCATGCTTCAAATCAACCCACAGCTTGTCATGAACTAATTCAACACTCAGTTTTAATTCCACCACATTTGAAAACTTGCTGTTTGGTTGTTTTTTTCTTAAATGTATAGACTAGAGGCAGTCATATTAAATAAAATTTATAGTACTTTCCTGAGGAGAAGTGAAAAACACTGAGGTTACAGACCTCTCCAGGATGCATGCTGAACAGATGTTTTCAATGTCTGCATTCTGAACTGAAATTAAAGGACACAAATATCTATGGCTTTAAGATCTCTGCCAACAGCTCGTTAATACTAACAAATGGCATCTAATGATGCCTCAAAATGGGTGATTTTTCTAACTCTCCTTTTTGGGAAACAAGATTTAACCAGCTAAACAAAATAAAAGAGAGAGAAGTGAAAAAATATCAAATAATAAAATCAAGAACTTAAAACAGGATCTTAAAGTCCCAGCTACAAAGCCTGACAGCCACGCAGAAGTCTGACAGCAGAGATAGGGTTTAATATTCTCTTATGTGAGAGAGCTTTGAATCTCATTTAATTTTATCAGATTTAGAATCATTTGCTAGGGTCCAGACAGCCAACTAGTGTAAATCAGTTGAGCTCCATTAACTTCTACGGAATTACAGTTTCCAATTTACATCAGCTGAGAACCTTGCTGTTATGCTACTATTATTAGCTGCTATTTATAATGCAATAATACCTACAGCAATCATCTTAAACATGTGGCTCAACAGGTTCTTTGGCATTGTCCTGCAGGCTCTGGAAGACTCTGCTCCTCCGGGCCATGTTGCCCAGAAGAGCAAAATTTTCTGTGTTGTACTACTTGCTCCACAGTCAAACAAATGGACTGCTGAGGATGGAGTCCACTGGTTAATTCTGAAATGTGAGCCTAGGTTTGCTGTGATATACAAATATAATGATTACAGACCTAATAGTAACAATAATCTATTTTAATATATAAAAGTTGTCCCTTCCAAAAAAATCTCATAGTGGTGATATGCCAGGGATTGGGAAGGAGAAAACAGGGCCAGAGGATGACATGAGGTCATTTCCTAGTTTTAAACAGAAGTTCTGAAGTTGTGCATTGCTCTCCTGCAACACAGAGTGAAGGCAGTCCCCAATCCCAAAGCTGAACCCCCCTTTCAGAGATAAACCAGATTTTTCTGAGAGGTTTGGCACTGTCCTGTGCCCACACCAAGGCAGTGTGGGAGGATGGACACTGCGATGCTCAGATCTGCTGTGACCAGGAAGGGGTACACAAAGAGACACCAAAGAAAAGGTAATTCCCATTAGCAAATGCAGCATGAGGCCCACATCTCACGGGACAATCAGAACTTTGCAGCTTTCCTATTCAAAGCAGCCTCTGTTCACTCTCTGGCTGCCTCCCTTTTTTGAAGCTGAACTTGCCTTAAGTTCAAGGGCTCCAAAAGAGAAATCCTGTGCAGATCTTTCTCTTTTTTCTCATGAACTCCTACTCAGTAGACTTCTATCTCACAAAGTGCTCCAGCTTATGCAAAGTTTCTCTGAAGCAAACGGGAGCATTCACACCCCTGAAGTGCAGAGCTTGGCTGGATCAGGGTGGCAGCTTCCTTCTCACCAGGCTCTGAGGCACACAGGTCGCTGTTAAATATAGAAAACCCTCTGTTCAATGATTTTTTTTTCCTCCTAGACTATCACTGGCTGCCAGGTTTCACAGCAGTGCTGTCCACAGGCTGCCACTGCTTGTCCCCAGTGAGATACATGGTGGGTGCTGGCAGAGGAGTAAGACAGATCATCTCTGAACACATAAATATTATGAAAAAGTTTCCCATTAGCACCCAATAACTGTTACTTGCTTCCAGCAAATACCACATTAGAACATCTTATTCTGCCCCTGTCAATAATCTGGCTGAGTACAAATCCTGAGCTGTTTGCTGGGTTTGCTGCTCTCTGGGAGGATGATTGAGAGCTCTGTATAGACTGATCAAGCAACCCATTAATATTTCACAGCTGGGCTTGGGCTGACTGGCAGCAATTATTGCACAGATTACTTTTTCATTTGAAGTGCAGCTGGTCATCCATTACTTTCTCCACGGCTTTGAAGCTCCAATAATTCCAATTATTTTTATCAACAGGAGACAGGTAAACTGGCTCTATGGAAATCTTCCCTGACATGGGCACTGAGTAGGTGACTCAGCCCACCTCCATTACAAATCCACTTGTGAGAGATGTTTGCGTACAGTGGCAAACTCCCTGATTTTCCAATCTAGAACGCAGTGTGTATTACTGCTGTAAAAGCCTTTCGCTGTAGCCTAAGCTGAAAGCTGACAGTCACCAAGCTTTCCTTGTGTGCTCAAACCTTTAGACAGGGCTGGACCATCAACTGGTTTCCAGTAATGAAGGTATTGGTCAAATCTCTGAGTGGTATCCTTCAAAAAT
Source organism: Anomalospiza imberbis (assembly GCF_031753505.1). Taxonomy (NCBI): domain Eukaryota; kingdom Metazoa; phylum Chordata; class Aves; order Passeriformes; family Viduidae; genus Anomalospiza; species Anomalospiza imberbis. The sequence continues at coordinate 13,924,079 of NC_089695.1, read as the reverse complement.
AAAGCCTTGCAGTGCCACAGGGCCACAATGGTCAATCTCATCCCTGAAGGCTGTTCAGCCACGTTCCACAGCCCTGGCAGAACCACTGGGATTGAGCTCCTGGAGAGCTGGATGTGGCTGAAGGGACACAAGGGCGTGTCCCACCTGGAGAGCACCTGCGGAATGCAGGTACTGAGGCACTGGATGGTTCTCTCCAGGCATCACAGTGGGGATTTTCTGCACTGCTCAGAGCAAAGGAAGCCTCTCTCGAGCTCTCACACACTTCTTGCCAGCTCTCTCCTTGTATACAGCACCACAGCTCGAAACCTGCAGCAGCCTGAACGCTGAAAATTGTACGGACAGGAAGGGTTCAAAACTGGCAATTGGATCTAGTCTGCAAGTATGCATTTAATCTTGGAAACATTACCTGGATTGAACCTGACTGCTGAAGAGTTATTCTCCCCTGCTTGACTGGAAGGTCACAGACATCCCTGATATTAACAGCCTGGCAGAAGTCAAGGCTCTGTGTGGATGGACTGCTCTCTCCCCATTCCTCATCTGCCCAGAACTTGCTGCTCCACTTGCTCAGCAAGTGGGCACTTTGAATAATGTGGGAAAACACCACTTATGTATTCATAGGGCTCCTCTGTCTCACTGCTGCAGCACTGCCAACTTTCCTTCAGGACAGAATTTTATTCTGCACCTATTTTTCTTAATCTGAAGGTCTGTCTAAAAGGTCTGCTCTACAAAATGATAGTTCTGGTGCTCACTGCTCTGCTCTAATAGAAGCTACATTTACTTCATTTCAGTGGGAGTGAGATTGCTTCTCTTTGACTCAGTGGGAGGGAAACTTGTGTGATTTTTTTCAAGTTGTTGCTTGAGCATGTGCACTGCAGCAGCTTCTCTTACATTAGGCTAATAGGATTAACAAAGTGAGGCTGTAGGGCTCTTCCTTCCCCCATTATCCCCATCAAGGTCTTTCTTCTCTCCAGTGCCACCCACCAGGGATGAAGTGATGGAATGTGTGTGTGAAGTGCACGCTGCTGTCTGCATTTCTCAGCCTTTCTTCCTGCTCTACTCCCAGCACAACTCCACGCTCCACTAGAAACACGGAGGCCCTGAGACTTCAGAGCAAGAGGAAGCCCAAAGGCAGATGCAGAGAGGTACATTTGGGAAATTCTCCTCCACAGACTGCACTGCAGCTCCTGCCTCAAGCCTACACTGCTGACAATCCTCAGGACTGCTGCTGCTTTCCCCCAGTGTGAGTCTGCACACTCCCACACAGCATCGTGCGCAGCGATTCCTCCCCAGAGCGGGGAGGCAGCAGCCAGCAGCAAATCCCAGATTTCTGAGCATGCTTGTGAATGCTGCACTGGATCTCCCCTCTCAAGGAGCCACCTGCAAGGCTGAAAACCCAGCTCTGCCCAAGGAACAGCCCCACCTGAAAGCCAGGCTTCCTTCTGAAGGCACAGAGATTGTCCCCACATGGTGCATTCATCTAAAACACTTGGAAAACACGATTAAAACTCCTTATTTCAGCTCACTGAGTATGAAATACATGCATAATATCCAAGAAAGTTACCAGAAGATAATTTTACTGCTATAATAGCCCATCTTACTATGTCCCTGAAGACACACTCCACGATCCACCAAGCACAGGAGTGTTCCAGTGGGTATCTCTGCATTGCTGCTTCAAAAAAAGTTTAAGAAAAGGAGTTCTGGGAGCTGCAGGACATGTGGCCACACTCGCCTCCTGGCCATGCAGGGGCCTCCCTGGCGATGTGCAGACTCTCACGCAGCAAGCCTTACCGAGTACAGCTGCTGCCATCCCACAATGCCTGCCAGCATCCCAAACCACCTGGCCTGCTCAGATCCCTGTGGTCCCCCCAACTCCAGGCGAGGCTCCCCAGGCATGGCCTCGGGCTGAGCTGCCAAACTCACTGTCGGGAAGGGCAACAGGCTTTGCTTTGGGAGCTGTAAATCCCCCTGTGTGCCCTGCTCTGTCTGGAGACCTGGGGCAATCAAATATTTAATGTATTGAGTGAGAGAACTCCCTGCTAAGAGGAAGAGCAATTAAAGACCTGCTGACTCATCAGATATCAAAGGGGAAGTGACACAGCAGGGAATAGAAACATTCTGGAGGAGCCAGACGTCTGCACTGGGCCAGGAATTCCCATTAACAGCATCCCAAACAAGCTGGGAACAATGTTTGTTTAAACTCCCCAGCGGGGAGCTGCATCACCAAGAGGGGAAAAACCAAAGGAAAATGGGTATTTTGAAATTTATAAAGAATTCGTCTTCTATTCTGCAATAAAAATGTCAGAAGATGGCAGTGTTATGGTCCTGGATGCCTGCAAGCTGACTGTGCAGCCTGAGGAGCAATGTGGATATTTTGGAAAATATCCTTTCAGCTTTTTCTGCAAGCCAACTGTGCATGGGCATATGTTTTATTAGGGGGCCACTCCTGGTATTTCTGCTTGGCATTTTTTCCTGCATGTGCTGCTTGCTGGCCCTGAACCAAAGCCCTGGATAAAGGAAGGTGAGTGTGAGTCTGGTCCAGGGACTGGATCTTCAGGTCACCTCTGATTTTGCCTGAGCAGAAGGCAGTGTGTGCAGCTGCTGGATCTGTGTGCTGATAATACTCAGGGAAAAGGATTATAAGGCAAAACTCAGTTCCAATAAACTCATCCATGAATTAGGAAAAGCCAAACTGAACATTAATATCCATGTGAGCAAGGCTGCTGTGAGTACCCAGGTCCGTAAGTGCCTGTGTGAAGTGACTTGGAATTTTCTGTGATTCACTGTCAGGAGACATTAAAAATCTATGAAATTGAGAAGTTCCTAAAGCTGACAATGCTGAAGGGATTTCTACAACATAACTGCCCATCCTTTCAGACAAACACGTGGCATTGCTCACTGGTCTGCAGCACAAGACTGGACAGCAGTCCAAACCTTTGTGACTGCCAGACAGGTTTGGCACCTTCACTGCTGCAAAACCACACTTAAACCCAAGGAACTGCAGTCAGCACAGGACTGGTGCCTTACAGCTGACCAGCTGTTCCTCTGGGAAATCACCTTTGACATCACTGAATGTTTACCTCTCCAAATGTCATAGCCAAAGACAAATAAACTTTCCCTCTGCAATGTCAAAAGTGCAATTTGAAAACCACAAGAGCTGGCCAAAGCTGCTGTTGCTCTCTGCGCCAGAATGTTCCTCTGCTTCCTTCACCACAGACCTGCCTGCCTGGTGTCCTGCAAATATGCCCTCAAAATTACCCACTTGTAGAGATAACATCCTGATTTCTCTGCCTGAAGGTCACTCAAGTGAATCTGTGTCCCTCACTTGAGGTGCTCAGCTTGGCTAACCGTAAAGCAAAGTGCCCTTTAAGTGTATATCACTTTAGCCCTAAAAGACCTAATCATTAACAATTTAAAGCCAAAAGGAATTTAAGTGAGTTAGACATCCTGTAATAGGCCTTTTGACTAGGGCCATTAGGAACATTTTGGTTCCGTTCAGCCATAATTTATCATCCTGAATGGAATTTACCTGAAAGGCAAGCAGTGCCTTCAGCTCTTTGAGCTATTCTCTTACAAAAAAAAAAAAAAAAAAAAAAAAAAAAAAAAAAAAAAAAAAAAAAAAAGAGGGAAAATCCATTCAGCTTTTATGATTTCCTAAATACCTTAAGGTTATGAATACCAGATAGCTTCTAGCTAGGCATTTACTGTGTCTGTAATAGCCAAAACCTATCCAAAATCTCCTGAGGCTAAATACTGCGGAGAGAGAGAAAAAAAGTAATCATTTTCTATTCCAGTGCCTGGCAGGAGAAACCTGCTGAAAGAAGGTTAAACCAGTGTAGAGTGGTTTACCTCACCATTTAATTATCACAGCTTGGGCAGCTCCTCACCCAACAGGCAGCTTTGCTGATCAGGGCACCCACAAAACAGCAGAGCTACCCTGGAACCTCCGCAGAGCATCGCCCGACACCAATGCACACCTGGACAGAGATGGTAAATTAAGAAACGGGCACAGCTTAGCTATTAAACAGCAACAGGGCCATAAAATAAGACATTTCAGCAACTATATGTGATTTTTAGGCTGGTGCCAACTTACAGTGATGCTCCAGTTATTCTGTGGAATAGAAAGTCTGACAGCCTCTATAAACATGGCTCATTTTTATATGGGAAATGTATAAAAATGCTGATGCATTGTACTGTTGTATATAAACATGAAAAATAGCAAAGGTAAGCCAGAAAAGGTTCAAGTCCTTCAGAATTTAATAGAAAAAATATCCAACCATCTCTCTGAGTGATTACAGAAAAATTATATCCCTATCAAAGAACTGTGAAAGGTAACAGAAAGCTGCTGGGATGGACATGTTCTCTGCTTAATTTAGTAGATTTTGAATGTCATTTCTACCAAATTGTAGTCACTCCATTATTCTTCAGTTTTCAAGATTTTTTTCCTATATAGACAAGTATGGAAAGGCTATGAAATACCTAAAATATTTCTCCAAATACCAGAATATAAAAATACCATATTCTCACCTTACACTGCTAATACTGACATGTATTGCTTCTCCTTCCTACCCACAACAGAAAAACAGCATGGCACCAGATTTCTTTAACACTTCACTTCAACTGCAGGTATCTGGGTACAGCTGGGCTGGCAGGCCTCAGCACACAAAAGAGATTGTATTGAACAGAGAGGTCCATTCCTTTGATTATAACAAGATGATGCTGAATGCCTGACTTGGCATGGCTGTGAATGACTTTTAGTGGAACTAAGGTCAAGAAGGACGGGAACTTATTAAAAATAAGTACATCAGAGGAAGGGAATATGTATGCTCTGAGATTGCCACTGACTGCAGGTTTAAGAAATATATAATTCACTCATTAAAACTCAAAGGAGACACCTCTGATTGGACTCCTCATCCACAGAATGAAAATGGAGGGGCAGAAAAACAGTGTTTGAATGTGAGCCCGCAGTAATGAAGACAACATCACATCCATCAAGGTCATCTGTCCCTCATCCTCATGGCACAGACATGACAACTGGCTCCTGCCACGTGCCTGCACAAAATGCAGGCAACCGCTCTGCTTCCACTTCCCATCTTCTGAAAGGATTTTCACAGGGAGCTGGCAGCTTTGGTAAGCAATTAGTGTATATTACTAAGACACTTTGCAGGGTTTCTAGAAGCCAGAAGGAGCCACGCTGGGAGATCTGCTTTCTGCCCTAAATATAGCAGCATAAGAAATGAAACGCGAGTGCCAGATTTCAGTGGGATTTCCCAGGGTGAAATGCAGTGCACACATGGCTCATTAGAGACCTTTAAAACAGAAACAAGAGCTACAGATTACACCAGTGTATTCCCTTCCCAGTGCTGCTGCTGAAAACATTTTGGATGGATGGTGGTCATTTCCCCACCATGGATCTCATCATCTCTCCACGCCGGCTCTCAGTGAGCATTTCAGCCAACATGAGCATCAGGGAGAACTGTGACTGAGCAGAGAGTTCAGCCACTGAACTTCACATTTCTTACTGGATGGATTCATTTCAAGAACAGGACAACATGCAGTGAGGAAAAGGAAAGAGAAATGAGCACAACTGATTAGTTTACTCTCATTTACAGGGGTGTAATTGTCCACCATTTGCAAGTTCCTATGCCATGTTTCCAAAACTGGAAGCCTGTTTCTGCGAGACTTCAGAGCATGGATTTGTACTATTTTTTCCAGCTATTTCTGTCTGCAGAGCTCTCTTGGGTTCTGTATATGTTCTGTACTGCATAAATCCTCACAGTATCTATGTATTTGTTTTAAACTGACAAACTTCGTAGGTGAGTGAAACCCATTTAACATGTCACCCTGCAGATTATTGCCAACCCAAAGCAACAGTCTCTTCTATTGCCTATGAGGGAGGAAAAGGAATTCTAAAAAACCTCCAAACCAGGACAGACTCTTCTTTGGAATTGCCCAGACACTGTCCATATTTCAAAGTTTAATCCCTGTCTTTTGCAGTTGCCTTCTGGAGCTCTTAGCTGCCAGTCTGTTCTTCCCTCACTTGTAACTGTGCAACCCCAACTTGATGCCACCCATTTACAACCCTGCAAGGGGAGAACTGAGTCATGCAACAACTGACTGGCCACTCCATGTCTGTTTAGCATAATTTACAAGCAAAACTGGAATTAACTGCGTTCCCACCCCGGGTTCTGACCCCACCTACAGCACAGATTTCTGCCCTCAAGTTGAATGTTGTTCCCTTGTGCAGATTGCTCCTGTAGGGAAATCTGTTAATGCCATTTTGGTGAGTGCAAATTTGTTATGAGCTGCCCTGGCTGGCAGCTGGGAGGATGGAAAGTGACCACAATGGTGGTGGGAAGAGAGCTGAGGATGCCCCAGCTCCTGATATGGCAAGAACAACAGGGTCTTTACTGGCCTCAGCCTTCCTGTACAGAGAATTGCTATTTCAACCCTGAATATGTAAAAGTTCTTCATTTCTCAGCTCAGTATAAAAAGGACTGACAAGGCAAACTGTTCTGCACAAAAGCTTCCTATTAGAAAAAAGGTGTAATGGCAGTAAATGTAGCTCCACTGGGAAGAAGAAAAGAATTACACACATCAGCTTTCTAACATCCAGTCTGCTTCTTAGGCAAAGCACAAGGCTGAATCCTTTATCATACCAACAAAGACAAATATCTCTGGTCAATAGGAAACTTCAAATAAAGATGAAATTTGCCTTTCAATCTATACCTGCTGGTGAAGTGAATTGTTCTCCCTTCTAGACAAAGCAGTTTTCTGTAAATCCACCTGGTATTTCCACAACTCAGCCATCAGCTGCTCAGGCTGAATTTCCTTCCTTTCACAAGGCTCAAGGCATTGCTGCAAGCCTTCCATCAGTCTCTGATGATGACATCTCCCTGTAAATAAGTGCTTGATTCAGAAGTGGTTTGTGTAACTAGCACAAATATTTAACTAGCAGGAACTCCCTTCCTACTATACTAGAGAAAATAAAGACTATAAAAGGCATTTGATTTCCCCATTTCCTAGAACAAAATTCTCTAAGGTCTTGTTTTGAAAGATTAATATTTGTTGTCAGAAACAATACCACCCTATTAAATAACCTGAATCAAAATCAGCACCTACACACGTCTATATGACTTGCACCTACACGAAATACAAGTACTCCAGGACTCTGCAGAAAGAATTAAAACATTTTTTTCCTGATCATTGAAATGAAGAGGTGTACTTTTCTAAGCATGTTTGCTTGCTAAGAAACTAAGAGAGGCAGGTCACTAATGTTTTCATGTGTTTACCTGCAACTGCAACTTCAAAAAAAAAAGACAAACAACGATGCCCCCATTTCTGACAATTCACCCACAGCCATCTCAGAGATCACTCTGAAAGATTTCAGTCCATCTAGAGATTTTCTGTGTTTCTGTGTAAATTAAAGAGAACCTTAGGGAAAATAAAGAGCAGAAATCAGATGCACATTGCTGCTGACTTGTGTGATACCAGGCATTAATGAACAAGGTGAGAACACAGGAAAGCAGAACACTCTCATGTTTCTCAACTTTGGTATCTTCAGTGGACAGAATAAACAGCAAAAGATGGCCATGTCTGCTGCTGCAACATACAAACTTTTATTTATGTCAGGCCTGTTTTCAGACCCATAACACAAGGAGGGATTCAACAGCACCAAAGGGTGCAAGCAGAGATGTCATTGTCAGGAGCTGCACAGAAATGCTGATAGCTGTAATTAGGCAGAATTTGTGTCATGGAAGTGCTGCTTGAGTGGAGGTGGTGCCTTTGTCATGAGGTGACATGCTCCTCTCCCCAGCCCTGTGCCAGGGCTGGGCGGTTTATAAAATGACACCCCTGCTCTAGGGACACACTCCATGTGCCAGGATGACCAGGGAATGGAGATGGCATGAGAAGGATACACTTTTTGCAGCATCAAAAACTAAGGCTCACGCAGGTGGAGATGCAGGAAAATGTCCAAGATGTTCCCAACCCCAAAAGCTCTCCTGCTGATCAGCTCTGCACACCTCCAGCTGAGAAAACTCCTCTCCTGTGTTTCGCAGGACACACTGAGCCAAAAAGGTTTAGCCAATAATAAGCAAAATACTATTGGAAGTAAAAAAAGTATAGAAAACCAGAAACCACCAGGAGCACTTAGGCAAAAGATGTGCACCTGCACCCCTGCATCTGTGCCTGTCAGCACAGCAGCTCAGGAATATGGGCTGTGCCTTGGATTTCTCATCAGCACACCACAAACCAGCCTTTGCAGTAATGAAGCTTTAATTTTAGCTGGTTAGCCCACACTGAAGAATCATTTGTGAGGACCCTCAGTCACCTTAATTGCAAAAGGATAAAATAATTTTCAGGGACCCTATGTGTGGGAGTGAACTTTTCAGGTTTGAGGGTTTTTTTTTTCCTTTTCTTGTGGTGGGATGGAAACTCAAAGCACTTCAATTAGAAGCAATTACTGGAGATGTAGAGGCTTCTCTGAGGTTAAGCTGCCCTTCATTTTCCCAAGAGAAGCCTTTAATTAAATGCAAATAATCACAAATTTCATATAGAAAATTGCCATAATTTCTCTTTTAGTTACTGGATCTCATTTAGAAAGGAAAGAGGTGGGCAGTAGCAGTGAGTGGACGCAAAGTAATGAGAACTCAAGAGGTTAAGGCTGAATTACTTGCATGAATCTATTCCTCTTCTCTAAGTCTGGCTGCAACAACATCATTTCAGTGCTAACAGGCTGTCCTTCATGCAAGTGCACTGGAGTGCAGTCCCTCAGAAACAGGCCAAAATACAAATAATTACCTCAGTCCATCTTGCTGTTGGCCATGGCAGAGGAGGCAGGACAGGCTCAGGGGAAGATGCAATTGAGGTGGAAATGGCCAGAACTAAAACTCAAGGTATGATGAATTCGAGAGATATATTCAAGCTCATCTCCACTGCAGAGCTCTGGAAGAACAGGCACAGGAAGTGGCCTGTGCCATTAAAATACCAAAATGGTATTTTAAATGCATCCATCAATGAGGCATGGGAGTGCAGAAGAGCTAATACAGGGATAATATTCCCCCCCCTGCAGGAGGGGAGAGACAGACTCTGCACAGCACAGGGCTGCAGCTCTGGCCTCAAGCGCCCCAGTCATCACAGCAGAAGACACTTGCAGAAGGTAAATAAAGTAAATGTACAACTGTGGGAAGAATAGGGCACTTCTCTTTTACCTATTTTAGCCAAACACGAGCTCATCCCACTGAGCAGGCAGGACCCAGCTCCACACAAAGCACAGGAAGATTTCTGCTCCTCAGTATTTCAGACTTTCCTCAGCAGTTCTAAGAGAAAGCCACCTCCCTTCCCATTCCATGGTTATGCTCCAACAGCAGGGGCTCAGAATGCCAAGAAAGATTTTCTGAAAAGCTGATGGCTTTGCAGTTCCAGGACAAGATCATGGAGGCATGGAGGCTACTCCAAGCAGCACCTCAGCCTGAAGGCAACCATGCAGAACAGGTGCTTCAGAGGAATTGTATTTTTGTTCCAGCAGTGGCTGCTAGGTTTTGAAAGCCTGGAAGGCCATTGCTCTCTGCTGTGCAGAGAGTTCAGGAGGGAAGCCTACAAAGAAAGAAAAGAGCTCAAGGAACAAGAGAAGCAGCAGCAGAAAACTGACTCTATGGCTCAGCATGGCACGCCACTTCTGTGTGGATTCCCAAATTAAATCATTTCTCCTCCTGCACTGTGAGAATATGAGGAAGGATCAGGTTGTAAGCTATTCAGAGAACTAACTGATAATCGACATTTTAGCAGTGAGCTTGTTTTTGTTCTTTTGCACATCTATAATAATACCTTTTACATGTTCTCTAAGAGACAAATCTCTCTCCGCTTCAGAACTGCTAGTCTGAAGATCTTTTGTTGGCACTGAGATGAATGCTAATATGAAATATCTTATTTCTTCAGATGAAAGAAGCTGAGAACAATCTCCTCTGGAGGGAGGTGGCAGGAGGGAGGATCTGGGATCAAAAGTTTATGACTCACTCCCTGCACAGCCCACCCATGCCCTCCTTGCTGTTCCACCTCACAGTGAGCAGCTCCTTCTGAGCTGTTAACCCTTCCCATCGTGCTCCCCCCATCACAGCAGGGTCCTGGGGCACCAGCAGACAGGGCCCTCTGCTCACAGGCAGAAATGCCTGGAAATGAAGGGTTATTCCAAAAACCAAATGATCGACCTCCCATTGCACACCGCCCAAATCCCTGCCACTCTCCTCCCTTCCCCAGCTATTTGTATCCCTCTGTTCTTGGAGACATCAGACAAAGCCATCATGTATTTTTAATGCCATCAGATATTTTCCTGCTGTGGATATACACAAGACCAGTTATTGAGTCTCAGCATGGCCCACACAGCAAGTCTGGCAGATGATGGCTTGCCTGCACACGTGCACTGAACTGCAGGTGTGAGGAGATGGGTATTGCTGACTTCCCTCCAAATCAGAAGTACTAATAACCAAGGGATGTGCCCCGAGTATCTTAGTGTCCAGTAGGAAAGCAGCACCAATAAAGCATTTCTCTGCTGTGGGGACATTTACAACATCTTTCCCTCCTGGCGAGTAGTAAGTACAGAATTTATGCAGCAGCTTCTCTCACAGTAGAGATACCAATAAATAGAACTTCTTTGTTCTGCCTCTGAAAAATGCAGTAACTAAATATGTCTGAGATATTTGTTTCTCCTGGATGCATAGTTCTGTTCAGATGACTTGAGCATGAACAGTGGCTCAGAAACATCTGAGAACCGAGAGCTGGAATCCTGTCCATCAAGATGGAAGCACAGTCCCATAAACCTCAGTTACTTGTGAAATCCAACACAAAATATTTGAGGCAAAAGGGCAATCTGCCATCCTAATACTCTGTATTCCACAGACTGCCTTGAGCAATTGTCAAAGAAAAAACACACAGAGTTACCTAAGTGATTGCAGTGCAGCACATGCAGCTTAGGTTAGTGGCACGAGAAGAAGACTTATTATTTCACTATTCCTTTTGCTCCCACAGCACAATCTGTCAGCATATCCAATGCCATGGCAGGCCTCTAAAAACTCAGTGGTTCAGCAGAGAGTAGAGACAGAGAAGTAAAAATATGGGGACCTTTCATCACTTTTCAGTAACAAGGATGAAGAAAGCCTTATGGGCTTGTACTGCCTGAGAAAATGTGGTTATTAGGATAATAAAAATGAAATATTATGAAAGACCAATGTTTCAAAGGTGTAACACTAGACGAAACTGATGCACTTTAACTCAATAAGTCACCAGTACCAAATACTGGATGCCCTGGAGGATGCAGCAATGAAGGGGTCAAACTTTCAATAGCTTCACACAATATCCTATTGAAACTGACTATATTACTCTAAACTCCAAGTGAGTGAAGGCAAAAAGCACTATATGTATCTTTAAAAAAGATAAGTAACCCCAGTTGCTTTTCATGAAGAAACAGAAACCCTCCAGGAATGAAATTCAGGTGTCTAAAAAAGAGTAAAAGAAAAGCATAGCACATTTTATCCTCAACCTAGAGGAAAGAAATTAGAAGTTGCTGTAAAGAAAACTGTAAATAAAAAGCATTTCAGTGAAGAGCTTGATCCACTGATATCAGTGCCAAGATTCCTGCTAAATCCAGCCAGGAAGGTTTTCACCCATAGGAACTTCTTCACTTAATAGTACAATCACTCACAGCACTGCTGGTGTTGTCAGGCCACTGCAAGATTAACATCTTTATATCAGAAGATGCAGTCCATGTGAATGGGGAAAGGAGGGAAACGCACAAAGCTCTTGGGTCGTGCATGCAGTCTCAGAACAATTACTTGTTCTACAGAAAGAGCAACATGAATTAGGATGGGAAAGTGCACAATTCTGTAATGCGAGTGTGTGCAAGGGGGAGAGGGAAGAAAAAGAATTTCACTCTTTCCTCAATAAGGATATAGTAATATTAATTCTAACTCCAGCCAATTTTAGCTGACTGATTACAGCTGCACCAGCAGAAGCTGAAAAGCTGATCAGAGTTCCTTCCCATGTTGGCTTTACCACTGCACCTAAGAGACCCCAGAGAAATCATGAAAAGGGAACATAAACAGAACAGTCATTTTCTTCTGAGCCAATCTCTGATTAAAAAAAAAATAGAACAAAGTCTATTCCTCTAAATCATTAATAGAAGAATCCTGCCAGCTAGGGCAATGAGCTTTCCTAACTCTAATCCATCTTTACTGCTGTGTTATTACCCCACTGTTTTCCTGTAATTGAAATGTGGCAGGTAGTTTACACACAAGAGGGAGTAATTGTATTGGAAATAACTGTTCATAACCAAATTTCAAAAGCTCAGTTTTCCTAGCAACTTTTAATAAAGAAAGCAAGATAATAATGGTATTTAGCATTTGTGCCATCCACAGAAGCATTTTATCTCTCTAAATTGCCAACATTTCATTCAACATTGCTAAACCAGACCCCTTCAGCTATGAATGCAGCCTGAGGCAAAAAAAGGGGGGAAAACTGAACAACTGAAGTAATTTGTTCCTGCTCAATTAAAATAATAAAATATGGCTGAACTTCATGCTGAAGGGTGCAAACCTCATGTGGTTATGGAAGGACAACCCAGAGGTGGCAGGGCTGTGGTCAGGGACCCCCAGGCTGAGCCTGACTGGGCCAGGAGGGGAAGACCCCCCCCCTCTCTGTGCCCCACAGAAGGTGGAAGGAAGAGGTCACTGCCTTCCCATTCCACACTGCATCCCCGTGGAGCTGCACACACAGATGGCACAAGCAGCCTGCACAGGCCTGGAAGCAGCACATGCCGTCACAGAACTATTTAGGCCAGGAAAGACCTCCAGGATCATTGAGTCCAACCACTAACCCAGTACTGCCAAGTCCACCCTAAGCCCTGTCCCTAACTAGCACAGCTGCACATCTGTAAACATCTCCAGGGATGGTGTTCTCCCAGTCTGGAGGAACACGCTCAGTTTGGCTCATGGAGGCACTCCTGAATACCAAGTTGCAGAATATTTTATTCACAAAACTAATCTGAAGCCTTTCCTTTGGATGATTCTTAGAAGACAGCTCTCCAGGAATTTCATGCCTTGCAGACTGATTGGGGGAAAATATTATTATTTTCTATTTATTACAGTTTAAAGTCTAGTAGAGCCTGCCAGTATAGAAGACTACATATGCAAACAGCTCCTGCCCCCAAAAAATACAATCCATAACAAGCAACAGGAGCTGTGGCAGAAACACAGGGAGAGCAAAGGAAAAGCAAAGGGTCCTATGTGATTTGATGGGCAGAAAAGTAGGTGGGTGTTTGATATTTAAATGCAGCCACAACAGGACACAGTCCTCATGTCTCCGGTTTGAAGCTCTGCCTGCTGCCTAACAGGCTATAAAGGGGTACTAATGGATAGTGCTTCAGACTCCTAACACCATTTAAAATACCAGGCACTGTGTGCTACCCTTGTGGAAAGAGGTCAGTGCACTGTCATTGCCCGTTATCAGAGCTTTTTAGCTTTGGACTGCTTAAAATAAGGATATTGGTTTAGTGTGTTTATGTAAGCACATCTTTTCTTCTAATACACAGAAACTAATACAACAGGAAGCTTTTTAAAAAATGCTTTAAGCTCACTAGTAATAGGTGAAATAGAGATCCCCAGCACATCATTGGTGTGCAGCACAAAATATCCAGGTGCTAATATGCACAGTCACGGGCAAAGCTGCTGCTAAAGAGCTGCATCACTGGCTGCTAATGCAGGTGGACCAGAAAGAGGAAGGTTGTTAAGAGCTCTCATTCCAGCTTTATAATTAAGTTGGGACCTACAAACCGATGCAGGGGCTGTGCCCACCTCAGCCGAGCTCTGTGCAGCTCAAAGTTGAGCTTGCCACAGCTGGAGGTTTAGACCAGCACAGCTGGAGGTTTGGACTGCCACAGCTGGACATTATGATCACCACGGCTGGAGGCTGAGCCCACCACAGCTGCAGGTGAGCCCTCTGCCACATTGGTGTGACTGCAGGATGCAGCCGTGGCTGCGTGGGACCTGCAGACGGAGTGGCTCAGCCACACACACAGCCCACAGGCATTAACATCACTTCCCCAAGCCCAGTATGTGCAAACCACAGACTTAATACCAGTCTTGTTCAAGATCTGAATGAAGCAGGGCACTCTCTATCTAAGTACCATCAAGAAGTTGAGTGCTGGATGTGCTGAGTGGTGGTTTCTACCTCAATTAGGTTAGGCCACCTTCAGGGTACATTTGGGTTTCAACCAAACTGGTGGCTTTGCTACAGATTCATTCTGTGGTTTGCCTTAAAAATCCAAGCAAGGTTTAGAGGCAGCAGCCTGCCCAGAGCTTCCTGCAGCCCCAGGGCAGCTCAGCCCTGATGTAAATGAACACAGCAAATGGACCTGGCTATGGGAACCAGCTGTGGGACAGGCAGGTGACATTTGAGGTCCCCTCTAGGCCTGTTTTTTATACAGCCTGTGCTGGATGAAGGCATTTAAAACAAATCACGTATCAAACAGTACATGAGAAATGAATGATTGTGCCAGAGGACAGAGCAGACAGGGACCAGCTGTCCCCACACAGATGTGACACTGACAGCCCTGTGCAAGAGGCAATAGCCACACATACATTTGTTTAAGCCTTAAACATTAAAATAAAACCAAAACCTAGAATAAATTAGTGATGTTTGCTTGTTAAAAGCCACTGATTGGAAGTTTATGGCTTGATTTCACAGGGGTTGTCTCCAGGAGCACAAGCAGGAGGGCAGGCAGAGGGCAGAGAAAAGGATGTCAGGGCTGGACAAGGAAGTGGAGTGGGTGGATAGTGCTACGGCAAGCATGAGGAGGTGGTTTTTTTATCCTGAGACTGTCTTGCTTCATCTCCTTCCCCCTTCTCCACTCTCCACTCCCCACTATCAGCATTTAAAACACCCCTGAGTTTTCCTGAGCAGGTTTGCTGTGCTCATTAAAATACTGTGAGCACTTATTGGCTATAATGAGCATCATTAAATTCTGGTAAGCGCCAGGACTGTTCTGTGGAGTTGAACGGACTCAGGTTCTGGAAGGAGAGCTCAGGGCCGGGAAGATGCTAGAAATACTACATTTTCCAGAAGAACAGAAACACAGACCTTTCTCTCCTTTCTGTTCTGCAAGCACTGGGGTAACTCAGACCTGTTAAGCA
This sequence comes from Anomalospiza imberbis, assembly GCF_031753505.1. NCBI lineage: Eukaryota > Metazoa > Chordata > Aves > Passeriformes > Viduidae > Anomalospiza > Anomalospiza imberbis. The sequence goes on along the minus strand of NC_089695.1, from coordinate 13,908,900 downwards.
GCAGCTATTGCTTACTGACTACTCAGATCACTCCTCTGCCTCAGATGGACTCTCAGCTCCTCTTATCAGAACAGGAACAAATTAAAGATTTTTCCATGTTTGCATCTGCTCATTTGGTAATTTTCCTACATTTGTTATTTAGAGAGAAAAGTCTGCCTCTAAAAACTCACTTAGCCAAGTGGTTTTCTCAGCCTCAGGGAATGGTGCAGGAGGGATTGCAGAGCAGGATCCAAAGCAGCTGGCGAGGCTGCAGGAGCAGCAGGAGATCAGGAGATGAATGGGGGCATACTGGGGCAAGACTCACATTTTACATGCCCAGTTCTTGTATTTATTTCCAACTGGCTGTGCCAGAAACACTCACCCTAACTAGTGTGGCCAGGCCTACAACCATAAAGCTGCTCCCACTGCAGGACTCAGTAGCACCACCTGTGTTTTTATCACCAAATGCTGTTCATCATCCACTAGCATTAGTAGATATGAATTAACTAAGCCATACACAAATATACTTTACCCTGGAATAATCCCCAGTAATCCGAGGGCAAGTAAGGAAACAGAATCAGACAAGAAATTGAAGATCAGTGCATGCCTCCAAAAGCCAGTCTGTATCCTAGTGGGGGGGGACAGAGCTGCTGAAGTGGGAGGTTTCTGCACACATCCCTAGGAGATGGCACTTCAGCACCTGCCCTGCAAAGTGCATCATGAGAGGGCAGTGATGGAGAAGGAGCAGAGATGTTCACCTGACTTCCCAAGCAATCTGTAGAGAGCTGACTGACCACCACCAATTAGCAAAAATGCATAGGACTGAAGTTATGTTATTAGAAAGAAATAGAGTTGTATTCCTGAAAAGTGATAATTTGAAATCCTTTTATTTTGTTCTCGGGTTGATACCCACAGCACTGCTTGTATGTTGAATGATCAACTCCTCCACCACCTCAGAAACACCTAGTTCTCAACTCCATTAATCTAAAGACCACAGTTCAGCATGAAATGGGTATCAAAACAGCATCCATTTCGTAAGATTAAACAACTGGTCTGGTTAAGCATTAATTGCTCCACTTTGGCCACTCTTTGCCTGCTCACAGGAGCTTTTTCTGGATTACTGCTTTATAATTGCTCACTCCCTATGCACACAGGCACTGCAATCTTCTGCACACCTTGACAGCAACCTGGTTAGAGAAAATGAATACTGCACGTTCCCCTGACACAGCATTTTATCTGCTGGGTACAGGAAGCCAGAGGATGTTTATTCAACTTCTTATGGCCCATTAATGACATAATGCAGGCCACGGCTGTTTGGGACTGCACAAGACCAAAGCAGAGAAAGAAATGCCAAAAAGACTTCAAACATGCTGTTCATATCAGAGCCTGGCTGGGAAGATCCTTGAAAGTTGTCTAGGAAAGTGTAGCTTTACAAATCCAGGATTAAAACCTCAGATTTGGCTTTTCCTGAAGACTCAAGCAATCTTAAAATGAATAATCTCATCTGAACAAGGTGGCAATGACTACTTTGAAGAAGAGGTGACTGATAACTTCATTTTCACTCTGCCTAGTCAAATTATCTAGTGAAGAACAAGGATCTGCCATATATAAAGGCTCACAAGCCCTGGAAATGGAAAGCTAACCCTGGCCAGGGAGTCTGTGCAGCAAGGGGAACTGCTCCAGCACTGATGTGCACCAAGCACAGCAACCCAAGGATAAGGACATGCTCCACCTAAGTACCACAGCCACAGAGATACCCGGTAAAATTTTATTTTATTTCATGAAGCTTCCAGAACTACATCACCATGAATTTTCCCAAAGAAAAAAACCAAGACAAGAATCTTGACAAGCAGAAAAAGTCTAAGAGAAAAGCTCAAACCCATTCCACATCCAAGTTCAAAATAACCAATTTCACTAATTTTAAAACGCTTTATAATTGAAAATTTGGGATGGGTGGTGTATCTTGTTTACATAAATACATGTATATATACATATACAGCAGATAAGAGGAACGTGATTTGCATTGCTGAGCCAATTCCTCAGCTTGGCAATATCCAGCAGAAAGAGAGGATCATTGTGTACATGTGCTCCTCTCTATAAAAGGACTGTCCATGGCAATGAAACACCCCATTATTGAAGCTGTATCTGAAGTCATGCTCAGAAGAAAGACCATCACCCTCCCTCATCTTCCCCAGACCTTCCAGGGTAACCCCTACTTACAATTGTGAAGTTCATAACCTTCAGAATCCAGATGGTCATAGCAAGGTTCACCAGGATTAAAATCATTAGGAGCAGCACAAAGAAATAGAGGCACCTCTTCCTCCAGCCATAAATCCCCACTTTGTATACCTGGGGTCCTTCCGAGGTCTGCATGGTGCTCCGGTGCGGGTACTGTTCCTGAGGCATCTGAAATGATCACAAAGAGACAACCACGTGTATTCGGGGCCAGGAGAAAGCCAGGGATGAAAACTGCTCCTGTCTGTGCCTCCTGGAGGGTTTGGGGTTTTTTGCAGAGTTTACCAGCTGGGCAGCAGCTCTTTGGATACCTTGGTTATTTTTCCTTCTGCCTGGTGTGCACAGTAACAGACCAAGAGAGAATGTGAAGTGTTAAATGTGTATGAATGCACTTATAAATACACGTAAGAGCTCTGTCTTAAGGTATCCTATGGAAATCACTCTGGAGCCACTCTGCTCACTGCCCCAGGTTTTGCAAGGCAGGCACTCCAGGGCCTCAAAGGATCCTGAGGGGAAAATGTTGCATGCGTTTGGTAAAAGCAGTTGAGTTCAGCAGTTTGTTTGGAAGATGCAATATGACTTCTTAGAGGTTTAGTTAAAAAAAAATAAAATATAATCTCAAGTAAAATCATTCCCTCCAAGCAAAGACAAAAAGGCAAAGGGGAAGTGTTTGCCTTTCTTCTTCCTACACATCAATCTTGCCTACAAAAGTAATGTGGAAGAAGGAAAGGGAAAAGGGAAAGAAAGGAAAAGGAAAAGGAAAAGGAAAAAGAAAAGGAAAAGGAAAAGGAAAAGGAAAAGGAAAAGGAAAAGGAAAAGGAAAAGGAAAAGGAAAAGGAAAAGGAAAAGGAAAAGGAAAAGGAAAAGGAAAAGGAAAAAGGAAAAAGGAAAAAGGAAAAGGAAAAAGGAAAAGGAAAAGGGAAAAGGAATTAATTCACATTCTCACCCTCCATTTTCAGGTTGAGGAAAGCCACTTTCTGAGGTTTTCCCAGGCCTCATTTCTTACATTTTCAGCTTATTTTGATGCACAGACTGAGGAGATCATCACTAGTAACACAAAGTTTGCTGAATGTTTTGCATTTTAGACTCTAGACAGATAAGAAGCCACCAAACACATTCTTGCACTACGGATTCAACACCACAAGTGTCTTCCTCAGGGTTGCTGGCACTGATGTTTGTATGCAGTGAATTACAAAATTTACATCCCAGGAGGGAGCAGTCTGAACTCCCCTGTGGGAGTGTGATGTGCATGTCTGGAATGAGGCAGTTTTAGGAATGAGATGCTGCTCAGGGACGGGAGCTGGGACACCAACAAACAGATGGACTTGGAGCAAAGCAGATCTTTTTACACTGCCACAACCAAGCCAACCCATACAAACTTGAACAACAATAAATTACAGAGTTTCCACTACCTGGGGGAAATTATAACTGCACCTGTACAGTCAAGGATTTTACTGCCTAATATTTTAACAGGTTATCCTGGAGAGCACATTTAAAATGCAGCCTCTCCCTTGGAGAAAAAAAAAATAATAAATTACATTGCTAACCCTCTCAAATCATAGAAAAGTTTTGACCAAGGAGAAACAATATGAAATACCCAGCTAAAATACCCCTTTATTGCAAAACTTGTTTATTCACGATATCTTTTTACTGCTGTCACTGCTTTTTTTCTTTACTTGCAGTTTTTAGGATGAAGAAAATAGCATATCCAGCTGGGGCAAAACTATACAAACATCAAAAGAATTTATAGCAACAGAACACAACCACAAAGAGCAACTTGCATCCATACAGTAGCCTGGTTTTGAGAATTTCTCTAGTTCTGATAAAATATTTAACTCACAGCTGCCCTAACAGAGACAGAGCAACTAAAGTGCTACAACATGTGTGATGAGCAAGACTTAACAATACAGTATAAATTCCTAACAAGAAAATAACATTGCAATTGTAGATATCATGTTCTTTCGATACAAACTCTCACACAGCCACATTTAAGCAATATTTGGTTTCTAGTTAGTGTTTCCCCCCAAAATGTAAATACTACCAAAAAATTGCTCAAGTCTGTAGTTCTTCAGGGAGAGAAGACAGGATGATGGACAGAGAGTGCTGAGGTGTGTTAAACAAATGAGCAGAGTAAGAAAGTCTGCAAGGCTACTACCTATGGAACCAGCTATATCCACCATCAATAATCTGTACTGTGTGGGAGGGAGAAGTATGCTAGTCATAATTTAAAATTTGGCAACTTTTCCTGACTCAAACATTAATAAGAATTAAGACACCAGACAAAAAAGTACTGCTTTGAAAGAATATCCAGTGGCTGCACTTGCTGGTGACACCTCCCTCCTTTCAGTTACTAAACTAAGAGGAAAAGCTGCTGCTGCTTAATAGGATTTTTCATTTCTTCTTCAGGAAAATATTAGGAACCACCACTTAATTCTGTAACAGTGGAGAAAAGATACTATTGAAACAAATACAGAAACTGGAAAAGAAGCATGCCTTCCAAAAGTCAAACTTTAAAGTGAGAGGGCTCAAAGAAATGTGCACAGCACTGGATTGCCACCACTGAATGAACAATCCCACCTACAACAGAAAAAAATGCAGCAGCCAAATCTTTGCAATTTAACTACAAACAGCATGACTATGACTATAAAAATATAGCCTGGAATGTGGGGATTTCACTAAGGGGCTCTTGGTTCTGCAAAAAAAAAGTAGTAAGTTTTTGCACAAAAGCTGTACACTGAGTCCTTATATACACCAACACTGCAAAGAGGAAGTGCTGGGGGCCTGAGACAAAATCCAGTCCACTTAGAAAAGCTATTCATCCTTTTGCTATAGCATACCTTAGAGATATGGCCCATGACAAGAAAGATTTATTAGTTTTTTTAAGACCACTGGAAGAGCCCTGTCACCCTGCCCGCTGATCCGCACAGGCTGCTCGCAGAGTGCTTCTGCAAAGAAGCTTCAGCACTTTCCTTCAGCAGAGCTGAAACCAGGCTCAGCTGAAAGGCACCAGAAAGCAGAGCTGGCTTTGAGCTTCCAAAATTCACACCAGACCTCACCAGTTAGGGCAAATCTTTGCTCCATGCCTTCCTCCCTCCTTCCACCAAGTGCTTCTTGGCAGCAAGTTCCTCACTCAGGGCGTGCAACCCACATTAACAGTTCCTGAGGCAGAAAAGTGTTTTACATGCACAGGGATGAATTAACACCTTTCCCACATAAACACTGGCACTGTGACATTCCTGGCCATGCTGCCTTTGTAGGCTCGGTGAGGGCCATGAGTAGGGTGAGGTATTACACAAGGAATCAATAATGTTTCTCTGCTGTGGGGGTTTCTTTGATCAACACTTGAAGGATATATTGTCCTATAAGAACAATTTCAAGCTGCAAGAGGATGCAGTCTGGAAAATCAGCTTCTGTCTTATGGGCCCTCCTGAAGTTTGCTGCTGGAAATGTTCTGAAGCTCATGGAATCAGCTCATTGCAGCAGGAACGGCCCTGAGCCTTGCAGAGCCAACACAGCATCTCCCCTCCCAGCCTGCCTGCCTATAACTGAGGTGTAACAGCCTCATCAGAAAAACCAGCAGCATCTGACCCCAGGCTGACCTGAAGCGTGGTGATGGGAACACATTTGCAGAGATGAGAGGGGGGTTCAAATTCCCTCAGGTCTTGGACCTACATCTCCCACATCTGCTCTCTCTTTGTGTCCATATCACCAACATCCTCTTCTCTTTCTCTTTGTTTTCTGAATCAAAAACCTTTTCTTTTGGGCTGAAATGAGGAGAAAAAAAAAAAAGCCCCAAAAACCTTCAGAGGTGCTCTCTGCCATATCACTGGAAGGCATTGTACTTGTATTCACTAGCTGTAAATGCTCTGCAGATTCATCCTCTTTAATTTCTCTGTCTTTTAAGTGCACAGTATCCACCAGGTTCAAAAGAACCGGCATTGCTGGAGTGTGACTGAGAACAAAATCTGGCTTGAAGAAGAGTGTTTTGAGCCATCTATCAACAAGACATTTTCCGTCTCCGCTCCCCATAAAACTCTCTCAAGTTTGACACCCCCAGGTCCATTAATCCACCAGTAGCATGACCCAAATTTGATTTATGGCCATTCACATGGGTCAGACCACAACCTGGGTCTCCATAAAAAGGATCAGGCTCTGGAAAACGACTTCTCACTTGCAGCATGGCCAGCAAGGGCTGAGTATTGGGGAACAGCCCACAGGATGAAATACTTGCTAGGATAGTTAAATCTCATAGCACTTTTCTCCAGGACCATCTAAGCCATGAACTTGGCCTCTGTGGCTGTTATTGGTGTCTCCAAAGCTTAAATCTTTGTTCTCTGCTTGTCCCTCTATTTCTGTCAACAGTGCCTATCCCTAAATATGAGGAGCAGCTCTTCCCTGAGCTGGGAACACCATCACCACTCAATGCCCATTTCTCGGGTATCACTGCTGTGTGATACATGGCCAGAGTGACAAAAAGTAAAAGGAAACATCCTAAGGAATGTTCTTTTCTTTTATGAGTACTCTCTTTCAGCAGGGTACACCACATGTAGTGTTAGTCAAACATCTGGCCTGATTCTGGCAAACATAAGCACATCAACAAGCTTTTTTTGATCTGTACTCCATCAGGGCACACTCTGCCCACTCCACTGGAAAACACTTCTCTTTCCTCTTGCATCTTGTGGAAAATGGACTCAGCACAGGCAGCTGGGGAGACCTTGGGGATTCATATCCTGGTAAAGCATCTCATTCAGATCCCTCAATGCTCCAGGCTACTCCCCACCTCTAACATCTTGAAAGCTCTCATAATTACCCCAGCTGTTTGGGCTGGCAGCACTTTGACAACAAATGTAGTTGAGAATAAGTGCACTGCAAGAACCTCAATTTATAAACCAATAGCTTGGAGCAGATGGACTCAACCAAAAGATGAACAGTGGGACTGTCCTGTCCCTTCTCTGCATTCAAAGAGCACACAGTAAAACTCTAAACCTATTAGAATTTGCTAGAACAAACCAAAGTAACAGGCAGCTCCATCTCTGAATTGCATTTCCTAAGCCAAAAGTGATATTTTATTATGCTGCAAGAATCTGTGAGCAATGTGATGTCATTATTGCTTCTCTTCTCTGAGAAGGACAGAAAAATGTCTGCTTTTTTATTTATGACAGTCTCTTTTAAATTTTACACTTTTTACTTGATAGTCAGCTTGTCTCAATACTTTCTTTTCAGAATTAAGAAGAAAATGGAAAACTAGCAAGGAAGCAAGAGCCTCTGCAGTGAGTCCTTTTATGTATCAAGCTAGTCAACAGAGAATGTCTTTCACAAAATGCCCCACAATTTGTGGTAAAAAATTCACGCTGCATGCAAACACCAAACCAGCTTTGCTGCATTCACACGCTGCTTCCTTTGCACCACTCAGATGATGTGAAGCACTCACAGCCTCTGTCCATCAGTGCCAAGTTTAGAAAAGCTCTTTCCCACCAGAGTGTCTCAAAGCAGGACGCACAAATATGAGAACTACACCAAAATAGCCAGCAGCAGGTGTGACTGCAGGAGGCTGTGGAAACAGCAAGCGGGAGAAAATCAACTGAGCTCGAATCAGAAAGCAAGCCACAGGAGGTGACACTTTGCAGACTCCTGCCCCAACACACTCTCACCCCACAGCGCCAAGAAAAGAGATATGGCTTGTAGGAATGTGCAAAGCAGGATCATAATATGGATTTATACGGCTGGAACCCAACCAGCACGGCACAAATGGAGAACTGTGGGCTTGAGCATGTGCCAGGATCCAGAGTGCAGTCTCTGCAGTGTTCCTGCTCACACAAGTTAAAACTTGTGCTGCTGCATCTTCCATCTTCCCTCCACATGATGTGCCTTCTGTGCTAATCCATTTGCTCTTTCGCACAGACTCACTCTCTTTCTGGTTTGCTGCTGGGAAGGACCAGGAGAAGGGATACACATATTAGGGTGTGCTAATGGCTCTCCTAGCTATCTGCTTCCAAAATCAAGAGGCTCTCTCCACTCTGCCCACACATGCACACATTCTTCAGTCCTCCTGGATTCAAAGCTTGAATGCTTGACCCCGGTGGAGCTGCACAAAGGTCACTGAGGAGGCTCAGGAGGAGCTGCCAAAGGCAGGGAGGAAACACCAGCCCCCATGGCCCTGGTTGCTGCTGACTAAGATGGACATATTCCAGCCTCTTCATATCTCTGGCTCCTCACTGCTGGCAATCAGATTTGGGAGGTGGGATGCTGCAAGATCAGAGGCAGGAACTTGAATTTTATTTAGTTTTTTTTAACAATAAGCTTATAGCTAGCAGTGAAGAAGATAACAGGCTGACCGGTTGCCTAAACAAACAGCTGCTGAGACAAGCAATAGAGATCCAAGTCTGCAGGGTAAGATGGCAGCCTGTGAAGGCTCAAGAAGTTTCAGATCATGTAAGACCTTCATTTAACACAGCATTTTCACTGCAGGTGTATTTTATGCAAAGCAAATTTTGAGCTTGTCAAGCCTCTTTATTTCCCTCATATGCCTCCCCCTTTCACAGCTCATCCCTGTCCTTCCTCTCATTCCCTTTGCCCCTCATCAGGCTCCAAGAAGCCACAATACATCCATGTCTCATGCAGGATGCCCTTCCTGCACTCCAAACCCACAGAGTCTTCACTTGACTTCAACAACTTAACACTCTTCAGCAGCATTACTGGGAGAAAGCTCTGGTCCTGCCACATTCTGGATCTGCTGCCCTTTGGTGGGGAAGCTCCCCTTGTCCCTGAATTTTTGGGTTGCCAAGATGAGTGACTATTTGAGCCCTGCTGGATGCAGGCAAAGCAAACTGTGTGTCTGCTCCCGTGAACCAGTCAGAGATTCCTAACACTGTCCCACTGCATCGTTTGATACCCTTAATTCATTCCTTGTTGAAAGGAAATAAAAAAACAACACCACCGCCACCACAAAACACAGCTAAAAAAGCATTTTCAGCACATCAAATAACACTGCTCTGAAAACCCAAGGCAGAGGCAGTGGCAGAGGCAAGGAAGTTTGTGAGGTGATGCGAGGCAGACTCCTCCTGACACCTCCATCCCTTGACGAACGCGCGGTCCCGAATCCCGAGCCCAAGCCTGCCATATAAGGTGCTGGTATCTCTGCAAAGGCAAGACAAGCTTTAATGCTGCAACTAAAAGGATGAGAGAACATTGCCTAAATCTGGCAGGTCCCTAAAGAGGGAGCGAGCTTTTCATCATAAATGTTTCTTCAGTTATTTGGGGAAAGAAACACAAATCGGAAGAGAAGATGCAGATAGAACAGCCCCTAAATTAATGTTTTCCCTCCTGATCTTCTCTACGTGGCTTCTGACCGTGCTGTCTGTTGCAGTTTGCTCATGCTTTATAAGAGACAGGAAAAAAATACGCAGACAAATCACAAGGCAATGGTTATTACTGAGTTGCTGCCTCTCTTCACAAGCTCGCTGTACCAGGAATTGGCAAACAACCCCCAGACAAACATGCTTTCAACTAATTAAACAACTACAATACAATGCACTTATAAACGTATTTACTGTAACTGAGTCGCATTTTTCATCCAAATATCTGAGTGACACGTGGCCCAGAGCCAACCTTTGAGTAGCTTCAGGTTATGCACACACGTAGTCCCCAAAATGACAAAGTTGGGGATTATTTGGGTGCAGCATTCCCTCAGCCGGAGACGCGGCGCGGGCGTCGCTTTGCCTGCAGCTTTACTATCGACACAAATTTAGCCAGAAACCACCACTCAGCCTCAGACTGCTCCCAACCCTTCACAAATATGCCACAACTTCCCATTCTTGACTCTTTTTTTTTGCTCTAAGCAGCAGTCTGAAAGCAAGAAGCCCCTTTGCAGAGGCACAAAAAGAGGCACATCCGCGTGGCGCTGGCGGGACGGAGCAGGGCAGCTCTTACCTCTCCCTTGGGATGGATGGACGCCCGGAGGGTGCAGGAGCCTGGGGAAGATGCAGCTCAGCGTTCAGAGCAGCACGAGGCCTGGCCTGTGCTCATGAGCTGCCCCTGTCAGATTTTCCAACAGCAGAACTGCAGCCAAGTCCCTGCCCATGCCTGAAGAATTTCCTGAACAGCATTCCCGTTCTTTTTCTAACTGCTTTGAAACCACACTGTCTGTACTTCAATAAGGCTTTGTCAGGCCAAGTTACAGCTACTGGGCTGGCTCCAGCGAGCAATTGAAAACACATGTGCTTTGCATTAAAAGCCCCCTTCTCCCTGCACACATTCAGACACAGACACCCCCATCCGCACCCAGCCCCGGAGCCTGCCTGCCTTGCCTTCGCTGCCATTTCGGCTAAAAGGAATAAAGGGATTATGTTGGTGGAGATTTTCTTTGGGAAAAGGAAAAAGGGGGTGGGAGGGATCCCATTCCCACTGATAACACCTCACCCTGCCTCCTGTGCTTTGCTGGTGTCATGGGCACCGAGGTGAACAGCCAGCTTTGCCAAACCCCAACTAGCAAGGAAGCACAGGAGAAAAAATTTCAGTTCACCACTACTCTCCCCTCACCTCTGCCTCTATCTCTTCTAAAACTATCAGAAAAGAAAGCATATTTTTAGCATCTCTAGACTCAGTTCAGCACATCAGAACTGTATCCCAATCTTGACACATACTCCTGTATCTGCTTATAACTAAAAATAATACAACTATTCTTGAGTACTTTTATCCCTCTCTAATTTCCAGCTGTCCTAACCTTTACAACCCAAAATATTTTAAGCACCTTGCATCACTTTTTAAAGAGCATTAACACCACTCTGGCATTGGCTTGACGAAAAGAAATAGAAGATAAAATGTTATACCTTTAATCAGAACGGGTCCCAGTTCTTAATATCTGTAATCATTTCCAGGCAGCACCATGGGTCAAGGCAGCAAGCGTGGGCTCTGCAGCTCAGGATACCCTGTGCCTGGCATGTGCCTGTGAAGCAGAGCTGGAGTAGATGTGGAAGCACACATGGATGTCCCCCTTATTCCACCACAGCTAAGTCCCACCAAAGATGAAACACAGCAGCAGAGTTGTCAAGGTAACAATATAGAAAAGAGACAGTTTAAAGAGAGAGAGAGAGATTTTCCCCTCTTAATGCTCCTTTTCAAACCGTGCACTCCACCTCTTTGGGGTTATTCTGTTCTGTGGTTTGCAGAGGTGTGGTGGGCAGGTGAAGTGTTTACATGGGATAAAGGCAGTGGTGATTAGAAGTAAAGAGAGCTCTGATCCAGCACTCTCGGAAGGCAGAGGAAGCCTGCTGCCTTCCACGGGCTGCGGCTTCAGTCCATGGCAAGGATTCATTCACCCCCAGGAATGCGAGATCTGCCTTTCACCCATCAGCAGTGAGATCTTACAAACCCCACGTGGGATGCCCCTATGGAAAGCCTGCAGTTCATCCATCCAGGCTGTTGTGAGAGCTGCTGTGGCCACACCATGAGTGGCTCTTGCCTGCACTTTGCCCTGCTACCAAAATGCCCTGCTACCAAAATGCCGTTTCCATCTTCCTGCACAGAGCCACACATGGGTCAGCAGTACTGCCCTCGTGCACAGGCCAGATGTGGGCAGCCTGCACCAGCCCCCAAGCTGAAATCAGTGGGGATGGATCCAGATTAGGATGCTATTTTGCCGAAGACAGGACAGGAGGAAACCACACGGTCATCCTGCCTCAGTTTGCAAGACTTCCAAACAAAAGGTGAGCACACACACAGCCACTGGTCATAGCATTTCACGTGTATTTGCAGAGCTTGTGAGGAATCAGCTTGTGCCAGAGCAGAAATCTGGATCACAGATCAGAAGAACTGTCTGTGCAGCTCAGTCTCCTCAACAAACTACCACAGCCATGGTAATACTCTTTGGGTTGGTAACCAGTAACAGCTGAAACCAAAGGTGCCTGTACCAAAGTCTCTTGGTATAAATAAGCTGAAACAGAAAAATATGAACTGCAGAGTCACATAATTAGATTTTCAGTTGTACAAGACAATCAGGCATCTGCAAAGCTGTTTGCAAGATGATAGCAGTCCGTGCCTTCTGTCTTAAATTTCCCTGTGGTCTTTATTCAGCAAACCAGTTAAGGATGGGGCAGGCAGTAACTTCAGTGGATCGCCGTGTGGTTTGAGTTAAGCACATGCTTCAGTGCTTTGTGGTCCAGGACTTTTTATGGCAGCCTGGCTCTGGCAGGATCATTAGTCCAATCATTTAAAACATGGCAGTACAGCGCTTTGAGATTACTCAGTTCTTTACATAAATACAGTAAATCGGTGGGTTTCAAATTTTTCTCGCTGTGCGGACCCCTAAATATTTGACAAAGATGGTGCATACCCCTCTAATCATTTCACAGAGAGAGGTTCCTACATACCTTACAAAACCCCCTCTTAACTTGTCATTTTTCCCTTAGGGATAGTCCCCAGGCCTCCCATACATCTGTGGATCACAGGCTTGAAACCGCTGCTGGAGATAACTTAATCCCTTATTAAAAATCTAAATGATCTCTTCTGTTTATATGATGTACTTTCTATCTTCAGAATATTTATGCGAGCTAGCAGCATGCTGGCAGGTAGAGACATGGGGAGGTGACAGCATTAATACTGCATTTTTTCCACTGGCATAATTAGTAGGCCAAGTCTATAAATATTTACATTAAATCTGTCAGGCATCACACCAACCTCACTGATAACTTCAGGGGTGTCTTACTGTAAACTGCATTAATGCCTCACTATTTTGTCATCAAGTAACACATAAAATGCTCCTTCAAGCTAAGCCACTTTGAGTAGGTTGTTTTTATCTCTTTCTCATTTGGGTGCAGGGTTTAAAGACGCTTCAAGCATCAGAACTGTGGCTCAGGGACTGTTCTATTTTTCTGTTATTGAGCTATCATTTGTATTAGTGCCAGCACGACCAAAAATATATGAACCTTGCAAGCATAAACCTTAAGTTGATGTCGACATAACTATCTGTGTAACTGCTATTATTCCTCAGAACTGGCAGGGTTATGAGGATTAAAAAAACCTACTAGAGCTCTTTGGGAAAATGAAAACAAATTAACCCCCCTCAAAGCTTCAGCATCTTTGCAGCTGGAAGACTGCAACACATAGGGACTTCCATTTTGTGCAGGAGATCCAATCCACATGGATCCATTAATTTCTACACTATGAAGAAACCTACAAAAGACAGGAAGGAAAGCTCCTTCTCTACCATTTATACCTGCCCTGACTTTTGACAGCATTTTCTAGAAGCAGCTGGAATTTATTTAATATTTACTGCTGAATTATCAATATTCATAATTAATTTCATTTAACAAATAATGTTATTTGCATACAAAATGAAACTTGAGATTTTCGTGCTGTGCAGATTTCCAGGAACTCTCTCAAGCATTCCCCAAACCATCCTAAAAAATTCAGGGCAAACCAAATATGTAGAAAGAATCAGCATGTAAACATAGGTGTGGGTGCACCTGGAGTGGAGGAAGAAGTCAAAATGAAAATTTTATTATCTGAAATAATTAAGCAATCCCTTGGTTTGAGCTTTCCTTCTAAATGACTTCCTTTAAAATCCATTAAATCTCTCATGGTATCACAATAGAATAAATATAAATGTTTAAGTGTTTTTAATGTCTCAACTGAAAGAAGTCATCTGCCAAATTATTATTATTTTAAATCACCCTCAGCCTTGGAGCCTTTTAAGAGATCTCTTGAGTACTCGTGTGCAAAGGGAGAAGCCAAGACTCATTTCAGCTCCATCTCCTTAAATGCAGAATTAAGGGAGCTGATGGATTAGGAAGTTAACAATTTTGGGTCAGGAGCAGCAAGCTGAGGGAAGCAGTTATTGGAATTCCTGATGGATTCACCCAGCCCTGAGCATGCAGAGAGGATGGAGGGCAATGCAATGAGACAAGGAGGGGGTTCCCCAAACTTCTGTAGGGAGTGGCAGTTAGCTGTAGGGGTGGAATGCTGCAGTGAAGGGAAAAAACCCTTCCCTCTGTGTGTGTGTGTGCAAGGAGTGAGTCTGACTTGATGGCAGGGAGCAAAACCCTGTTTAAGTGCTGGGAGTGCTGAAGGCACACAGGTCATCAAGTAATCACACAGGGCTGAGATGGACTTGTCGGACAAGTGGAAAGGAAATGGGAGAAAATGAAATGTGTGTGTGTGTTTGAACATGACTGTGTGCTGGAACAGCCAGACCTGCAGTGCCTGCATCCCCCCACGTCCTCATCCACTGCTCCACTTTCTTCACAGGAGATAAATATGGCTACTTTTTAGAAAGAAGTGTAAATATAGGACTGGTCATGAGATGCAAGATCTGCAAGTTCTTGGAGACTAAAGAGAAAAAGGGACAGAGCTGCTCTTGTAGACAGGCATTCCAAGGATGCTCTAAATTTCATGCAGATGAAAAACTCCAGGAACAGCAGAGGTGACCCTGGAGACCTTGATACCCGTGACACTGGGTTATTTAGATCTGAGTAATAAATTTTCCCCTTCTATTCATCCCAGACTTTGCAAATAGTGAAAAAGCATAAGCAAATTAAAGGAAACACAACAAAAAGTCCTGGTTTCATAGTAATGTTACAGGTGAGCTCTGCAGCAGCAGGTCAGGGCAGGAGTCAGTGTTGCTTGCACAAGGCCAAAAACACAACATGAGTTCAAGAGAAGGACTGAGCTTTTATGAGAGGCCAGACTCAGAGAGCTGCTGCTCGGGGTCTGGAGTACAGAAACATTCACATCTCTGCTGCTGCTATTAGACAAGGATCAAAGTGGCAAAAAGTCATCACCAAAGGCACCTTCCACTGCACAGGCTCAGGAGAGCTGTCAGCAAGGGAGGGTGGAGGATGGAAGTACCCAGCACACCTGAACAACAGCAGGCTCATGCTCCCCTGTGCACACATTGATGTGCAACACCTACACTGAGAGCAGCCTGCTCCTAGGGCTCCTTTCTCCTTAGGGTCCAAACCTGCAGGCTCCCTGAGCCCATCTGCAGTCTGCAGTGCTCCCACCATGAAAGCTCTGTGCCATGTTCCTTTCCCCACAAAAGCTGCAGCAGTGTTTACCTGTCAGCCAAAATAGCCACAGCCAGGACCTCACCCAGCCCACCCCTCTACCCCAACGGCTGCTTTGTAATTATTTTGATGATTTCAGCCATTTTCAGGCTCTTCTCAGAAATAATTTAAGGCCAGCAGAGCTTGTTAATAGGTAGAATGGAAAGTGTTCCTTTTCATTTCTCTGGCAACATTAATGTAATTATCCTGAATAATTCTCAAACTACGTGGGCTGTAATTTCAAGGCAATATCACCATTACAGAGCCCTGTTCTTCCAGCCAGCATGTGTCATACTTCCCATCCAGAGGTTATTTATCAATAATCAGAAAGGTCTTAATTTACAAACAATAGAGTCTCTTCATTTGCAACACGACAAGGGAGCAGGATGGGTGTCACCAGGCAAAAAGATGTGCCATGCCCCTGACTTCTACTCCTCTGGCATAAGAAATGCAAGGGAAAAAAAAAAAACACTGCAAAGATTAATTCCATACAGATATAAGAGCAAATATTCAGTTGGCAAGGCCAATAATTGTTCTACTATTAAAGTCTTAACAGTATCCAAATTCATTACTCTTATCTGAGCAGCCTCAGGCTTTGCTCTTTCAGAAATTAGGTCCAAGGCACAGAGCTGCTCTCAGAGTTTTGCTTAGATATGTGCCCCAACCACGACACATCATCACCTCAGCCTGCAATAATCATCTTCTGGGGGAACATTTCAGTTTCTCTGCTAGGTCTGTTGTAGTGGAGAGTTTCTGAGTATGGACGTGTCACTCTTACATTTGATGCAGAGCAGTTTCTGGTCAGGCAGAGCTGTTCAGCAGCCTGTGCTCATCACAGCCTTTCCCTTTCCAACCCAGACTATTTTTATTCTGTCAAGAAAGAAGCTCTGCTTGTACTTACACTTAGGTATCCTGTTATATCACAAAGCTTAGCACCACCCCATGCTCCCAAATTTGGCTCCACAAAACAATTTCCGTAGGCAGCAGATCTGAATTTTCTCAAAGCAATTAGCAGGACTCTTGCAGAACACTAACGAGGCGGCCTGTCAGCCCATCAGCAGCCCAGGACAGAGCCATCTGTTTTAACGAGCTCTGGGGTGTCATTCTGGACAGCAACACTTCTGCATGATCCTGTGAGACTCCTGGGATGGGCAGCAGTGACCTTCATCCATACATCTGACCAAAGGAGAACTCTTGCCCTCCTCCTCCTCCTGTGGCAGCATTAGGCTCTCACCCTCAGGCTAAAACTATCCAGATCACACTAGATATAGCTGAAGACATTTTTTACAATGAGGGTGGTGAGGCATCAGAACATGCTGCCCAGAGAGGTCCCTGCACACTTTCAAGGCCATCTTGGACAGGGTTTTGACCAATCTGATGTAGATGAAAATGTCCCTGCTCATTGCAGGGGGCTTAGCCCAGATGACCTTTAAAGGTCCCTCCCAACCCAAACCATTCTGTGATTCTAAAACCTGATGTACAACATCCGCTCTGGAACAAGCAGCAAGGGGACAACAGATCTGGTAACCAAAATAGTGAGCAATCTTTGGCCAAATTTTGCAAATTCTTTCTCTCTGCTTATATTGTGCAAGAGGTTCTAAGGCACGTGTTGTTCATAAAGCAGCTCCTGACAGAATGCAGATACTTGGAGCTGTAGCACATTAAAGAATGATTGTGCTGGTATATAAACAAATGCACACATGCTCACATATTTTGAGTTTCAACAGAGAATACTGGGGAAGGTTTAAAAAGCGAATTGCTTAGAAAATTAAGCTACACTGAGATTGTGTCAGAAGGAAGGAAAAAAGATGCAATGGCTTGAGAAATAAATGCATGTTTGTATGTCAGTAATTACACCTGACCTTTGCCAGAGAACTCAGTATGGCAGAGGCATATTGGTGAGGATGTGTACTCCAAGGATCATGAAAAGGCCATTGTGCAAAAATTCCAGACCTGCATTTCTCTACAGAGATACACTCAAGGACCTCTCAATCTCAGTATCTCTGCTTCAGTTATCGGCAGGATGTCACAAAGGGTAAAAAGCCATTTAATTGGATTTCCCAATTTCCCTTTATTTCTGTAGCTATTACTTCTCAGTTTCTGAGAGGATTTTCCTTGTGCTCTCCTATACCTGGGCAGGTTTTGGAACCTGGGCTAGGAGGATTTCCTGTGTGTTCAACAGCATCCATAAAGGCTGCAGCATCCAAGAGAGTTGCTGAGACCATTTGCACTTGGTCTGCTTTCCTCTTCCAAACATTTATCTGATTCGGCAGTTGGTGAGGTTTGACCCTCACTGCAATGTCAGGGGGCTGATGCTGCTGCTCCCAAATCTCTCTGTGACCCCAAGAGTTATGCTAAAGTTGGCTATAAATGTTTGTTCCCTTCAGAGTACAGAAGAGAGAATCGAATGTCCTGTCCCTTCCTCCACAGAGTCAGAATACAATTTGGTTCCTGGGACTGTCTCTTTATCCTACAACCTTATAGACATGGTGTTGGATTCCTTGTGAGCACAGTGACCCCAGCAGCCCCTCCCAGCACCACGCTGCAGAAATCGTCACTGCAGAAGTAGAGGAATGGAATGAAGTTCCTCTTGCAGAACTCATTTCTATATGGCAGAAAAATAAGAGGCTCATTTTGTGACTCCTCTGCGTGAGCAAAACATCCTGTGGTTTGGCAGCAACAGGATCTTCTTTTCATTAGTAGGACACAGGGAAAACCTTGCCACATTCGTATATTTTGAAGTGGAATTTCATCGCTGCTGTGATTAATGTCAACATCATTTCTGCCCTAAATTCTTCATTCCCTCAGGCTAAAAATACCTTCCTGGATTTCTTGGTATTATTCAATAAGAATCGCAAAGGGAGAGAGGGCAAGGAGAGGAAAGGAGAGAGAGGTGCTTTTTGTCTTTCATCCAGACTTTGTTTTTGGGCAAAGTAGCTGTTAGGGAGGTAAGAGAGATGTTCCAAAAAAGTGAGGAATTTTACCTTCTTGCCCTGGAAATGCCCACATTTCTCCCCAGGTTATGACAAAATTTTATGTGGATGCTTCTCAAAGAGTAGAAAAGTTTTCATGTTATGCCTCACTCAGAGATATATTTACAATTGTAGTTTATGAAGTTACTGTTTATTGTAAAAAGTTTGCTTCTGCCTTTTTTTTTTTTTTTTAATAAGTGCCCTTGTGTCTTATTCTCATTTCCCAGATCTGTCCTGCCTTCTCGATTTCTGTGGCTTAGGGACATCCTCAAGCTGGTAAACTCCCCCTCCATAAGAGCAGGAAATATGCAAAGTGAAAAATTAAATCCCTTTCCTAAAAACCCATTTCCAAATGCCAAGACAAGGGTCTAGAGGGGAAGGCCTGTGAGAAGCAGCTGAGGTCACCAGGTTTGGTCAGCTTGGAGAAGAGGAGACTGAGGTCAGACCTCTTCAGGGACTGCAGCTCTTCCTGAGGGCCAGCTCCGAGCTCTGCTCGTGTGACAGTGGCAGGACCCTGGGAACGGCTGGAGCTGTGCAGGGGAGATTCAGGATGGAGATCAGGGAGAGGTTCTTCCCCCAGAAGGCACTGCCCAGGCTCCCCAGGGAATGGGCACAGCCCCGAGGCTGCCAGAGCTCCAGGGGCATTTGGACAGCGCTCTCCAGCACGGGGTGGGATTTTTTTGGGATTGTCCTGTGCAGGGCCAGGAGCTGGACCTCGATGATCCTTGTGGGTCCCATACAACTCAGGATCCTGATTCTGTGATTCTGCAGTTCTAATAAATAGCTGGGTGTTTTTGTAACCCCCTCGCCTTACTGGAGACCAGCACAAGAGAAATCAATGCAGAGCATTTACCCTCAGCTGTCTGGGAAAATAAGCACACGCATTTAAGAAGTGTTTTTTAAGTCATATTTAAGTCACAAAAAATGCATTGTAGCAGTGGGGTTAGATGTGAATTCTGCAGCAACTGTTTCTCAGTTCCAGAGCATCTGGCAGGAGCAGCACTGGGCTGTGTTCACATCAGTGCTAGTGAGCAAAGCCTCCTCCTCTCATTCCTGCAGCTATTTATCATCATCATCATCATCATCATCACAGAAATCTGGGAGCAGCTTGGCACGGTGGCACAGAAATCTCCATCCTGGCTGCCACATGGAGGTTAAACTGATCTGCCTGCAGCACAGGAGCAGAGCCTGAGCCTTTTTTTTAACCTAAATCACTCAGGTAGTTCCTAGGCTTGAATGGGAGCAGGTGGGGAACACGTGTTGGGAGCACGGTCTGGAACAGTCACCGATTTTTATGGGTTCATCATCCCAACACATAAACTTTCTCCCAGCAGGGCTCCTTCTCACTTCCCTGTTTTTATTATTGTACAGCAAGACCTGAACAGCAAATCTCTCAAAGGTTAGCAGGCCTGTCCAGAAAGTGCAAGAAACAGACAGGCTACAGTCCATGAATTTTAATGCTCTACATGACAACAACATGCTATTTCTGTACTGGAGAGCAGCCCACAATCAGCACTATTTCAGTAATTGTGAGAGATGACAGAGGCCAAGGAAAGGTGCAATAACAGCTGTAAGACAACCTGCCTGCAAATAACAGGAGAAGACCACCATAAAGATAGGATGGCAGAGAGGGGAAATAACACAGCAGAGAAGCCCCAGCAAGGACATCTCCACCTGCAAAAGCCTGTTGCTGTGCTACAGCAGGCCAGCACGTTTCAGATGGTGATGCCCATGGGAAATTAGTCCATCTTTCTTTGAGAGGAAGCCCTGGTGGTGTCCACTTAAGAGAAACGACACCTTAATGCTGGAAGTTACAGGTTGTTGCCAGCAAAAGGACAGAAATGCACCCACACACTTTCCTTATCCACCTCGTCCTTGTGTTTTGAAGCAAGGAATGCTTGCAGGTCCTGAAACACCTCTAAACCAACATGCTTTAGGAAATATTAAAAAGAGGAGAAAAAAAAGCTGGCTACCCGTGTTCAGCTCTTTACTCACTGCAGTGAGTCTGCCCCACAATAATGCCTATTACACCAGGACCCAGAGAGTGCTTAGCCCTGTCTGTCCCCAGTTATTTGCATTTCTATATAAAGACAACCCCAAGGATTCCTTAAAGATAAAATTTGTCACAATTAGGTGTTGGCATTTCTTCATAATTGCTTTAAATACTTCAATCTCAAGGAAATGTGGTTGAAAATGCAGGAAAATTATGCTGATTAGCTGCTCATAAATAGATAGATTGAATAAAACCTGGTGCTTAGCATGTTTTGCATTTATATAGTCTTTATACAAAATTAACCTCAAAGATATCTCTATCATTTTTTAGTCCTTTGCTATCAAGCACATCTGATCTGCAAAGGATCATCTGCATAAACAGACACCTCTTGAGGATTGCTTAAAATCATTACTGTGTCCACAAAACTGTTTCCCCGGCACTCCACTTCTCCCTTCTGCTATTTATGAATAACTCTTTTGGTTATTTATGAAGGAAATAAGTCTTATTTCTATGGTGGGAAGAATGTAGGAAAAAAAAAAAAAAAAAGAAGGCACTGTCCCACTGCTCCAAATGTCTTTCAACCAGAATTTAGCCAAAACTTTTGCTCAAAATATTACCTGCTTTTTGAATCTAAAAGCAAGGACAAATATGTACATCTGAGCACAAAAGATGTCTTCCCCAGGGAGCACTGATGAAGACAGAGCTACTGGCAGACCCATAAACCCTATTGCCAAAGGTTACTCGTGGATTAAACTTCTTTCTGCTGCTCCAGATTAAGAAAATCCCTAGGACTGACTGTTTTCCTATGCAAAATGGCCCCTTGTCATGGAAGTCCTATTAATTTTCTTGGAGCACATAAAATTAGCTAAAAATGCTCATGTGGACTAAAAAAAGACAAAATATATTTATGGAGTTTCTTTCTCTGCAAAGCAGTCAAATATGTTTTCAACCCTGTATATAAGCATCTCTGTTTACTACTCTGAGCATCCGCATTTTTTCTCTCTGTGTGAGAAATTTTTCTTCTCCCTTCAGAGCACCACCCCCCTTTCTAAGCCAGGAGAATATGAAATAAATATGGTACTGCATATAAACAGTGCACCATATAACAGAGCTTCTAAATTCAGAGTCAGCTGAAAATATCAAGTTTTTCTTTCTTAGTGATTGATGCCCTCTAGAAGAAATAATAATTATATTGCACAAGGAAGAAGAAAAAAAGCATGTTGGATAATATAAGCATTTAGTCAAATCATAACTGAAACACTGAGGGAAAAAATGCTTTAAAACTGCTTAGCCAGAAAAAGACAGCATTATCTGTAAAATGGATGAAAAACAAACCCCCTCCAATAAGAAAAGAACTTCAGAAATTTGTTATACGCTAATGCCATCTACCAGACATCAGTGGAAGTAACAGAGAGAAGTGTCAAAGAAACAACAAATACAACAGGGATTAAGTGAGTACTTGTGCACAGCCCCACGTCTTTATTTTCTTAGCAAGTACTGAATCCCAAACCTTGTTCTATCTTTTCTTTCTTTCTTAGAGAAAGGACTCCAGGGCATCCATGAATGCAAATATTTATCATTTATTTTAATTGGCAAGGCTGCAGAATAATCTTTGAAATTCCCCTTCCAACACAACTTTGAGGCACAATATTTAGCTACACAACTTTGAACTGTTGTTATTTTTTCTCTTACAAGCTGATATTCTCTTATGCAATTAAAACCCCCTTATTTTATGTCAAATTCCACATTGTCTCAGGGCCTCTTCAACCTGCCCTGTCTTGATCAGTGAGTCCAAACTCAAAGAGCTTTAGAAGTGGTTGCACTGACAATTTAATCTCAATCTTTACCTGTATGTGGAGTTTCCAAGGGCTGCCTGATCACTGTAAAGGGGTTTCTACTTCTCTTCTAGTCCCAAATGGCCCCTCACTTATAGCCAGCTCCAAACAACAGCCCAAGGAGTTGTGCCAGACTTTAACAAAACAGTTGCTTTCCTAGGAGAACATTTTCCACCTGAGAATGTACTTTTCCAACCCAAAGCTTGGGTTTTATCCATCAATGTTCCTTTTGGACATCCACCAGAAATAAACAGCTGTTCAGTCTCAAAACTGAAAAACAGATGCGGGTGCGGAATCTGCCACTGCCATGCCATGGACACAGTGTCCATCTGCTGATGCAGAAAGTGGGAGATAGATAAAGCCATATCTAAAACCAGCAGAGCACAGTGTGGACCTGAAGCATTTTGAGAGGCTCAAGAACACTTCCATTTCAAAAGGAACATCATCTGTATACATCTTTGTTCTTTCAGACAAAACCTCATTTCTTCCTAAACTTACCTACAACCTACCCCAAACTTCTACTTAAACTTACCCCAAACTAACGAGATTTGTTAGACTTTCAGTCCTTAACACCTCTTCAAGAGAATGTTCCAGAAATTCTGACAATTGAAAAGAACCAAATTTTCTGTTTACATGTATTCAGATCAACATCATCTCTTTACATTAAATTTACCCTTTTTTTTTACCCCCTCAAAAAAACTCCACAGTTTTCAGAAGTATTTATAGATACCAACTAACAGAGGCACTACCCAGAAATTCTACCAGTATTTGTCTCTTTCTGTTCTTCCAGAAGGGCAGAAACAAAACCTTTTTAGTTGCTACACTTGGTCTGTGTCTACAATGGAAAGGTTCAGTGATGAAGCCATGCTGAATAGCCACTGATTAAGAAATTGCAGCAGTTCTAGGAGCTGCTGTTGAGTCAAGGTGAGAGGAATTGCACCAAGCTGGAGTTAGCTGGCAGTGCACAAAGAGGAATTTCCATGTTGTCAGAAATCTTCCACCGTGTCTGATTCTGGCATTATTTCCTACTGGCTTGCTAAGAAAAAAAATCAGCCCTTATCACACTCCTCTGGTGCTTTCTTTGCTCCTTGGATGAATATTCTGTGAGTGCAAATAAAATGTTCAACAGCAGCAATTTATTTTCTGTCTCTCACAGGAAGGACTGGAGGCAGCCCTCAGGAGCTGGAAGCAAGTTTTTACAGCCAAGCCTCCCTGCCAGCTCCGAGTTCCTCTCCTCCTTCTGCCCTTTTTCTGTGAGATCACAGCCACAAGGCCACACCAACGTGGTGCTGGTCCTCAGCCCCATCTCTACAGCTCTAGGAGCCTGCCTGACACTCAGGAAATTTAGCCATGAAGATCCAGACCCAACGTTCCTGAACCGCAGTGAGAGGATGCACAGGCAGCCCCAAACTGGGCAGAGAATCAATACTGGGGAGGAATATCTCAGCATTATTGCAATACAAGTCTAGGATTTAAACAGCCCATGTCAGAAGAGCTGAGACATGCCATCACAAAATTTTTATTAGCTATCCATTGGGCTTTTAAGCTTCCAGCTTCCCAGAGTAACAGTTATGCTTGAAATCATAAACTTTTTTCCCTTCTGCCTCCAAAACTGCAAACACACAGTGTAACAATGCTTAAGCTTGTTGGCTCTCTTCTCTTCAGAGCAGTCACTGTTTCTGTTTGGCTTTTCTTTTCTTTCCCAGGATTCTGGCAGCATGTGGGTTAACGGGACAGTTATTTGAATGAAAGGCATTTCCAATAAATCAGCAGATAGCAAAAGGGAAAAAGCACTAGAGTAATTTCTTCTGCTCACAATTTCATTATGTTCTTGGCTTTGAGCCATTATAAGGTAAATCAGTCAAGTCATGTTGCACAGACATTTCTGAAAGAACAGTTTTTTAAATCACTTGGTAAGCCACACTCCTTGTTTTGAATGGAGAATCCTGCTTATTTTGTATGCCACTTTATGCCCATTTAGAAGTTGTGAAAAGGAGAGCTGCAGTCAGAGCTAGAGCTGTGATTTGGCTGCAAGGAGCACCTCATGCAACTGTCCCCAGGGCTGTCCCCATGGCCCACATTCTCCTTTCCTTGCTGCACCAGACCTGATGACAGCATCCCAACAAATGGACACACTCCCTCTCCAGTTCCCTTCTGGCAACGAACCTCAGGATAATGCTGACCAAAGAAGGGATCACTGCTTGTAGGACCTTGGCTTGGGCAAGTCTGCTCAGCTGGGGACATTCACTAGGGCTCTCCCCAGCTCTTCATTTCCATTTGCTGTCCTCTCCCCAGCCACTGGCTCACAGCTCCTCAGCAAACAGGGAAAAATGCAAAAATACCCTCCTTTCACCACTGGGAAGGCTGTCCTGGGATGAAACTCTCAGAATAAGGAAATGGAGGCTGCTGGCAAAAATATTACAGTTTTGGCAGTCTCCTCATTCTCCTTCTCCCCCACAACACTGGTGTGATCAAGAAGGGGCAGGGCAGTGATGCAGCAGCAGCAGAACATCGTGGACAGAGAAATGGAGGATGAAGACAAGGCAAATCCCATAGAGCTGCACATGGCCTTGAAAGCTCAGCCCTGCACAAACTGTCTTCCAGCCATTTTAGTGGCTTCAAACTTCACACACCATCATTAATGTTCAGTATTTTCCCTTTTACAGCTCACAGCTTTCAACCAAATGGGCTCATTCTATTTCCCCCCATTCCCACATCATACCCCCGCAAAGTCCCTGAAAGTAACTTTACCTTCATGATTTGGAGTCTCACAGAATTTACTAAAACACTGAGAATCAGTTATAGAAGCCACACATAAAAGCCAAACACACTCTAAGAATCTCCATTTAACCCAGCAAAAGCATCCTAACAGGCACTCCAGCAGAGAGAAATCCCAATTAATGCCTTACACAGAAACACAAGCTTTTCATGCTCAACCCTCAGATTCTGAGTGGGAGCCCAGGGTTTGCTGAAAGGAGCTGTGGCACACTTTAAACATCTAATTTTTGACTGTTCAGAACAGAGTGATGGCTGCTTGCTTTTGTCCCCCAGCCATCCACCAACCTCTCACTTGGCCTAGGTTAGCACAGCAAGCAGCTACTGCAGGAGGCAGCGATTCCTCACCACTTTCTAAACCAGCTGACAGACACTTCCAGCTGCTTTTCAATGCATATTCCACTGTCAATCAAAATTACAGGGTATAATTAAGCAGGCAACAGCCAAGCAATGTCTGTCTTCTACCCAAGAGCCCAATGAACAGATTAATTTACCAGTGAAATAGAGTAAGATGAATTCCTCTAAAAATAAACCCCTGAGAGACAAGGCACCATCAATTTCTTTCCTATCTAGTAGCAGGTTAAATATTGCATTTTTTCTGCAAAGTGGAGTTTCAAAAGTTGTGAAGAAGTCAAACCTTTCTGTACCATCCCGTCTTAATAATGGTGATCTCTGTTCAACTTGCAAATTCAGCTCCTGGAGGCATCAATGGCTCCTTCAGCCTCATGACTGGGAAAACATAAATGGCACCACATGTCAGAAGCATGATGAGGTGCCACACAAACCATGGCAGAGTTGACAGAACCTGCCCCAAGTTTCTTGAGACCTTCTAAATACCTTGCTCTACCTGACATTTCTTTGTGCAGTAGGAATTATATTCACTTTGCATCGCTGACCTTTAATTACTTTGACAACTTGCAGGGGACTTTTTAAATAATAATTTATGTAATCAACAGGTTTTTTTCATTGTAATGTTTGGTAGCAGCAAGAGATCGTGCTAAGATAATGAAAAGCATTGGAGCAGCTGAAAACTTAATTAAAACATGTAAAAATTAATTATGCCGCTCATCATTGATTTTGTCTGAAAAAGCTGATATTGCAAACAGGAAATCAAAAGCAAGGAGGTCATGTGGAGAATCACTGATGCAAAAGTGATATATTACAGAAAAAATACATCCATGCTGAGAGGAGCCATTCACTCCAGGTCGATGATCCCGGGCTGAGCTGAATTCCATCCCACATCACTAAACTGCCAATCAAGCATCAATAAGGAGGCTGATTAAGGTGAAGCCAGTAGAACAGAGAACATAAAATATGACTGTTACGTAGATATGTGAGATCAGAATCACATGATTAATGAAGTCAGCTTTTACAGGACCTTTTTGCCTCTGTCAGAAAAAAAAAAACCCCAACAAAACAACAACCAAAACAAAGGAGTTTAGTAGTCTAACTATGAAATGTCACTCCTCAGGCTCTCCAGAAATGCCTGAGATGTGTGCCTGGATTAGGACTACACACCTTGGTGCTGCAAAAAGGATTTATAGCATCACTTGATGTCCATAACCAACCAGGACGTGCTCACGCCTGCACTCAGTCTAGTGTTAGGGAGGCAAGGGGAGCAGCCAGGTGTTCTTACCCCTTCTGCTTTATTCTGAAAAAAAAAAAAAATGTACTGTCCTCTGTTTAAATAATAATTCCCTTTCCCTCCTGTCAGTTCCTGAACTTGTTTATGAAGCATATTATATGCTATTTTCACTTGAATCAGTAGAGCCACTTAAGGTACCCTTTGAACAAAATACCACAGTACAGAAAGGCCATCTTGGTATCAGCATAAATTTTATCCACAGCTCTACCTTTGGGCAAGTCACTTAACTACTCCAAGCCTAAAGCATGGAATGAAGGAAATACTGCTTTATCAAACTCAGCAGAAAGATTATCTAATACTGTCTAATATTTATAAAGCACTTTCTGATCCTCCAGTAAAGACCATGGAAATGCAAAGAAGTATTGACCCAGATAAGGGTTAAGAGCAGAATCTTTTTTCCAGTGAGAGCTCTCAAATGACCTTGCAGTGTTAGGATTCATTTTCAAGGCAAAGGAAGGTCTGTCAGGTCTAGGAGCCGTGTTTTGCTCTAACTGCAGATGACTTGCTATCAACAAGGAAACAAGTTTAGTCACTGATCCAAATGTCAGGAGCTGCCAAATCAGTGCTCTGATGAAATGTCAGGAACACTAACATGGTTTCAGGGCTTCCCTAACAGCCAAAATGGAATCTGGTCACATTCTTTTACTCCTCCAGGAAAATTATAAATAACCAGCAATATATACATTATATACCCTTCTACAATTTCTTTTAAGTTGAACAAACTAAAAAAAAAAAACATCTAAACCAAATATTTCCACTTCTGTGTTTTAAAGGAGTCTGATCTCCACATGCTGGAACTTCAAGAGTACAAAGGTCCCATTTAATGAGAAAATGAAAAAACTCAAGGATTTTCACACACCTGTAACTGCACCTTGTGCAGGAAGATACTCTGCAAAGGGAGTCATTCAGTCATAAGGTGAAACAAAATACAGTATTTAACATAATAGAATGTTCAAAAGACAGGAAGAACAAAGCAGGCATGCTCAGAAAAGATAACTGTTTACTTTAAGAATATTTTCTTAGCCAACAAGAAAACTAAAATAAAACCACATCAACTAATAGCTTTTATTTAAATTCATGAACCTAATCCCAAAGAAATCTATCTTTTGGTTAAAGCAGCCAGATGTTTCTAAATAAAATATTTAAAATATTTGTATGCTGTGGTCAGAAATACTCTGTGGGGAAAGAATGGCCACCAAATCCTTGTCACAGCACAAGAAAAGCGCTGAAGAATTTCAGTGCTGGGAGAAACTGCAGATGCCTCACATGTTGGGCAGCTGTAAGAAATTCTGCCCCAGCTATTAAACACAGAATAAAAAACCTGTGTAAGAACAATGCCACAGTGTTCATTTCATTGATTACACAGGTGCAACTAAAGAGACCCAAAATCATCTCCTTTGCTAAGACAAGGAGTGTGCTGCACGTCCCCTTTGTGCACACGAGCATTGGCAGGGACGCACCTGGAAAGGAGCAGCAGGTGCAGGCAGGGCTCTGCAGGAGCAGCTTGCTGCAGAGCAGCAGGGATGGAATTTCCCATGGGAAGTGTGTTGATAAAAGCTGGCTGGGCTGTTGCAAAACCACAACTCTCACAGCTGCCAGCACCACCCACCATCTCTGGGGGTCACCCTGCAATGCACTTACCCTGCTCTGACACAGACTCGAGTGTTTCTCACACACAGGAGCTTTTGAGTGCAACATATAATTGGTCTCAAGTTTTGGCACACACTTTAAGCTAATTATCTGTCCTGCACTACACGCTGAGGAAGTCCTACTGTGGAACTTGAAAACCCAAGTAACATCCCATTTGCCAGCATGGCATTGGTACATTTTATAATTCAACCTGGATAGCACTTCTACAGGAGCAAATATAAAAGTATCTCCTGCCAGGAAAGCACTGCCAGGTCTTTTATAAATACTACAGAAGTTTCCCAAGCAGGTGGCCTATCAAACTCAAATAATTGATCCACATCAGTTAGACCTGGAAATTCAATAGTACAGCACATCATTACAGCAGTCAACATAAGAGGAAAGTCCTTGTGGTTTCCCCTCCAGCCAGCACTTGAAAGGAAACTGAAAAGCTCTGCTCTCTTTCAGCTTTGCAGATGCCTCCTTTGAGGTTTTCATGGGAACAGCAAATACTAACAAGCCCGGTGAGAAGCCCCTCCTCTAAGACTTACCTGCTTTTCTGAAACATAACTTCAGTACAATATTCACTTTTTCCTTACTGGAAACAGTTCAGTGTGGACAGAACTAAATAAATATACCTGGCAGGTTCAAGCAGTGCTGTTAAATGCCTCATTTCCTTATGGAATGCAGAGTGGATAACTTTCTCTCCATCCAACTTCTCTGCACACCCCTCCTGGCCACACTGCTGTGACAGTGGCAGGTACTGAAGGGCACTGATTCATCTCCACATGTGGATGGAGCAGCTGAAGATCACTGCTGCCTCAAACCCACCTGCCAGAGGGACAAACACCCCAGCAGGGACATCTCAGTGGATGGGGGCACCACTGCTCACAGCCTGACTCCCAGCTGCAGTGGTTCTCCCTGGCCACACACAGATGTGATTCTGGATCTCCTCCTCCATCACTGCACTTCCCTGCCTCAATCACAGCCTGATTATGTTGGTTATAATTTTTGCTTAAGCATCCAAGCCCTAAATTTCCAGCAGTTTAGCTCCCTGTGAAGTAGTGAAGTCACTTCCCAACTATACATTAGGACTTAGAAAAGATGAAAGTGATGTCTGAACCACTGCAAGCACAGGAGAAAGTTCTATCAGCCTCAATCACTTCATGAATTATTTATTGAATTTGCACAGGAAAGTTTTAGGAAATACAGTTATTAAGGCAGTAGCCCACAGCCTGTACTTTGCCTGTAAGAGCTTTCAGTACTACTAGCAGCCAGGGGAAATCAAGAAGTTTCCACCAAAATAGTAAAGGAAAGCAAAGCCTGACCCTAAATATGGTGTTTGTTCCTTCAGCATCACATGCCCATGCCCCAGGAAAGGTTGCAGACCACTCCATCAAGGAGATATCACTATAAACTATCATCTACCAAACGTATTTCTTGTCTTATGATAAGCATTTCTGTTCTTAGGGCTTTTTATACTCATTTGGAAACCACATCAGCTGCTATACACATAACACTTCCACAGACGCCTGCACAAGTTGTTTCACAACACTGCAAACAGTAAAACAAGCTGGGTTGGCTTGCCAGGCAGCAGAGGAGGGCTGGAGATGCTTCTCCCTGCCAAACCCAGTGCCACCAAAGACCCACCACAGCACAGCCTGAGATTCCTGGCTGAAGAACAGCTTCTCCACATGTGCTGAAGTTAGCCCAGGGACTGCAGCATGAACTGCAGCAGGACCTGTGGCACGCACAGGGATCCCCTGCTGCTCACAGCCAGATCCCAGCTCACAGGCATGGAAATGCTGCCACTCCAGAGAACAAAGAGGGAGAGAATTCTCTCTTCCCATCTCCTCATTCTCACTGCACTGAAGGACTCGAGCTGCAGCCCCAGAGTGCTGCAGTGGGTGGGGAGCCCTGTCACAGCCCTGTGACAAACCCCTGGTGTGATGGCTTCATTGCTGACCAGGCAGATCACCTGCAGTGCCAGTGGACCCTGCACGTGCTGGGACCTTTTCCAGCTGAGGAGGATGCTGAAGACAGCTTGGGTGCTGCAGCACTGCTAGAAACAAGTTTGGGAGCTTTGCTGGATGGACTTTGGGGTTTTTTCTCCCCCCACAAATGTTAGGCAGTTTTGACAGTGAGATCAGACCTAACATCCCACTGGTGCCGTGAGTGATCCCAGGGCAGCTCTTGACAGAGCTCACGTGGCTTAAATCATCTTCTCTGCTCCCTCTGCTACCCAGAGGGGAATCTTGGGTGCCTGTGCTCCCACCTAAACCCTCCAGTCAATCTAATCAATGTCAAAGAAAGCCAGGGAAGGTCAAAGAACATTGGATGAAACGACATCAAGCCTTTATTTTCCAGCTTCCACCTCCATAAAATAGGTATAATCATACTTACTTACTTTCAAAGAGAATTGTAAGGCTTAATTAGATAATTAACATGAAAGTGCCTTTAAAAAGCCTATGTATACACAAAGCTCTACTGTATTATTAGTGTAGGCAGGCATGGGGAGCTCTTAGAGATTTTCTAACAGGTTATTTGTTATTCTGGGAGAAGTCTTTAGCTGCATACAGCAGTAGTATAATTATTATCATCAGATTCACTTCCTAAAGATATTTATGAAACACTGTGAAAAAAAAAAAAAAAAGCACCCAGTTAAGCAGCACTGAGCTGAGGTTCTGTTTTGTTGCACATGCTGATTAGGAACGCTGTTAAAGTGTTGTTTTGCCATAGTGGAAATGCTGGTGCCAGGAAATGTAGTTATATGCTTGTTACTTGAATCATCATTATTTGGATATAATTGCTAGGTATCGGTGATTTCAACTCCTTTTTGTTTTTATCTGTGTTGCTTTGCAATGTGTTTTTTTATTCTGGAGGCTGCTGGATCATTACAAGAATGTGCAAAAGTGCAAAAGCAGGAACCAGACTCGCCCTGTTGCACAGCTGATTTTGACTGCACCACACACTCAGGAATTTCTCTCTCCTATGCATTGCATAAATATGGTATATATATTTAAAATCACTGAATTATGACCATGAAAGTGGGGACTTCCACCAGGCAGTAACTATGCTATTCTATAAAAATATACATATATACAAGTACATATAAAATATACAAATTACAAGTACTCCACCTCAATTGTAGTACTAGGGATGGGAATAAACAGACCAAATTTACCCTCTTATGTCATATAAATACTTCTGTAGTCCATTAAATTTCCATTAAGACCCATGTGAGGAGGATTTCACCCTACAACCCTATTTCTTTGGTTCTTTTTCAACCAAATGTCATGGTAAACTATACTGTGATCAGGTTCACATGACTATCATACATCTACCCTCAGCAAATTTCTCTTGACTGATTCCTATACCAAGTAAAATCAGATACAGTCTTATTGCAGAGATGTCTGCACAGCTCAGGGCTGGGCCCTAAAATATTGCATCACATCTATTTCTTCACAAGTTTCAGGACAGCCCAACCACTGGACCCAGCACAGCTGCTCTTCAGTACCTAAAAATCAGGCAAACCCAAGATTGCTTATCCATTAAAAAAAAAAAAAAAACCAAAACAGAAACCCAAGCAAACTCTTTAGAGAGAAATTTGTGCTGTCCATTCTGTTATAGCTTAAGGAATGAAGATGTAAATTCAACCATCAAGTTACAGAGACTTCAATCTTTACTTTGTACCAGCAAGAACAAGAATTAGCTGACAAATTCTTTTCAGAGTGATGGAATAATAAAATTGTCAAGAATTGGATTCACCACCTTACAGCTTCTAATAGTCCAAATCATTATTTGTTATTTTGAAGAAATCAATATAGTAACATATTCCCCAAAGAAAAAATATCTATAAATCTCATTTGCAAAAACAAATTTAATTTTAAAATCAAATTCATTTTGATCATTCTCCATGATTCTGGTACAAAACTGGGCAGAAAATGTGTTTCCACCCAACTCTAATTGAGTAGAAAACCCTCCATAAAAGAACAGGAAAGGAATCTAAACAACATCAAATATTTATATCATGGGAGAACATCAAGAGATCTTTTTTGCAGCTTGTACTGTATATATTTTACATGTAAATTAAGCTGAGTGGTTCCTCTTCATAGCTTCAAGCTGCTGCTAATGCTTCATAGATTTTCCAGGCAGACAAATATTGGTGAAAAGAGTTTTATAACCTTCATACTGAAGATTTATGATTAGATGTGAACTGGAAGCCTAATGCACTGACATGTGGCCTTGGCTCAGTCTCATTATAAAGTAATCTGTATCCCTGATATAATTGCTGTTGCTTAATTGTAAATCATCCCTCCTTCCATGCAGCTCTGCCACTTTTGATGTTGGTGAAACACACGGGATCTGCTGGCGTTCGCATGGCTTACACCAGAATTAGTGTCAGCTTGCATTACAAGAGTTGCAGCTTTGGAAAGTGTTCAAAACCCTCTGGTTTTTGCTCTCTTTCCCAATGCAAACTGGCACTGCTTCTTCCTGCCCTGGCTCCACTTGTAAAAATTATCTGTCTGCTATTTTAAAGTGCTTTCAGTTGCTTCAGTTCAGCCCTTGCGCTCCTCCTGCTCGAGCAGCACAGCCACACCACCACGGGGAGAAGCCCAGAACCTCCAGCAACTGGCAAGCCCCACAAGTCAGCAATTCACTGAGCTTCCCAAACAGCATTACACTAAATTAATGCTTGTGATGGAAATGTGCCAATGCAATTAGAACACGGTGCTTACACTGTGACATTTTCTATTAGCCAGAAACGGACGCCAGGTACTGCACTGCTACGAGGGGCCCTTAATTCACCGGACGGCCACTTACCCAAAACAAGAGACTTCAGCAGGAGCAGATGGCAAAGCCCTGTCCTTCTCCTGCCTGCTTTCAGCCTCCAGTCTCTTCCTGGCTACAAAAGCAACTGTGCTCCTTTAAAACCCAGCGACCACTGTAATTAGCAAAGCCATCATCCCAGCGGATGATTTTCAAGCTCATGAACTATTGAGAAGTTTAAATGGTTTTCAAAGGGAGTTAACACAATTTTTGAGGGTAGGTCCGTGGTGCTCTAAACAGGATTGCTGGCTCAGAAAGTCTTTGCAAAGTACAGACTGTCAGAAATGAGGAGCATATGGCCTGGGATGGAGCACTCCATCCATCGTGCTTGCTGCTCGTGTGTCAGCATCCTCTTCCAGTGACAGATAAAAGTAGAAATGTTCTGTGCTTTATCCAGACTGGCACTGTGGTTCTTATGTCTCTAGGAATAATCCCTCCATGAACAGAGCAGGTTAGTGGGTGTTCCACAGAGCCAAACAGCAGCCAAGACAGTGCCACAAGGCCAACCCAGCACATCCACACCAGTGTTTGAGAAGAGAGAGCTGCCTGTGAGAGGTTTTGCACCATCCTAATGGGAGAAAGGGGACAAGACCCTTTAACCTGGGCCCATAAAGCCACATCTGCTTTGAGATGTTTGCTTAAAGCTCATTGATGTGCCTACTTAAGCACCTTACTGAATTCACATGGATTTTTCAAAGCAACTCAATAATTTATGGAACTAAAGCCTAAAAGTGAGAGCTTTTCTTGTTTAACCCAAAGGTGCAATTTTTGGCTTGCAGCTGTGGAAGGCTGATCCTCTGATACAGCTCAGCCACCACGAAAGGAAAAAGGCACATTCTCATTGCATTACACCCAAAAGGTGCATACAATTTCTTTCCTTACTGTTTCAAACAAGTAATGACCTCCACCTGTGTTTGCTACTGGTAAGTTTAGGAAAATATATAAATATGGAGAAGATTGTCTGTTTTTTAAGAGCCAGCTATGCTGTTTTTAGCTGGGATTTGTTTCCCTCTTGAGGATTCTTGGTCCAGTTGCATTCCCCCACAGTTTTCTCTGCAGAAATCTCTCAAACACAGGCTGGTGTTGCTGGGTTTCCTCTGGAAGGTGCTGCATTGGGATGGATCATGCCATCAATGCAGTATAACCTCAGAGAATTTTTGCAGCACATGTGGATTGTACTCTCTGTTCTCTACAAGATATCTTCAGAGGAAAAAAAATTCAGCAAGGATTTTTGGCAAGTTGATGACAGAATTCTGAGCTGGGGAGAGAGGAGCCTCAAAAAGACACCAGAATTAGAACTGGGCTTTTTTGAGTCATGGCTGTAATTCTGAGATGCTGTTAAAGGTGATGGCAGCCACAGGGCATATTTCAACAACTCTCTTCCTCCTCAAACTGTCTTAAATTCCAGCTAACGCTGGGCATCCAGCCCAGATTTCCTGAAAATACCCCATGACAAAACCCAGGAGGGTGACCTGACCTGTTCCCTCTGGCTCAATTCATGCTCTTGATGCTGTTTTGCCACCACTTTCACTCTGGAATATCAAGTCCAGAATGATAACAATGTAGGGCTACACCAACTTGCACTCACTGAAGATCAAGCCCATAGTTTTGTTACCCTACTAGAACTCAAACCATTAAAGAAGCAAATCACCTATAACCACAAAAGCTCCATTATGACTATACAAATTAATTTTAACTGGAATATATATTCACTGTGGAGAACATGTGTATATACACACTCAGAAAGCTATTATGTATGGAAATATATTTGAAAATATTTGCACAATGATTATTTCTTCAGTGCCAGTATTTATCTCTTAAAAATGAATAATACATTTGAGAGATACTTTTCATTTTCAAAGCAGGAATATTATGCTTTGCTTCTGACAAAGAGTAAGCAGCAGGGATTGCACCAGAGAGTAAAATGCTGCTCTGATGTTAAATCCTGCAGATGGGAAGAGCAAAACACCACCCAATTCCACATCACCTGCAGCGATGGCTTTCCTAAAACTTCCCAGTTAAGCAGGACATGCAACCTGCTCCATGTCACCTTACAGAACCACGAGTTCCTCTCCTCAGTTACAGTCTCTAAGGCTGCCACAATACACTGGAAGGTGACCCTGGGCAGCTTTATTCTGCACTGTGCTCCTCCCATAGCAATTATTTGTACTGAGCAGCTGGAGCACATGGAAGATCCAGCTACAAGAGGAGTGGGATGTCGGCAGCAGCACAGTGAAGAAAGAAGGGAAGCAAAGGAAAGTCTTTTTCCATGTGAGTTGGAGGTTCTGAGGGTACTGCGTGCTCAGAAATGCCAGGAGCAGATGGCAGTGACAGACTTTTTTCTTGGTTTTCCTTTTTTTTTTTTCCTTACTTCCCTGAAGAGCAGCTTCACAGAGCTCCATGTTTACCCCAGACCTCAACTTTTCCCCACAGAACTCCCCCTTCATCCTGCCAGAACTACAGCTTTTTGACTTTGCTGTTGTTGCATGGGGGATGTCAGTGAGAGCAATCTGGAGAATATTCCTGTGGATTTCCCCTCCAATTTGTTCAAAACCTTTCAAAGGAGCAAAATCCCTGGCAGCCTTGCAGCCTGAGAACCAACATCACTCCTTTCAGCACAACCTCCTTCCTTGTGGGCTTGGTCAAGTGGAAAAAAGAGAGGAAAATCCCATATGAGAATCGACCCAAACTGCCACCACCTCACATTTGGTGGGAAAAACCAGGAAAAATTACATGGGAATTTTCAAATTTTTAACTATGGCTTTTGTCTTCCCTTTCCAAAATCTCTGTTTGCTTTATGTTTTAAGCCTCTGTGCAAAGAACAGCCTGAGGGAAGGACCAAAGGCTGGTATTCCAGAAAAATACTTCACCCTCTTCCTTCTAGAGCCACCATTATGCCTTCAGCTGAGTTTCCATCACTGGGTCCATCACCCTGAGCACATTCAATGCTTAAAACATTTGAAACCAGGACTGTCACAGCCCAGGAAATGTACAGGATTTAATGTCTACAGAAGCACAAAAGCACTGTCTCCAGAGCACTTAACATATTGACAAGCTGTGTGAAAAGGGAACGCTTTTCTCCAAGTTTCCAGTTATTTTGGTCCCTCTGAGGAAAGCATCTCTATCACAATATCCCACACAGACAGGGCCCCTTGCTGCTTCAACAGCCCCAGATGCTGCAGTTGTCTCAGTGCACTTTATATCAAAATAATCACACCAATTAATCTAAACTGAGTAAGGAAATAAAAACTTTAGGCAGGGAAGTCTGTTAAACGCTGCAGAATATTTTCCAGGGAAGAGCTTATACACAGCAAAGGACTTCACTTCCAAGCTTTTGGTTTAATAATTTGAAAATGAAAAAAGAGCAATCATGCAAGCAAGTGGCACTCTCCTTAATTAAAGAAGTCAATTCAGAATCAATAAAAGGGCAATTAATTTGTGGGTGTCACTGGCTCTGAATTATGGTGATAGCCCCAAAGAAGGGACCCTGTGACCTTCAGCACTTCCCCCAGGGTCTGAAGGTTTTCACACCCTGCTCTGTTATTTTATGACAGACACAGTGTTAGAAAATGCACTGATAGATGTCAGGAAACACTGAAGGAGGAGGGAAATGAAAAAAACAGCCTGTGTCTTTTGCAAAATTATTGTGGTGGGATTTGTCACTGTTTTGGATCCTTCTAGAGACACATTGAAGGGAAAAAGGGGATTCAGTGCCGGGGCTCGTGCTCTCCTGGGGACTGAGGACCCCCACACATCCCCCAGCAGGAGCTGGTGTTGCTTTGAGCCTTCTCTTCCTCAGGGTTTTCCAACACGTCCCTGGCAGGAGAGGACACAATTCAGCACAGTCCCCCAGTCCCTTTCTTTCCATTCTCTGGGTAAAACAGGGCAGGGCAGGTTTTGGAAGGGGAAAAAGCAGAGCACTGCACAGCATCAATCCCTTGGCTCGCTCCCTCGCGCATCTGGCACACGGGGATTTGCGTTATCGGTGACACACACGGGTGGCACAAAAAGGAATTACTTGCCTTGTTTAGGGCTGCAGTTTAGCAGCTTATGAGACATCTCAGTGCTGTGGAAGGGAAATGCAATGAAATCCAACAGCAGAGAAGGGTGGGTTGTGTGGAGTGACTCCGTCCACAAAAGACAATCCCTCTGACTCCGCTGGCACTTCATTACTTATGGAATATGGGGCTACCAGAGCATGATAAAATATCACGCTCTGAGCCCTTGTAGAAGTATTATATTAAAGAATATGTAAAAAGCCAGATCCAGGGTAAGCAGAGGTACCACTAAGCCGCAATCCAGGGGTGGCTTAAGAAGCTTATCTGCATTGTTCTGTACCACTCTCCACTGACAACTTTAACAGTCAATCTAAGAAACATCTTATTTCTTTCACTGTGTCCCAAGCATCTCCAGCTAATACCACATCCAGCAGAGACCTCATTACAGGTGTTTTTTCCCAGCCCATGCCCCATGAAGCTCAGTTTTGACTGACATAGCCCCAAATCTGAGAACTCAGACTCGATCTGTCTCTTTGTTTCTATTCTTTTCCTGGTACAGGGTTACAGCTGGTGTTTTGGTGCCTCCCTTTGCCTCTCCTTTATTACCAATCCCCTGCCATCAATTCGAAGTTAGACATTTCACCTTCTCTGGCAGGAGCTCTCCAGTGTGAGATGACTAACAGACATTACATTTTTTGTTAGTCTTATGTTCCCTTTAAAATGTGCTCAGGGCAAATGCTAATAGCAGCACATCTCAAAAGACTCCTACCAGCATTTGTCTTGATCTTTCATTACCCATCTGTCAAAACCCTGGTGACAGTTACAACTTTAAATCAAAGTTCAGAGGCACCTGTTAGTTTCAAAAAACTTTTGCCTCCAAGGCCTACATTTTAAGAAGCTGGGTGTGCTTGCCAAGTGCCAGCATTTGAAATGTTGGCAGGAAATGAAGTACGTGGGCACTGTACATGGTGAGAAAAGCGAGGCAATTTTCCATTTAATAAACACATGGGGACAAATAAATCACAGCCCCTGGGCAGAGCATCCAATAAGTTTACTCTGTACCTCCTCAGAGGGGCTCATGTAGCTTCGACTTGACAAGCCAGGCAGGGTAAAGTGACAAAGAATAAAGGAAAAGAGGCACCAGTGAAGCAGCTGGAGTCACCAAAAGTCAGGAGGCTGCTGTTTTGAGAGGCTGGAGATCATTAACCTGTGCTAATCTGATCAGAGAGGGGGCTGCAGATGCACATCTCTGCTCCTGGAGCTGGAACACAGGTTGTGGTTGGGTGTGAGGGAGGATCATGGAGACACAACCCAAGAAGGCTCTCAATCCTCTTCAGAAACTCCCTCTTCCCCAATGGAGCCCCAGCTCTTTGGATCTGACCTGCAGTTTTAGCCGCTGGTATCTGAATTCAGCTCTCCAGACTGTTTTGAACAGAAACCAGGCTGAAAAGTAAACCTGGAACCAAGTAAGAAAGCCCTCCCCAAAGGAGTGGCAAGACTTTGGTGGAAAAATGATCTTTGTTCAAACAACTGGCAGCTGTTAATCACAAAATCATCAGCCACAGCCTGACACTGTTTATTTTGCCAACTGTTTGTTGTGCCTACTGCAGACTCTCACACATTTCCAACAGTTGCAGCACATTTGCCGCTTTTTTGAAAGGTTTATTTTAATTTGAATGTCTCACATCTATTGAAAAAACACTTGGAAACACACTACTGCCTACATATTCCTGCCCATTTCTGGATACTGATGAATGCCAGTGCATGCCACAGTGTGTCCTTCAGAAAGGACAGAGTTGGACTGCTGCTCTACCAGATATCCTAAAAGTTTGCTGGATTATGCACAATTTACTTTCTCTTATAAGGATAATTATGACATAAAAACATTAGTTTTGGATTTCTATTTCCACTTTCCCATTTTTTCAGGAAACTCCTACCTATACCAAACAAAATAATTCATGGTCATCACATCCCATCTTTGTACTGAAATGGGCAGAGAAAATAATCTGCAGCAAAGCCAAACAGTGCATTCCTATGCAGAAATCATTTTTGCAGCTCCATTATTTGCCATCAACAAGCAATGCTATGCTTCAAGGGTTGATTTTGATACCCTGAATAGAAATTCTGTTTCCACTTCTCTGTCTTGTCAGAGGAGACTCAGCTCAGTGTGTGCCTTGTTACTAATCCTGTGGTTTTATCCACAGCACCTGGAGGTCACATCAGAGCTGGAGCTGCCAACCTCAGTGATCTGTGCATGCCCATGTCCTGATCAACCCTTCCTCAGCTTAACCTTCATCCTGTCTGCACGCTCCAAGCAGCTTTAAAAAACAACCTGGAATTTTGTTCTAAGCAATGGGAAGCTCACAAAAAAAGCACACCAAAACCCCAACATGCAGCAGTGCCTGTGAACAACAGGTCCTGCAGGAATCTGACTCACTTCTTGTGCCACTCTCTGAACTTAGACCTAATAAATCAAGACCAGGCTATAAGCCAAGCAATGCATCTTTTTCAGAGGGTGACAGAATACAAATGCAATGATTTGTTCTGATTATGGTGTTTGATTACTGCATGTGAGACAAGGCTCAAACAGAATGTAACTTTTAATTACACCATGCTGTGGCAGTTCACTGAGAAGTCAGAAGCTCTTTCAGGGCCGTGCAAATGTTTGCCTCATTCCTGATAAAGCCTGAAATATGTCTTGGTGCCTTCCATAGCCTCTGGGCATAGTCTGTATTCATTCTTGCAGATCTCACTGTTGATTTGCTATATTTTACTACTGCTACCCTGGCAACCCTAGGAAACATAAAAAGCTGATTTCTCTGCCTCTCATTTATATAAAAAAATGTATTTAGATACTTCTAAATAAAAGACACCTGCTGACTAATGCAAACTCATGCAAGAGTTTAATACCGATGCCATTATGCAAATTATGGTCGACCAAGAGTAGCAAATAAATGCACCCAGAAACTCTGCACTTTCTCTGCAGACATTACACTGAGCACTGCACATGCCTCTGTGGGAAATCCTTGACATAAATATGGTGGCCTAAGGCTGTAGGAATAAGGTAGGATTTGAACTGAAGATGCTACGGCTATTTGAATACGTTTTATGTGTGTAATCGAGGGCAGGAATATTCCCAGTTGATTTTTTATATATTTTTTTACTTAAGTATCTCAAAGATTAATTGATTCATTCACACAAACCCTTCAAGCCCCCCCCAGCAGGCAGCAATATCCATTTGTGAACTTCAGGACAAACTTAGAGCAACTTACATTTCCCTTCTTCCCATATTCTGCTAAAAACCTCCACCAATTTAGCAGTGTCTGTCACTGAAGTGGAACACAAGCATGAAGGAAATCTCATGTTTGGATTAATACAAAAGCCTGCGCTTCTGTGGGAATAACAACAAGAGTATTGTGGTCTTCTGAAATTAAAATCAGTTTCCTTTTTCCTTACTGCCTGTTTGTCCCCTTACGCAGCAGCAGTTCACGGTGTGGAGACATGTGGAAAGGGGAAGCAAATGCAGGTTGGGGTAGATCCTCCCAACTTCACGTGTGGAGAGACAGTGCAGTCAGGAAAGCCACAGAGGTGGGTGCTGGAGTTTGTGGCAGAAACAGAGGAGAGGAGGTGCATTCAGAGATGCTGCACAAACAGGCAGAAGCATTTCACAAAACCTCACAGAGGGAGGAGAGCGAGAAGGGACAGCACTGCTGTGAGCCCCTGGGGCACGGCGTGCAGGGGGAGCTGTCAACATCAACGGGGAAAGGAGGTGGCTGGGAGGGCTCTGGAGGACAGGGAAGAACTCAGGGTTTGAGCTGTTGGCTTCAGCTGTCAGCAGGACATCCAGGGTCTGCCAAGGAAAAGGGAATGGGAAGAGAGAAACCTATGAATCATCAGCTCTGGATGGCAATTAAAACCTCCATGCCATGAGCTGCTCCATCAGCAAGCCCCTCCTGAAGCATGGGTGGAAGTCACTCAAAACTTGGTATTTTCTACCCACTTTCCCAGAGGAATACATTCAACCCCTTATCTGTAGCCACCTCCTAATTATGCTGATGTGGAAATTAAGCTGGAGAGGGTGGCCTGGCCTGTCCCAGCCAGCCAACCTGGTCTCCTGGCTTTAGTTCACCAGGCACTAGAAACAAGTTGCCAGAACAGAGGGATTCATATGAAAGAAGCAGGTTTTAGACAGTCACTCCTCCATGGTAATTAGAATGAGCCAGTTGATTAGGCTCATGGTTAAATGAGCCAGCCTGCCTTTGAGGCTTGCTGGGGCAGCTCTTCTCCCAGAGCAGTCAAAGTTCTCACTTTATTTAGCACTGATTTGTTAGGACCATACCATGTTATCATCATGTCCAGCATCTGCTTTGATCATTTTCTTGCTTTCTCATCCTCAGAATGGCCAATTTTCCAGACTTGGAAATCTTCAACACTTATGTCAAAGAGGAAAAAAGCAAGATGGGATTTTGTGTGTGTGTGTGTGCCTTCCCATCTGACACTGAGAGGTTTTATGCAATCACTCCCAGGCAGGTTTCTAGGTATAAACTGCATCTGTTCACACTGAACCTCCTCACCAGATTACAGAGGTTTGAAGCGGGTGTTGTCCTCACCTTTCCACCCTTCTGACTGCCAGAATCCCTGAATAAACCACCCTCCAGAGCCCATACCAAGTCCTGAGTGTGTCTGTGCTTTGTGTTTTTGTGGTGCTCGTGCCACAGAGCAGGACTGAGCGCTGTCTGTCAGAGCTGCCAAGGAATGCATTGCTTTGGGCTGGTTTTGCATTGCACAGCAGGGTCAGGAGAAGCCACAGTGCCTTGGATAGATCATCTACTCCCCATGTCAGCAGTTGCAGGACCTTTATTTTAATGTATGATTCACCCTTATGTCTTTAAGGGATTCTCGGGCCATTTCACATATCTTTAATTTCAAATCTCGCCAAAGATTTAAATGCAAACATTTTCTTCTCAGAGCCCATGAATGCCAATGTGAATCAAGCACCTCTAATGAGATCATAAATTAGGCATTTATGTCTCTTCCTGCTAGACAAATGGCACGACCTTGAAGTATAATGGAATGTGCAGTCCACACCTCTTCCCCAGGAAAAGTCCCACTCTCCAGCACCCAGGGAAGAAAGCTTCACCCAGTTTCCACCATAACTGCCCTGCTGAGACCCAGATGAGCCTGTCCTGGATGGAGATGGGCCTCCTGTATCTCAAAAATGTCTGTCAAGGTGATACAGAAGGAAATCACAACTATACACAGAGCTTCCAAAATCCTTGGGAAAGTCTCATTGCTGAGCTTTGCCCCAGAAATCCTCCCTGGAATCACTTCACAACCACACTTGTCCATGTAAGCTGGGCTTAAGAAGCAGCTCAGGCTCTATCGAATTTTTCTGCTTGTAAAGATGTCACCCTCCTGCTCTTGGTCACACAAAATGGGCCATGGTCCCTCTCCAGTCACAGCTTTTCTCTCAGGGAAAAGGAATGCCCCTGAGGCAGTGTTGGCCACGTTTTCACCTTTGTATTTCTCTCTGGGTTCTCAGAAACATCTTTCTACAGCCTGGCCAAGGAATACCCCCAGGGGGAGTCACATCTGGATCAGCACATAAAGATAAGTCAGCTCCTCTGAAGTACAGAACAAGCAAACAGCCCCTTGTCACACAGCTGAGGGCTGTGGGTGCAGATTTTGGATGGAAGTCAAAATTCAAAGCAAAGTTTAATGGCTGTTACTGTTCAGAAACAAGCCTGTCTTGTTATTATTTTTAGTACATTTCTGAGACTTGTCATTATATACTTGTGATTTACAGTTTTAATGCCAGGCAACTGTGTTACCTTTATCCTTCCCTGCAGGATTACGTGAGAATATTCTTTAGAGAGAATATCACACTGGGCTAAGGTTAAAAAACAAGACATGCAGCAAGCCCCAAGGTGCCTTCCCATATCTCTGAAATATAAATGATTCCCTGGCATAAAAGATTCTGAAATACA
This sequence comes from Anomalospiza imberbis, assembly GCF_031753505.1. Classification (NCBI taxonomy): domain Eukaryota; kingdom Metazoa; phylum Chordata; class Aves; order Passeriformes; family Viduidae; genus Anomalospiza; species Anomalospiza imberbis. The sequence continues at coordinate 13,865,985 of NC_089695.1, read as the reverse complement.
TAGCCATAAAGTCAAAGCTCTGCTAAGCAAATAACAAATACAAGAGAAGCTCTGCTTCCAAAGGCTCTGAATCACAGCGACAGCTACAGTATGTGCCAAGCTAAAATATTTCCAAAAAAGCCAAAATCTGTCAGTAGAAGGTAGCAAAACACTAGCCAGTTCTTATACTTTGATTATAATTCACACAGAAATACACACTGGGGGGATGGACATACAGCTTAGAAAAAGTGCAGTCTGTGTTTCTTGGAGACTTTTATGTCCAGGTGTTAAAGACTGAGGGTCTTGCACCCTGCTGCAATGACACTCAGTAACTAACAGGTAACAGCTCCATACCAGCAGGTACCAGAATATCAGATGCTTTGGGAATTTCTTCCTGCCTCCTGAGAGCCAATACCACTTCTGGATACAATCAGTCAAAACACACTCTCACTTTGCCTTAAAAAATTCTCTCCATTAACAACCGAAGAATAAAGTCAACATACATTGAAGAAGTTGGCCACTGTCTATGTCATGGAATGTTCATGAGCACACCTGTGGTTTAGGACTCGAAATGAGACCACAAGCCTAATTTTTCTTTGACAAAAAACATTTTTCTTTTGCCAAAAATGCAATAAAACCTTGCATTTAAAAGCCCAGCTGGGAAAATCATCTCCTAAAGATTCAACAAAGCTTCTCCCACTGGCATGCAGCACACCTAAACAAAACAGTTTCTGGTGTTCAAGATGAGCCTTCCAAATACACCTCTAGCCATGGGCCAGACACAGCCATTTGGATTTCTCATTGCAGATGTGAATTCCTCCATCCACAGCAAAGACCCACAGTGGGCAGTTACCAGATCAGGACAAGAGGATAAATTCACTGCTCCAAAGAAGAACATTTCCCTGGCTGCTTTAAGGGAAAATTAACGAGCACGGAAAATTCCTCCAGGAGAAAAGAGTATAAAATCCCCAAGAGTTTAACACAAAACCTTCAAGACCCGGGCAGCAAGGTTTGAGTTCTTTGCAGACAAGGTCAGGCAGGATTTTGGCCATCTCAGCTGCATCTCTAGCCAAAGCTGCAGGAGGGAGCAGTCCCTCAGCCAGGTTTGCTGCCCCTGCATGACCAGTTTGCAGCCAGGGACCTTCCACAATTTCTAAGGGCATGAACAGACAGTGGGGATGAAACACAGCAGAAGTGGGAATGTTGGGTGTTTCATTTCCATCCAGAAGGATGAAAGTCTGAGCTGTCCCAGTCACAAGAAGGGATGTGCAGAGGAATTCAGCACTTGGGTGTGCAGAGGGCTGGGAGGGGAAATGTGCTGAAGAACAGCAATGTTGATCCAATGGGCCACAGTCCAGGAGTGTAAACACTTCCACACCTCCTCTAAGCCCTACTCTCTATTAGTTTAACCTGTGTCACTGCAATTGTCTTTTTTTTTTTTTTCTTTTTCCAGGCATATAACCCTTTTAGAATGTGAAATACTCGCCAGGAGACATACAGGATTAATGTCAGAGGTCTGACATACAGCACGAAAGACAATGAGCCAGACTTCTCCTAAAATCTGAAACACAGCCTGCAAGGTATGTCCAACAATAATTCTTCTTATTCCAGATTCCAGGAGTTACTGAATATTTTATCACAGTGAATTTTTATTTTTTAATGACTGAGGATACAGAGAGTTATGCATTGAGCAACTCAAGCTAAAGGTGTACAGCTGTGTGTCTGCTAAAGGCATATATATGAGATTATGCAGATCATTACCCAGCTGACTTTAAGCACTCTAACATGCTACATGCTGAAATACCCTGTAATCTGCTCTGCAAAAGAAGTCACAGTCAGTAGTGATCAACCTGATTTGCCTGACAAAACCCTACAAAATTTCCAAAGAAAGAGCAGACCAAGGGATGGTATTCAGAAATCCTGACAGAAGCCTTGTTTTCCCCACTTACCTTCTGTAATTCCCTACAAGGGAGCAGAAGCTGCTGCAGGCTCATGAGGAGCACAAGGCTGAAAGGCACTTCCACCACCCCAGCACAAAACCCTGGCACACTGGCTGTACACACCCCACAGGTAATCATCCATCAAGCACAGGATGAAAATCTGGCAAGTTTCATATTAAAAGTGCCAGAATGAAATAAGCAATATCCTGAACTCATATGCAAGTGTTTCAGTGCAAAGAAAGTAAAAAAAAAAAATGAAAAAGAAAACAGCCCTGTTTGCAAGACTAATCCTTAAAATCATGTGCAGCCTCAAAAGATTGAGTAAGAACACACAGGCACCAGCATCATTTGTCACCAGCAGGTCTAGTAGCTCATGGTTATAGTGCATAAAAAATTAATGTTACATACAACTCTAAATTCAAGTTTGCTTTCCTATCTCCTATTTATTTATGACAAAGACAGCTTTGGGAAGTGGAGATGAAAATATCCTTTGCAAGCAAGATCCCAGTTCAGCACAGTGCTAGACCACTGAGGCACTTCAAATTTGCCTGGCATTGTTCAGGCACCCAAACTACAAGTAAAAACCACCAAAATATTCAGAATGCAAGAGCAGCTTTCTCTAAACAAGTAATCCTACTGTAGATGGATCTTTTCAATTCAATCTCCAAGCAAAGCAATGTTTTGTGATTTAGTCCCACTAAACCTTAACAAAACAGAACAAGGAATGAATCTTAAACTCAACTGCTGATACGGTCTATCAATATTAAAATAATCTGGCATGGACTGGCTTGCTAATAAGCCAGCATTTCAGAGATGTTGCAAAACAAAACCGTCTTAAATGTGTGATTTGTGGATGATACAAAACATAAAAACTACAAAGCAAAAAAATGCTGTTATTGGCACAGCAAGATTAAAAAAAACAATTACAAGGCTGAGTACATTGAATTAAACTTGGTGCAGTCATTCCTGACAGAAGTCCTACTGTTGGTAATTGCACATAGTTGGACTTCTAATTGTTAAAAATATCATATTACAAGTGTTTGATGCATTCCAGATTCTGCTGCTGAAAAGCCATACAAAATTCCCAATAGAAATCTCAGGTTTTGTTTTAGCATGAGCTTCTGTATTTGATTAATTGCTGCTTGCCTTTCTACTGTTTATTGTCTTGGGATCAAGGATCCATTTTGTAGTGGAAACAAATTCCAAATCTTTGTTTGTGTGCTCCTTTCCCATGAGAGACACAAGAGCTAGTGCCAGAATGACTGAATCCCATTCTTCTCCCCAAATTCCTGATCCTCTGGGGATTCCAGAGCCACAATGTCAGATCTCAATGGTTTCATAGGGCTGCTGTTGTCTAACTACCATGGCTTTATTTTCCAGTCCCCAAAATCCAAACTGAACAAACCTGCCCAGCACAGGCCAGCAGACAGATCCCACGGGAGGCCTGAATGCTCAGAGATACTACAATAAATGACTCCTCAAAATGGATGTTAAAGTGCTCCAAATCAACTGTCATGAAACTCCCAAACAAAGCCATGCACCACTATTTAATTAAACAAACAGCCAGAGACTTAACTTTACAAAGCAGGACAGAATCTAGAAAGTCCTGCTTGTGTACTTCAGCTCAAGCTGATTTACCTGAAGCAAGGGAGTAGAGATCAAGCAGACTGGGGCAAAGGGCTGTCTTATTATTTGGTTTGTAAAAATATTCTTGCTGTTTTATATGCAACTCACTGGTGTTTACATATTCTGGTCTTACAGTTAGGTCTCCAGATGTTTTAATAGATTTACCAAGACTTACATGGCCCCTGTCACATGCACGAGGTGATACTTGTGAGACACAAACCCATTTGTGCTGCTGTTTCCTAGAGTGAACCTCCTGTCTAAACCACACCTGTGCTCCGAACAGCAGGCACTCAGGAAAACCCTGTTTTCTCTTGGGGAAAGTACATTTTAGTAACAGAGTTTTCTACTATAGCACCAGCACAGTTTCTGCTTGACACCTGCCATTTCCAAAATCCGTGAAGAACATAAGCACCCAATTTCTAGGCAGTGAAAAGTGGCATTCTAGGGCTTTAGAAAAGTGGTTTCCTAATCTGTACATCTGAATTTCTGTCAAGGACCCTTTATGCTTCCTTCAAACACAGGATTTTTCTTCTGAGCTTCTCAGGATCAGTAGAGACAGATGTTGGCAGAGGTTTGGGGAGCAACAAGTCTGCAGGACGTTGGTGTCATCATTGACCACAACTCAGCCCAAAACCTTTTAAGCAGATAAATTAAAGCACATGTGACCTTTTCTTGACCTCAAGGAAATTATTTGTGTGCCAAGACTTGGGCTTCTGTGTCCTGCTGAACCGGGAAACTGCCTTGGCCCTTTCACAGCTGTAGTTTGGAGGGAAGAAACTTGTCATCAATATCTGCCTATGCATATAATTTCCTGGTACACCAGGAAAAAGTTACTATTCTTGTTCAGTATCTTCAAAAAAACAATTTTGCCAGACTCCAGTGCAAAGCAGTTATTCAGGCATGTGAGTGGCAGCTGGTGGGATCTCCTGTAACAACCCTTCTGCTCCTCTCAAATACACTGTGGAAATTTTTAATCACTGCTCCTGAAAAAGCAAACTCTTTAGTGAGCCTTAAAAGAGCTGCATGTTTATGAATATCAAAAAAAGTCATCCAGAAAAACTTATCACATCTCCTGTGTATTTAGACACATCATGTTTTTGGTGACTGCTGATGTCAGACGTGTGCTGGTGTCACATTGCTCCTGTGGCTTAACTTGCATTAAAACCATCAGGAGGCCAACAAAGCTTCTGCCCCAGCTGCAGTGCCCACAGGGCCCCTCCAGGGGCCTTGCTCTGGTTATCCCTCCCTGCTCTGATGAAGTCTGAATGCAGAAGGCAGGACACACCACCAAAACCTCAAGACATGGTCCCCACATCCTGAGAGTCAGGACAGAACGAGGTGACCACAACTGCCCGGCATCACGAAAACATTCCCGTGGTGGGAATGCCAGACGTTGTGATTAATTAGGCCTGGCAGTTTGCTGGCCATCACACCTCAGGTGCCTCCTCCCTCTCCAGAGGCTCCATGCAGCAGGGCCACCACCCCACTGCTCAGCAGTGGCTCTCTGGTGGCCTCATTAGCCAAGCTCTTGCAAGAGAAGCAGCCAAGCAGCGTCCCAGATTTTCAGGCACCAACTCTGACATTTATGAAGGACTCTCAGTCGTGACAAGACCAAAACCTCAGCATTCTTTCAAAACTTACAATAACTCTCACATACCCTCAGCACAAGGCTTGGGAAAAAACCCAAAAAACACCAACAACCCACAACTGAAAATGATAAAGCTCTTATGAGATGAAACTGGGGGAATTATGGGATTTCTCTCCCACCTCCACCTCCCTCCAGGCTTCATTTAATTTCTGCAACGTACTTTGCTCTTAGAGAACACTAATCACATTACCTCCTGGTCAGGCCTCATTTGCAATCACTGCAGTCCTTCCCATCAGCTCCTCTTGCCAGCAACTTACTCAGTTGCTTGTGGCTCTTGTTGGACTCTCAACCATCTACTCCTATGATTATATTTAAATGCCAGTGCTATACAAGCCCACTCTGCGTGTTACAGCATCATCCTCTAGCCAAGCTTAACCAGAAGTTGTCTCAGGGCTTGCAGTCCAAATTATTTGTTCTGCATTGTATAAAGGGTCTGTTTTGTATTATGAATTTTGCCATTAAAACTATTGATCAAAACTAGGTTTTTCATGTGCTTACACTTAAGAATTGCTAAAAGTGGGAGTCTCTCTTGGTCACAGCAAATCTTATAAACAGTACCAGCATAGAAAGACACATCAGAAGTTTTATATTTGTATATGTCAAATTTTCAAGCTGTTCTTCATTAATAATTATCTATAAGAGACAGAATGACCTCTGGGTCTCTCCCTTCCCTGTAATCACACATTCCCTGCTATATGAGTATTAAATATTGCTTTTGCAGCCTAAGATGTTATTTTATATTAAACCCTGCTCTTATAAAATCTGGGTAACTTTATGCCTGAGTAACATGCTGCAGCTTATCTACTGGCAATATTTTAGAAAAAAATCCCAAAGAGCTGAATACTTGGGACAGGTTGTGGTTCCTCTGTCTTGCTGTAATAGCTCTATTGATAGTTCCCATCTAGAGTAAGCATCAGAGCCCCTGAAGTACACATGAATCAAAGCAAAATGGTGAGTGTACACATGGACAAAAGGATTGATGAATTTTCTGGGTTAGAAGGCATACAGCCTTGTTACTTACTTATCTAAAGACTTTGTTTTTATTTTCCTTCAGTTGATTCATGGCCCTTTACTTTTTTTTTTACTTGTTTATTCCAAACATAAACCAGCTATTAAATCCAAGCTGTTCAGAAAATATACAATTGAGAACATTTCAACTATAAACAATACTTGCAGATTTACTCTATGAAAACCATAAATGAAAAGCAAAGAGTGACTCTTCAAGACAATGGAATCACAGACAAAATAGGCAGGAAACAACTTTAAGAAGAAACAATAAACCACACATCACCATTCCAGACCTGCTTAATAGCATTCCAGGGCTTCATAAAAAGAAACGAGCATCAACCATAAGAGCAGATTTTTAATTTGCAAACTGATGTGTTCTATAGAACAGAGAGTCACGTTACACTGTGTTCAGAGTCTCAGGTGTGTTTATACGACTTACAAAAATGAAATCTTTCATTCAGCCTCAGCTGGGCAACCGTATGCAGCATGAAATGTAAGTTTGTGTTTACATAGCTGAATTGTGATTAATGTGCACCATATGGAAGCGGGGGCCAGCCCCAGTGAACAGTTGTGTCTGCACAGGAACTCAGAATGGCTTTGTAAAACAAGCAAAGTGGAGCTTGTAGGGGATTGCAAAAAAAAAGGATTAAACCAGAATATCCAGCACTAGGTTGGCAACTTCTAAAATAGCAGCACTGGCAATTATAATAAATACAAAATCAAACATTAACCAGGCAAAACAATTCTGCAAGCAGCGCTTATGAACGCGGTAGATAATGGGGACAGGTACTTAGGGCACAGGGATTATTTGTGGGTTTTCATTACTAGAAAGAGCACAAGTGATATTTCATGCAGCAAATTGCATAACCAAACTGAAAGATTAAGCTTGTAAATTAATTGGAACCAAGAATGCACAGGAATGGATAATTAATGCCTTGTTCAGGCAGCTCCTGGCATGACACAGAGCCAGTGGGCAGATCCTCAGGAGGTGTCTGTAACCCAGCACAGCTCTGGAACAACCCCCAGGGCTGAAAATACTCTCCCTGCTGCCCAAAGGCAGTTCCCATCTTCCTGTGTGCCTGGCCACAGGGTTGGTGCAGCTAACAAAGTGGGATAAAGGTATTCCCTGAAAGCAGCAATGGCATTTAAGCAATACTACCCAGATTCTTAGTAGTCCTTGTGGCTTGCTCTGTTTTTGATTATTTGGCCCTGACACTGGAGCAGATGCAAATTTCTGGATTCCTGCTAAGTCTCACTAATTTGAAATAAATGATGTATGAAAAGGATTGAAACAGCAGAGCCACAGACCAACCTTTGCCTCTGGTGTGTATCACAGAGAGGAGACCAACTCCACTCTAACAGCTCAAAAAGATTATTCTCTTTTATTTAGAGCTGTTGGACAGTAAAGAGACCATGAAGTTGCCACTTGCCAGAAAAATGGAAGCTGTCCTGCCTAGCACCACAGCACAGGTCTTTCCTGTAACCATTCCATACAGGAAAACCACAGTTTGCAGCTGCTGACTTCAAGACTGAATATTTTCTACTGTATAATGTGCCTAAAGCAACAATTTTGGTGGGTTTTATTTGTTTGTTTATTTTTTAGTAAGATAAAGCTAGAATAAAAAAAAACTACAAAGAACTGAATAATTAGTAACTCCACTTTTCTAGTATTTCACGTGCAAAAGTTGTAAGTTTATTAATCCCAAAAGAAGAGGAAGGCTCATGGCTTGCAGTCCTGAGAAGTTTATGTTTATAACAATTGAGCCCCAAGGGCTCTAAGTGAATCTTGTTGAGTTGGGCCAAGTTTGACTTTTAAAACCACAGCAATTTCAACCTTCCTGTCTCTTTTACAGCACGAATCACAGGTACAGAACTGCTGAAAGCTGGATCAAAACCACAGGCACAGTATTTGACACAAAATCACTCAGCTTTTGAAGTTTAAAACCCTCCTTGACCTGGGACTGAACAGCCCCCTTTTCCACAGAATATTCAATGCCTGCCAAACTTGGCCACTTGAAAGGGTGTTACACACAGATGCACCACTAAGAGTTTACTCATACAACACTTAAAAAAACCACCCCAAGCACACCAAGAACAAGAAGCAAGCTCTAAAAAATATCCATAAACAGTTGACGTTCATCTTGAAGAAATCTGCTTCCACTTGTAACTCTCAATAAAATCTTTAAAACAGACTGAATTTCTAGAAGCTGACACAGCCTGATGGATGATGCCCCTGCCTGATTTTCTACAGAGTAGATCAAGATTTCTTTTCAAGTACTGATACCTGTTCAGGACTGAGTACCTGAGGCATGAGTGCACACCTGGGGAGCACTGATGCCTCCCTGTCCCCCTTCCCCATCACATCCCAGTACCTGTGTCGGGTTTGATTATCAGGCAGGCAGATATTTTTCCAAAGGAACTGCAGAAACAAGAGCCTGGCTGGCACATCCTGCCCAGCTTGGGTTTGCATTATTCATCCTAGACTAAATGAGAGGGTCCCCAGAACAGGAGCTTTGTGCAAAGAGACTGCTGGAAGTTTCTGCTGTGGGCTACCCTTTGGCATTAGCCATAGAGAAATGGGTCAAAAGGGCTCTGGCAATGGAAGAGAGCTGGCAGTGAACACAGGAGACATCTGAAGTCCATGGGAAGTGGGGAATTACAAGAGCTCCTTGATGACAGAAACCATCAGGATCATCTGAATTGCATCAACAACAGAAAACTCACCCATTTTGTCAGCACTTCTTTTTCAAACCAGACTGCCAATTTCTTCTGCCAATGCAAAATACTAAGAGCAAAAATATAAAGCTCTCTCTTCTCTAAAGATGAATATTTGGGCAGAAGTTATGGCACCCAATGCCCTGAGACCCCTGTGGAAACAACACCTGTGGGGGGCAGGGGAGATCTTGTATTACCCAAATGCAGAGAGGAAGAGAGGAAATAACTTGTGAAGAGGAATTTCACCCAAGTGAACCAGGATTTTCTCATCTCAATTCAGCTCTCTACAGAAGGAAACAGAGCTTGATTTTTTCAGTAGGGCAAGTCATGGTGAATGTACTGAGTGGAGCTCAGCACAGTGGGACAGACCAGGGTGTTCTTGAGTCTTTGCAGAGTGTTTTGCTCTGCAGAACACGGATTTGGGCACAGCCCTGAGCTCAGGGCAGAGCTCATCTCTCACCTGGCTGCTCCTGCCCAAGCCTCTGGAAAGCAGGCAGGGAACAAGGCATCCCCCATGGTTCACCTCTCACTTGCTGAACCACCTTCTGCTCAGTCCCCCAGCTGCTCTCAGGTGCTGCTGCCAAGCAGATTTCCCCGACGTGGTGCTCACAGGACTGTACAGAAATGAGAGCAAAACAGGCTCTTCGTTTCAGGGATGTTTGTATGCTAAGGAGGGTGTAAAAGCATAAATCAGGCCAACAGACCTGAAAAAGTCTGCTCTGTATTCCTTCAATTCTCCTCGCCTCATTTTCTTCCCTTGCATATTTTTACCTCCTTTACCCTGCTCTTTTTGGAGCTCATCTAATTGTCACTTGAGAAGACAAATGTCCTCTGCCTCAATGCCCCTTCCTCAATAACGGATGTTTCCTTTCTGTATCATTCTGCTTGTAGAATTAATTTTCTTCATTAAATGATGTCAGCATTTATCACTTCCTAACTTTTATTTTGCAGTTTTCTACCTCTTTTTCCTTGGCAAATGTGCTTAAAAACCACTGCTTGTACTCTTTTTTTTTAATAAATCAAGGTTTAAACATCATAAATCCTCCCTTTAAAAAAGCCGCAACTTCTTGCACTGTTGTTGGCTTTTACTTTAGCCTGCTGGTTTTGCTGTTTCCCATAAAATATAAACATTCATTCAGCCAGTCTTGGAAGAAAAATGAAGAATCTGTATTGATAAAAAGGTTTGAGGCCAAAAAGATCTATTCTGATCATTAGTTTGACAGCCCATTCAACACAAAACAAACATTTGTCCCTGAGATTTCTGGCACAAGCAAATTCCATTTAAAAGCCACTTGGCTGCTTTTAGGTATGGATTTTCATTCTGCTGATCTGAAGTTGCCCATGTTAGAACTGAAAGCAACCAGCAAATATTACATTCTTCACTGTCTTTTAATCTGTTTGTTCTTTTCTGTTTTCACTGCATCACTGTAACACTTCAGTCAATGAAGAAAAACACCTAATTCTCAGCAACAATTGTGATTTATTCTTCTACTTTTGTTGTCAAAACTGTAACCAAACATTTCATCCACCATTTGATTGTAAAAGAGGCCAAAGACAATAAGCTGCCTCCTACAGCAAGAATCAGTGAAGGTGAAGTCTTCTTAACTGAATTAGGAAAAAGAATATTCTAGGATTCAACAGCATCTGCCAAAGGTTTTACCCTGCTGCCTCCTATAACCTCTCTCAGCACCTGAACCCTGTTATAAATAGAACTTTCTTCTGCAGCAAGAAAACATTTACCTAGGACATGAAAATAATTGGCTTTTTCAACTGTTTTAAGTCTCTCCCTTTCCTTTCCTCTTCCAATTTTCAGCCATGAATACAGCAATGTCAGAAAAGCAGCAGAAAGCAAACATATTCCAGGCGCATTGTATTTGGTGTGGGGGAAGCAAAATGCCATCTGCATTGATGGTACTTGGGATTTCTTGGGAGTCTCCCATATAAAAGCTGGCTGGGGTCAACACTACTTAACCTACAAATTCAAATTAAACAGAACACATTCAATCTGTTCGATCTGCAGACCTTATAACATCTGACATCATCCATGCCAAAAGCGGGGATTCTAATTAAATTAGCAGTGATTGTTTTAAATCTGAGGAATTAGCAATCCATGCTCTGGGGAAAAGGAGGCAGAGCATTCTCCCTGCAGAGAGCCAGCCCCTCAGGTTCATCCCTCTGCATGTCACAGCACCCAGATCACAGTCCCTTGGAACTCCTCAAATCCAGGGAATGGGACCATGGACAGCTCCCTCAGCCTCCCACCACACCCCAGGCTGCGACAGAATTCCCGTGGCAGTGGCAAAGACTTAAACCTCATCATGCAACTTACTCCCTCCGCATCTATGATGAAAATATCTCTATTTGGACAAGTTATTTAAACATCAATGGAGACAAAGAAGCCCTTCTAGGAGATGAGTCATCTATCCATGGGGATTTATACCTTGAAATAGAAGTATTTGCCTAAAGGAAGGATCCATTTCCACCCCTTGATTACCCTTGAAGGGTATCTCTGTGAGTAGGTCAAACTCTGAGATCCAAAATTTAATGAGATACCTAAATTATTAAAATGAATCTAAGGCAATGCCCAATCTGCTCACATATATTCAAAACAAACAGCTAAATTGCCCCAGAAACATGAAATAATAATTGTTTTACTTATTCAGCCCACTTGGCTCACAGCTTTACTCTATTTCCTGGAGGGAAAAAATAACAGTAAAAGATGATTCAATGCATACTCCTACAGCCCCAGCATGTGCTGGGCCTCTGTGCTAACAGGGTAGGTCACAGTACACCCAAAATGTCACCGCAAATGATCCCATGAGGGAATTACATGGGTCACAGAAGAAGAAAGCCAAGAAAGGAATTTTATACCTGTCACTCCCTGTATAAAAACTTCAGACAGAGCAGACACTGTGCTACATAGCCAGAAAAGAGAAGGGAATAAAAGGGAAGAGAAAGAAGATGAAGCAAAGGGAGACTGTTAGTTTGCTATGGAATACAAGATGATTAAATACTGTCAGGCTTTAATCCCTGCTGACAAGCAGAGCTGCATGAGAGATATGGGCTGATTAATTATACGGAAAAAAGGCTGTGACACAAGCATATGAGGCAGAAAGACCAAAAAGGATGGATTTGTAATTTATTTATTTATTTATTGCTAAATAAAAGGCATTAGCTAATGAAAGGAGAGTTGCTCATCTGGATATAAAACTTTCAGCCCGACTTCTACATCCTTATGCAGACTCCCAGGAAATACTGGGGGGGAAAAAAAAGATCTCACAGCAAAATTTGCTTTTTAAAAAGGATTTGCAAGTAGGCTGTGTGTAAACCTTCATGGTTTGTGCACTGGGATTTATTGCCAGTGGCAGCAAAGGACAGCTCTGGAAAGGCTGGATCAATGGCCAGTGGCCACAGGGACTGATGCAGGACAGCCCTCAGAGCCTGGAGGTGAAAGAGAGGAGCAAGTGAAGGCTTTGAGAAGCCAAAGTGTCAAGAGAAATGTGGTTCAGCAGGTATTGTCAAGGAACAAACAACTCTGATTGTCTTCTGCCTCCTTCACGTAACTGTTCAGTGTTCAGGGCTTTTACACATTTGTTTGCTGCAGTTAGGAAATTTGATCACAGCATATATCTTTTAATTTTTTCCTTTTTTGTGTGTGTAACCACTTCTCCTCCAAACACAAAGCATAGCATACTTTTGTCCTAAAAAGAAAAAAAAAATAAAAAATCTGTTGCTTTGTTTGCAATCCTAAGCCACATGCTCTGAAGAACTGTCCCCTGGGGGCTTTTCTCACCTCTGTTTGAGGCACCACTTTGTCTGAGACCTGGTTCTCATTTCACCCAGACAAACCCTGATGAAACTCAATCTCTTGTTCCAACATCCACAATTGACCTGGTATTTGGAAAGCAGATTCTGTTGGTTTAGCACTTACTGAATAAATGGGGATTTAATTTTGGGCTTCCTGGAAATTAGGTCAGCATAGGTCTAGTGGGGCACTGCTGAGGTTAGTTTTTGGCTTTTGACTTTGGAAAGATATGAGCAAACAGCTGAAACAAAAAAAGGGGAAAAAAGCAAAATGAAAAGGAAAGCACAGTTTTGTTCAATGATACAATATGTCATATATTTGTTCAACATTCCCAGATATTTTAGCAAGACTCATAGCTCATTTGAAGTATGCTATAGCTGAAAAAAATGTAGGAGGCATTACAATAGTTTGGGGAGAAAGAGAACTGACTGAGACTGGCCCAACTTGGATGCTCCAAGAAACTTTCAAGCAATTTTGCCTGCTGAGAGAGGCACTGAAATCAGGCATCTTATCAGGAAAGGAACACATCCTAAAACAAGAAGCTGAACAACCTCTATGTTACAGCAGGCAAAAAAAACCCCAAAACCCTATATGGTTTTAAAATCTGAGGAGGAAGAAGCAGCTGTGCACATTCTTACTCACAAATTTCAAATGGAAATTTGTCCTGTCTGCAGACCCAGCATGGAGGTCCCAAGGATTTGAATGCAACCAAAACTATCTCTCCTCCTGTGACAGAGGGATCTCAGCATTCCTCCCCTGCATTTCAGGGGCTCTCTGGCAGTGCTTTTAAGAGGTGTCCTACTCTACTGAGGATTTTAGTTTGGTTTTTTAAACAAGATGTTTGCTTCAACATAATTTAGCCAGCAGAGATGACCAGGGCTCCAAGATGTAAAGAGTTCAAAACAAATTGAAAATTTATATTTTCCTGAATCACAGTTTCAGCTTTCCTCACTAAACCACTTAAAACTTTTCAGATACCAATTCCAACACCAAGAAATAAGAGAAGGTAAAGCAGTGAAAAAAAGATACAATAGAGGGAAGAGCGGGGAAAACAGAGACAATCTATTACAGCCCCGTAATTTCATCCCACAAAATTTCAGTCTGCATGCCCCACCGATTCAATTACTGTACACAGCTTTACCCTTCAGCAGAACCAGAATTACACAGAAACCCATTTTTAGAGGTTAGTGAGAGAGTTTTTCATTGACAGTGACCTGCTTCAATAGGGGCACGCAGTGTAAGGCAGGAATTGCACGTGCCTCACTCCTCCAACACAGGTATTTAAACTTGTTTTGGGCTGCCAGTGAAAGACGTCTGATGATCTAAATCTACTTCCCAGAGAGAGCAAAGCCAAGGAACAAACTCCCTTGATTACCAGGTTCTGTGCAAGATACTGAAACTGGTATTACAAAGCACATTTTCCTGTACAGGGGAGCTGACTCCTCTGGCATATGTAGGAGCACATAAAAATGTAGGATTCTTGGCCACAGGGCTGGCAGATCAAAAAGGGTGAATTTTAAAACTCCCAGCACTTGGAACATCACTCAAGGGATTTCACAAGCTGTTTCTCCCAACACTCCCCTGTAATTTTGGCAAATTGTGTTTACTTCAAGGCAGGTATACTGAGGTATGTTGAACAACCTCAGTGCTGGAGCCAAATCCATCACTAAGCCATGTCCCCAGGTGCCACATCTACACATCTTTTAGATACCTCCAAGGATGGTGACTCAACCACACCCCTGGGCAGCCCATTCCAGTGCTTGACAACTCTTATGGTGAAGGAAGTTTTCCTAAATCCTGACCTGAATCTCGCTTGGTAGGAATTGAGGCCATTTCCTCTCATCCCATTGCTTGATACTTAGTACAGACTGATCCCCCCAGTCTCCCCCAGCCTCCTTTCAGGCAGCTGTAGGCAGCAATAAGGTCCTCCCTCAGTCTCCTTTTCTCCAGGATAAACACCCCCAGCCCTA